>NC_138769.1:631793727-632425394 GCF_965119305.1 Pelophylax lessonae | reverse complement strand
GTTCCATGATGTGAGTCAGCTGGAGGTGGATCACTCCCTTTGCTAATCATTTGCTATGCTGTTTGCTCGGCAGTAGTCTCCATTGGCTTGTTACAAGTGTTAACCCGTCCAATGTATCGGAGGACATTCAGTGTATCGTGAAGGTATGGATATCAGAAACCTTTTTGTTACACTTTTACCACTTACTAGCTAATGGTCTTTTATATCCTCTTGTAGCTACTTGCCAAACCCATTTGAACTATAGCACTACAATTTGGCAGATATGCCCTTTCCTTGATGGAACTATAGTCTGTTGATCTGGCCATCGGTTAATCAATGGGACATTTATATCCAGATTGCTACGAGAAAGTCTGCAACCTCTCAGTTTTGATGTAACACACATTATCAATACCCTTTGGGGAATGGATTTATTCATCTGAAGTTGCCCTATTATGCATCAGAGGGTCCTGCATGATTATCAACAGTAGTGCTCTTACACGGTTAGCTTAGTAGTTTGCTATCTCACATGGACCTCAGCTTAGTATAATTTGACAGGAATTTCCTCTCCATATTGGGGTAATGACTCTAAGGACTGGTCACTAGTCCCACTTATTTGAGTTGATACCAGTAAGCTTGCATTATCTGTTATTCATTACCACTCTTTTGTGAACCATTGTTTCATTTATTACAAGCCAATATATTGTCTATCGGGTGGTTTTGATGATTTACCTACAGTTTAATTTAACATTATGTTATTGAACATTGAAGATTGCCAAATTGCATATTTTCTATATATTTTTTTCTATGCCTTGGGGCACAGATCAGTGACTTATTACACTTGATCTTATACTCAGATTATTTAATCAGTGATTATTTGATCCTGTTGGTATTTATCATTCATCAGGCTCTGGTACACTATGTGGTATATCCATGAGTGACGGTGCTGGCGGAACCTTCAGCACACGCCAGGAGGCTACAATTTGTCTAATTGAGCAGCATGCCAAGATTGTCGGCTCGTGTGTGATGGTTTCCCTGGCATTGTCTACTTATGATGATATTGCTTAGCTCCCTGTTCAGCCTGAGTGCCTTATACCGAAGGGCGGTAATGTCTTGGCCGGCTCTCCTTTATCTATGACATCCGGCTGAACTCCTTTTGGCTCCTTTATTACTTATTGTTGACTTGGCTGATTTTTTTATATTCATCCAACAATATATGTTTACTTGGTGGTATTATTGCTCTTATGGAGTGTGCAGCAGACTCATGCGTGTGTGTTTGTTTTTAATGACCACGTGGTCACAATTTGTGGTGGTGAGGGGGAAGGTTGTCCTTTTATTACCATATGTTCCTTTATGATTTAATAAAATCGGTGCTATTTTTATCAGGAACTGGCTTGGTGTTTGTTTTTTGGAAAACATTATCCAATTATACCCCGGCAACTCAATTATATATGGCGCTGTTGGGCAATTTCTCTTTTTTGGTTGTTCTTATTTTTTTGTATGCTGTTTTTGCCATATGAGTACCACTCATCTAGCTAATTTGTATTAGATATGAGCGAGTGGGTCTTCACAGTCATTATATAAACTCTAAGTGGATATATACTTTCCTTTTTTCTTTTTCTTTTTGTGCATTAAAAGTGCACTGCAAGTGCACTTAGAAGTGCAGTCGCTGTAGATCTGAGGGGGACATGCAAGGAAAATGAAAAACAGCATTTTTGCTGGCTCCTGTTTGGATAATAGAAATCAGCAGATTTTCCCCTCATTTAAGATCTTCCCCTCAGATCTACAGGGACTGCACTTTCAAATACACTTGCAGTGCACTTATAGTGAACAGTGGATTTGCCTTTAGTAAATAAACCCCCTTGTGACCCTCCACCAGCCACTATATGCGCTTACCTCACATTCAGAACTGTTAAAGGTCTAAACTTGCCTTCCCTTTAGGGTTATTTATGCAGTGGCAAGCAGCTTCTAAGGGATATCTACATTCCTCCTGTCCTAGGGAGACTTGCTTCTGATTGTGCAGTTATCTTCATACAGGTAATACTCAAAGAGTGAAAAAAGCCAACATAGTGCTGAACTGCATAAATTCAGTGTTTTATTCAAATGCATTTAAGTAACACGGGGAAGGAGAAAAGGGGAAAGTAATTGTGGGGGTTTGCTATAGGCCACCTAACCAAGGGGAGGAGGTAGAGCTGGAATCCTTAGCACTAATGAGTAAAGTGGCAAAATTGGGATCAGTCATCATATTGGGGGACTTCAATTATCCTGACATTGACTGGGATGAGGGGACTGCACACTCACAGAAGGCCCGCCTATTCACAGAAACCTTACTGGATAATTACATGTCACAGTTGGTGGATTCTCCGACTAGAGAAAATGCAGTCCTGGATCTATTGATCACTAATGACCCAGACATAATCTCGGAGGTAGTAGTTCAGGACAACCTGGGCTCTAGCGATCACAGGATGATCACATTTAGTATAAATAACAATATAACAAGGCAAGTGGGGAACATAAGAACCCTAAACTTCAGACGGGCAAACTTTCCAAAATTGTACTCATTGATGGAAAGGGTAAACTGGGACCAAACCCTGGGATCCCTGACCACAGAGGAAAAATGGGAATGCTTTAGGAACATATTAGGCAAAGGCATCTTGCAGTGCATTCCTATGGGAAATAAATTTAGAAGAGACAAAGCCAAACCTGGCTGGCTAAACCGTAGCGTTAAAAAACTTATTAGGGGAAAAAAAATTGGCCTTCAAGAAATATAAATCAGAGGGCACTGTATTGGCTTTCGAGCAATACAAGGAGGCAAATAAGAAAAGTAAACACGAAATCAAAATGGCTAAAATCAACTTTGAGAGACAAATAGCGGAGGATAGTAAAAAAAACCCAAAGAAATTCTTTAAATATATCAACAGCAAAAAAACTAGGGCAGAGCATATTGCACACATAATTAGCGATGATGGGGGGATGGTTACAGAGGACACTGAAAAAGCAACTGTGCTGAATGCTTTTTTCTCGTCAGTCTTTACACAGGAAACGGAGGGGTACACTGACCATGACTGTATGGTTAGTAGTAATACACAGGATTTGCCACTATGGCTAACAGAGGGTGAAATCAGGGAAAGGCTGGATAAACTTAACACAAACAAATCACCAGGCCCGGATGGCGTACATCCGAGAGTACTCAAGGAACTCAGTAAGGTTATATCCAGACCACTGTTCCTGATCTTTGCTGACAGTATTAGGACAGGAGATGTACCAGGGGATTGGAAGAAAGCTAACGTGATTCCGATATTCAAAAAGGGCCAGAGGCATATCCCGGGAAATTATAGGCCTGTCAGTTTGACATCAATAGTATGTAAACTTCTGGAGGGGATGATAAGGGACTATATCGTAGAATTTGCTAAAGACAACAACATCATCAGCAGTAATCAGCACGGGTTTACAAATGGGCGTTCTTGTCAAACCAATCTCTTAGCATTCTACGAGGAGGTAAGCTGTGAGCTAGATAGGGGCAGACCAGTGGATGTGGTGTACTTGGATTTCGCTAAGGCGTTTGATACAGTTCCCCACAAGCGCTTAATTTATAAAATAAGGTCTGCAGGTATCGACAGCAGAGTTTGCTCTTGGATACGGAATTGGCTTAAAGGGCGTGTCCAAAGGGTGGTAATAAACAGCGCATACTCAGACTGGTCTGAGGTTGTAAGCGGGGTGCCCCAGGGCTCAGTCCTGGGACCAACCTTGTTCAATTTATTCATAAACAGCATTGAGGACGGGATAAGTAGTGCGTTATCAGTTTTTGCAGATGACACAAAATTGGCCAGGGCAATAACTGCACAGCATGAAGCAGATATCCTACAGAATGACCTGGACAAAATTACAGAGTGGGCAACGACATGGCAAATGAGGTTTAACGTGGAGAAGTGTAAGGTTTTGCACTTGGGGACTAAAAACATAAAAACACAATACACGTTAGGAGGGGAACCCTTGGGGGTATCAAAAATGGAGAAGGATCTGGGAGTCTTGGTTGATGATAGATTAGGCAACAGCATGCAATGTCAAGCGGCAGCTGCCAAAGCCAGCAGAATATTAGCATGCATAAAGAAAGGGATGTATTCCAGAGATAAGACTATAATCCTTCCACTTTATAAAACTCTGGTCCGACCGCATCTGGAGTATTCTGTCCAGTTCTGGTCGCCAGTCCTCAGGAGGGATGTGTTGGAGCTGGAGAGAGTCCAGAGAAGGGCAACTAAACTAATTGGGGGATTGGAGGACCTTGACTATGAAGAGCGTCTACAATCGCTCGATTTATTCTCCCTGGAGAAGAGACGTCTGAGGGGGGACATGATAGCAATTTATAAATATCTTAATGGGGATCCCAGCTTAGAAAAAAAGCTGTTCATTCGAAGGGATTGCATGAGGACTCGAGGGCATACAATGCGATTAGAGGAGAAGCGTTTTAACCACAGGCAACGTGGGGGGTTCTTTACTGTTAGGGCTACAAGATTGTGGAATTCTCTACCACAAGAGGTGGTTTCTGCGGGTAGTATGGTGGCTTTCAAAAGACTCTTAGACTTACATCTCAAGGATCAGAACATTCAGGGGTATGTGAGATGAGTACAGCCACACACACCTACACAGGTTGAACTGGATGGACTATTGTCTTTATTCAACCTCACCTACTATGTAACTATGTAACTATGTAACACTCACATTTATTAGTGCACTTTCTCCAGTGCACTTGGTTAGAACACTTGACACTTTAGGGGTGCATGGTCCCTTAAAAGTAATGTAGATATCTGCAGCAGCTCAGCTCAGGTTGATGAGGATACAATTCCTGCTTCACATGATGATATCACGAAACTCCATCCCTTGTGTATCCTGATCTTCCTGAGCTGAGCTGCTGACATGGATCCAGTTCTCACATATGCGGTGCAGCGGCAGTGCAAATTCGCTGCAAATTAAAAAAAGAGTCCTGTGCATTTTCTAAACACTGTGGTGCAATTCAGATGTGAATTCCAGGCTCATTGCCTTCTGATGCACATCTGATCAGTTTTTATCACAAATTAGATTAAAAAAAAAAACAGTGCAGGGGCCCCTCCCAATACATACCAGGCACTTTTGGGTCTGGTATGGATTTTGAGGAAAACCCCCACGCCAACAATGTTAATAAAAATGGCATGGGGTCCCCCCAAAATCCATGCCAGACCCTTATCCGAGCATGCAGCCTGGCAGGCCAGGAAAGTGGGGGATGAGAGAGTCCCCCCCCCCGCATACTTGGATAAGGGACAAAAAAGTTGGTTCCCCCTAAAATCTGGACCAGACCCAAAAGGGCCTGGTCAGGATTGGGGGGACCCTCACGCCGTATTTTTTTTACAAATTTTTATTGCCGGCAATGTTTTTTTTTTACATCAAGCGGTCAGCGGGGAATCCAGCTGATGAGTCACCCACTGTTATGGAAGCAGCGGCCAAGGCCCACTCCTTAACAACCAGCTAATGATTATGACGCTGGTGGCTGCTGGCTCCAAAATTTTGCATCTGAACCGCATTTAAATCACAGCTGAACAGCTGCTTTAGAAATTTGCAGTGAATACTGAGGGGACATGTGTGAACCTTGCCTAAGTGCCTTGTGAAGATTCGGTTTTTAATTGACTCTGCACTATCTATGCACGTAGAAGTTCTGCCTCCCACTATGGACCTGCCTGGCATTTTTTTAAAATAAAGTAGATTGACAAAGTTTATTGGCAGCTAAAGCAATAGTGGGGATAAACTTGTGGTACTTTTGAGCACACTACTTTCTGCACAAATATGTAAAGAATTGCTGCAAACAAAGTAAATTTGTCGGCAACAAGTGCACACCGAGGCCCCAAAATAAAAAAGGCTCTAGCAAAAAAACATAAAAAGACACATACCTCCCCAAAAATACATAATACCTGATTTGGGGAAGGGAAAGCAGCCCTTTAGGTGTAGAATTTGACACAGATTTTTTTGTTGCTGCCTGACCCTCCCTCTTGCCGTGGTATTTCCCCTTTCATTTCCTGCTGTTTCCTGCCCTTCCCCCTGCTTAATAGAACAAATGAATGGCCTATGGCTGTAGGTATTCACCCTGCAGCTATGCCTCCAGTGCTCTGACTATAATTAAATAAATGTATATTTACAAAAAATACAAGTGCCTGGGAGGAGAAAAATTTTAGGAACTTCAAATATCCCTAGCTGTGTAGCCCAAATACCTCACCAATATCAAAAATAAATTAAAATAGAAAAATAAAAATTGTAACAAATTGCATCTCATTGGAACAGGGCTCCTCACACTTTGCCCTGCATTTAACGCTGTTTATTTTTAAGATAAGACCTGCTTTGTTTTGCACTCTTATACTATGGCCTAACCAAGCTGCTTACATACTGTCTTGCCATTTTAGCCATTTAATATTTGTAGCTTTTGCCTCTCAGATATTACACGCTAACCTTTATTGCAAGATAAAACCTGGGTTGCTTCCCTCTGTTTGCTGCCTATGCTAATGCTTGTGGACTGTCCAGACACTAGCCAGTTTCTAACAATTACAAACCTGATGTAAATGTTTTAATATTTTGGGAATAATTATTGATACTGAGATGGGAATGCATTGTGGGTATGTAGGGTTTTGGTTTTAAAGTGTTTTTGTTTACTCTGTTTTGGGCTTTAGTTAAACTTTTAGGACAATGCAGTGTTAAACTACCGGAAAAAAAAGCTCATAAACTATACTATTAATCTGTTTTGTGGTTGGCCAATTTAAACAAAGTTGGGAGCTTTAGCTTTATTTTTTTTTAAGAGTAAACATTCTTCTATGTAACAAACTATACATCTGCTATCATTAATTAGCGCAAGTGTGTAAAAACTATGATGCCCAATAACAATGATCAAAACAATAAAACAGTATAAACAGTAAAAACAGTATAAATTCTACAAAAATGTGAAATATCATTGCAATAGTCCAAATAAAACACTATTAAGCAATTATCAATATTAACCCATTGAGTGAATCCTCTTTGTGATAATCATCAAAAAATAAAACATGAAACCGACCCCCATGCACACACTCAACTTAAACGATGGGCCTTTATGTTATAAAAGATTTACAGTGCAACAGATTTCTTCTCTGATACCCAACAGTATCAGAGAAGAAATCATCTGATGTGTGCTGCTATTCCAGGCATACAGAGAGCACTATGATTTTTCCTCTTTTCTAAGGTGTGAGTGTGACCATTGAAGTCGGTGGTGGAGTGGAATACCATCTCACAAATTGTGTCTGGTTCATGTTTTATTTTTTCATTATTATCACAAACAGGATTCACTCAATGGACTATTATTAATCATTGCAAAGTAGTGTTTATTTGGACTACTGCAAACATATTTCACATTTGTATATAGTTTATACATAAATTGTTTTGATCATTGTTATTTTACAGTTTTCACAGACTTGCACTCTAGGTCAAAAAATTAAGTCCTGCTAGATCACATCATGCTGGCTCTTTCTGCAGGTATAGCAATTTAAAATATTAAAAAGAAGTGCCTATACTGTTTAAATCCAATAATACACTGTCTCACCCTGCTCTGCATATGTTCAGTTGCTCTCTATTTTTTGGCACTGTGCTGAAAATGTAGAGGCCAGCTGCTGCTGAGGGGTTCTGGACTACAGCAAAATGACAGCCTCCAGCACGAAGAAACAGGAGCAATGCTGGAGGCAATACACAGAACACACTAATTTTGGTAGCATAAATATTAATGTGCAAATGTACTAGTGATCAACCGATATCGTTTTTTTAATGCCGATACCGATATTTTGGTCATTAGATATCGGTATAGGCGCTCTGAAGGAACAGCCACCAGGAGTGGCCAGGGTCCGCGAACTCGGAAGGAGGATGGGTGAAGATAGAAGCCCAGTGGGCGGTGACAGCTCGCCACTGGAAAAGCTTTATTCTAAGGTAAGTTTGCATATAGCACATTATAACTTTGCCTTGCAGGTTAAAAAAAAAAAAATGCCCATGGTGTACTACTGCTTTAAGAGAATAATGGACATATACATACATATATACATATACATACATTCAATACTGATTATAATAGTTCAAGGCACATCATATCAGGTACAGAAATGGTTTCCATCAAGACATCCGGCTCAACAATAACAGTTTTACATACAGTAGTTATCTAAGCTGCCTCAAAATGTCAAAAAAGGTTAATTAAATATTGCACCCATGTGCATATGGCATAGATCTGGCAGTCCATTCATATGAAAATGCTGGTGCAAACCAGACAGCCATAAAGTGTCAAAAGAAAGTAAAGAAAGGATTCAGATCATGAACAAGAGAAAGAATAATAGCAGGAAGAGAGAAAAGGAGAGTGGACCCAAGAACAATATAGAGGGGTTATCGGAACATACACATATTTAGTCCACTGTTCAGTATTTGTTTTAATTGTTTGCATTGCTAAATTTCCCCTATGGTGGGGAAAGATCAGCGCTTTCCAATGTGAGGGCAGACAGTACAGTTACAACACAATTCAATACAGGAGGAATCAGACAGCCCTGCTCGTTAGAGCTTACAATCTATAAAATATGCCAATATAACATCCAAGTATATGTTTCAAACGTTTTAGAGGCAGTTCTCTAGTGCAGGTCTTCATCGTGTTAGTCAAGGTGTCACATAAAGTATCTCACAAAAGTGAGTACACCCCTTAGATTTTTGTAAATATTTTATTATATCTTTTGACTACACTGAAGAAATGACACTGTCACGGAACCATGAACCAGACGTACAACAACAGAAAAGTGAAAATAAGAAAGCTTTATTGAAAAACAAGCTATAAAGCAAAAGTCCAAACGGATGGCGAAACCGATGCAGAGTCTTTGCGAAGCCAGGGGTCAGGAACCAGGAGGGTAGTCAGACGAAGCCGGGATCAGGAACCAGCAGGGTAGTCAGACGAAGCCAGGATCAGGAACCAGCAGGGTAGTCAGACGAAGCCAGAATCAGGAACCAGCAGGGTAGTCAGACGAAGCCAGGAACAGGAACCAGAAGCAGCAGCAGTCTTAGAAGCATGTGAACACAGGAGGACCAAGCAGGGAACTGAAGCCACAGACCTCCTATATATATGAGCTAGGCATCCAGCTCCTCCCAGTGGGAAGGAGGAGCCGCAGGGTGGGAGGCTACAAGAAACCCAGAAACCAAGATGGCCGCCAGCACATGTCAAACGAAGGAGAACAGCAAGAAGGTAAGACCATGACAGTACCTCCCCCTCAAGGGCCCCTCCTCCGCGGAGTAAAGAACGGTTTCTGAGGGAAGCGTGCGTGGAAGGCTCGGAGCAAGGCAGGAGCATGGACATCTGCGGAGGGAACCCAGGAACGCTCCTCTGGACCATAACCACGCCAATGAACCAAACACTGCACCCGACCGCGGACCAGGCGTGAGTCCAGGATATTGCTCACCTCATACTCCTCACGATTGCCCACTCGGACCGGACGAGGCCGAGGAACCGAGGAAGTGAAACGATTACACACCAGTGGCTTCAACAGGGAGACATGAAACACGTTGGAGATCCGCATGCCAGGAGGAAGCGCAAGGGCATAGGCTACCGGGTTTACCCTGCGAAGCACTCGGAAGGGACCAACAAAGCGAGGCGCCAGCTTGGGAGTGGGCACTCGAAGGTTGAGGTTGCGGGTGGACAACCATACACGGTCTCCGGCCTGGTAGGAAGGAGCAGGCGCTCGTCTGCGATCAGCCTGGAGTCTCTGGCGCTGCGCAGAGACCTCAAGGGACTTCTGGATCTGTACCCAAGAAGCACGTAGGACGGAAAGGTGATCCTCCACAGGCGGAATATCCTGGGGAGAGAATACCTCCGGTAACACGGCAGGTTGGAACCCATAGTTGGCCATGAAGGGAGACGTCCCAGAGGAAGAGTTCACCGCCGTGTTCCTGGCAAACTCAGCCCAAGGCAGGAGGTCAACCCAATTGTCTTGGTGATCGGAGACATAGCAACGAAGGAATTGCTCCAAGGCCTGATTGGATCGTTCCGCGGCCCCATTGGACTGAGGGTGGTAGGCCGAGGAGAAGGAGAGATGAATCCCCAACTGGGAGCAAAAGGCGCGCCAGAACCTGGACACAAACTGACTCCCCCGATCCGACACAATCTCCTTGGGCAAACCGTGCAACCGGAAGACCTCCCTGGCAAAAATCGTGGCCAACTCCTGTGCAGAGGGTAACTTCTTGAGAGGAACACAGTGGCACATTTTGGAAAACCGATCCACAATCATGAGAATGACCGTATGGCCTCGGGATGCAGGGAGGTCCACAATGAAATCCATCCCCAGGTGTGACCATGGGCGCTCCCCGGTGGCTAAGGGTTGCAGAAGGCCCAACGGGAGGTGCCGAGGGGACTTACTCTGGGCACAAACGGAGCATGCCGCTACATATGCGGCGATGTCGGAACGTAGGGAAGGCCACCAGAACAGACGTGAAACAGCCCAGGACAGCTGATTCTTTCCAGGATGCCCCGCGGTCTTGGAGTTATGGTAGGTTCGCAACAACCGAGTGCGCAACTCCTCAGGCACAAAACATCTGCCGTTGGGTCTCCCAGAGGGAGCACCAGATTGAGCCGCCAAAATTTGCTCACCCAGGGGAGAGGTCAGGCTGGTGCGAATGGCGGCCAGGATCTGATTCGGAGGTATGACCGAAGTCGGAATCGACTCCTCCCTGGACAGGTCGGAGTACTGCCGTGA
The DNA here is from genome assembly GCF_965119305.1 of Pelophylax lessonae. Classification (NCBI taxonomy): domain Eukaryota; kingdom Metazoa; phylum Chordata; class Amphibia; order Anura; family Ranidae; genus Pelophylax; species Pelophylax lessonae. The sequence continues at coordinate 632,414,661 of NC_138769.1, read as the reverse complement.
TAAGGCATCCGCCCTGATGTTCTTGGAACCGGGTAGGTAGGAGACCACGTAATTAAAACGTGACAAGAACAGAGCCCATCTGGCCTGACGTGGTGTCAATCTCTTGGCCTCAGAGAGGTAGGTCAGATTCTTGTGGTCCGTCAGGATGAGGACCGGAACCACCGAACCCTCGAGCAAGTGCCTCCATTCTTTAAGAGCCTGCACGATGGCCAATAACTCCCTGTCACCAATCTGGTAGTTGCACTCCGCGGAAGACAGTTTCCGGGAGTAAAACCCACAAGGAAGCAGAGGACCCTCTGGTGTTCTACGCTGAGACAGAAGGGCGCCTACTCCCGTCTCAGACACGTCCACCTCGAGGACAAAGGGCAACCCAGGGTTGGGATGCGACAGAATCGGAGCCGACACAAAGGCGGACTTTAGAGCCTCAAAAGCTCGGATGGCCTCGGGCGGCCAGACCTGGGAATTACTGCCCTTCCTGGTCAGATCCGTGAGAGGCTTGGCTAGCATGGAAAAGTCCCTGATGAACTTCCGATAATAATTGGCGAAGCCCAAAAAGCGCTGCAGGGAGCGAAGACCACTGGGCTGGGGCCACTGTAAGACAGCCGAAACCTTCTCAGGATCCATGGAGAACCCCTCAGCGGAAATGATGTAACCTAAGAAGGTTACCTGGGATCGGTGAAATTCGCATTTCTCAAGCTTACCGAACAGCTTGTTCTCTCGTAACCGTTGCAACACTCGTTTGACATCCAGAATGTGGGTCTCCATGGACTCAGAATATACCAAGATGTCATCCAAATAGACCACCACACACTGCTGCAACAAGTCACGGAAAACATCGTTGATGAATTCCTGAAAGACTGCGGGCGCATTGCACAGCCCAAAGGGCATAACCAAGGATTCATAATGACCGGTCCTGGTGTTAAACGCGGTCTTCCACTCATCGCCCGCCTTGATCCTTACGAGGTTATATGCCGCCCTCAGGTCGAGTTTGGTAAAGACCGTGGCCCCTTTAAGGCGATCGAACAGCTCGGAAATCAAGGGTATCGGGTAAGCGTTCTTGATCGTGATGCGATTGAGACCCCTGTAATCGATGCAAGGCCTCAACTCACCGCCCTTCTTTTTCACAAAGAAAAATCCAGCCCCTGCCGGGGACGAGGATTTGCGAATGTGTCCGCGTGAAAGCGCCTCCCTCACGTACTCCTCTATGGCCTCATTCTCCGCTACCGACAGTGGATAGACTTTGCCACGAGGAGGAACGGCACCAGATTGTAACTCGATGGCACAATCGTATGGGCGGTGCGGAGGTAGGGCAACCGCGCGCACCTTATCGAATACATCCCGGTACTCCTCGTATTCAGGGGGCAACAGAGAGTCCGAGGAAGTACACAGCAACTTGACAGGCCCATGGATGCAACTAGCCCCACACTGCGGTGACCACGAGAGGATCTCGGCCGATCTCCAATCGAAAATCGGATTATGCTTCTGGAGCCAGGGGTACCCCAAGACCACCGAGTAGTGTGGAGACGAAATAACCTGGAAGCAGACCGACTCTCTGTGGACGGCACCAATGGCTAACCCCACTGGAAGGGTCTCATGAGTCACGTGTGGCGGCAGAAGGGGTCTGCCGTCTATCGCCTCAAGAGCCAGAGGAGAACCTCGAGCCTGCAGAGGAATGGAATTGGTGGCAGCGAACGCACTATCAATGAACAAACCACCAGCGCCAGAGTCCACCAACGCCTGGGTCGTCACCGAGCCCCCGACCCAGGAGAGGACAACAGTGATCAGTGGTTTGTCAACACGGGAAACCGGGGACGAGGAGACTCCACCCAAGATCTGCCCCCGACAGGATCTCAGGTGCGAGCGTTTCCCGGACGGCTCGGACATGCCAACCGAAAATGCCCACCGAGACCACAGTACATGCATCGGCCCTCGCGTCTCCGGAGTACCCTCTCCCCCTCGGACAGGCGAGCAAACCCCAGCTGCATGGGTTCACCCCCAGACAAGTCATCCCCAGGAGGCGTGGGAGGAGAGGGAGGCACGGGTGGGACAGCAAAGGTAGGCGCCAATCTGTTAGGAGGCCTCCGCAGACTCTCCTTAAAGGAAGGTCTCTCCCTGAGTCTGGTGTCAATCAAAATCAGGAAAGAAATAAGAGACTCGAGCTCCACTGGTAGGTCCTTAGCTGCAACCTCATCCTTCAAGGCATCCGAGAGACCATGAGAGAAAGCAGCGACCAGAGCCTCATTATTCCAGCCCACCTCTGCTGCCAGGGTACGAAACTCAATGGCGTATTCAGCTACGGATCGTGAACCCTGTCTGATGGACATAAGGAGCTTCGCAGCAGAGGCAGCACGAGCCGGCACATCGAATACCTTCCGAAGAGAAGCAAGAAAACCGGAAAACTCGGCAACCACCGGATTGTTGTTCTCCCATAAAGGGCTGGCCCAGGCCAAGGCCTTGTCCGAGAGCAGCGAGATTAAGAAGCCCACCTTTGATCTCTCAGTAGGAAAGGCATGTGGCAGCAACTCGAAATAAATGCCCACCTGGTTAAGGAAACCTCGGCACTGAGTTGGCTCTCCCCCAAAGCGCTGTGGAAGGGGGGCAGAACCGGACATACCCCGAAACACCGCAGGCGCAACAACAGGTGTCGGGGTAGACTCTGGCGCAACAACCGGAGCGGCAGTAGGAGCGGGCCCAGGAGCGACAACCGACCCATCGGCAACGGGAGCGAAATGAGTCGTGCGTTCAAGCAGGGTTTGCAACGCCACGGCGAACTGACCCAACAGGTGATCCTGCTGATCAAGTCTGGCAACCAGCGTGGGTAGTGAGGATGGCCCTGTACCGTCAGAATTCATGGCCTGTGGTACCGTGCGTTCAAGCAGGGTTTGCAACGCCACGGCGAACCGACCCAACAGGTGATCCTGCTGATCAAGTCTGGCAACCAGCGTGGGTAGCGAGGATGGCCCTGTACCGTCAGAATTCATGGCTTGGTCCTAATGTCACGGAACCATGAACCAGACGTACAACAACAGAAAAGTGAAAATAAGAAAGCTTTATTGAAAAACAAGCTATAAAGCAAAAGTCCAAACGGATGGCGAAACCGATGCAGAGTCTTTGCGAAGCCAGGGGTCAGGAACCAGGAGGGTAGTCAGACGAAGCCGGGATCAGGAACCAGCAGGGTAGTCAGACGAAGCCAGGATCAGGAACCAGCAGGGTAGTCAGACGAAGCCAGAATCAGGAACCAGCAGGGTAGTCAGACGAAGCCAGGAACAGGAACCAGAAGCAGCAGCAGTCTTAGAAGCATGTGAACACAGGAGGACCAAGCAGGGAACTGAAGCCACAGACCTCCTATATATATGAGCTAGGCATCCAGCTCCTCCCAGTGGGAAGGAGGAGCCGCAGGGTGGGAGGCTACAAGAAACCCAGAAACCAAGATGGCCGCCAGCACATGTCAAACGAAGGAGAACAGCAAGAAGGTAAGACCATGACAGACACTTTGCTACAATGTAAAGTAGTGAGTGTGCAGCTTGTATAACTGTAAATTTCCTGTCCCCTCAAAATAACTCAACACACAGCCATTAATGTCTAAACTGCTGGAAACAAAAGTGAGTACACCCCTAAGTGAAAATGTCCAAATTGGGCCTTAAGTGTCAATATTTTGTGTGGCTACCATTATTTGCCAGCACTGCCTTAATCCTCTTGGGCGTTGAGTTCACCAGAGCTTAGAGCTTCACAGGTTGCCACTGGAGTCCTCTTCCATTCCTCCATGACGACATCATGGAGCTGGTGGATGCTAGAGACCTTGCGCTCCTCCACCTTCCATTTGAGGATGCTCCACAGATGCTCAATAGGGTTTAGGTCTGGAGACATGCTTGGCCAGTCCATCACCTTCACCCTCAGCTTCTTTAGCAAGGCAGTGGTCATCTTGGAGGTGTGTTTGGGGTCGTTATTATGTTGGAATACTGCCTTGCAGCCCAGTCTCCAAAGGGAGGGGGTCATGCTCTGCTTCAGTATATCACAGTACATTTTGGCATTTATGGTTCCCTCAATGAACTGTAGCTCCGCAGTGCCAGCAGCGCTCATGCAGCTCCAGAACATGACATTCCCACCACCATGCTTGACTGTAGGCAAGAGGCCTTTGTCTTTGTACTCCTCACCTGGTTGCCTTCACACACGCTTGACAATATCTGAACAAGGTAGGTTTATCTTGGTCTCATCAGACCACTGGACATGGTTCCAGTAATCCATGTCCTTAGTCTGCTTGTCTTCAGCAAACTGTTTGTGGGCTTTCTTGTGCATCATCTTTAGTAGAGGCTTCCTTTTGGGACGACAGCCATGCAGACCAATTTCAAACAAACAATTCAGCCAAGCGCTCACTCCGATGGGAAAGACTGGCATGCTGCTCTCCTCAGGCAGGGAACTCCAACATATGTGCATAAAAGAAAAGAAAAAAAGGAGGCACAAACACCTAGTGAATTACCCGTGGTCACCGTTAATAAAAAGTTTTAATAAATGCCAAATGCATACTCACAGACATGAAGATTGTTAAAATTGTATTACAAGAATCCACCACACGTGAACTGGAACATGTCATTGTAGATAGGACCGCTAACGCGTTTCGGGAGTCAAGCTCCCTTCATCAGAGCTGGTCATAATAGCAGCTCTGATGGCTGCTATTAAATAATTTTAAATAAGAGTGACGTGACCGCGCAAGCACGCTCTCCGTTGAAGTCCTCTGACAAAACGCGTTAGGGCGGTGACTTGCGCGGTCACCCAGGCAACGGGACGCTGTACGGCAGCTGAGATCGGGAACTTCCGGGAAGCTGACGAGCGGGCGGAAGACCGGTAAGCGACCAGCAGAGTTCGTAGTGCCTACAACTGTGGTTACATGCTGTGTTTCTATGTACTTGATGTGAGTGTAATGGGTGAGGGGGGGATGTTTTAATAAAAGGTGCATGTTTTATCAAGCAATACTGCTCTATGTGCATTCTTTACTCCCTCCTATGCACTGCACCGTTGAGGAGATCGCAGCTAGATTTTGATTATTTGGAAAGTCCGGACGTGATAAATTATCTTACAGGCTCTTTTAACAGAGATATCTGGTAAGCGTGTTTATTTGGGTGTTTCACACATGGTGAGGTGGAGGGACCTATTGAATATCTGCGTTCTATACTGGAAGTATACCCCCCACGGAAACCCCGCATGGAGTTCTGTTTATGATGGACTGTTTTTATCTTGGACTATATTTATTTATATTTTATATATATATTTTATATGTGTGACTTATATGAAATACTATATCATATTTATTCAGACTAATGAGTTTTAGTCACAGCGCTGCTTGTGCATATTTTATCCTTGATTAATACGCACCTTATTTATTGTTGATTTTAGATATTTAGGCGGCAGCTTCGTCAGTTATTTGTGTGTATGCAAAGCGCTGGGTGATTGAGCTTTAAGCTTGTCTTGGTGCTCAGTCCTTTTATATGTACTCACTTTTGTTGCCAGTTTTTTTAGACATGATTGGCTGTGTGTTGAGTTATTTTGACAGCAAATTGTCACTGTTATACAAGCTGTACACTCACTACTTTACATTGTAGGAAAGTGTAATTTCTTCAGTTTTGTCACATGAAAATATATAATAAAATATTTACAAGAATGTGAGGGGTTTACTCACTTTTGTGATATACTGTAAATGGTGCTTATAAGACAGTTGGGCACATAACAGAGCCAAAATCATTTCACTGTGAGATTTACTTAAGAAGTAGAAGATTTTCAAGTACAGGGAGAATTAAAAAAAAAAAAAAACAGGATTTTTGCTTGCGCATAAATGAACTATTGAATTCAGGAAAATTCACCTCACTCATTAAGCTTAGTGAAAATTCACTTTGCTAAGTGACCAGCATATACTTCTTTGGTATAGCAACCCCAATAAGTCTATCTTAGGTTGACAGTTCTTTTGCGTGTGAACATCTTTAAAGTACAACTAAACTTCTGAATTACTGGCGACCAAAATCCAGTTCCTACATACAGTGTATATATATATATATATATATATATATATATATATATATATATATATAAAAAATAGTTTTTTTTTTGTTTTTTTTCATCTGCTCTTATGATAAAAACATTGTTATAGTCAATTCACAAAGACTACCACACAAGCCGTTCTCGTTACTTAAAATAACACCATCTTTGGATTGGTCAATTTTCCCCTAGTACCTGAAACCAGCCTACATTATTGCACCATCCTCCTGTTCAAGTCATAATAGGCAGATGGCTAATGTGTTTAGCATCATGCTATATAGAAACACATGCTCCTATTAAGGATAAATGAAATCAAACAACACTGAACTTTTTATAGATTGTGTTGATGACTAAATCAGTCAATTACCTTTTCAGACTCTAGCAATCAATGAGGGTCCAAAACTTGGGTAGTATAATAACTGTGTGGATCTCTCAGGTGAAAGTAAACCCAAAATAATCCACCTGTTCCACTGAATCCTGGCCACAATTACGACTGCTGTTTGCTTTTCTGTCACAGAATATGTGACTGACACCCCTGTGACAAATTTCATCCCAGCCGGTATAGGACAGGACAAAAACAAATTCTGAGCTAAGGAACATAGCTTCTTTGAAATGTTTCTTGAAGACAGTTATAGAATTTGATTCAGGGTCCAGGGAACACAAACTCATTCTGAATTCACTAGTCACATATTACAGGCTCTTTTCAAAATTGCTGTAATGTTCAGAGAAGAAGCCAGAGGATGCAAGCACAACAAATGCAAGTAAAGTAACAACACTTTCTTCTACAGGGCTCAGTCCTACACAGTCATAAAGATTCAAACCTCTTAGTCTTCCCTCTCAGGAAAATGACTGGTCATAAATTGCTGAGTATATCAGAGAAAATCGAGACTTGCTTAAGACTAAAAGGATTTGAGGAGCAACTCCCAATGACCGCAGAATGCAACAAAAATCAGCTGTAAAGCACTTTGACATTCAGTTTGTACATTCCGTATTTGTCACTTGCTGAATTTCAAATACTTAACATAACAAATATACAGATTCACAAGGTTAATTCCCTTTGCTTTTGACAGCTTCAAGGACATAGCTATGTTCTTTCTAAACCTCCCAAATCAAATAGCTGACAGAAGACAAAACATTTCCTGGTTTATATATTCTACAGTATAGTATGGCTGATATAAGAAAACAGACGTATTAGTGGTAGCAAATAAAATACATCTTAATACCTCTAATAATACCTCTAAAGGGCTTGGAAGAAATGAAAAAATGTGACTGGCTGTATAATAATATGAATGCATTTCTTTTGTTTATATAAAACTAATCCTGAAATGAAAAAAACCTACCTCAATGATTCATTATTTATCTGATATTGGGGTGAGTTTACAGCGAGGTGGTACCTTTTGAGATAGTTTTTTTTTTTTATTTCAGGATTCGATTTTGTCTGCTGACCTCTAGGGTGCTATAGTGTTTGGATATGTGATTAGCCATATTATTCCATATATTTTTCTTTGTATCTTAGGCCCACATGTGAGAACTTGTGGGACAAATCGGTTTGATTCATAGATACGCTATCCCTCTAGCATATATCTTGATGGATTGGTAATTATATATTATCATTGGCATCTACTTTACCTTGGAGGTAAGTTGGGGAGTTATCTCATCAGTTTTCCTCTGCTTTTGGTCCCTCCCAATGTTATTACTGGGTTCCTTGTGAGGCCAAAGTGGGTGTTGTTTCCCTCTTCCTCTTTTTTTTCTTATCTGTTTATATATATTGTTACAGCTTTGATATATATATATATATATATATATATATACCCCCTTGAGGAATATCTATATAATATCTGTTTGCACTATTTTTAGAATTACAATACTGTATGCTATTCTGTCATCTATCACACATTACATTGAAGATAAGAAAGTGGTTTCTGAAGAAGCTGTTTGTTCAGGGAAACACATTCATCTCATTGTCTTCATTACTGTATTGAATAATATTTAGATGCATTCACTGTTGACTAACCCACCACAAAGTCTATTCCAAGCATTAACTACACTTTTGGTAAAATACTCAATATTCATTTTTAACTTTCATCCTGCTAGCTTGAGGTCATGTCTCCATGTTCTAGACCTTAGCGTCAAATTGAAAATATTGCCCTCCTGCAACAGATATATACCCAAAAGTCAGTAATGAGTAGTTGCAGGTTGGGATCAGGCAGAAGCATAGTCGAGAAACAAGCCAAGGGTTGGTAACAAGTGGTAGCACAATATGGACGGCAGCAGGGAAGATGAGAGCAAGATACCGGTTGAAGAGAGCACACTAATCTGGCAAACAGGAAGTGCAGAAACATGCCTTAAATCAGGAAGTTCATAGGAGGAGCAAAGAGTTCAAGGTTCAGCAGAAGTCAAGGCACAAGATGGGGTTGTCCAATATATCAGACAGGACACTGTCCAGCATCTCAGGTAGCTCAGCGAGAAGAGTCATCGTCAGAAACAGCAGAGGCCCCAGGTTCAAGTTCAGACCCTGACACACCCCTTCCTGTGCAGGGTCACCTTTCTTCTCCTTGTCAACTGCATGGGCCCCCCTGGTGAACTGATGGGGCCACCTTCAGGAATATCAACCCATATCAAAAAACATTCTTTACCCACCAAATCTTTATTTACATCACTTATAAAAAGATTCAATGAAACAAGACCTAGTAGAAAGTCTTGTGATACACCATTAAAGACAAGTCCCTATTGCGAGGTAATCCCATTTACAACCACACTCTGATATATACCCTTTAGCAAACTGCATATCCACTGAACCATGAACACAAAATGATTAGAACACAAATTGATTAAAAAATGTGGAAATAAAACATATACCAAAGTCCCAATATTTAAATTTTTAAATTAGTATCCACATATTTCTTATAGAGAAATCTAATAAAGTATGTTTAAATTGAATAGTGATAAGCCAAATAAAAACACCCAGGTGTTTGACGTGAATCCGTGCACCTCAGTCAAGAAGGACACACATCAGCTGCTTACTGGATCCCAATGACCATTATATTCAATAACTTGTCATTCAGTGCTTAAAGCGGTAGTAAAGCTTGATTAAAAAAAAAAAAATTCACCCTGCAAGGCAATGTCAGAATGTGCTAGTATGCTAGTATAAATCTCATACTAGGACATTATAAAAGGCTTACCTTAAAACAAAGCCCTCCTGCGGCACACTCTCACCATCGACAGGACTTCCATCTTCACCCAGTCTTCCTTCCAGGTTTGCAGGCACTAGCTATCTGACTGGCCGAGCCGGAAAGATGTTACTACAGTGCATGCACACTGGAATCACGGTTTGCAGCATAGACCTCTGAAGGAATGGCACAGTGTCCCATTCCTTCACAGCGCATGCAAGAGTGACGTCACCAGCTGCTGCTTCATGCATATCTCCTTAACTGTGCATGTTTAGGAGATATTTATTTTACCTACAGGTAAGCTTTATTATAAGCTTACCTGTAGGTAAAAGTAGCAGAAGATACTTTTTTACCACCTTAAGAGCTTAAAAGCTTCCACTGGCAAATGTGTCTCCTCCGCAAATTCAATGCAAAATAGGCAATCACAGCAACTCTCAAAGATAAAGTATAGGAAGTGATCCCATAGTGTAAAGCTGTACTGATTGCTTTATTTAAAGACATTAAATACACAATCACAGCATAAATCAAAGTACTGAAGAAAGAGAACGCTGCTCCAGGTGTATGGTGTGTAGTGATTGCCAGGAGATAGGATATCCCATAGAGTGCTGACCCGGCCCGCCTCCATAGGAACACTTGTAGAAAGAGAAATAGCCGCACATCCAGGGATTCCAAAGTTTCAAATTTCCTTCAATTCCAAAATGTTGCAAGTGATGACACCAAGGACACCAACATGAAGTCTCGTAGACGCGTTTCACACATACATCTTGTGCTTAATCATTACAATCATTGATATATGTGTGAAACGCGTCTACGAGACCTCATGTTGGCGTCCTTGGTGTCATCACTTGCAACATTTTGGAATTAAAGGAAATTTGAAACTTTGGAATCCCTGGATGTGCAGCTATTTCTCTTTCTATAACAGCATAAATCAAGCTTCCAGGCATCAGAGCATATACAGTATTGTAACATAGCCTGTCACATTGATAACGTCATCTGTGACGAAACATATAGGAAGGGGCCTGCGGGAATGCCGTCATCAAGCACACAAAGTTGATTCACAGCCAGATCCAAACTGTCAGCCTATAGGAATGCCAAGTTTCCTGCAATTTATTTCTGATAAGACTGAACAGAAGTCATTGTTTAAATGGTCTACCTCAACATAAGTGTTCTACCCAGTTTTCATTTTAGTGATCCCATTGCATGTTTTTCCTTCTGTTTATATGCTTACAAAAAGATTTTGTCTTCTTTTGTAATCAATTTGGCCATTTGCTCTCTTCCTGTGCTTTGGCAGCACTGATAATGTTTTTGGCCTCCTTTTTTCCAAATTACTAACTTCTGTTGTTTTGCTCCAACGTTTTAAATCAGTTTTTAGAAATTCACTAATTTCACCAAACTTTGACTTTTTGAAATCCAAAACTTTAGTTTTGTATATGATTTTTTCAGTACTTTTTTTTTCTTTATCAAATCTAGGACATTAGTGATCACTAGAACCCAAAATTTGTCCCACCTCAACACCTAAATCAATCCCCATTTGTAAGAACTAGGTCTAAAATATGATCTCCCTGAGTTTCCTTTTTACTGTTTTCGAGAAACTCCATTCAGTGCCTACATTCCATCTCTGTTTCTGCTTGTAAGTGCAGTTTGAGAATTCTATTGAATGTCAGGTATGTTGAAATCACCCATAATTACCCTCTTCAGCCCCGGAAGATTTTACCCCCTTCCTGACCAGGCCCTTTTTTACGATTCGGCACTGCGTTTGTTTAATGGACAATTGCGCGGTCGTGCAATGCTGTACCCAAACTAAATTTATGTCCTTATTTTCCCACAAATAGAGCTTTCTTTTGGTGGTATTTGATCACCTGTACGATTTTTATTTTTTGCACTATAAAAAAAAATAGCGACAATTTAAAAAAAATAATATTTTTCACATTCTGCTATAGGACATCCCCCCCCCCCCCAAAAAAAATTTAAAAATCAAAATTGTTTTAACATTTTAGGCCAATTTGTTTTCTGCTACATATTTTTGGTAAAAAAAATCGCAATAAGCGTATTTTGATTGGTTTGCACAAAAGTTATCGCGTCTACAAAGTAGGGGAAAGATTTATGTAATTTTTATTGTTTTTTTTTACTAGTAATGGTGGCGATCTGCAATTTTTAGCGGGACTGCGACATTGCGGCGGATAGATCGGACAGCTAACTGACATTTTTGACACTTTTGGGGGTACCAGTGACATTACTACAGTAATCAGTGCTAAAAATATGCACTGTTACTGTAATAATGCCATTGGCAGGGAAGTGGTTAACCCTGTGGGTGATCAAGGGGTTAAATGTGAGCCTAGGGGAGTGGTTCTAACTGTGGAGGGCATGGCTTCTGAAATGACCATAGAGACATGTGATCCTGTAAAGGAGGATCACATGGGCTCTATGATCATCCCAGGGAGAAGGATGGTCGGCTATGTTTACAACAGCCGATCGTCCTTCTCTCTCAGCGGGGAACAATCACGGGTGTCAGGCGGCAATCAGAGCCGCCTGCCCGCTGTATCGGCTTCCCTGCTGACGAGCGGGAGCGCACCGCTGGCGGTGCATGCTCACCCCCTAGACTGCTGAGAGCGATTTGCCTGGGAGTGGCTGCCTGCTGCAGTACAATTGTGGCAGGTGGTCGTAAACCGGTTAAAACCTCTCCCTTCACTGCCCTTTGCATTATCTTGTCAATCAACAGACTATCATGAACTGTCAGTATACTACACCAAGTATCATTTAAGGGAAGATCTTTCTCTGGTTGTTGTTGTTGGTTTGTTGGCAGATCGATCCCCACTGAGCAGAGAACGGTCCGCAACGGAATGTGGACCGTGTGTAAGGAGCCTAATGCCTCGTACCGATCGTCGGCCGACCGATCGGCCGTCTTTTGTCCAGGGATGTCCTGTCCGCTGAAAAGTGCAAAAGACTGCACACGAATTGTGTCAGCCAACAACAGCCGACTGCAGAAGTGATGTCATGTGATGGTTAACTCTCCGTGTGTTTTTTATTCTCTGAGCATGCCCAGTCTTGCAAATCTGCTGATTGTCGGCCGAATTCTGTACTGACTGAGGAACAATCGGCCGTTCTGGTGTTGGCCAACAAAAATTTTAATGCCTGCACAACAGATTCTGTTCGGCCGAAAATGCACTGTCGGCTGTTGGAAGCATCATACTAACAAGTCTACAATCGGCCGATCAGTCGTCGGCCGAATATTTACGGCCGACAATCGGTACGTGTGTACGGGGCTTTACTGTGCATTGTGTGTTAGGACAGTCCATTAATTTGAGAGACTGAAACTCATGCATGCAGAATTTTGGTCAGCACAACACAACTTAATGCACAAGAAGCCATTTCTATTAGCTTCCTGTTATGTTTTCAAGATAGAAAGTCATGTGAAATTCCCCCAATAAAAGGTAAAACAAAAACCCAACTGGGGTGATAACCCTTCCCTACACTATGCAAACCTGAAATGACAAAAAAGCATTGGTTACATTTAAAATTCACATTGTCCTCTTCATTTTTGTAGTTCACAAATTATCCTGAATGTGCAAAATAATAAAAGGACTTATTTATAGAATACTTCTAATGGAATCATAAGGAGACATTCAAATGTTTTGCCGCTGATAGTTCCACGTGTTGGACAGTCTGAATATAATTGCACACACAGGGAAAAACAGAAATGAAAGTTCAGAGCATGTGAAGGGAATAGTAAAATCACAAAATGTAATGAGGATACGACACTTGAAAAATCCGGGACATGAGCAGTGTTTGCCTACAGGCAAAGAACATTTCAAGCATGATCATTCTCCCCATGGGAATTGGTGAAAAAGGAACATAAAGAGTATTGAATGTCTCTGGATTCATACATTGCTATGCAAACTTTAAGCCAAATCATTGGAACTCACAAGTTTTAAATCAAAGTGTCAAATAAAGTTCCTAAGAAAGCCATGCATGACTATGTCTGAGCTGACCATAATAACATCATGTACAATGTATTATATACATTACAGCTACATGAGAATACAGTATTAATGCAGAGAAGAGCCATACTACCATATATTTAAACATTTCCTTAAAATTTGGTAAAAACTGTAATATTTCCTTTTTAAAAGGTAATATGAATATGTCAAAAAGATAAAAATACTAAGAATAATGTGTTATCAGTTATAGCAAGTTGATCTATGATAACGTGTCTTTTTTTGGATATAATTCTGTAGTGTGCATATTGTTGTTTCTTAAAGCCCAACTCCAGCCAAAACCCATTTTTTTTTCTTTTGAATACAGTGTGTGATCATTGCTTTAAAGAACATCTAAATCAAAAAACAAAAAAATAATATACTGCAGCTCACTGACCCTTAGAATTGGTGGCTATGTTCTTTTTTCTCCCTGAGCTTTTTTTACTTGTTCTCACCTGGTTATCACAGTAACGCACTTCCATTCATAGGATGGCTATGTTCACTCCTCCACTCTATCTATAGAGGAGCAACCTTAGACAGAAGCATTATCAACTTTTAGAGAGGCTAGTGCTTCTTTTAATTGTGAAATGTGATGTAATTCCGCTGGGATTAGGTGGAGCTGTGTATCCTGAGGATTGTATTGTGAAATGCCCGTTTTTTACTTCTGAAATTTGAGTGGAAATAAATACTTTTATTAGCCATTTGCACTATGGTTCTTTTCTCTTGCCTCTTATATGATTGACACTATGCTGGGAACTGCTGAGAGCTATGGATTTGGAGTGTACAGCCACTGGGAGCAGTGCCACTTATAACACTGAAAAGCGCATGTAGACCTCCTTTAATTGGTGAGGTCCATTCAAGCAGGTGAGAAGTTGGGGTGAAGGACACTGTGGTGATCAGAGGAAATTCTTGAAGAGTTTCTGGTATTTGGGACTGCACATTTTTTATGGAATTGAATAATTTATTGATGGACTGTACATATATTTAAAAGAAAAGGTGGACTCACGTAAATTAAATATATATAGATGATTTTTACACAGTTTTCACATATTTATTCATGCACTATAAATTGAATGTGCTTTATTGAAGGAGACGCTGGTTCTTTTAAGTTACACACAGCCATCTCAAACTGGTTATATTGTTATTGTTCATGTTTGTTTTACCATAGGTCAGTGATGGCGAACCTTGGCACCCCAGATGTTTTGGAACTACATTTCCCATGATGCTCATGTGCTCTGCAGTGTACTGGAGCATCATGGGAAATGTAGTTCCAAAACAGGGTGCCAGTTCGCCATCACTGCCATAGGTTGTCTATGCTACTCCGTGCCTATATCACTGCAACTTAGTTTTGTCAATCTGTGTTTGCCTATTCGTTTTTGTAGCAATGTTGCTGTACGCTCTGTCATTTTTTTCAATAAAAGCTTACCTGATTAAAAAAAAAGAGAGGATAATGGTTGATGGAGTAGAAGATTTAGACTTTACATACAAGTGACTAACAAATTAAAGCCTTACTGCAACAAACACTTTTTAGACCATTTCAGAAAGAGTTTTTGTTTTGTTTTTTTTTTTCTTTTTGGGATAAAGGTTTTTATTAAAGTTAAACATTGACCAATGTAAACACCCCTGCCAGCTAAATGGTTTATTGCAACTATCCACCTGCAACTTTTGCTGGATAGCTTGGTTTGTTAAATTAGGTTGAAAAAAATTCTTATTATATGTGTAATTTTTGTTTTTGCAGACAGTTGCACTTTAACTATAAAGATCTGAGGTGCAACTCCTAGTGATCTCAGATGACAAAAGCAATCGACATTAAAGCATATTGACATTAGTTTGTACATTTCTTATCTATCACTTGTTACACTTGTTCAAAATTTACCATAAAAAGATATAGATTCACAAGAATAATTATCTATGCTTCAGGGCAGCGATGGGGAACCTTGGCAATCCAGATGTTTTGGCACTACATTTCCCATGATGCTCATGCCCTTTGCAGTGTTGTTGAGCATTATGGGAAAGGTAGTTCTGTGTTGCCAAGGTTCCCCATCACTGCTATAGGAAGATAGCTGCATTCCTAAAAACCTCCTGAATCAAATAGCTTGCCTGAAGACAAAATGGAACTTGTTTTATTTTTCATAGCATATATTGGTTAATTTAAGATTAAGGGTCCTTTCACACGGGTGTTCCGTATGTCCGTTTTTCATCCCATCCGTTTGCGGATGAAAAACGGACATAATGTATCTCTATGTAAATACGGATGTCAGCGGATGATCATTCGCCGACATCCGTTTTTTGTCAGTTCCGTTTTTTTGAATGGAAGAGAATCCTATTTTTTCTTCCGTTCAAAAAACGGAACGGACGCAAAAACGGATGTCAGTGGTGTCATCCGCTGACATCCATATTTACATAGACATACATTATGTCCGTTTTTCATCCGCAAACGGATGGGATGAAAAATGGACATACAGACCGGATGACACAAGTGTCATCCGTGTCCGTTTCAAAAAAAAAAAAAAGGAACTGATCGGGCATAAAAAACTGAATGCCCGTGTGAAAGGAGCCTATCAGTGGCAGTCAATGAAATTCACATTTAAACGCGTTTGGGAAATGAGAGGAAGATATGATAGACAATATGCACACATTTCTAACAAGTGTTTGAATCAGAACCATTTTATTTTCTAAATCATAACAGTATATATGAATATACTCCATGTCACTAAAGCCTTCTGTATACACTTATACTGTTTAGGCCAATGAGATTGTTAAGGCCAAGCTGCTAGTATGGCTTTCAGGTTGCTTTAACGTGTAATAAAAAGCAAAACTTTTTTTTTTTTTTTTGGAAGTGGATTAGGATACCTGTTTTTATTGCTGTCTGTGCCCTCATTAGGGAGATTACCCCTTTCTATTTGTCTTTTTTACCATTATCATTAAAAGTGAAAGTAAAGGAGTATCCTACATTTTGGGTTGTCTGCAGAACAGTAATAGATGGGAAATCTTCCAATGGGGACACTAGTTCTGGTATGCTGAGGGGTCCCAAGAGATTCCTTTAATTAGCAGGGATTTCCTCTCACTTCCTGTTGTGGCAATGGGACAGGAAGTGAAGGTAAATCTCCCCAGAGGGACACAGGTGGAAAATGAAAACTGACGGGTTATAACCCTCCCAAAATGAAAAGTTTTACCTTCGGTACCACTTTAACCATTTGCCGACCAGCCACCGCACATATACTGCGGTAGGTGGTCTCTATTACGGGAAACAACCTACCTGTCACAGATGAACACAGGAATCCTGTGTTGATGCTATTCAGGAACACAGATCTCTATGTTCATCTAGTGAGTCCATCCCCCACACAGTTAGAAAGCATCCCCTAAGCACAAATTTAACTCTTTGATTGCCCCTGGTGTTAACCCCTACCCTGCCAGTGTCATTAGTACAGTAACAGTGTATATTTTTAGCACTGAATACTGTAGTAATGTCACTAGTCCCCCAAAAATGTCAGCTAGGTGTCCGATCTGTCCAGTCATAGAGGGGGTAAAACCTGGCCTGGTCATTAAGGGGGTAAAACCTTCCGGTCCAGAAGTGGTTAAAAATACAGGCCCCACAGCTATATCAAAGTAGGGGTACCTTCATATAAATAGTGATTAAATACCTGTATTTTATTTTAACAGAAATTACATATTAGGGTTCATTTACACAGGCAAAAAGTGACCTCCTGTAAACAGGGTGCTTTTACATTTTTATTTTATTTTAATATAGCTACATTTTTAACACTTTTTTTAACACTTAACTTTATTGCTGTCACAAGGGGGCTAAAAAAGCCCCTATGTAATAGCATTTGACAGGTGACATGTCCTCTTTGTCAAAACATTGGGGGTCTATTAGACTTCTAATGTTTGCGCTGCCTACTACTCCAGCTGATCAAGAACAAGCTGTTTTTGATCAGCTGTGCACCCTGCTTTATAACCAGAATTTTGGGCTCAATTCAGTAAAGGATATTGCATGTGATATTTGGGTAATATGACACGTTACCCAAATATCACATGTGATATGGAAAACCACAGTACACTATAGGTTTATGCGGCCCTTCAGGTCTGGTATGGATTGAGGGGTGAACCCAGCAGGCCAGGAAAGGGGGGGGCATGAGTTTGCTCCCCCTTTGAACTAGGCCACATACTAGGCCACATGCCCTCAACATGGGTGGTGCTGTGGAAGAGGGGGGAGGTCTGGCAAAGCACTGTGTCCCCATGTTGTTGAGGACAAGGGTCTTTTCCTCACAACCCTGGCCTGATGGTTATGGGGGTGGGGGGGTGATCTATCGTAATCTGGACCCCACATTCTGCACCCAATGTGAATGAGTAGGAGTTAAGTTTTATAAAATGGTGTGAGCCCCCCCAAATCCATGCGAGGCCATTATCTGAGTATGTAACCCAGCAGGCCAGGAAAGGGGGGGCATGAGTTTGCTCCCCCTTTGAACTAGGCCACATACTAGGCTACATGCCCTCAACATGGGTGGTGCTGTGGAAGAGGGGGGAGGTCTGTCAAAGCACTGTGTCCCCATGTTGTTGAGGACAAGGGTCTTTTCCTCAAAACCCTGGCCTGATGGTTATGGGGGTGGGGGGGTGATCTATCGTAATCTGGACCCCACATTCTGCACCTAATGTGAATGAGTAGGAGTTACATAGTACCCCTACTCATTCACCAAAAAAAGACAAGTGTAAAAAATATCTCATGGCTTTTGAGAAGTTCTTTATAGAAAAAATGATAAAAATGCTCCCCCGATGTAGGGGAAAAAAATCCTAAACGCTCTTGACGCTTGGCTTCCGCCTACTGATTACTCCACTTCTCCCTGCCGCTTAAGTAAACATGGGGATGGAGTCAGTGACTTCATAAGGGGCAGGGCCACCCGGTGACATCATTGACCAAATATAGATGTGTCCATGGATGGCTTAAGACATCACCAGGTCTTATGACCCATTGATATAATTGGCTCCGTCCCCTTGCTTACTTAACCGGTTGCCGACCGCCGCAAGTAAATATACTGCGGTGGTCAGCCCCGGCCAGGCAAAGTACGTCACTAGCCTGGGAGCCAATAGCGGGCGAGCGCGTGCCGCCGGAGGCGCGGTCCCGCCTCGGCTCGTTCACAGACACCTCCGTGCGTGTGACCGGCGGACCCAATGTCCGCAGGTCACTCGCGGTCTTCCGCTGTGAAGGGAGAAAGGCAGGTGGCTAATGTAAACAAAGCCGCCTGTCATTCTTCCCTGTGTAAAAGCACTGATCTAACGGTCCTGCTATGTAGGACCGTTGATCTGTGCTGTTACACACACAGCCACATCCTTGCACAGTAAGAAGCACGCCCCTAGGGACACACATAGTCACTGCATCTCTAATAAAGTTAACCCCTTCCCTGCCAGTGTCATTTTTACAGTAACAGTGCATATGTATAGCACTGATTACTGGATTACTGTAGTAATGTCACTGGTACCCCCAAAAGTGTCAAAAATGTCAGTCAAGGGTCCGATCTGCCCGCCGCAATGTTGCAGTCCCGCAAAAAAAATCGCAGATCGCCGCCATTACTCGTTAAAAAAAAAACAACAAAAATTACAAAAATCTTTCCCTTAGTTAGTAAACGCAATAACTTTTGCGCAAACCAATCAAAATACACTTATTGTGATTTTTTTTTACCAAACATAGGTAGCAGAAAACAAATTGGCCAAAAATTTTTAAAAATTTTGATTTTTACATTTTTTTTTGGGGGGGGGGGGAATTTCATATAAAAAAATGTGAAAAATATTGTTATTTTTGCAAAATTGTCGCTCTTTTTTTGATTATAGCGCATGATCAAAAAATTGCACAGGTGATCAAATACCACCAAAAGAAAGCTCTGTTTGTGAAAAAAAAGGACGTCAAATTCGTTTAGGTACAGTGTTGCACGACCGCGCAATTGTCCGTTAAAGTCAAGCAGTGCCGAATCGCAAAATACCCCCTGGTCAGGAAGGGGGTAAAATCTTCCGGGGCTTAAGTGGTTAAGTGGCGAGGAGAAGCAGAGCAATCAGTTGGCTGCAGCCAAGCTTCAGCAGGGTCAGGTTTTTTTTTTGTTTTGTTTTTGTGCGGTTGCCGGGCTGTGTTCATCGTGATTGACGATGGATGTACATTGATTTTTTTAGAAAAGGATTTGTCAAAAATGTGGTGTTTTTACTTACACTTGTCATTTTTATGGTGAGTGAGTAGTGGTACTGTGTACTTATTCACATAGGGAGGGGGCTGGGATCTGAGGGGCTGGGATCTGGGGGCCCCCTTGTTAAACTGCACTTGATTTTTGGCATGAGGTCCCCCTAAAATCCATACCAGACCTGAAGGGCCAGGTATGGATTGGGGGGACTTTCAGCTCTTATGTTTACTTTCTGCTGTCAGTGGGGGAATCCCTTGCTGACAGCAAGACAAGTGATGGTTGTTAGGAAGCTGGAGGGTGCTGGGAAGCTGGCTCCTAAACAACCACCAACCCTAAGCTGAACTGGCACATTTAGCAGTGGTAGAAATATCCCTGCTAAATGTTTCACTTACAGCTGCACCCAGAGGTCCGGCGTGCATTAAAATAAGGTGCAAAAACACACGTTAAATACCTCAAAATATCAGAAATTGAAACCATGCGGTATCTAATGTGTGTTTTTTGTGAATTGCATATTCCTACGTTTTTTAATGTAGATACTTATGTGGTATTTAACTCTTAGTGAAATGAGCCCTTTGACAGCTGTGAACCTGTTAATGCTCCAAGTTGAGAACTCAGGGCATCACATTCTAAGACTGCCATTGTCACACACTCCATCACTGTTCAATTGATAAATAAACAACCTGACTGAGCAATAGAGGTTCCACTTTACCTTCTTCTTTATTATGTACTTTCTTCACATTGCATCCCCACAACTGATATTTTCTTTTTCGTTTGCGCATGCAGTATTTACACAGTTTCCTGAAAATCATTAAATATCTATACAAAAAATTTATTTAAAATTCAATTACCGGTTGAAAGTCGACTGGCATGCTAATCTCCTTTCTGAGATTGAAACCTTCAGTTTCAGTCTACTGTGAAGAAAACAAGAGCTTTCCTCCTTGACTTGATAGATTACTTAGTGACCAATCTACAATTTAATAAAAGGCAGCTGTTCGAACCAATTGGGTACGATTTAAATATTCCTTCAGCGGCTCTGCATACTGAGTACAAACCTTAATCCATCTAGTGTGTAAATGTCACTTTCATGCTTTCTATATTTTTATTTGTCAGTGGGAGCTTTGACTACGAGAGCGCTGCCAACCTTCTGTTCCTCAGATGCATGACTCTTTGCCTTTGCCAACCTGCTTGAGCTAGGCTTATGGACAAAGACCTTTTTTGGCAAAACATAAAAAGTTTTGATACATTAATGGGCACAAATGAATTGAATTTCTTGGAATGCATGCAACCCACCTAAACGTGAATCAGCTATTTCAGCATTTTAAAATCCTATCTAAAAGAAGATAACACAAGAGGCCTCATACCTGCTTCTCTCCCTATACAAGTCAATGAAAATGCAAAAGCAAATTGATGCCACTTAGAAGTAGGTCAAATGTTAAAAGTGAACAGAACGTACATAAAAGCTCTCAGCTCAAAACCAAAGCCTATACTCACAGGCCCTTAGCCACAAATTCCTACTCAGTGTGCCTAACTGCCTTTAGTTCTAGGGGCTCACTTTCCAGCCTAAGGCCAAGCTCCACCCTATTTCTTTGACTTGCCTGGTGAGAGTACCTTGGCAGCCATTAGAGGTGCTCCTATTTTTCAAAATAAGCAGGTGGTAAGGCCTAGCCCTGAAGTAAGTTTGGACCTCAGGAACGACCTGAAACTTTTTTACAGAAGTGCACCCACAACATTTTCTACAGCTTGTAAAGGTAATAGCAGGTATCTTGTGCTATCATTTCATAGCGTTTCATTTTAAACGTTTATAAATGACTAACTGGTTCATTTAACCGGTTGCCGACCGCCGCACGACTATATACTGCGGCGGTCAGCCCCGGCCAGGCAGAGTGACGTATCGGTACGTCACTCGCCTGTCACTGACTTGCGAGCCTATCGCGGGCGGGCGCGCGCCCGCCGAGGCGCGCGCCCGCCGCGGCTCGTTCACAGGCAAGTCAGTGCATGTGACCGGCGGACTCGATGTCCGCCAGTCACACTGCGATCGCTCCTGTGAAGGGAGAAAGACAGAGCAGCTTGTGTAAACAAGCTGCCTGTCAGTTCTCCCTGTGTAAAAGTGAAGATCTGACCGTTCTACTATGTAGAACGGTTGATCTTTGCTTTTACACCAATAGGAATGTCCCTGCACAGTAGAAAGCACGCCCCTAGGACACACTTAACCCCTCCCTGTCCAATAAAGTTAACCCCTTCCCTGCCAGTGTCATTTTTGCAGTAACAGTGCATATGTATAGCACTGATTACTGCAGTAATGTCACTGGTACCCCCAAAAGTGTCAAAAATGTCAGTCAAGGGTCCGATCTGTCCGCCGCAATGTCGCAGTACCGAAAAAAAAATCGCAGATCGCCGCCATTACGCGTTAAAAAAAAAACACCAAAAATGACAAAAATCTTTCCCTTTGTTAGTAAACGCGATAACTTTTGCGCAAACCAATCAAAATACGCTTTTTGCGATTTTTTTTACCAAACATAGGTAGCATAAAACAAATTGGCCGAAAAATGTTAAAAAATTTTGATTTTTACTTTTTTTTTGGGGGAATTTCATATAAAAAAATGTGAAAAATATTGTTATTTTTGCAAAATTTACGCTCTTTTTTTGTTTATAGCGCGTGATCAAAAAATCGCACAGGTGATCAAATACCACCAAAAGAAAGCTCTGTTTGTGGGAAAAAAAGGACGTCAAATTCGTTTAGGTACAGCGTCGCACGACCGCGCAATTGTCCGTTAAAGTCACGCAGTAAAAAATCGCAAAAAAACCCCTGGTCCTTTAGCAGCCAAATCCTCCGGGGCTTAAGTGGTTAAATGCCATTTCAGATAAACATTGCTAAATACATTTACCGGCAGATTTATTAGGAACACCTGCTCAATTGGTTGGTAACACAAATTGCTAATTAGCCAAATACATGGCAGCAACTCAGTGCATTTAGGCATCTAAACATGGTGAAGATGACTTGCTGACGTTAAAACTGAGCGTCAGCATGGGGAAGAAAGGGGATTTAAGTAACTTTGAACATGGCATGGTTGTTGGTGCAAGTGTGAGTATTTCAAAAACTGCTGATCTACTGGGATTTTCACACACAACCATCTCTAGGGTTTATAGAGGATGGTCCAAAAAAGACAAAATATCCATTGAGTGGCAGTTGTGTAGAGGAAAATGCCTTGTTGATGTCAGAGGAGAATGGGCATACTGGTTTGAGATGATAGAAATGCAACAGTAACTCAAATAACCACTCATAGGTATGTAAAATACCATCTCTGAATGCACAACACATTGACCCTTGAAGCAGATATGCTACAGCAGCAGAAGATCAAAATTTGGCTCACCAAAATTGGACAATAGAAGATTGGAAACGTTGCCTGGTCTGATGAGTTTCGATTTCAGCTGCGACATTTAGGTGGTAGGGTCAGAATTTGGCTTAAACAACATGAAAGCATGAATCCATCATGCCTTCTATCAACAGTTGAGGCTGGTGTGGTGTTGTAATGGTGTGGGGGATATTTTTGGGCCCCTTATTACCAACTGAGGATCGTTTATGTGCCATCCTACCTGAGTATTGTTGCCGACCATTTCCATCCCTTTATGACTATCTTCTGATGGCTACTTCCAGAAGGGTAATGCACCATGTCACAAAGCTCAAATCATCTCACCACTGGTTTCTTGAAGTGAGGTCACTGTACTCCAATGGTCTCTACAGTCACCACATCTCAATCCAATAGAGCACCTTTGGGATGTGGTGAAACAGGAGATTTGCATCATGCATGTGCAGCCGACAAATCTGCAGCAACTGCGTGATGTTTTTATGTCACTATGGACCAAAATCTCTGAGGAATGTTTCCAACACCTTGTTGAATCTATGCCATGAAGAATTAGGGCAGTTTTGAAGGCAAAAGAGGGTCCAAACCAGTACTAGCAAAGTGTGCCTAACAAAGTGGCTGGTGACTGTACATCTTATACCATTATCTTGCTGTCTCTATCTCTTAAACGTTTCTCATTTAAAGTGTAATTACACTTTTGTTGAGAAAAAAGCATTCCCCTCTGGGTGATCTCTGTACGTTACAAGGATTTTAACTAACTTTTTGTAGATTCCTACCTTTTGTTATTCTCAAGAAATCATTGTTTATTCCTCTGCGCCTCTGTGCTGAGTAGGTCTAATGAGAGTGGTTTCATAATTATCTATCAGCTGTGGCAGCTGCAGGGTTCTAATGAGGAAATCTGCTGGGCCTGCATCCCTTTAGATGTGTTCCTATTGGGAGTATCTCACCAAATATGACATTTTTGTTGCAGGGGATGACAGAAATCTAACTTGTATCTAAGGCAGACTTCTGGGAAAATTGGTGAGCCAATCACACAAGCAGGAAATTATGTTTCTGGGGTGTGGTCAGTATACATTCTGTGTACAGAACAGCTCCAGGTAGCCATATTACATTGCATTTTCAGAAAATTACAACAGCTGCAGATTGAAAAGGAAAGGTATTTTTGGAAAACATTCAATTACAATATGATTTGTGTTACAATTGTATACGCTATATTGTTTTTTCTTTATTTGCTATTTTTTCTCCCTACGAAAGTGGAGTTACCCTTTAATGTATGCTTTTGGCACAATTATAGGTTTGAAAAAAAAGGCAACAAGTTCAAAATGATTCAGCATTAAATAGAAAACAGTAAATCTTTCAGTGAATATTGTGGCTCTGGACCATTTCTAATAAAGTTTTATGACTACATCTTTCTTTTGCCAGTAAAATGTATTTAGAATTGAAGCTATATATTTTGCTGTACCATTGGGTATGTTTTTAAAATCATTTAGAACACAACTCTACTATCTTTTTACTGAAGGAGTGGTTGATGTATGGACCAGACTTCCAGGAGAGGTAGTAAATCGGTCAACAGTAAGTTAATTTAAAAATGATTGCGGCAAGCATAGATGTATACTAAGACAAAATGTTTAAAAATAACAAAATGAATAAATAAAAGAAGAGGCAGACTTGATGGGCTACTTGGTCGTTTTCTGTCATCACAATTCAATGTTCAAATATTAAAAGTGTGAATACTTACACGCTGCTATGTGCAGAAAATTATAACAGCAATCTTAATCTCAGTGCTAATCATCGAAAGACAGAAAAAAGAAAACAGTAAAAAATAGAACAGCAGCAACTGTTGTAATAGTGACCTCTAGGCTCCATGTACACGGGACGTTGTTAAAAGTCTCTTTGAATGCTGGAATTTTTAGGACGTTTGAAACGTCCGTTAGGTCGTGTTTGCACCCGCGTTTAGTGGGCGTTTGCGTTTAGAACCATTCCTAGAGGTCAAAAAAATGATTCCCCTTTAAAATGGAAAAACGCAAACGCTAAACGCGGGTCATCGCGTTCGGTCGCGTTCGGTTGCGTTTTTGCGTTTGAAATGCCGGGAAACACACGTTCGAACGCAAATAATTGCTTTCCAAAAAACGTCCCTGAACTCAACTGCCTGCAAATGACTGTAAATGACCCTGTGTTCATGGACAGATAAGATAACATGTAGGTGGGTTCAGGGGCTTCTGAAAAAAACGCCCAACTGCTCCTAAACGGCCATTTACAACGTCCCGTGTACATGGAGCCTAAGGGCTCTTTCACACAGGCGATCCGATCAGATCCGCCTGTCAGTTTTTTAGGCGGATCTGATCGGATCCTCCATGCAGCTCTATGGGGCAGCGGATGTCAAAGGAGACACCTCCACTAACACCCGCTGCCATCCGCATCCGATCCTGTCCGTGAAATCTGGACGGATGGAAACCCTATTTTTCCATCCGTTCAGGGATCGGATCGGATGAGAGCGGACAGGCGGATCCCCCATAGAGAGCAGCGGGAGCTGTGACACCTCCCTCTCCGCACTGCAAGCGGAGACGGAGCTGTCATCCACCGGCTCAGCGAGGATCGGCGGATTGAGCAGCACAGATCCGCCTACGGAGGCGGACCGTGTGAAAGAGCCCTAACACTACTATACAGCAATATTAAACAAAAAGAACAGTGTGCTTGTTTATAAACAATCCCTTTATGTGTTTAAAAACATAAATCCACATAAATTCTCAATTGTGCAATCAATACACCATTCAAATGATGAAACATTCAATAAAGGTGGTGTGACCATACAATCAAAGTAACTAAGTAAATAACTCAGTGTAGTTGGTGCCATTCGGAGACAAAGAGTTGTGTGGAGATAGCAGTGTGCTCCAGCCAGAAGCCTGTCCTTTCTTGGGGAACGAGACCCTATGTTGGGGGGGGGGGGGGGGGATTCTTTCCCATAGGATTAAGAAAGTCAAGACAGCTATGCGGGTCCAGAGAGACCAAGAAAGCGGAGGTGCCTAGCGAGTCCATTGATAGGGCTGGAGGATCACCTATGTTCCTGAAAGTTTGGTACATTAAAGGAATTTGAAATTTATCAGCAGGATCAACAGTCATTTACCAAAATTGGAAGTGAGGATCCTGAAAACCTGCAGTGATTAATTGGTGGATTTATTTGATAATCCAGGGAGGGAGACCACTGCAGTGGAAGGAATCAGTTCCTTGAGCTCTCTGGTGATTAAGCATGATTTGGTCTTTCCGTAAGGTGAGCAGTGATTTCACCTGCTGGTGGTGGATCTGTCCTATCATCACAATTTTCTCAAGGGTTGTTATACATTGCTGGATGAATGATTACAAACAACATTTTGTGGATTGAATATATGCACGTGAACTTTTGAGCATATTTTTTGAACTTCTGTTTTTTTATTTTTTTTCTCTTTTCTCCCTTTTTTTTATTACTTTGATTGTATGTTCACACCACCTTAATTGAATGTTTCATCATTTGAATGGTGTATTGCACAATTGAGTATGTATGTGGATTTTTTTTTAAACACATATAAGGATTTTTCATGTACATGCACACTGTTCTTTTTGTTTAACATTTCAATGTTCGTATGCTACAGTCTTCATGGTAGTAGCCATTAAAATGATCCGTTTTAATGTTTACGTCTGAAACTTCTCTTCCTAGTTCATAAATGGGTACTGAATAAGTAAAAATAATTCAGAGCAGTATAAAGCGCTTAAATCCCCTCAAAGCCCATGCGGGACGTTTGCAGAACAAAGTAATTGCACTATAAGCATGAAGTGTATCTTGAAGTAATGGGATTTTCTTTATGCAGCTTTGTGGCTTGAGAATTCATAATGTTACATTTCACTTTGAAGTAGAACTCCGTAGTGTGTGACATAGACAAATCGTAGTAGAAAATGCTGGCGTTAAAAACATAAATATATAAAAATATGTGCTGTTACAAAATATATTTGGTGCTTTTTTCAC
Source organism: Pelophylax lessonae (assembly GCF_965119305.1). Classification (NCBI taxonomy): domain Eukaryota; kingdom Metazoa; phylum Chordata; class Amphibia; order Anura; family Ranidae; genus Pelophylax; species Pelophylax lessonae. Next base: position 632,387,967 of record NC_138769.1, on the reverse strand, counting down.
CTCTATCAAGTATTGCTACGTACTCTTTCCCATGTCACAAATTAGTGAATTAAATCTAAATTACATGTACAGATATTTTAGCCTTTGTACACAAGAATACTGAATATATGGGTATGACAAGAACTTATACTATGACTTCTAAAGTTCAACCCCACTTCTCAGCTGAGTAGCTCATTTGAATGGGAACTACAATGATGGTATCCACAGATGCTGTATGAGTGCAAAAGAGCAGCAAAGAATTCTTTGTGTATAAAGTTACTGGTATGATAAACAGCCCCAGGTGTTCTAGAGGTTAGTCCAAGAAAGTGTTTATGTCCCCGGACTGTCTTAGTTTTCATATCTCAAAAAGATTCAGAGGGTATTAGGGCTAGGGAGATTAACCCAGTGTATTGGTTATTTTGAGTTCTTGAGGCTGGCCAGGAAGTGTGAGGGTAAGCTCCCTGGGTGCACACCCCATGCAGTAATTTCATCAAATGGACAGCAGTTTTTATTGAGACAGAGAAATAATTGCAACTGTTAACATTAGGTTGATTTTGTCTGTTCAACCATTTTTTGCAACCAAAGTGACTGAGTTTAAAAAAAAAAAAAGAAAAAGCAAATAAGAAAAATTATATAGCGTATACGAGTGGTTCTCAACTCCAGTCCTCAGGACCCACCAACAGGCCAGATTGGCCAGATTTTGAGGATTAACTTGGGGAGAAGCAAACTAGAATACTGCAATCACTGAGCAGCAAATTATATCACCTTTGATGTATTTCAATTATCTTGCAAATCTAGCCTGTTAGTGGATCCTGAGTACCGGAGTTGAGAACCACTGGAATTGCGACACAAGTCATATTGTAATTGAATGCTATTAAAAATGTCCTTTACTTTTCAATCTGCAGCACTGTAATTTTTTGTAAAGGGTAATGCAATATGGCTACCTGGAGGTGTTCTGTATACAGAATGTGTACTGAGCACACCCCAGAAACATCATTTATTGCTTGTGTGATTAGATCACTGATTTACCCAGAAATCTTCACTAAGATTTTTGGCATCCCCTACAACAAAAATGTCACTTTTGGTAAGATATTCCTAATAGGAAATAAAGTCGTAAAGGATGCAGGCCCTGCAACTTTCCTCAAAAGAACCCTGATTCTGCAGCAGCTGGTTGATCATTTTGAAAGCACTCCCATTAGACTCACTCAGCACAGGGGCTCAGAGCAACTAACAGTGATTTCTTAAGAATAACAAAAGGTAGGAATCTACAACAAAGTGTGTTGAAATCCTTGCAATGTACATAGATCACCTAGAGGGGGATGTTTTTTTCTCAACAGAAGTGTAGTTATGCTTCAAGTCTGACCAGATGTATACAAGAGTTACATGTTTTGTTTTTATTTGCATGAACCTACAACTAAAATTGCCTGCTTTGGAACACATAGTGGTTGATTTACGAAAGGCAAATAGACTGTGCACTTTGTAAGGTGCAGTTGCACTCTGCAAGTGCAGTTGCTCAAGAGCTTAATAAATTAGGTAAAGCTTCACTTTGCAAAGAATACCAAATCACATGTGTAGCACACTCCTAGTTAGGTAGGTGAAGCATCTATTGCTCCTGCTGCTTATCAGGGGAGCCTGATCTATTAGGTTGCCTGTCATATGTTTCCAGGTGTGATTCACTTGGTCTGAGGGAGTGTCCCCACTGTATCCAATGAGGGAGCTTGTTGGACAGTGGAGGAAACCCAGCCAGTGACACATTAGCTTTTATGGGGAGTCCCAGTGGGAGGGCATTCTTGCAATGCATCCTGGGATTGCTCATAAAAGCGGAGGGGGCATGTGACAGGGCGTCTTTGGTGGGAAGCAGAGTCCCAGGAGGAGGTGGACAGCTGTCTCTCCTCCTGTAGTGTGTGAGGAAGGTGGTCTTAGGCGGCCTAGTGAACCGGGTGTGGAGCTGAACTGCAGAGTATCCAGAGTGCTGACGGTGGAGCTGCTGGCAGTGTCTCTTGGGAAAAACAGTGTCCGTGAGTACTGAGGGACCTGCCAAATGGTCTGGCCCAGGAAGGGGGACCACTCCAGTGAAGTCATGGGATCAAGGAGCTAGCTCACACTGAGAGTAGGACAGTAAAGGTGGTGCCATGTACAAAGCCCTGAAGAATAGGAACAAAAGGGGGGGCTATGAAGGGCCCTGAAGTGTGTTTTGCAGTACAGTGCAGCTTATCTAAAGTGGTTAATTTATCACTACTTCATAGCTATTGCCAAGGGGAAGCAGTGGCCTTGCCGCATTCAAGTACAGTTAAGTGTTCCAGCAAATTGTACATAGTTTATTCAAGTTGGAGTATCCCACTCATTCACTTCTCCTATCCAAGTTCTCAATAAAACAACAAAAACCAAAACCCCTAGGCTGTTTCTTGATTGAGCCAAGCACTTTAAAGTTGCTGAACTATTGTACTGTTGCTATGGGTAACCCAGGGGAACCCGTCACCAGCAGCTCCCTAGGGAGTAGTGCTACACATGCAAGGGAAAAAAACAATAAAAGAAACAACATTTTTGCTTGGACATGATTGGATGATGGAAGTCAGCAGAACTTCCCCTCATTTACTAAGCTCTGGAGCAACCGCACTATGCAAAGTGCTCAGTCTATTTGCCTTTAGTAAATCAACCCCATAGCTTCTTATGTAAAGCTAAATATGGGGGGAAACATATATCTTTCACTCTATCAAATGAGATTATTATTCTTGCATAAGCACAGTTGTGATCAGTTCTCTTGATCAACCACCCAAACTGAGATTAGAAAAAATATCCAGTACAATGTTTCCTACCTACTTTGTGGCATAGTGTTAAATGAAAAATGAGAGACGTAGTTCAACTAAGCACTGGCCTCTAAAGAGCCCAAGCAAACCAGTTTTCAGATTACTGGAGTTAGTTATATTATATTTTATATGATTGGTTGTAATTAGGGTTGAGCGAACCCGACTGTATTGTTCGGGTTCGTACCAGACTTTTGGGTATTCGGTACCCGGACCCGAACCCGAACATTTCACTGTATGTTCGGGTACTGTCCATTGTTCGGTAACGTTATTTGATGTTTTGGTGTGGTTTTAATGGCGAGGTTTCAACAGGTGCAAGGCAGCCAATCAGCAAGCTTTTAACCAGTGTGCCCTAGAAGCCATCACAGCCATGCCTACTAATGGCATGGCTGTGATTGGCCAGTGCAGCATGTGACCCAGAGTCTATATAAGCTGGAGTCACATAGCGCCGCGCGTCACCCTGCTATAACTTTACTAGGGAGAGGTTCCTGATGCTGCTGAGGGAGAGATAGGAGATTACTGTAGTGTCAGGCTGGAGATTGCTTTGAGGGAAAGCATAGGAACAATCTTCTTTAATCAGACAGCGATCTACATTGATTGTATTGTGTGGGGGTGCAGTGCACAAGGTTTATGCCCTGACCTGAGCCCAGTGAGGAGGAGAAAGGAGAAAAAAAACTTTTATCAGTCTGTTAGGTGGGCGGCGTGCAGTGCTGCACATTTAATGCAAGCTCAGTGCATATGTGTCTGCTTAATCTGCATTTAAAAAAGGAAAAAAATGTTTCCTTCATATTTAACTTTGACATACAGTCTTTAGACAGACACTGCTTTTCTAACCTGCTCTTCAAAAAGCACCAATGTAAGCGAAAAATAATTATTTTTCAGTATTTAGGGAAAAAAAAATATTTTTCAGTTTTTCATTCAAATGTTTTTGTTTTTTTATTCAATATTTTTAATTCAATTTGCATTTAAAAAAGAAAAAAAAATGTCCTTCATATTTTAGTGTGACTTTCAGCGTTTAGACTGCATTTATTATTTTTATTATTTTTCAGATTTTCATTCATATGTTACAGTGCGATACACCCATTGCATACTGTTGTTGTATTCCGCTTTGCAATAAAAACCCATTTAGGGGAAAAAAGTTAATTGCGGCCCTGTCTGCATATGTTACAGTGAGATACACCCATTGCATACTGTTGTATTGCGCATTGCAATAAAAACCCATTTATGGGGAAAAAAAGTTAATTGCGGCCTAGGCTGCATAAGTTACAGTGAGATACACCCATTGCATACTGTTGTATTCCGCTTTGCAATACAAACCCATTTAAGGGAAAAAAAATAAATTGCGGCCTAGTCTGCATATGTTACTGTGAGATACACCCTTTGGATACTTTTGTTCTATTCCGCTATTCAATAAACACCCATTTAGGGAAAAAATATTACATTGCGACCTAGTCTGCATATGTTACTGTGAGATACACCATTTGGATACTGTTGTTCTATTCCGCTATTCAATAAACACCCATTTAGGGAAAAAATATTACATTGCGACCTAGTCTGCATATGTTACTGTGAGATACACCATTTGGATACTGTGGTTCTATTCCGCTATTCAATAAACACCCATTTAGGGAAAAAATATTAAATGCGGCCTAGTCTGCATATGTTACAGCGCAACTAGGCACACAGGTCTCGCATGGAGGCCCAGCACAGACGGCCCGCACTTTCTGCAGCAGCTCTGACATATCCGGGTAATTTCTAAGGAACCTCTGCACCACCAAATTCAGCACATGCGCCAGGCAAGGGATGTGTGTCAAACCGGCTAGGCCCAGAGCTGCTACGAGATTTCGCCCGTTATCACACACCACCAGGCCGGGCTTAAGGCTCACTGGCACCAACCACTCATCAGTCTGCTGTTGAATGCCCCTCCACAACTCCTGCGCAGTGTGTGGTTTTTTCCCCCAAACAGGCAAGTTTTAAAACTGCCTGCTGTCGTTTACCCCTGGCTGTTCTGAAGTTGGTGGTGAAGGTGTTACGCTGACTGGATGAGGAGGTGGTAGAGGATGAGGAAGCGAAGTAGGAAGAGTTAGGAACAGGAGGCAAACTGAAGCGCACTGTAATCCTCGGTGGTGGAAGGACATGCGCCAAACTATCTGCCTCAGGCCCAGCCGCCACTACATTTACCCAGTGTGCTGTTAGGGAGATACAACGTCCCTGACCGTGCTTACTGGTCCACGTATCCGTAGTTATGTGGACCTTGCCACAGATGGCGTTGCGCAGTTCACACCTGAGTTTTGTCACCCACTTGGTTGTGCAGGGAAGGGATGGCTTGCTGGAAAAGTAGTGGCGGCTGGGCACGACGTACTGTGGGACAGCCATCACCATAAGGCTTTTGAAACTCTGCGTCTCCACCAGATGGAATGACAGCATCTCAAAGGCCAGGAATTTTGAAATGCTGGCATTCAGGGCCAGGGATCGCGGGTGAGTAGGGGGGGGTACTTCCTCTTCCGCCCCAGTGTTTGGGAGATAGAAAGCTTAACGCTTCCACGGGACATTGTGGAGATGGTTGTTGGTGACCCAGGTGGTGGTGTTGCTGGCAGATCCTCTGTTTGTGGGGTGGCAGGTCTCGGTCTCACTACAGAGGTGGATGAAGAGGCCGAGACTGCAGCAGAAGAGGAAGCAGGAGGAGCCAGAGACCTTTCTTGGTTTTTGAGGTGTCTACTCCACTGCAGCTCGTGCTTTGCAATTAGATGCCTGGTCTTGCAGGTTGTGCTCAGGTTGAGAAGGTTTATGCCTTGCTTCAGGCTCTGATTGCACAGCGTGCAAACCACTCGTGTCCAGTCATCATCACATTGTCTGAAGAACTGCCATGCTAGGGAATGCCTTTGAGCTGGCTTTGGTGTGCTCAGTCCCTTGCTGCATTGGGCAGTAGCAGGCATAGTGTCTAGGGCATGGCCGCTCCGCTTTTGCACCCTGCTCCCTCTTCTGCTGTGCTGGTGGCTCTGTGCGACCATCGCCTCTTCTTCCAAACTACTCAGGTCACCTGCATGACGTTCATTCCATGTGGGGTCGAGGACCTCATCGTCCTCCACATCATCTTCCATGCAGTCTTCACCCCTGCAACCCTTGTCGGTCTCCACAATTCCGCAGCAGTTGGCACCTGTGTTTTGTCATCATCCAAGACGTGCTGTGGTGGTCCTTCCATGTACTCATGTTGAGACATAAGTGGTTGGGCATCGGTGCACTCAATCTCTTCCACTTCTGGGGCAGGGCTAGGTGGATGGCCCTGGGAAACCATGCTAACAGAGTCATCAAAAGGAAGAAGAGACTGCTGCATGACTTGGGGCTCAGACTGCTTGGCTGATTTGCAAGGGGGTGAGGTGAAAGATTGATGGACATCGGCTGCAGGTGCCAACTCTGACCTTTCAGCAGAAGACTGGGTGGGAGACAATGTGAAGGAACTGGAGGCACTGTCTGCAACCCAATCTAATATCGCCTCTACTTGTTCTGGCCTGAACATTTGTAGAGGCGGATTAGGCCCTGCCAAATACTGCTGTAAGGTTCTGTCACCTACTCGCTGCTGAGAAAGGTGTTTCACTTGTGCGTGTAGCTGGCACAGATCGACCACATTTTCTCCTTGCAACAGGAGCTCCACCAGCAGCACCACGACCCAGCACTAACATGGTGGAGCAGTATGTGTGCACACGCCTAGACGTACTGAATGACGGGTTTGCCCCCTTCAACTTCTTGCTCTCCAAATTGGGCACATGGCCTGAGCTTGCCCTTTATGCCTTGGAGGTGCTGGCCTTCTCTGCAGCCAGTCTATTATCTTAACGTGTATTTAGCACGGCTGGGGGCGTTATCACAGACAAGCGCAGCCACCTGTCCAGAGCCAATGTGGACAAGCTCACGTTCATTAAAATTAACCAGGCATGGATCCCACAGGACTTGTTCATACCTTGTGCAGAATAGACATGTATACCGGCCTTACCCAGCCATTGTTGTATTTTTGATCTTTCTCATTCTTTTTGGGGTGTACCCTAATTTAAAAAGAAATAAAATAAAAAACAAAAACCAGTGTTGGCTACCACGTCCTCCTCCACCGCCGCTTCCACCTACACCGCCACATCCACCGCCACCTCAACCTCCTACTCCATATGGGCCTCGTCCTCCTCCACCGCCGCCGCCACTTCTACCTAATCCACCATATCCTCCGCCACCTCAACGTCCTACTCCATATGGGCCTCGTCCTCCTCCTACATCATTCAAGATGATTATTTTTTAGTTTTTAGTTTTCTATGTTATTTTGAGTTTTTTCCCTATCCACATTTGTTTGCAGAGCACTTGCCAATGCCATGCTTTTAAGATGAGTTAGCTGTCATTTGCAGCCCTCTAGCCCTTTCCATGTTTGTATTAGAGGCATTTTAGTGCTCAAAAGTTCGGGTCTCCGTTGACTTCAATGGGGTTCGGAATCGGGGTAAAGTTCGGGTTAAGTCCAGTTCACGAACCCAGACTTTTTTTTTTCAAGTTTGGTCAAACCCGCCGAACCCGGACATCCGGGTGTTCGCTCAACTCTAGTAGTAATGTTTTATTGTACTATGCAGGTCCTCACTATTCTTTGTACTAATATTAAATGGAAGACAGAAAAACTGTCACAAAGCCACCAGGCTGAATTTTGTCCTTTCTACTGCATGTATAGATTGTGCAGCAATGATTACACTTTCTATTTCCTCGGTTCCCATTCAAAATGCTTGACAACAAAAGGTCAGGTCTTGATGAATAATTTTACTGACTTTTATATGTTTTGAACACAGCTGAGTTAATTAGCAGCTTGATGAAGTTCCCAGTGTACATGAGGTATGGTTGGAGGCTGTTAGCATTACAAAGGCCCCAGGCATTTTACCAGCAGTATGGGTCACCGAGCTCTAATCTGCCATCAACACTGACATCTCTTCCACTGATAACATAGCAAACTTGAAGGGCCAATTAGATTGCATATGACATAAAATTACATGTTTCCGTGAGGTCTGCAAGGCCATTATGTGGTAAAATTCACAGAAGGTATAATGTAGCCTGGCACCTAATGGCTCTGCAAATTAACATTATACAACAAGAAAGCTCTGGACACACAGCACAGTGTGGGAAAGATAAATGTCATTGAACAGTAATAACACAAATTCAATTAGACTTTTTAGTTCAAGCATAAACATTGCTTAAAGACTGAAAACAAAACTGCACAAAATCTGTCTAGAAGGCTACATTGCTTTCAGTGTCGTTGACAGAATACAAATTTTACACTTTCATACACTGGGTATTCTAATGTACACTATTCAACAATCCAAGTAATTATGGTGTACATGTATGACTTGCTTACATGATTGACATCTTCTTATAGGACTTGTCCCAGGGTGGGTCTAAGGTCCCCCTTTACAACAACTACTCTCAATTGGCTGAGTAATAAGCCTAAATTACTTATCTTAGTTAAGCATTTTCTATAAAACGAAGTGAATATCATGCTGTGTACCTAGGTTTTTCATTATTATTCTCAGTGTTCCTTTGTATTTCTCCTGAAGAAGCAGGCAACTGCGAAACATGTTGGGAGCCTGAATGTCCATACGTACATTACTCTCAGATGTATCCTTAGACCTAGGTAACCTCCCAGAAAGGTGTAGGGAGTGTCTAGAGCAGGGGTCTTCAAACTATGGCCCTCCAGTTGTTCAGGAACTACAATTCCCATCATGCCTAGTCATTTCTTTGAATGTCAGAGTTTTACAATGCCTCATGGGAATTGTAGTTTCGCAACAGCTGGAGGGCCGTAGTTTGAGGATCCCTGGTCTACAGCTACCTATTATGTATTCTGAATGTTCCTTCTGATTTTTTATACTGTAATTCTGTTTCTATACATGTGAAATAAATGTCATTGATTTTAAACAAGTTGCTTGCAATTTCTCATGATGGTACCTGAAAAATCCTATTGCCCCACCTTTCTAAATGTGCTTTAATATGAATTCTGGGATGTGGGTACCTGTATTTTGAATATATTCCTGAGGAGCCACTTTAAAATACTAACCAAGTAATGAAACTGGCTGTTAAAAGTTTTCTGCATTGTGAAGCTACTAGAGACATCAGAGTGTGGTTGTACAAGCAGGCACATTCTTACCCTCAGAAGGTGTTTCTGCTAAAAAATCTTTCTATAAACATGCATGCTTGGATTAACTGAGCATACATTTGTACGGCTGTAAGATATATCTGACAAAGAGAAATATATATCTAACAAGAGTCTTATCCTGGGAAAACTAATAGCAGTAAGTGAAAATGATCCAACACAGGGGGCTGCTATTTACCCCAAGATAGGCCAACAATGAGTGTGTGTGGAAATTGGTTGGTAAATAGACATGGCCATGCTCTTAATCAGGTACCTAATTGGTACTTCGAGACCCACTTAACATTGTTGCTTTGCGGTGAGATGCAATTCATTTTAAACAGCACTGAGCCCCCATCCCTTATTTAAGCTAACTGATCTTTTATTTTGTGGCTGGACAGTCAGTGATGTGGGGCTATGTGATAGAGCTTGTCAGCTGCTAGTAAACATATATGGCACCAACAGATAATTCACACATCCCCACAGCACTGACTGACCCTTTACTTTTATAAAAGACAGTAAGCTGCCCAATCATGCTGCATAGCAACCATGGGACAAATCAGAACAGGACCAAATGCTACATGAACTTCATCCCTTGGGATGTTTAACCCCTTCCGTACCGCGTCATGTAAAATGACGTCGGCACAAATCCTTTCTCGATCCGGGCCGACGTCATATGACGGCGCCCGGATCTCCCCGCTACTGCGCGCCCCCGGGGGCGCGCAGCGCGGCGATCGGGGGTGAGGCTCGTCCCTCGGACTGAGCCCAACCCCGATCAAGGTAAACAGCCAATGAAATTGGCTGTTTACCACGTGATCGGCTGTGTCAATCACAGCCGATCACATGAGCGGCTCCAGCGCGAGCCGCTCGTTCCTTCCTTAATGCGCGCCCCCGGGGGCGCGCAGCGCGGCGATCGGGGACGAGGCTCGTCCCTCGGACAGAGCCCATCCCCGATCTAGGTAAAGAGCCAATGAAATTGGCTCTTTACCACGTGACCGGCTGTGTCCAATCACAGCCGGTCACAAATGTCATCAGAGAACACGGTAACTAGCTGTCACCGTGTTCTCCTCCTCACACACTGATCCTGTGTGAGGAGGAGATTGTGGTAACAGCTAGTTACCAATCATAGTGCACCCCAACCACACTCATTGCCCCCCCCCCAATAAAGAGCACCTGTCACTAGCCCATCAAAGTACCCGAGTACCTGTCACCAGCCCATCAGGTACTCAGATGACAGGTACTCGGGTACTCTGATGGTCTGATGACAGGTACTCTGATGGGCTGGTGACAGGTACTCGGGTACTCTGATGATGGGTACTCGGGTACTCTGATGACAGGTACTCAGGTACTCTGATGACAGGTACTCTGATGGGCTGGTGACAGGTACTCGGGTACTCTGATGACAGGTACTCGGGTACTCTGATGACAAGTACTCGGGTACTCTGATGACAAGTACTCGGGTACTCTGATGACGGGTACTCGGGTACTCTGATGACAGGTACTCGGGTACTCTGATGACAGGTACTCGGGTACTCTGATGACAGGTACTCGGGTACTCTGATGACAGGTACTCGGGTACTTTGAGTACCCGTCATCGGAGTACCCGAGTACCTGTCACCTACCCAACGGAGTACCCGAGTACCTGTCACCTGCTCATTAGAGTACCTGACACCTGAAGTACCCGAGTACTTGCCACCTGCTCATCATTACCCATCACTACTCATCAGTACTCATCAGTACCCATCAGTACCTATCACCTATTAGTATCAGTACTGATCATCCGTACCCATCAGTACAGTATCAGTATCACCTATCAGTATCAGTACTACTCATCAGTACCTATCACCTGCCTGTCACCTGCCCATAAGAGTACCCGAGTACCTGTCACCTGCCTATCGGAGTACTCGAGTACCTTCCACTTGCTCATCAGTACCAGAGTACCTGTCACCTGCCCAGCAAAGTACCCGAGTACCTGTCACCCTTCATACAGCCACCATGTCTAAGTCCAAAAAGGTTAACATACGTCGTCCGTTTAAACCTAAATACCGGTGTTATGGCAGCAGATAGCTGCCATAACCCTGGTATTTTTTTAAACGGTGGACGGTTGGCTTTCCGATAAGGGTGGTCCCAGCGGCAGATTCGCCGCGGGATCACCCTTCCGGGGTGGCGGAAGAGGTGCCCCCCCCCCTCCCGCTGCATTCTGGTCCTTTTCCCCGCTTACCGGACCCGCCGGCAGCGGGGAAAACGATCCGGTCCCAGATCCTCACAGACAGGATGTCGAGTGAGGGCAAGCTTGCCCTCACTCGACTCTATGGTCTTGGAGGACCGGAGCTACGGCAAACGTCGTTGCCTAGCAACCAGTTTAAAGGTCCCTTTTTTTTTTTTCATTTTATTTAATTTTTTTTTAATTTTTTTTTTTATTTTTTCTATCTTTTAGTGTACTTGTGAGATCTGAGGACTTTTTGACCCCAGATCTCACAAAAAAGAGGTCCTGTCGTGCCTTTTTCTATTACAAGTAATGTTTACATTTCTTGCAATAGAAATAAAAATGATCAATTTTTTTTTTTAAAAAAAAACAGTGTAAAAATAAAAAATAATAAATAAAATAAATAGTAAAAAAAAAAAAAAAAAAAATTAAAGCGCCGTGTCCCCGCGAGCTCGCGCGCAGAAGCAAACGCATACGGAAACCCCGCCCACATATGTAAACAGTGTTCAAACTACACATGTGAGGTATCGTCGCGATCGTTAGAGCAAGAGCAATAATTTGAGCCATAGACCTCCTCTGTAACTCTAAGATAGCAACCTGTAGAAATTTTTAAAATGTCGCCTATGGGGATTTTTAAGTACCAAAATTTGTCACCATTCTGTGAGCGTGCGCAATTTTGAAGCATGACATGTTGGGTATCTATTTACTCAGCGTAACATTATCTTTCACATTATGGAAAACAATTGGGCTAACTTTACTGGTTTCTTATTTTTTAATTAAAAAAAGTGATTTTTTTCCCAAAAAATTGCGTTTGGAAGACCGCTGCGCAAATACGGTGTGATAAAAAATATTGCAATGATCTCCATTTTATTCTCTAGGGTCTCTGCTAAAAAAAAATATATAATGTTTTGGGGTTCTAAGTAGTTTTCTAGCAAAAACAACTGATTTTAGCTTGTAAACACCAAATGTCAAAAATAGGCCTAGGCAAGTGGCTAGGATGCATGATGATGCTCCTTGGATGTTTAGGCCCCTCTATATGGCTAGGCTGTGAAAAAGTCTCACACATGTGGTATTGCCATACTCAGGAGGAGTGGCAGAATGTATTTTGGGGTGTCATTTTTGCGATGTACATGCTATGTGTTAGGAATATCCTATAAATTGACAACTTTGTGTAAAAAAAAAAGTTTTTATTTTTTTCCCACATTTTCCAAAAACTTGTGGAAAAAAATGACATGTTCAAAGGACCCATAATGCCTCATAGAATATACGTTGGAGTGTTTGCTTTCCAAAATGGGGTAATTTTGTGGACTTTTCCATTGTATTGTTGCTCTAGGGCCTTGAAAAGTGTGATAGGTAGTAAGAAAGTTTTATGTGTATTTATGCTCCTAAAACGCCTTATGGTGCTACTTGGACGTGGAGTCTCTTTTTGTGGCCAGGCTGTGTAAAAGTCTCACACATGTGGTATCACCATACTCAGAAGGAGTAGCAGAATGAATTTTGGGGTGTCATTTTTGCTGTGTACATGCTATGTGTTAGAAATAGCTTATAAATTGACAACGTTTTGGGAAAAAAAAAGAAAAAAAAATGTTTTCTTCATTTTCCCAAGAATTGTGGGAAAAAATTATAACTTCAAAAAACTCACCATGCCTCTTACTAAATACCTTGGACTGTCTACTTTACAAAAAGGGGTCATTTGGGGGGTATATGTACTGTCCTGACATTTCAGGGCCTCAAGAAAGGAGATAGGCCATCAGTACATCTGGTGTGATCAATTTTCAGTAATTGGTACCATAGCTTCTAGACTCAATAACTTTCACACAGACTAAAAAATATACACTAATTTGGGTTAATTTTACCAGAGATATGTAGCAGTATAAATTTTGGCCCAAATGTATGAAGAAAAATTAATTTTTTGCAAAATTTTATAATAGAAACTAAAAAAAAGTGTTTTTTTTGCAAAATTTTTGCTCTTTTTTTGCTTATATCACGAAAAAAAAAAACCCCAGTTGTGATCAAATACCACGAAAAGAAAGCTCTATTTGTGTGGAAAAAATGATAAAAATTTTGTTTGGTTATAGTGTAGCATGACTGAGCAATTGTCATTCAAAGTGTGAGAGTGCTGAAAGCTGAAAATTGGTCTGGGCAGGAAGGGGGTCTAACTGCTCTGTATGGAAGCGGTTAATATTGATCATAAAAATCTACCAGACAAACTAGTGTTAACTTAGAATGCCCAATCTTTCCTGCCGGCTATTTTATTTAGGCAGGATTCACATGCAGCTTGATTGAAGGCAGTCACTGTTCATCCAACAATTTTCCACCAAACTCTTCCTGACAAGGGCCACCCGATGTTCAAATTTCAGCCATTTCAACAGGAATTTGTCTGAAATTTCAGTCATATATGACAGGTTTTGTTGTGAAGTATGTGCAAAACTTAAATCTAAGGGTCTATGTATCGCCTGAAAGGCATACATTCCAGTAGTCTGTAATTCTCAGTATTTCAGATTTTTCAGGTGAAAAGAAAACTAGTTTACTACACGCTTCAGAGATCCACTGAGGTCAGAATTCCATTACTATACCCAGCTTATCCAAAGAACACAAACCCAAACCAAAAAGCATGAAGATAACTAGGAATTACAGGCAATAAGAAACGATTCATTGTGGACCTTCAGAAATGCTGGTTCAATGATCCATCCTTTAAATGTAAACCATTTTAAAACATATACCGTTAGTTCTCATTAATGATTTGTATACATGCATCTTTAATCCCATCCATGCCAAATCTGTCACGCACTACTGCAGTTTGCTGACAGCTCATTAGTAAATTGTTGTTTGACTATAAAAGCACCAAAGGCCCAACAAAAAAGTGTCTAAGAATTTGATTTACTCTGCATCATACTTAATACGAAGGGGACCCATGAATAATCTCAGGAAGCATGCATTTTGAATTAGTATTGTAAGTTAAAGAAATTAAACCAAAAGTACAAATTTTAATATTTTGCTATTTACTAATTTGTAGATGTGCTGGCTACATACAATTTATTTTTTAAGGGAAATTGAAAAATTCACCAGGTGAAAAAAAGGGAAAATAAAGAACAAAAGACAAAACTAACACAGCCACCACACGTAAGAATTGGTAAACTGCAAAATACGAAATTTTTGTTTTTGGGTTTAATACCACTTTAACTTCCAAATAATTCTGATTTGATTTACACAACTTGACAAGCTTGGTGTCCCATATTTTCTTTATGGGTATTTCATATGAAGAGGCCATCTGTAAGTTTAGCCATGATCCTTCCTGAACAACTGATGAGAAAATAAGATTACTCTGATAGGACACTTGAGGACTGTAATTGAGAAACACTGATTTAAAGATTATATGATTTTCAGATTTACCCACTTCCCGTCCAGCCTAATGTCAAATGAATGTTTGTCATTCTGGGTGGACGTCATATGACGTCCTCTTGGAACGCATTTCACATACACCCCACAGGCCAAGCTGCGACACGATTTTTCACACATCCGAAGACTGATCAGTGTACTGGCCCGCTGCCATACCATGGGATTGCTGTGACCACACACAGCAGATCACATGACGTTTGTAAACAATAAATGGCTTTGATTTATGGCATTCATTGTGTACAATTGTTATGCTAGCTGTAATAGGTCACAGTGATCACACGGTACAGACAGTACCAATCATAGCACATTTGTACCATGTAATTAGCTGTGGCAAATCACAGCTAATCATAACAATATACACTGAATGAATCATATTCAGTAAAAATAGTTGCTCGTACCAGTGAAAATCACTAATATAAGCAATCATAATGTGTAAAAAAAATAAAAAAATCCTAATCACTTCCCCAGAGTAGTAAAATAATACTATAGTAACACTGTATTGCTCTGGTCACAGGGTGTTAAAAAAAATCATAACAAAAGAAAACAAAATGAAATGAAAGAAAATAAATTGTATTTTTTTTATGATACACTGTCACCAGTCAGTGTCCATGATTAATGCCACACCAGTTATATGATGACCCTGTACTGCACTGGTTACAGTATGTAAAAAAAAAAATGTGGGGAAAAAAAACTTTTTTGTTACATCTCTTCATATTCCAAAAGATTGTGACAAAAAATTACAACTTCAAAAAACTCACAATGCCTCTTACTAGATACCTTGGGCTGTCTACATTTCAAAAAGGGGTCATTTGGGAGATACTTTTACTGTCCTGGCATTTTTGGACAAATTAGATACATTGTCAGTACATCAGGACTGATCAATTTGCAGATACATATAACATAGTTTGTGGACACTATAACTTTCCTACAGACTAAATAATAAAAAATGATTTGGGGTATTTTCACCAAATAAATGTAACAGAATACAGTTTGGACTAAATTTATGAAAAAAGATTATTTCTTTGCAAAATGTTATAACAGAAATTAAGAAAAAGTTTTTTTGGAACATTTTTGGTCTTTTTTGGTTTGTTTAGCAAAAAATAAAAGATCCAGTAGTGATTAAATACCACCAAAAGAAAGCTGTATTTGTGTGAAAAAAAAGCTTAACATTCCATATGGGTACAGTGTTGCATGACCGCGCAATTGTCATTCAAATTGTGACTGCCTTGAAAGCTAAAAATTGGCCTGTGAAGGAGGGGGGTAAAAGTGTCCAGTATTGAAGTGGTTATTCTTTTGAAAAATAACAAATAGTGCATCTTAGAAGTGAGAAATATGTCTCATGCAACAGCTTGGCAGAAGATTGGTACAGACCCTCACTTTTTTGGTTATTTATGTTCACAACAGAAACAATGCAGTTTGCTATAATTTCAAGAAAAACACTATCAATAGTGAGAAAAAGAAAAAAGGTAGAGAAGGATCGCAATTCTCTAATTGAAGTTAACCTTCCAAATTCAATTCACAAGTATACAATCATTAGCAGTACATTTGTAGTCCACTTTATCAATTGTTTCATTTGTCAGAGGGCTTTGTGAGAAAATAAAAGATTTTAAATAGGCCAAGGTACAGTGTCACATTAACGTTTAACTATCCCAAAGAGACAGAAACTGCATCCTGTATTTTTCAAACAAGTTTGCATACAGAGCAAATTTGTGGCAAGGCCATACCCAATCTCTGCACAATGGAGTGCTCTTATTCACAACACCTGGATCCCAAGAGAAGGACATCTTACTAAAATGAAATTGACCTATGTTTACAAGACCTTCAGAAACCAGCAAATGTTAATTCACTCAGCTAAAGGAGACACGACTTGTAGTTTTCTCTATTGTTCCACTTGTGGACAAAAATATTAACAAGCCAAGATACACAAGAGATATTTAATGAATAAACATTCTGAGACTGGGCTACAAAATAATCTAATCCAGAGAAGAGTTAAATGGAAGTCAATTTAGCTTTTTAATATTTTATCAGAAAAAATCGTTGATATTGGTGAGTTCACTTTTGGAAAAAGATTATCAAAGGGTGCATCAGTGTTTCAATGTATATACAGTATATTTTAATAAGGCATAATAATATATGAAAGGACTTGATCATGACAAGATATCATATTACCTAAAAAAGGATTTAGTAATAATATTACCATATTTCTGTTTGTTTATAATCATTATCATAAGATATATGTGTGCTTCATAATTTAGATGTACTCAGGTAGTGAAATGGGAGTGTTTTAAGGTATATGCAAAATAATGTAATTATTATTTTAATGTGGATTGTTGTATAAATAATTCCATCACTGTAGATTTAGATGGTAATATACCAAAAATTAAGCATCACTTATAATGCCACCAAACCCTCAGAGGAAGATATTTATATACCCGCTAAATAAATAATATATTTAAATCTTTATAGAGGTATCCCATAAAGATTGGATCCAATACATTCAGTCTCTAAACATAGAGATTTCTAGTCTCAGAGTGCCATCTAGTGGTAAAGTAAGTTGTTGCTTGTACAAACAGAAAGTTAATCAATAATATGGTCCACCAATGAGAAATGAGTAAATAGTACCAATTATACCCTTTGGGAGGGTTCCTAAATTGTATTGTTTTTTGAAGACAAGAAGCAAGCTCAGGGAGACAAAGGATCATCACTTATCATTATATACTCAATATCCCTCATCAGACATCACCGGACACAAATCCTTCATCCTTAACAGACATAATTTTGAAAGGAAGACTCCATCTTAAGCTGAGTTCATCTACACCCATTGGAAGCCATCTTGAGGGTTTAGTCAGCAGCCATTTTAAGGCAACCATTCCCGAGTAATCCACCCCATTTGCTTCTAAGGGGTAGCTAATAGTGTATTATCCTCTATGTTTGTTTAATTCATATTCCAATTGCAATAGTTTTGCTGGGTAGTTTGATATTCTGCTTACTATAACATAATCCCTAGAGATAGATTATTTTTCTTTTGCCGTATTGGTGCAACCCTCATATGGGTTTAGGCCTTTATTCTTTGTGCAGGAGAATAAAGGTTTGAATCTGTCAAATGCAAATTGTCTGCCAGGTATACTTATAAGTGGTTTTGCTGTCTATGAGGGGAAAAAAAATATTTGATTTAATTTCGTATATACCCATGTTTTAGTGGGGTACCTTAGGTACAGTAATTAATTGCGAAGATAATTTCAATGTCTGTGTCATCCTATTAAACCAAAGTGAATCTTAATTTATTTTTCTAGTTTTGCAGTCTGCACTTTCATCCTCTTTTATTGTGCCTAAAAGAATATCTGCATAAGACAACAACGTTTAGGAATAATTGAGTCTAACCTAAATTATTTTTGATCATTTATATTTATATTGGAGGTACTGATATACATTGATCGATTACATTTTTCATGTTGCTTACTCAATTAAAGTGGTTGTAAGGTCACATCTTATATATTTTTTTATCCTCTCTGTTTTAGGAACATATTTAATGCAGTGTGTGTGTTTCTTTTTAAATTATAATGTTAAACACCTTCTTACCCGGCAGAGCTGGGCAAAGAAGGTATGTAGCATTATAATAAAAAAAAAAAAAACACTTTTATGTTCCCAAAAAAGAGAGGATAAAAGTATTTTGGATATTACTTTACAACCACTTTACAAAAGGGGAGAAGCAGCTGCAGCAGAATACTTAATCAAGGCAAGAAGGGAGGGGCAGGGAGGCGGTTGGCTTCACACAAACTACAGACTATGGAAATGACAGGGAGGGGGAGAGGGGGAGTGGGGGAGCAGTCATTATAAGCATGGTCAGATTACAGAGGGGGACAAGGTAACAGGCAGGATCAACCAGGTATTGTACAACATGGAAAAGGACAAATGACACTGCAAAAGCACAATGCTGTATATATAGTGCCTTAAAGGGACTGGAATATTTTATGTTTTTTCAGGGTTACAACCACTTTAATCATTCAAACATCCTGACACACTCCTTCATTCCAGAGCATGTATAGCCAAAACATTTTTTTTTTTTTTGGATAAAGTTGGAAAGCCTATAATGTCTGTAAGTTTATGTTATCTATCTGTGTCCCACTGGGGAGATTTATCTTCCTGCCTCAGAGAAGCAACAGAAATGGGGGGGGGGGGTTTCTACAAACAGAAGAGGATTCCTCTCTCAGTTATCCCTGGAACAAATGTTCTGGTCAAACTGTAAAATGTTGGGTTTCTTATTACTTTCTGTCCTTGTGACAATGGTCGCCTGGACAAATTGAGAGGGTACATCAAACTATCAGAGACAAATTCAGCAATAAAATCTTTCCATACTCTATTCAAAACTGAAACAAAAAATGGAAAAATGATTTTTGACTTGCAGCTCATTTTAGCTATCAGTTACAAATCTGTGGTTTGTTTTTGAATGACCTATGTCTGATTGATTCTGCTGTTATACCACATTTTAGTGCCTTATGTCTTACAACCTATGTACTCATGCTGTCCAGTTGCCCTGTATCTTCTTGTACAAAAATTAATACAAATTGCGAGTTTAAAAAAAAAATGCAAAAATGGGGCCATGCATACACTTTCATTGTAAGACATTCACTCAAAATCTGTAAATTTCAAATGATTCCAATGATGTTTTAAAACATAAGAGGCTAAATATTGGTTGCTGCAGATATTTTTACTGTATCTGACTGTATCACTAACATGTATGGCCCATAAGAATTTTTATGAGATTATACAGTAAAAACAATGAAATTGAAGTTTGTTAGTAATATGGACTGTACCTGTTGCCTCTTGGTTACTGCTTGTTGCAGCTGCTGTTAACAGTTCTTGATGAGGTATAGAGCCACTTGAGGACCGTTGACTTGCAATCAGTATTCTGCTCTTTGCTGATGGGAGTCTGGACATGGCACCCAATCCAAGCTGTGGCTTCAGAATCATTGTGGATCTGTAGAAGGTGGGTGGCACCTCATAATGAGTAAATGGGGAAGAGCAGAAGTCATCCTTTCTCTGTCTGTCACCCGTCTACACAATGAAAACAGAGGAGACAATTTTATACATTCATCTTCTGCATGCTAGCACTTGAAAGTAAATTACATTTTTCCCCTAAGCAAGATATATCACACCAGGTAACCGGTATCTACAGGGCAGCATCATGACAAATCGACAATATTCTTCTTTGTAAACGAATACATAGATCAGGGGTCTCCAAACTTTCTAAACAAAGGGCCAGTTTATTGTCCTTGAAACTTTACGGGGGCTGGACTGTGGTCAGCGGGAGTGTCCCCTCCTTGGATTCAGTGGGAGGAATAGTGCCCCATCATTGGTATTAGGGAGAGGTATAGTGACCCACGATTGGTGTCAGTGGGAGGAATAGTGCCCCATCATTGGTGTCAGTGGTAGGAATAGTCAGTGTCAGGAGCTATACCCCTAAGGCTGCATAAAATCAAACAAAGGACCGCATTCGGGCCCCCGGGCTGCAGTTTGGAGACCACTGACATAAATGTATATCAAATCCCTTGGTCTGTAATGTATTGTGCTCTCAGGTACTTGGTTTTTACAGCCTAACCCAAAGTCTCTCAAAATAAAGTTTATTTCAGGTTTTAAAAAAGTGTATGCGTACAGTCTAAGTGTAAGGTTAAATACCATTAAAGCGTAACTCCACTTTTGTTGAGAAAAAAACATTCCCCCTCTGGGTGATCTCTGTACATTGCAGGGATTTTAACCACCTCAATACCGGGCAATTAAACCCCTTCCTTCCAAAACCAATTTTCAGCTTTTAGCGCTGTTGCAATTTGAATGACAATTGCGTGATCATGCAACACTGTACCTAAACCGAATTTATGTCATTTTTTCCCCACAAATAGAGCTTTCTTTTGGTGGTATTTGATCATGACCAGGTTTTTTCTTTTTTGGTGCACAAATAAAAAAAGACCAAAAAGTTTGAAAAAAAAAAAAAGTTTTTTTGTTTAGGTTATAAAATTTTGTAAATAGATACGTTTTTTCCTGCACTGATGAGCACTGATGACGCCGCACTGACAGGCACTGATGAGGAGACACTGATGGGGTGACACTGATGGGGTGGCACTGATATGCAGCACTGATGGGCACTGATGGGCACTGATAGGTAGCACTGATATGCAGCACTGATGGGCACTGATATGTGGCACTGATAGATGGCACTGATATGCAGCATTGGTGGGCACTGATAGGCAGCGCTGATGGGCACTGATAGGCAGCACTGATGGGGACTGATCGGCGGCACTGATGGGCACTGATAGGCGGCACTGATAGGTGGCACTGATGGGCGGCACTGATCGGCACTGATGGGCGGCACTGATGGGCGGCACTGATGGGCACTGATAGGCAGCACTGGTGGGCAATAATGGGCACTGGTGGGCGGCACTGATAGATGGCAATAACGGGCACTGGTGGGCAGCACTGATAGATGGCATTGGTGGGCAGCACTGATAGGGGGGCACCACTGGCAGGCTCTCTGAGCCCTGTTTGCCATCCCTGGTGGCCATGGTGGGCATCCCTGGTGGTCATGGGTGGGCATCCCTGGTGGCTCTACTGGCACCCCCTCCCCCCAGGGCTGCACTGGTAATCAATCATCTGATTACCAGCACAGACCCCCCCCCCCTGTGTTTAGTGAGTAATTAGAAATACTCACTGATCACCCCGGCTGCAGAATCAATCCTCTCCTCTTCTCCTCACTGACAGGATCTGTCAGGAGGAGAAGAGATCGAAGCCGTTACAACGGCTGTATTGACATTACATGACGGCTGTGATTGGACACAGCCGTCATGTGATCAGGAGGGCCAATCACAGGGCCCTCCTGCCGAGTCTTGTTGCTCTGTGTCCTAGGGACACAGGCACATCGAGATCGCGCCGCTGCGCGTGCCCGCAGCGACGCGATCTCTCTCCTTCTGAAGGACGTTCCGGAACGTCCGATCAGAAGGACGAGACTCCCACCCGGCCGTATATGTACAATGGCCCGGGTGGGAGGTGGTTAACAAAGTTTGTTGCAGATTCCTATCTTTTGTTATTCTGAAGAAATCATTGTTTGTTCCTCCGTGCCTCTGTGCTGAATGGGTCAAATGGGAGTGGTTTCATAATTATCTATCAGCTGTGGCAGCTAAAGGGGCTCTAATGAGGAAATCTGCTGCGCCTGCATCTCTTTAGATGTGTTCCTATTGGGAGTATTTAACCAAAAATTACATTTTTGTTGCAGGGAATGCCAGAAATCTAACTTGTATCTAAGGCAGACTTCTGGGAAAATTGGTGAGCCAATCACACAAGCAGGAAATTAGGTTTCTGGGGTGTGGTCAGTACAAATTCTGTGTACAGAACAGCTCCAGGTAGCTATATTGCCTTGCATTTTCAGAAAATTACAACAGGTGCAGATTAAAAAGGACAGGACTTTTTAATAACATTCAATTACAATATGATTTGTGTCGCAATTATATACGCTATATTGTTTTTCCTTTATTTTCTGATTTTTTTCCGCCACGAAAGTGGAGTTACCCTTTAAACATTTTTTTTTAAGAAAAATGACCCAATCCTTGGAATAGAATAAATAAAAGGAAAAATAAAGGAAGATTTTTGGGGCAAAGAGGACAAGAAAGCCTCTACCTTACAAGGTACCATGGGATACATAGCCCTTGGAAATAAAAAGTAAGCCAAAGAAATTAGCAAAAGGGAAGCCGCATAAAACGCAGGGAATCTAGCGGAGAGGTGCTACCCTGTAGCAGCAAAACTACTATAGGACGGACCTTATTAATTCGGTTATAACTTATGATTCTAAAGCAGGGGTCTCACACTGGCAGCCCTCCAGCTGTTGCAAAACTACAAGTCCCATCATGGGGCCACCAGTTTAAGACCCCTGTTCTAAAGTAATAAATGTAACCTTTTACTTTTAACAAGCAAGGCTGTTTTTGACAATATTTTCTTAAAATGTTTATTTACATTTTTTTAAATCTATGCAATGTAAAGAAAGATGTAAGATTTTAACCACTTTAGCCCCGGAGGATTTTCCTGCTAAACGACCAGGGGGTATTTTGCGATTCGGCACTGCGTGACTTTAACGGACAATTGTGTGCGATGCTGTACCTAAACGAATTTGACGTCCTTTTTTTCCCACAAACAGAGCTTTCTTTTGGTGGTATTTGATCACCTGTGCGCTTTTTACTTTTTGCGCTATAAACAAAAAAAGAGCGTAAATTTTGCAAAAATAACAATATTTTTCACATTTTTTTATATGAAATTCCCCCCCAAAAAAAAGTAAAAATCAAAATTTTTTAACGTTTTCGGCCAATTTGTTTTATGCTACATATGTTTGGTAAAAAAAATCGCAAAAAGCGTATTTTTATTGGTTTGCGCAAAAGTTATCGCGTTTACAAACAAAGGGAAAGATTTTTGTCATTTTTGTTGTTATTTTTTTAACGCGTAATGGCGGCAATCTGTGATTTTTTTTGCGGTACTGCGACATTGGGGCGGACAGATCGGACCCTTGACTGACATTTTTTACACTTTTGGGGTTACCAGTGACATTTCTACAGTAATTAGTGCTATATATATGCACTGTTACTGTAAAAATACACTGGTAGTGAAGGGGTTAACTTTATTTGGGAGGGAGGGGCTGTGTGTGTCCCTAGGGGCGTGCTTTCTACTGTGATTGGCTGTGGCTTGAGGTGTAAGGACACGGATCAACGGATCTACATAGTAGATCCGTGTGATCACTGTCTTTATACCGAGGAGAATGACAGGCAGCTTGTTTACACAAGCCGTCTGACTTTCTCCCGACCCCCCGACGATCGCCGAGTGACCGGCGGACATCGGGTCCGCCAGTCACACGCGCGGGGGGGTCCGTGACCGCGCGGGAGCGTGCCTCCGCGGGCGCGCGCTCGCTCCCCAGAGCCTCACAGGCTAGCGACGTAGACCTACGTCGCTCTGCCTGTGAGGGGCTGACTGCCGCAGTAAATATACTGTGAGCAGTCGGCAAGTGGTTAAAAGGGGTGAGATTAAGGGAAAGTGGGAAATTAGATACTTAGCCCTGACTAGGAATGACTTAGATTTAAAAAGGGGTTAAAGTGGTTCTAAAGGCTGGAGGTTTTTTATCTTTATGCATTCTGCGTGCAGTTACAAATGCTCCCCCCCCCCAGCCCTGCCTCATACTTACAGCCTGGCCTTAATACAGCAATTTCAATGAATGAAGTGGCCCTCTCCCTTCTCATAGGCTCAGACAGAGCAGCAGGAGCCAGTGGCTCCCGGTGCTGTCAATCACAGCCAGTGAGGAGGGAGCTCTCTGTGTCTAAGTGCTGACTCAGGAGCAAGCCCGCATGAGTTCACTCATACCCAGCGGCTTGCTGTGGTGGGCACTTGCGGAAAGGGAGGGGGGGAGCCAGTAGTACAAAAAAAAAGAGGATCGGGGCTTCTTTGTGCAAATCCATTGCACAGAGCAGGTAAGTATGGCATGTTTGTTATAAAAGAAAACATTCCGCAATCCCTTTAACCACTTGCCGCCCACCCACCGTCAAATGATGGCGGAGTGGTGCAGCTCTCGCTCTGGACTGATGTCATATGATGTCGGCCCATTCAAGCAGGGCATGCGCTCAATCGAGTGCGCGCAGCCCTGCACTGTCAGTGGGGGCGTGTCCCCGGCTGTTTACCAAATGATTGGCTGTGAATGGATCACATGGCTCTGCCCCTGTGTAGACTGGAATGCATGCGATTGGGAGCGAGCTGCACAGTCAGTTTGGTGGCAGTGTGTTGCCAGGTGGCGTCTTCCCAGCTCGTCACCGACAGTGGTAAACAGCCTGTCGCACAGCCCATCACCAAAGTACCCATCACACAGCCACCATCATGTCCAAAAAAGTGTACAGCAGTGAGGAGGTGTTTCAGATTTTCTCCATGACTGATGAGAGCAGTGGGGAGTTCTCATCAGATTCCAATTCCGATTCAGAATCAAAATCAGAATTTGAACCAATTGATAGGAGTGGATTGGTGATGGAATCAGAGGAAGAATGGGTCCCTCCTAAAGGGTCACGGTGCTCTTAAAACCAAGCAGCTGCTAGCAATATACCTCATGATCAAATGCCCAGGCCCAGTATCAGCACTGCCACCAGCGATACACCCCAGGATCAAATGCCCAGGCCCAGCACCAGCGCAGGAATTTTAAATCCCTCAACTACCAGTACTAGAGTGTCACATCCCAAAAGAGTCAGGGACACTACATACCTCCCAGATGCTCTTGCAAACCCAACATGGCTGCCTTCCAACTCAGGATCAGCAAGCATTCCTCCTTTCACGGCACAGCCAGGTGTACAGGCCAATCCTGAGAATTTATCAGAAATTTATTTTATTTATTTATTTTTGCCTAACACTTTGCTGCAATTTATTGTGGACCAAACCAATCTCTATGCCCAGCAGTATATTGCAAACAACCCCCAATCACCCTATGCCTGTCCGTTTGAGTGGAGAGATTTGACTTTGGAGGAGTTCAAATTGTTTATGGGCCTCACTAAACACGGGGCTTACAAAAAAAATGAAGGACATGCCTATTGGTCCACCAACCCCACCGCATGCCCATTTATTCTGCCATAATGTCCAGGTCCCGATATGAGATAATTATGCGCTTCCTTCCCTTCAGCAAAAACACCCAGTGCCCTCCCCACAACCATCTAAATTATGACAAATTATGTAAAATTCTCTCACTCATAATTTTCTTTCCCCAAAGATTTGCAGAACTTTATGTCCCTGATCAGAACATATACGTGGATGAGTCCCTGGTGCACTTTGCAGGCCGGCTAGGTATAAAACAATATATTCCCAGCAAAAGGGCCAAATACAGGGTCAAAATTTACAAGTTATGTGAAAGAGTCATGGAATATCTTTATGTGTACCGCATATATAGAGGAAGAGGTTTTTTCAAACACCTACACGTTGCAAAAACTCTGGCCTGCGGAACCACTAGAAAGAACAGAAAGGGCTTTCCACAATCTTTGGTAAACTAAAAATGTGAAGGTGGGAAAAAGCAGCTTTGAGAAGCAATCAATACTGGCCTTGAGGTGGAAGGATAGCAGGAATGTCCAGGAATCCATAAAGACACCACATTTGAGGTTTAAAGAAGATGAGGTTCCATTCAAAAGCCAACAGGCATCCAAGAATATAAACTTTACATGTGGGAGGGGTGGATTTCAATGACTAAATGCCCTATTTGGCAACAAGGAGTTCCCCTTTCTGGTACAAGAAAGTAGTGATTTATTTAATTAATTTGGCCATTTATAATGCATATATTATCTACACCAAATACATGGAAAGCCCCATCCCCTTCCTAAAATTCATCAAATAAATTGTCATGACCTTCATCTATCAACAAAGACCCCCCCCCCCCCAGCAAACCTTTGCTGTGATGTTGTTAGCCGGCTTCATGAGTGCCACTTCCCGGACAACATTCCACCATCTGAAGCAGGCCGAAGACGCCAAAAAAGATGTCGCATATGCAGCAAAAGAGGATTTTAAAGAGATACCATCTACCATTGTCCCCAGTGACCCTCCCAACCCAGCCTGTGAATTGGAGAATGCTTCCGACTTCATCACACATCCCTTAAATATTAGCCCATATTTTTAATAATTTCCCTATTTTCATCATCTGTACTAATCATTTTCCTTCTTTCCTTAAATAACCTTAACTGACCCTGGCTTATTTTTCGACTATGCCTCTGCCTACCGTTTGAACTGCTTTCACGTGAACTGACCCTGGCCTGTTTTACCGATTATGCTTCTGCCTACCGTTTTGACTGCTTCCACATGAACTGACCCTGGCCTGTTTTATCAACTATGCTTCTGCCTACAGATTGGACTGCTTGCATGTGTACTGACCCTGGCCTGTTTTATCCACTATGCTTCCGCCTACCACTTGGACTGATCTGTTGCCCTGCTACTGTAGTACACAGGGGTCTCACATATGTGAGGGGCTCCAGAATAGTTTTTTTGGTTCTCTTTGATTTTCATAATTTCCAGGATAGGGTCTGGAGGCTTCAAAGAGATTTGGGTGGGAGGAGCCTCTACCCTTGTGCCCAGGTCTTACCTTACTGAGGCCCTCAATCTGCTGTTGACTTAATGCCATCTGTCCTCTGCCTGCCGCGTGAACTGACCACACCTCTGCCTGATACCTGCACTGTGAGAATAATTAGCTGTAGCAAGAGGCAGTATGTTTATGAAGGGCTAAAGAGCGGTACAATAATGAGCGTCTGCAGGGAACAGTGCACTAGGACAAATATTATGGCTGTGCTGATCATGTCTCTGCCTGGAAAATTCATTTGGAAAAATGATTTGGCTGTGCTGACAATATCACAGTAGTGACTATAGACAATATTTCTGTTTGCTGCCTGGATAATTACTATTGTTGTCTCTGAGCATGTCCCTGCCTGCTGCCTGGACCAATGCTCTCCTCTGTGTAAAACTACACTACTAAAACCACAGGTAATACTTTTTTCCCTTTCATCAATAGAATGTATTTTGGAGTGTAATTCTTGGTCTGTACATGCTATGTGTTAGCAATATGAGGGGCCTTCAAAAATGATAAGTGTAATAAGAAATGTAAAGGTGAAATCAAGGTGGCTAAAATAGAACACGAGAGACATATAGCGGCAGAGAGTAAAAAAAAAAACCCCAAGAAATTCTTTAAGTATATAAACAGTAAGAAAGCGCGGCCAGAACACATTGGCCTCATAAAAGACGATGAAGGAAATCTGGCCACAGAGGACAGAGAGAAGGAGAAAGTGTTAAATAATTTCTTCTCTTCAGTCTTCACAAAAGAATTGGGGGGCTACACTAACCCAGCTTGTAATGATAAACTAAAAAATACACCTCAGGAAGAACCGCCATGGCTAACAGAGGATAGACTTAGAACTAAACTAGAGAAATTTAACATGAATAAATCAACAGGACCAGATTGCTTGCACCCGAGGGTTCTTAAAGAGCTCAGCCAGGTGATTGCCAGACCATTATTCTTGATCTTTAAAGATAGTCTGCAGATGGGTATGGTGCCAGCTGATTGGAAAAAAGCCAACGTGGTACCAATATTTAAAAAAGGGCGGAGGTATATCCCGGGTAACTATAGGCTGGTCAGCCTAACATCAGTAGTCTGCAAGATTTTGGAGGGGATGTTAAGGGACCACACACAAGACTTTAGTAATGAAAACTGTATTATTAGTAGTAATCAGCA
This sequence comes from Pelophylax lessonae, assembly GCF_965119305.1. NCBI lineage: Eukaryota > Metazoa > Chordata > Amphibia > Anura > Ranidae > Pelophylax > Pelophylax lessonae. The sequence goes on along the minus strand of NC_138769.1, from coordinate 632,360,179 downwards.
TGGATTCATGAAAAATCGTTCTTGCCAGACCAATCTATTAACCTTCTACGATGAAGTGAGCTGCCACCTAGATAAAGGAAAGCCTGTGGATGTGGTGTATCTGGACTTTGCAAAGGCATTTGACACCGTTCCCCACAAACGCTTACTGTACAAACTAAGGTACATAGGTATGGACCATAGGGTGAGTACCTGGATAGAAAACTGGCTCCAGGGGAGAGTCCAGAGGGTGGTGATTAATGGGGAGTACTCGGATTGGGCGAGTGTGGAAAGTGGGGTCCCCCAAGGTTCTGTCCTGGGACCAATCCTGTTTAATTTATTCATAAATGATCTAGAGGAGGGGATATCTAGCACAATCTTGGTATTTGCGGATGATACTAAACTAAGCATGCCAATATCTTCTATGCAGGATGTGGAAACCTTACAAGCAGACCTGAACACAATAAGGGGGTAGGCCACTACATGGCAGATGAGGTTTAATGTTGAAAAATGTAAAGTATTGCACTTGGGCGTCAGAAACACGAAAGCAAGCTACTCACTAGGGGGGAAACCTCTGAGTGAATCTAAGATGGAAAAGGACCGGGGGGGTACTAGTGGACAACAGGCTTGACAGTGGCATGCAATGCCAAGCCGCTGCAAGCAAAGCCAACAGAATACTGGCATGTATAAAAAAGGGGATTCACTGCAGAAATAAAGAGATTATGCTCCCACTCTACAAGACTCTGGTCCAGCCACATCTTGAGTATACTGTCCAGTTCTGGGCACCGGTCTTCAGGAAGGATGTGCTGGAACTGGATAGAGTCCAGAGAAGGGCAACAAAAATAATTAGGGGAAAGGAGGACATCAGCTATGAGGAAAGACTACAAGCGCTGAATTTATTCTCTCTGGAGAAGAGACACTTGAGGGGGGATATGATATCAATGTACAAATACTGTACTGGCGACCCTATCATAAGGAACAAACTTTTCAGAGAAAGGGAATACAATAAGACACGTGGCCACTCACTAAAACTAGAGGGAAAATGGTTAAACCTTAAAATACGTAAGGGGTAGGGTTGAGCGAACCCGGACTGTATTGTTCGGGTTTGTACCGGACTTTTGGGTATTCGGTACCCGGACCCGAACCAGAACATTTCACTGTATGTTTGGGTACTGTCCGTTGTTCGGTAACGTTATTTGATGTTTTGCCGCGGTTTTAATGGAGCGCTTTCAACAGGTGCAAGGCAGCCAACCAGCAAGAGTTTAACTAGTGTGCCCTAGAAGCCATCACAGCCATGCCTACTAATGGCATGGCTGTGATTGGCCAGTGCAGCATGTGACCCAGACTCTATATAAGCTGGAGTCACACAGCGCCGCGCGTCACTCTGCTATAACTATACTAGGGAGAGGTTCCTGACTGCTGCTGCTGAGACAGAGATAGGAGATTACTCTAGGGTCAGGCTGGAGATTGCTTTTAGGGAAAGCATAGATAGGAACAATCTGCTTTAATCATACAGCGATCTACATTGATTTGATTGTGTGGGGGTGCAGTGCACAATCTTTTTGCCCGGAGGGAGAGATAGGAGATTACTGTAGGGTCAGGCTGGAGATTGTTTTGAGGGAAAGCATAGACAGCCATCTACATTGATTGTATTGTGTGGGGGTGCAGTGCACGATCTATATGCCCTGACCTGAGCCCAGTAAGGACTGGAGGAGAAAGGAGAAAAAAAAAACTTTTACCAGTCTGTTAGGCATGCGGTGCTGCATATTATTGCAAGCTCAGTGCATTTAAAAAAGAAAAAAATTATTTTTTGTTGTATTGCGCTTTGCAATAAAAAAAACAATTTAGGGGCAAAAAAAGTTGTTTGCGGCCCTGTCCGCATATGTTACAGTGACATACACCCATTGCATACTGTTGTATTGTGCATTGAAATATAAAAAACATTTAGGGGCAAAAAAAGTTGTTTGCGGCCCTGTCCGCATATGTTACAGTGACATACACCAATTGCATTCTGTTGTATTGCACTTTGCAATAAAAGAAAAACTATTTAGGGGCAAAAAAAGTTGATTGCGGCCCTGTCTGCATATGTTAGTGACATACACCCATTGCATACTGTTGTATTGCGCTTTGCAATAAAAGAACCCATTTAGGGGTAAAAAAAGTTGATTGCGGCCCTGTCTGCATATGTTACAGTGAGATACACCCAATGCATACTGTTGTATTACACTTTGCAATAAAAAAAAACATTTAGGGGGAAAAAAGTTGTTTGCGGCTCTGTCCGCATATGTTACAGTGACATACACCCATTGCATACTGTTGTGTTGCGCATTGCAATAAAAACCCATTTAGGGGGGAAAAAAAATTGCGGGCTAGTCTGCATATTTTACTGTGAGATACACCCTTTCTATACTGTTGTTCTATTCTGCTATTCAATAAACACCCATTTATGGAAAAAATATTAAATTGCGGCCTAGTCTGTATCTGTACATGTGAGATACACCCTTTGGATACTGTTGTTGTATTCTGCTATTCAATAAACACCCATGTAGGGGACAGAAAGATATTAAATTGTGGCCTAGTCTGTATATGTACATATGAGATACACCCTTTGGATACTGTTGTTGTATTCTGCTATTAAATAAACACCCATGTAGGGGACAGAAAGATATTAAATTGCGGCCTGGTCTGTATCTGTACGTGTGAGATACACCCTTTGGATGCTGTTGTTGTATTCTGCTATTTAATAAACAGCCATTTAGAGCAGTGTTTCTCAACTCTGGTCCTCAGGGCACACTAACAGGCCAGGTTTGCAAGATATCTGAAATAGATCACAGGTGATATAATTTGCTGCTCAGTGATTGCAGTATTCTAGTCTGCATCTCCCAAGGTAATAACCTACAATCTGGCCTGTTAGTGTGCCCTGAGGACCGGAGTTGAGAAACACTGATTTAGAGGACAGAAAGATATTAAATTGCGGCCTAGTCTGTATCTGTACATGTTAGATACACCCTTTGGATACTGTTGTTGTATTCTGCTATTCAATAAACACCCATGTAGGGGACAGAAAGATATTAAATTGTGGCCTAGTCTGTATATGTACATGTGAGATACACCCTTTGGATACTGTTGTTGTATTCTGCTATTAAATAAACACCCATGTAGGGGACAGAAAGATATTAAATTGCGGCCTGGTCTGTATCTGTATGTGTGCGATACACCCTTTGGATGCTGTTGTTGTATTCTGCTATTCAATAAATAGCCATTTAGAGCAGTGTTTCTCAACTCTGGTCCTCAGGGCACACTAACAGGCCAGGTTTGCAAGATATCTGAAATACATCACAGGTGATATAATTTGCTGCTCAGTGATTGCAGTATTCTAGTCTGCATCTCCCAAGGTAATAACCTACAATATGGCCTGTTAGTGTGCCCTGAGGACCGGAGTTGAGAAACACTGATTTAGAGGACAGAAAGATATTAAATTGCGGCCTGGTCTGTATCTGTACGTGTGAGATATACCCTTTGGATACTGTTGTTGTATTCTGCTATTCAATAAACAGCCATTTAGAGGACAGAAAGATATTAAATTGCGGCCTAGTCTGTATCTGTAAGTGTGAGATACACCCTTTGGATACTGTTGTTGTATTCTGCTATTCAATAAACACCCATGTAGGGGACAGAAAGATATTAAATTGCGGCTTAGTCTGTATCTATACGTGTGAGATACACCCTTTGGATGCTGTTGTTCTATTCTGCTATTCAATAAACACCCATTTAGGGGAACATTAATAATTTTGCAGCGTTTGCTGATTATGTTACTGTGAGATACACCCTTTAAATTTGTTTGGCGCATCTCCTTCCACCACCGAGGATTGTAGGATGCTTCAGTTTGCCTCCTGTTGCTAACTCCTCCTACTCCGCTTCCTCATCCTCTACCACCTCCGCATCCGGAGCAGTGATCATTTCCAAGGTTTTCAGGGCAGTCATTCACAAGTGGCTCCGAGGGTGGGTTCCTGCACCCACAAACGCCAGGTACACAATTGTCAAGCAAGGGCGCAGTTCTGGAGGATGACGAGGTGGAGGATAAGGAGGAGGAGGAGATGGAGGTGGAGGAACCATGTTCACAGCATGGTGTCACCCAGATAACTGATAACAGATACTACACTTGATCTTAGGCAAAAGGTCGAGACTCGAAAAGCGATGCTGGTGGCATTCCCACCTGACAGCGGGGGCACAGTGGAAGCACAAGGCGAAGGCAGAGGATGAGGAGGAGATGGAGGAGGAGGACCATGTTCACAGCAGAATGGCACCCAGATAACTGATAACAACAGATACTACACTTGATCTCTGAGGGAGGGTTCCTGCACCCACAAACGGCAGGTACACAATTGTCCAGCAAGAGCACAGTTCTGGAGGATGACGAGGTGGAGGATGAGGAGGAGATGGAGGAGGAGGAACCATGTTCACAGCAGGGTGGCACCCAGATAACTGATAACAACAGATACTACACTTGATCTCCGAGGGTGGGTTCCTGCACCCACAAACGCCAGGTACACAATTGTCCAGCAAGGGCACAGTTCTGGAGGATGACGAGGTGGAGGATGAGGATGAGAAGGAGATGGAGGAGGAGGAACCATTTTCACAGCAGGGTGGCACCCGGATAACTGATAACAACAGATACTACACTTGATCTTAGGCAAAAGGTCGAGACTCGAGAAGTGATGCTGGTGGCATTCCCACCTGACAGCGGGGGCACAGTGGAAGCACAAGGTGAAGGCAGAGGAGGAGGTCGACATCGCAGCCAGGGCACCGCCAGCACCTCAGAAGGCAGGGATAGCATGTATGAAATGTGGAAAAGCTTTGTCGGCACGCCACAACAACCAGGACCACCAGCTGGCTGTTTTTTTTTAAGCCCCTGGTGTGTGAACACACTCAGACTATCATCCGGTGGGTGCATAAAAAAGTGCACACCAAAAAAAGTGAAACACAAAAAGTGCACAGGGTGTACACATGGTCCTTGACCCTGATCCCCCGGGGCGCAAGGCTCCTGACAGGTACTGGGGTACTTACATTGGCTAACCTGGCCGAAACCAGGCAGCCCCATTCTTTAGGAGGTCTGCTGAAACAGACCACCCCAAGTACTAGGTGGGGCTCTCCCGGAGAGAGACCCCATGAGAGAGGGTGAACCAAGCCAGAAGGCCATATCCACCCCCTCCCATGACTTTCAGGAACAGGCCTAAGGACCTACACCCTACTAATCACGCTGTGCAAAATATAGTGTACCGCCGCAATAAAAAACACAAAACGTGAGACACACAACACATAAGAGTGGGGAAGGGATAGTGGAGAAATGCAAGGTTAGTGCCACATTGCAATACTATGACAGGAATAAAAAATTCCTCTGGTCCTGACTCCTGACCAAAAGGCCCGGCCCTAGAGGCAGGTGTGAAAAATGTGTGTAGGAAGTACAGTGTCCTTGGTGCCATACTCATAGTGTTGCCATCCACCGTGAATTGTGTCACCCCTGGACTGCCACTCCAGGGGCACATACACCACAGGCATTTCAGAATCCCGGTCCCTGGCAAGACCAGTGCAGCCCCAACCCTACCAGAAGGCCTCAGAAATAAGACAGCTTTGGGAGAGCCCGGCCCATAACAAGGGACGCATACCTTCACTACCGCCGCCGCTTCCATCTACACCGCCATATCTGCCACCACCTCAACCTCCTACTCCATATGTGCCTCGTCCTCCTCCTACATCATTCAAGATGATTATTTTTTTATGTTTTTATGTTATTTCCCTATCCACATTTGTTTGCAGAGCACTTGCCATGCTCTTAAGATGATTTTGCTGCCATTTGCAGCCCTCTAGCCCTTTCCATGTTTGTTTTAGAGGCATTTTAGTGCTCAAAAGTTCGGGTCTCCATTGACTTCAATGGGGTTTGGTATGGGGGCAAAGTCCGGTTCACGAACCCGGACTTTTTTTTCAGGTTTGGTCGAACCCGCCGAACCCGAACATCCAGGTGTTCGCTCAACTCTTGTAAGGGGTTCTTCACTGTCAGAGCAGTAAGGATGTTGAATTCGCTTCCACAAGCAGTCGTATCAGCAGGGAGCATCGATAGTTTCAAAAAACTATTAGATGGGCAACTTAAAGACCACAACATGCAGGGGTATACAATGTACGGTTAACAGCAAACACACACATCATAGGTTAAACTGGATGGACTGATGTCTTTTTTCAACCTCACAAACTATGTAAAATTAGATGTGTATTTTATGTTCCTAGAATGCCTGACGGTGCTACTTTAATGTTGAATGTTGAATGTTGAAGTTTCTAGTGGTAGTCGGTTAAAGGAGTGCCCAAAATCAGCAATAAGAATCCCACTTAGATTAAAAGATCATTGTTTTATTGGTAGCAGAACATGTTAAAGCCAACGCGTTTCGGGGGAACAGAGACTCCCCCTTCTTCAGGGCGTAAATGTTGCTATTCGGATCTGCCACCGACAGTCATGAGAACAAAATTGAGTAGACCCCTCGCATTTTTGTAAATATTTTATTATAACTTTTCCTGCGACAACACTGAAGAAATGACACTTTGATGCAATATAAAGTAGTGAGTGTACAGCTTGTATAACAGTGTAAATTTGCTGTCCCCTCAAAATAACTCAACACACAGACATTAATGTCTAAATAACTGGCAACAAAAGTGAGTACACGCCTACATGAAAATGTCCAAATTAGGCCCAATTAGTCATTTTCCCCACCAGGGTCATGTGACTCATTAGTGTTACAAGTTCTCAGGTGTGACTGGGGAGCAGGTGTGTTAAATTTGGTGTTTTCACTCTCACTCTCTCATACTGGTCCCTGGAAGTTTAGCATGGCACCTCAAGGCAAAGAATTCTCTGAGGATCTGAAAAAAGGAATTTTTGCTCTACATAAAGATGCCCTAGGCTATAAGAAGATTGCCATGAACCTGAAACTGAGCTGCAGCACGGTGGCCAACACCATACAGCGGTTTCCACTCAGAACAGGCCTAGCAATGGTCGACCAAAGAAGTTGAGTGCATGTGCTCAGCGTCATGTCCAGAGTTTGTCTTTGGGAAATAGACGTATGAGTGCTGCCAGCATTGTTGCAGAGGTTGAAGGGGTGGGGAGTCAGTCTGTCAGTGCTCAGACCATACGCTGCACACTGCATCAAATTGATCTGTATGGCTGCCATCCCAGAAGGAAGCCTTTTTTAAAGATGTTGCACAAGAAAGCCCGCAAACAGTTTGCTGAAGACAAGCAGACTAAGGACATGGATTACTGGAACCATGTCCTGAGGTCTAATGAAACTAAGACAAACTTATTTGGTTCAGATGGTGTCAAGCTTGTGGCGGCAACCTGGTGAGGAATACAAAGACAAGTGTGTCTAGCTTACAGTCAAGCATGGTGGTGGGAGTGTCATGGTCTGGGGCTGCATGAGTGCTGCTGGCACTGGGGAGCTACAGTTCATTGAGGGAACCATAAATGCCAACATGTGCTGTGACATACTGAAGCAGAGCATGATCCCCTCCATTTGGAGGCTGGGCCCCAGGGGAGTATTCCAACATGATAACAACCCCATAAACAGCCTCCAAGATGACCACTGCCTTGCTAAAGAAGCTGAGTGTAAAAGTGATGGACTGGCCAAGCATGTCTGCAGACCTAAACCCTATTGAGCACCTGTGGGGCATTCTCCAAAAGGAAGGTGGAGTGGCGCAAGGTCTCTAACATCTATCAGCACCGTGATGTCATCATAGAGGAGTGGAAGAGGACCCAAGTGGCAACCTGTGAAGCTCTGGTGAACTCCATGCCCAAGAGGGTGAAGGCAGTGCTGGAAAATAATGGTAGCCACACAAAATATTGACACTTTGGGCCCAATTTGGACATTTCAACTTCAACAGGGGTGTGCTCACTTTTGTTGCCAGCAGGTTAAGACATTAATGGCTTTGTGTTGAGTTATTTTGAGGGGACAGCAAATTTACACTGTTATACAAGCTGTACACTCAAGTGTAATTTCTTCAGTGTTGTCACATGAAAAAATATGATAAAATATTTATAAAAATGTGAGGGGTGTACTCAATTTTGTGAGATACTGTATGTCCCTAGAACACCTAACGGTGCTCCCTGCATGTTGGGCCTCTGTATGTGACTAGGCTATGAAAAAGTCTAACACATGTGGTATCGCTAAACTCAGGAGGAGTAGCGGAATGTGTTTTGGGGTGCAGTTGCAAGTATGCATATGCTGTGTGAGAGAAAAACCCTCTTAATATGACAAGTTTGTTAAAAAAAATAATAAATTAATTAAATTTTGCAAATAATTGTGGGGAAAAAATACAATAAAACTCACCATGCTTCTTACTAAATACCTTGGAATGTCTACCTTTCAAAAAGGGGTAATTTGTGGGGTATTTGTACTTAGTCCCGGTTCACACTACCGCGACTTGTCAGGCGACTTGGCCGCCTGACAAGTCGCGGTCCATTCAGTGCAATTGGAACCGTTCTAATAGGAGCGACTCAAGTCGCTCCGACTTAGAAAATAGTTCCTGCACTACTTTTGACTGAAGTCGGAGCGACTTGCATTGACTTCCATTATGTGAAGTCCGTGCAAGTCGCGCCGAAGTCGCGGTGCACGGCGACTTCACTAGTCGCCCCCCGAAGTCGTGTCGCCATAGTGTGAACCGACTCTCAGTGTCTCAAGAAATTAGATAGGCCTTCAGTGCATCAGGTGTGATCAATTTTTAATTATTGGCACCTTAGCTTGTAGACTCTATAGCTTTCACAAAGACCAAATATACACTTATTTGGGTTATGTAGCAGAATAAATGTTGGCCAAAATGTATGAAGAAAAATGACTAATTTGCAAAATTTTATGACAGAAACATAGAAAAATAAAAAACCCAGTAGTGATTAAATACCACCAAAAGAAAGCTCTATTTGTGTGGAAAAGGGACACAAATTTTATATGGGTACAGTGTTGCATGATTGTCATTCACAATGTGAGAGCACTAAAAGCTGAAAATTGGTCAGGGCAGGAAGGGGTGGGGGGGGGGGGTTAAAGTGCCTGTATTGAAGTGGTTAAAGAAGGAACACATTTGAATAAAAAATAAAAAACTTTTTTTCATTTGCACAGTAGCTGCTAACTGCGCCCCTGAGACATAGAATCAGATCTGGTTGTCAAAGTGCATATTACTATTTAATATTGTTAACTAGTAACTTTTGTTTTTGGCTTTAAACACACTAATATGTTTAACAACATCTTGCCTACAGTCTGCTCATTAATACAATACTGCATATTAACAATGTACTAATTAATAATGTAAAGTGTATAGGAATAAATTGAAAACATAAATACATATTTGTAATATGTTCCAAAAAACCTGTGGGTTTGTCTGTGTTTATGTTTCCAATGTTACCTTCAGTAGGGTTATCAACTTTCACTGATTACTGTTGACTGTCACTTGGAATTGTCTCTAGTTTTCAACTCAAAACAACTTTACAATAAAAAATTACTGAAATTTGACCAATGTTTTCATATTTGCAGTAAACAGGGGTCCCCCATGCTCTATTATTTGCTAGGTTCAGTTGAGTTATCCAGAGGGCTGTGCCAGAAGTACTTTTGTTTTCTAGCCAATCCCTGGGGATTTGGTCATCAATGGGTTGGACCAGACGTTAACAAATATGACAAGCAAGATATTAGAAGGGCCTTTAGAAGTTGGAGGTTCTTAACTGAATCTAGGATCAGTAAAGCTCTTGTGTTTGATGACCTAACCCATCAATCGCGATCTACCAGTCGATCACAGACAGGTGACTCGTAGATTGTGCCCCAGGTTGCCGACCCACCCATTTGAGATTATTAAAGATAGTGCTGTTACTGAGAGCGGAGAGACTATTTCTCGGCATAAGCTGATACCTAGTCTATACACTGCCGGCTGCAGTGTCAGGTGCCAGGCGGAGGGACATAAACTGCATTTCGCCTCTTATTCCTGCAAGCAGAATACAGAGCAACACCAGCAGGAGCTACCACACAGAAAGAAAAGAGCTTCAGGTCAGTGTCTTAAGCAATTCACTGGGCATAATAGCACCTATCATTAGCATTGGGCATTATAGTACTTAAAACAGGGCTAAAAAATTTAAGGCTGCTTTCAGCTGAATGCAGGAGCCTTGGTGTGCTTTCAGAAATCGCACTGAACCCACAGGATATAATAGAAGGCTATGCCAAAGTGCAGCAAACCCACAGGAAAGCCACAGGTGCACTGCTTGGCACCCACGGTAAGGGTAAACCACAGCACATCAGTGTGAAAGCAGCCTTATAGGGAGCTCAGGAAAGTAAGGGCTCATTTACATTTGTGGTTTGGGGGTGATCAAACCCTTTTTTTTACCACACACCCCCAACCACACCTTCTTTACCTGCAGCGGCCAGGGGGTACGCATGTCATCGCTGCAGCAGCTTGGTGGGTGTAGCAGCTGCCACACAGGACCCATTTAAGTGAATAAGACCACTCTACAAGCATCCTGCAACATTATGTAGTACAGCAATTAAGGGCTTAAAGCAGGCAGTGAGGAGGTGTTATATTGCCTCCTCACCATCTGCTTTAACCCCTTTGACCCCGCAGAAGCACACAGTTGCAGTGCATGTGCAGAGTGGCTCCATTTACTTAAATATGTCATGATTGGCAGGTGGAAGCAGTGAGCCTACCCCTGTGCTTGGCTATGCAGAAATGCATCCCTCCAAGTGCTACAACAAAGATTTAAAATACAGTATATCAAAGGACTGGTCTGAATGAATATTAATAAAAGTAAAAGTGTCTGGAGACAATTTCTCATTTAAGGGGTCCAAAAAAACAATAACTAACTGTATGGAGGCACTGCCAGAGCAACTTGTACAGAAAAGTCTCATTCGGCCACCTTAGTAGAGAACTCAGTCTTAAGTTTACACAGGTGCAAAAATATTATTTAATTAAAATGTTTGTTAATTAGAAATATATTTTCTCCAGAGAGAAAAAAACTAAAACTTGAGAAATAAAACCAAAATAGAATTGAAACAAATGTGTGCATATTTACTTTAAATATATTTGTAGTGGGATAACAAATTATCTCTACATCATAGGACTAAATGATGCAAATAACTATATGAAAGCAGTACAATACCAATGTATTTTCTTATTTTATGAACAATAAAATGCCTCTCATTCAGAGCAGCTATAAATTGTTCACTGAAATATTTGGACACATTTCAAGATTAACATCTGAATATGCAAAAAATATCTTATCTATTATCTGAAGACCCTGCAGGTTGGTAATAACAAGAACCCATTATGCAAAGAAGCTAAACAATTGTCTTTATTCAGAAATAATGTCTGCAAGTAGCAAAGCAGAGGAAGTACATTATTGCAAGCACAATTTTCCAGGGGCAAGGGGACACAAGCTTTTATTTTAGTTCAATCTAATTGTATTAGATTTTCATAAGGTACAGGAGAACAATTTACAAGCATAGTTCAAGAAACAACACAAGAAAGATGGATGATTACATTGAGATTCAAAAGCAAATGTAGAGTGTAAGAAAAAACTGACATCACATCATTCAGGTGGCAGGGAACAATAAAATGGCATAATATAGGAGACTCGGACCCACTTAATAGCCACATATACAGTTTTTGAGCACCCCATGGTACTGGGGAAAATGACTCTTAGCATAACATATAGCATAGAGAATGTAGCGTGGGAGGCCAATGAGCAAAGAAGACAAAGGAGTGACCTAGACGTTGGATGAAAGGAAGAAATAAAGAAGTGAACTGAACAAGTTGGGGCTGACCAGAGAAGAAAAGAAAAATTGGGGAGACAAGAGGAGGATTCTGTAGGGAGTAGCTGGGAAGAATACGACTAGTGAAATCCTGTTAGTTTTGAATGAGGTCCAAACACCTTCCAAACAGTGTACAAATGTGTGTACTGCTCCTGGGTATGGGCTTCTTGAATTAAGAACTCCAGATGCACAATGTTATCCGGTAGGGTGGCCCATTCCAAAAGGGTGAGAGCCTGTTGTGATCACTATGGGATAATTGCATGGGCTGCAGTGAGGAAATGGCAGATAATGCCTCTCTTTGCTTTCTAAACAGAGCCAGGAATCATAGAGAGAAGTACCACAAGAGGGGAATTGGGAACAACAATATCAGTGACCTTAGTATAGATGTTAAGGAATTGTCCCAGAGAGCATTGAACATAGGAAATTATCCCTTAATGGGTTAAGCATCGCCAACATCGATAAGACACTGATGGGTAAATGCAGTGATGTGTACCTGGGCGCCTATACTAGCATGAAAGGATTTTACTGGCAAGGGATAAATGGTGTGTAGATGTAAGGGTTTTATCCCAATCTTAAGCCTACATAGGGGGAGAGGCTAGGAGTAGAAGTGTCTCGAATGGTGTCGGGTCCAAAGAAAAGTTTGTTCATTTCAGAACCAAATAAAAAATGAGACACGTTTTTGATATACCAACCACTGTAGCAGAGCTGGGGGGTTTTGGGCCAAGATGATGTGCAAAGGCAGTACTGTAGAGTTAAAACACAAAATCATGGTTAAGAGTGATGGGACATCTTCTCACAAACCAAAAATATAGCTAGAGGTAAAGCCAGAGGAAATGTTCCCAAACAAGGGGAGGATCATAGGGCCTGAAGGGAGGGAGATGCAGAAGGTTAGAAAAGGTCTTGTTCCATAGGGTCCAATGTTTGGAGGTGAAGCTGTGAAACCAATCCATGACCCTAACAAGAACAGAACCAGTGTGTTATAGGGATAGATATAAAGAAAACAGAGAGATACCACGCTGATAAACTAAACAGAAGACCAAAAATGAGCAGCCAGCACAAAAGAGGACAATCTGTACATAAAATTAAAGCAATATGTGCGGCGTTGTTGTATCATAGATAGCACTTAGTGAATAAAAGATAAATGTGCACAGAAAAATCACAGAACCAACAATTCAATAGTTGATAATGAATATAAATAGCTATTGTCACCACACATATACTGTAACTGTGTGAGTAATAAAACATAATACATGTGGTAAAGTGAACTACATTATAGTACAATGGTAAATTTTGTGTGTACCGTGACACTATTTTAAAGTACGTGCATAGAAAAAGAAAAAAAGTCCATGAATTTAAAAGTCCAAGCCAATGTGTAAACGTAAATTTTCAATATGTGATCTAGGTTATTACTGAATACAACTGTGAACAGATCAACCACCACCAACATCAAGGAGGCTTACCGGAACAAGTAGACCCAGATTGGCATACGCCTATTGGGTGAACATAAGCAGTGGTGTATATACACCTAGTAAGGAAGGGGAAAAAGTAGATGAAATCTTTCCACTCAGCTCTCCGCACACCGGAATGCTCCACATCCAACTTCAATGGAAATATCTCAGCAAGGGATCTGCAAGGGATCTGTACAGCTGCTGTACACACACTGGCATCTGTTTGTGGTGACAATAGCTATTTGTATTTGCAAGTAGTATTAATGGGCTTTCACGGTGCAAATTGACACAACCACAAATGAAATAAAAAATGTTATTTATAAAATCACAAACATATGAACATACAACATACGAATTGTGAGCATGTACTGGGCAATTTTCCATATATATCTCTACATGTTTCACTGTATTAGAACAGCTTCTTCAGGAGATTATGGAAATTCTCTTCTATTTGGAGAAACAGATATTAGTATCTATAAAAAATATCAATATATGAACAGTAAATGACATCCAAAACATCAAAAATGGTGCTTACATGCAAACAATTCTCTGAAGGGGACAGAGCCTATCGACAGATAAGTAAAAAAAGAATGAGGATAAAAATATTACCTCAAACCTATACTCTTATAAAGCATTACATAAAGGAAGACTGCATGGGAGACACCTCATCTGAATATAAATGTTTGGAAACAGGCATCTGGTATACCACAAAAGGCAACTTAATCCAGGGTGGTTTTATCTATGGAGATAATCAAATATGAAAGTGTCATTCAATAAATCCTAGAACGCCAGCTATACATGCGCTTCCAACAATTCATAAAAATGCTGCTAATCCTCCTGGCCGGCCGATTGTATTGGGAAACGGTTGTTTATCTGAACCAGTGAGCCAGTTAGTGGACGAGTATCTCCACCCACATGTAAAATCTCTTAGTTCTCATATTCAAGACACAGGTGATTTACTACGTGTCCTAGAGGGGATATGTGTGCCCAAAGGGGCATGGTTAGTAGCCGTGGATGTTGAGGCGCTGTATAATTGTATTCCACACTCTATAGGACTTAAAGTTGTTGAAGGATTTCTATCTGAACGAGGTCTGACTGCTCGGGATTACAATTCTTTTGTTCTTCAGTTATTGGATTTCATTCTATCCAATAATATCTTTATGTTTGGCCACCCCCCCCTTCCTCCAGGTGCAAGGTGTTGTTATGGGGACCCATTGTGCCCCCTCATATGCAAACTTGTACCTGGGGGGGGGTGGGAACATATTTGCTGATGATGATTTGTTGGTCTTCACTAATCATATATTAGTGTGGAGAAGATTCAAAGATGACATATTTATAATCTGGACTGGTACAAAAGAAGAACTGTTGTTATTTATAGACACTCTAAGACACAACAAATTAAACTTAAAATTCACATTGTCACTAAACCAGCAAACAATTGAATTTTGGATGTGCAATTATTCCTCGATGAGGATGGTACTGTGGGGTCCTCTCTCTACAGGAAACCCTCATCAGGCAATACAATTCTCCACGCTACGAGCTCACACCCTACTCCCTGTATTAATAGCATACCCTACAGCCAGTATCTCAAGTTTAAACGTAACTGTAGTCGCCCATCTGATTTTGAGAGAGAAGCTAGAGCTCTACAAATCAGATTGGAGGCTAGGGGCTACAGCAAAAAATGTCTTAAAAGAGCATATAATAGGGTAAAAAACCAAAGCAGGGAATGACTCATACAGCTGAAGAGACCAAAACCCCTAACAAGTGAAAAAGTCAGACTAATTACCAAATACTCAGGCCATCACAACCAGATAAGAAACATTATGAAGAAATTCTGGCCACTGTTACTTGCTGATAACATTGTATCAAAGTTTGTAGGTGAATTCCCCCAAATTACATTTAAAAGACCATCTAATCCAAAAGATCAATTGGTGAGATGTTTTCATCAATATCCACCCAAATCTAGGAAGTCAAAAAGCACAGGCACTAAATTGGGTGGAAGATGCAATTTCTGTAATTTAGTGCTAAATGCAAAATAAATAAAGTTGCCAAATGGACAAATGTATAGACCAAACTTTTTTGTTAATTGCCAGACCTTGGGCATAGTATATCTTATGTACTGTGATTGCAAAAGGTTTTATGTAGGCAAGACCAAAAGACTATTTTTTCATAGAATCAGGGACCATGTTTCCCTGATCCATTAGAAAAAGTTGGAAACCTCTATTAGGAGGCATATTGGCCTTTATCATAATTATGATCCATCCAAAATGAAATTTTTTGCATTAGAGCACGTAGCCAGTCACGAACATGGGGGTGATATTGATAGGATACTTCTGCAAAAGGAATCCAAATGGATCTGCATGTTATCAGCCACTAAGTAGCCTGGTTTAAATTAATTTATGAGCTACAAACCATTCCTCTGAAAAACGTGTCTTTTTGCCATAACCATTCATATTTTGAGGCTGTTTTTTTTTTTTATCTCAGCCCATGTATTGCATACATTTCAGGAAATGAAATATGTGAAATGTGTAAAGATTTTTTTATGTTACTTGAATAAATAAATTAATTAATTAATCTTAAGAGTTTTGCAACAAATAATAATATGTATGTTTTTTTGTATTTTTGGATACGGATTTTGTACAGATGGTGCTTGCAGATACAAGCTATCTAAATGCGACCTTATTTCCTAGGCAAATGCAGTGGGAAGTTCATCCACAAGATGGCAGTAAACATGGAAGGTAGTATATATAGGTTCAAATCCAATCTTGGAGCAGAGCAGGTGACTATATGGACGCCTGGGGGCCTTGTTGTCCGGACTCCGTGCCCGGTTGATGTGCCCCATCAGGTGGTATGTGTGGAGAGCAGGGCTCCGTATCTCTGCTGCGCAAGTCCCTGCCAGTGTCTGACGTTAGTCGGATTGGCGGTGGACATTCCAAGATGGCGGCGCTGGTTTCGATGGACGCCTCCATCTTGCGGATCATTATGGTACCCCTTAAGGCGTGTTACACATGCTGGAGATGAAAGGCACTATAAATAACCCAGGGATAAGGGCTCATTGAGCTCGGCTTCCTTCTGGAGACTACATGGGGAGACACAACAGGTAAAATACATTCTCTAATTGGAGCTAAAAGAGTAAGCAGAGTCAATGTGGCAGTAATGTGTCTGATTCCTCTCTGTTTCAGAGTGGAAAAAGTCTTGTAACACCAAGATTCCTTTTGGGAGGTCTTTTATCTCTAGTTGCATACTACACCTGATGCTGATCTCATCATTTTGCCTGTCCATGAATTGAAGTAATTCATTTGTGTTAAAGAGGATTTGAGGCATAGATATAGATTTTAATATACTTATTGAATGACACTTTCATATTTGATTATATCCATAGATAAAACCACCCTGGATTAAGTTGCCTTTTGTGGTATACCAGATGCCTGTTTTAAACATTTATATTCAGATGAGGTGTCTCCCATGCAGTCTTCCTTTATGTACTGATTTATAAGAGTATAGGTTTGAGGTAATATTTTTATCCTCATTCTTTTTTTACTTACCTGTCGATAGGATCTGTCCCCTTCAGAGAATTGTTTGCATGTAAGCACCATTTTTGATGTTTCGGATGTCATTTACTGTTCATATATTGATGAATATATTTTTTATAGATACTAATATCTGTTTCTCCAAATAGGAGAGTATTTCCATAATCTCCTGAAGAAGCTGTTCTAATACAGTGAAACATGTAGAGATATATATGGAGAATTGCTCATTACATGCTCACAATTCGTATGTTGTATGTTCATATGTTTGTGATTTTATAAATAAAACTTTTTTGTCTCATTTATGGCTATGTCAATTTGCACCTTGAAAGCCCATTAACACTACTTGCTAATTTTGGACTATTTACAAGGGTGTGGTGCAATGCTGGACTCTAATTGGAACATCCACCCAGCCACAATTTCACACTTAGCTATTTACTGTATATTCATTACCAACTATTGAATTGTTGATTTTGTGATTTTCTGTGCACCCATATTGCTTTAATGTTATAGGGATAGGTGAGGGGTGTCCTCATCCCCTCTAGATTTCGGGAGGGAAAAATGCTGTTGAATGTAGTCTTGGGTGGCGCTGACCAGGTACAAACTTGGTAAAGGTCGTCTGAAGAACTTGGAAAAAGTGTGGGGTAACACAAAAGGAATGGTCTGAAACATGTACAAAAATCATGGGATAATGGCCATCTTTAAGATGAATTCTACTGAATCATTAGTAAAGTGGACCTTTCAATGTCTTTACATGTCTGCATAAATAAATTCCTGATATAATATTCACCAACAGTATAATTTTTCAAAAAAACCTGTACTATTTTATTCTTAAAAAAACAGTCCTAGAGCTCCAAATAAGTGGCTTTGCCTAGGCTGACACAATGCCATCAGTCTGCTTCAAGAGGAAGAAACATTTACTGAAGCCTAGTACACACGATGAGCTTATCAGCTTATCAGACGAATGAGCGTTCATTTATTTTGTATGCTAGTCTCCATATCGAAAACAAATAGGTGATGGAAGTGATGGAAGTGATGGAAGTGATGGGTGGCACAGTGGTGTAGTGGTTAGCACTTTCACCTAGCAGCAAGAGGGTCACTGGTTCAAATCAACCAGGACATTACCTGCCTGGAGTTAGCATGTGCCTGCATGGGTATTCCTCCCACACTCCAAAGACATGCTGGTAGATTAATTGGCTTCTGTCTAAATTTGCCCTGCTATGTGTATGTATGAATTTGACTGTTAGGGACCTTAGATTGTAAGCTCCTTGAGGGTAGGGACTGTTGTGAATGTACAATGTATATGTAAATTGACGGCGCTATATAAGTACCTTAAAAAAATAAATGTATTTGTATTGTATTTTTGGACGAAAACTGTACCGATTAAACAAAAATCGTACAATCTGGTATTGTGCGAAAACATTTTTTCGTGTTTTTCCTTCGGAAAATTTCAGACAAAAGCTGTGTACTAATGATCAGATTTTTGTATGATATTCTAATCATGTGTACAGGGCTTTACTATCTCCTCCCCAGTGTTTGGACTGCAAAATTGTAAATTTGTAGCCAGTCACAAGACGAGTGCAGTAAAGAGAAATTTTTGCTTTAGCCCTTTTGCTGAGCCCACTGTTGAACATCCTGGTCATTGGCTCCTAATATTCATCAGTCCCATGGGGATACTAGGATAAAGTGCAGCCAGACCCCCCATCTTGGGGTCAGAGTAGCTGGTAAGCAGCTTCAGAGTTGGGTGTGCACTTTTGGGTGTGAAGATCACTTCTCTTCTTTTTTCTGATGGACTTAACTGGATTCTTTAATAATGTTTTTTAACACATTCTTATTTACAGTTTTTGATATATATGATTTTTTTACTCGATTGAATGTATGCACTGTATATTAAGAGCGCAACACGTTTTTCATTATTATTAATTCTGAATAGTACCTAAACAATGATCCTGCAATTCTTCTGGAGAGAAAAGCAGATTAAGGCATTGTCAAGGGGGGTACCTCATTGTCTGAGAGAGGTAATAAATAATTATAAGGTTACGTTTAGATTTGCTATGAACTGCTGTGCCTCTGAAAAATATCCCTTATTGAAGTGTTGGTGTACTTGGATGACAAAATTGTTTTTAGGCGGACTCCAGAAGAGCATGAGAAGTGTTTGGAGAAAGTTTTGAAGCAACTCAATGAAATACTGTGCTGCTGTGCCTCTGAAAAATATCCCTTATTGAAGTGTTGGTGTACTTGGATGACAAAATTGTTTTTAGGCAGACTCCAGAAGAGCATGAGAAGTGTTTGGAGAAAGTTTTGAAGCAACTCAATGAAGAAGAGTTTAAACTGTCTCTTTCTCTTGAGAAATGTCTGTTCAACATGCTTGGCTGTGTACGTTGAGCTTTAAGATCCGCTGCTAGCTGTAGGCTATCCCATTGAAAGACGGAATTCCTCTCCTTCATTCTAATAAAGTATAAGCGCAAGAGACTGCTTGGTCAGCTTTCATGTGCACCAAAAAAGTTTTCTGGTCAGTTACTAATGTTGACCGGCTGGATCTGTTCGTCTCTTCAGATAACACCAGTAAGGCCCAAAACTACATAGAGCCCACACTTGCTGTTCTGCTCATCACACACTCAGCAGTAGAGATGGGGTCCATCATGGTGGCTTGGCTGGCGGAGGCAGTCATAACTCTTTTTTTCAGTCCCAAATTCAATTCCTGAACAAGCCACTTGTAGCGTTACCCCTAGGGGGAGCCACTGAAATGTTTTTTGATTTCTCTGTACACCTGAAGATGACACGCCTCATTCACTCAGCACAAAATGACACACCTTGAGGTTTTTCAAAGAATGTATTAAGCCAATTATAGCCTAAAAGAAAAGAGGATCTGCAAGTGTACTACAAATAATAAGACAATAACGCTACTCTGAGAGATACTGTTAAACACCTGGAGTATTTTGGCTAACAGTTTTTAACAGAATTCAAATGCCTTTGCCTCCCTTTTAATCCTACTGGGACAGCCCCTCTATTCCTTCCTTACAAGTGGTGGCAGTGCTCTCTAGTACAGTCTGATCACACCAGGCATCCAAATCAAACCTCACACTACACAATGAGCAGTCTTTGGAGGGATTGAACATCTCACTGTTCAATCCCTCTTTCGAAAATTTGAGTATGGCACCACTGCAAACCTACCAAGACATAGCCATCCACCAAAACTGACAGGCCAGGCAAGGAGAACATTAATCAGAGAAGCAGCCAAGAGGCCCATGGTAACTCTGGAGGAGCTGCAGAGATCCACAGCTCAGGTGGGGGAATCTGTCCACAGGACAACTATTAACACTGCATATCACCCTGAACACACTATCTCATCATGAAACATGGTGGTGGCAGCATCATGTTGTGGGAATGCTTTTCTTCAGCAAGGACAGGGAAGCTGGTCAGAGTTGATGGGAAGATGGATGGAGCCAAATAGAGGGCAATCTTAGAAGAAAATCTGTTAGAGTTTGCAAAAGACTTGAGACTGGGGTGGAGGTTCCCCTTCCAGCAGGACAACAACCCTAAACATACAGCTGGAGCTACAATGGAATGGTTTAGATCAAAGCATATTCATGGCCCAGTCAAAGTCCAGACATAAATCCAATTGAGAGAATCTGTGGCAAGACTTGAAAATTGCTGTTCACAATGCTCTCCATCCAAACTGACAGAGTTTGAACTTTTTTTCAAAGAGGAATGGGCAAAAATGTCACTCTCTAGATGTGCAAAGCTGGTAGAAACATCCACAAAGAGACAGCTGTAATTGCAGAGAAAGGTGGTTCTACAAAGTATTGACTTAATGGGGTTGAATACAAATACATACCACACTTTTCAGATATTTATTTGTAAAAAGTTTTGAAAACCATTTATCATTTTCCTTCCACTTCACAATTATGTGCCACTTTGTGTTGGTCTATCACATAAAATCCCAATAATATACATTTAAGTTTTTGATTGTAACATGACAAAATGTGGACATTTTCAAGGGGTATGGATACTTTTTCAAGGCACTGTATGGTTTTGGAGTTCATGTGAGTTTATCAAGTGACCAAGAAAGGAATTATAGATAGAAAAGAGAAGGAATCTGAGGACAGAACCTTGAGGGACCCCTACAGAAACAGGAAGTGGCAAGGAGGCGATGGACTTGTAGACAACACTGAACACTGGTGTTCTGTGTATTCAATTGTGATGTTCTGTATGAAGTTAATGGACTAATTAGTTGAAAAAAGGTTGCTGTTTGCAGTTCCTTGGTAGTGTGAGCCATATCTGCCCAGCATCTTAAAATCTGAAATACATGGTTACCATGGTAAATAGTTAGGTTGAAAAAGATCAAGGTCCAGCCAATAAAATAAATAAATAAATCAAAAACCTGCATATACAGGCATATACAGTACCATAAACCCAGAGTTGGTTTAAAGCAGGTTTTTTCAACCAGGGTGCCTTCCAGATTCTTCAGGGGTGCTTTGGAAAAATGCCTAAAAATTGGCACACATTGCCTAAAACTTGTCAGCAAGCCAGAGAGTGGATCAAGTCTTCCTTTTTGTTACACAAAGCCACAGGTTTTTATTGTGCAGAAACACTAGAATACTAATCAGTACCAGTTTGCAAAGGTGGAGGAAAAAAATCACCTGTAATGTTAGATGGCCCTTGTGTGTGGATATGCTGCTGCAAAACTATTAGTTTTGTTTTTTTACATTTTACGATAGGGTGCTTCAAGATTGTCCCTCATTTTAAAGGGTGCCTTGTCTGAAAATAGGTTTAGAAACACTGATTTAGAGCAAGACATAAAAGCCCCTATAAAGCATGGGCCATCAAAACAATCAACTGGGCTGGCTAGAACTAGCTCCTGATAAAGTATATTCCACTTTTACACAGCTTGTACTGTGAACAAGCCTTTCCATCCACAGAGGTTAAACTTATCTTCCTACAGACGTAAAGAATGCCCCCTTGTTCTTTGTAATGGCCTTAAAGTGAACAACTTTGCATCAATTCCATATATGGAGAAAGTGATCATATCTCAAGGGAGAATAAATGCAGTTCATTTTAATTTCTTTATTTCCTCATAGCTGAGGTCTTTTATGTCTCAATTTAGTTGTTCTTTCTCGCACTCCCTCCAGTTCCACAACATTCTTTAGTTTGTTTAGTGCAGTTAGTGTAGTGTACAGGTTATACCCCACTTTTAAAATGTATAGATATGTTGTAGTCCTGGGTCCCCTCTCGGTGCTCCCCAAGTTTTGTGTTCCTGTCACTTATAGTTCGTGAGCAGTGCTATGACAAGCTGACCAAGATTTCCCATGAGCGCCAATGTTAAAGACAGGGAGCAGTGCCATGCCAAGCTGACCAATATTTCCCATAGATGCCAATGAGCGCTGAAAGTTGAAAATCGGTCTAGGCAGGAAGGAGGTGAAAGTGCCCTTTATTTAAGTGGTTAAGGGGAACCCTATGACAGAATTTAAAAAAAATGGCATGGGTCCCCCCAAAATCTATACCAGGCCCTTTGGGTCTGGTATAGATTTTAAGGGCAACTCCATGCCAAAATTTTAAAATTGGAGCCCCCCCAATGCACCTTGTCCCCATGTTGATGGGAACAAGGGCCTCTTCCCAACAACCCTGGGCTGTGGTTGTGGGTGTCTGCGGGTGGGGAACATATAAGAATCTGGAAGCCCCCTTTAACAAGGGGGCCCCCAGATCCCGGCTCCCTCCTTATGTGAATGGGTATCGGGTACACCGTACCCCTACCCATTGACCAAAAAAGTGTACAAAAAAATAAACACACGTAACTGGGTGGCCCCGCCCCTTGCCTATAAACCAGCTGTCAAAGCTCAAGAGTGGCATAGGGTGGGACGCCTCAGAAGAAGCAGAAGCACTTTTGATTTTTTTATATCTTTTGGGTGCAGCGAGCGTCGTGATTGACGATGGATTTAGATCCAGGGACACTATTTTTTTTATTTTTGAATAAATTACTGTCTTTTGTGTTTATTTTTTTGTACACTTTTTTGGTGAATGGGTAGGGGTATGATGTATCCAATACCCATTCACATGGGGGGGCGGGAGATTCTGATAAGCCCCCCATCCGCAGATCCCCACAACCACAGCCCAGGGTTGTTGGGAAGAGGCCCTTGTCCCCATCATCCCACCCTTTGGCATCCCAAAGCACCTTCCCATGTGGAGGGCAAGTGGCCTGGTAGGGTTCAGGAGGGGGGGTGCTCGCTTGTCCCCCATATCCTGGCCTACCAGGCTGCATGCTCGGATAAGGGTCTGGTATGGAATTTGGGGGGGGGGGCCATATGCCATTTTTTCATTTTTTTTTTATCTGTATTGCCGGGAGCAAGTTTAAATTACATTTTTTCCTTTGGAAATGTCAGTATTGCTGCAACAGGCTACATACATTGTACAGATGCCCCACCTTACAGGCACATAAAGAGGACCCCCCCAGGCACGATATTTAAAGGAATTTTTATTGTTTTACTTTAAGTATTATTAAAATCACTGCTCCTGTAGAAACGATCCTTTTAAAAACATTTTTTTGCATTAAAAAGCAATACCTGGGTCCCCATACACTTTTTTTTGGCAATAACTTGCATATAAGCCTTTAAAATTAGGACTTTTGATTTTTCATGTTCGTGTCCTATAGACTTTAATAGAGTTTGCATATTCGCTAGAACTTTTTTCCTGTTCAAGATGTTTTATTGCCAACTGAACAGGGGGGTGTTCGGCCATCACTACTTCTGAGCCTAATCGAGGAGTGTGTGCAATGAGAATATTCGCAATTATCTTGCTATGGGTGCAGACACCCCAGAAGAGGGGGAAGGGGGTCAATCTGCGCAATACCATTACACAGAGCAGGTTATAACATGCTATACTTATCTTTAATAGCTTTTTATGCATTTGCAGACTGAATTTTTTCAAAAACTTTTAAAGCCTACTAAAACATTATTCATCTATAGAAAGCAGTTTTGCATTCTTTAGGCTCAGTTCACATGCGTATATGCAAATCCGATGCGTCATTCAATTTGCATAACATTTGAACCAGACCCACTTTAAATGGAACCCATTTAACACATGTTCAAGATGGGTGCGGTCCATTTTTAAAAGGAAAAAACCAAACATGGTAAAAATTCAGACCCGAGCCACAAACTTTATTAAAGTCTATTAATATAAGTATTTTTAATAATGTAACAGCACAAAAGTGGAATTATCCATTAAGTATCTTCCCAGTCTCTTAAGTATCTTCAGGTTTCCAGGTCCTTGGAAAAGACTGTGATCCCTTCTAAAATATAGGTCCCACATTGGCCTTGCACCAATCCATCAGTACCAAGCCAGTCATTAAAGAGGCTCTAAAAATTAGAATTGTTGACTGTAAATATACCCCCCCCCCCTTTTTTTTTTTTGTGGTAATGATGTGTAAAAAAATTATTTAGGAGGGCAATATTGTATAGTTGTACTTTAAAAGGCATAAAATAATGGCTTATCGATTCTATAAGGACCACCTCATAAAATCTGAATTGCTATAGAATTTTAGAATCATCAAATATATTTAAAAAATGTAGCCATTTTTCTGTATGCAAATCTAAAGCAACATTTCCTCTGTGGCTCTCTTTTTTGAAACAGAAGATGTATAAAGAAGAGGAGCATGATTCACTGGTGTCATTATTCAGCCTTTGGGGGTATATTGTTTTTGAATATGCTAGAAGGCATATAAAGACACCAATGGCAATGGCAGCATACTTTGAATGATTTAGAGAACAGCAGCAGCTCTAACTTCTAGAGAAATATGCAGAATAAAAAATATCCTTGTTATATTTTATTCACAACTGAACAGAGCTATTAGGTACATGAATTGTAGCAGATGTGTTCAACCCTTATTATACCAGCACAACAAATACCCAACTGTTAGTTAAAAATTGTTTTGAAACTTCCTTAAAAAAACTCAGCTGTGTTCTATCTAACAATCCCAAGACTTAAAAAAAAAAATAAATAAATAAAGTATTGTGGTACCCCGTTTGGTGTTAATTTCCAAGGGCTACCCTCCTTGAATCTACACAACTGAAAATGATTGCCATCATATGAATGCCCATACGATTCAAATGAAAACAACATGTATAGCTGTTTCTTCCCAAAAGTAGATTTCAATAAAAGGAAATTAGAGATTGTCACACAATGTATACATTACTATTTAAGCTCTAAAAAATTAGATATAACATAAAGTGTAAATAAAAACCATGGAACCATGGTGTGAATTTTAAACAGGGATTCCTCAAGCAAGGATTTTCAGCTGTTACACTCATTCCTCGTAAGGGATGTAAAACTATAGATTGAGCTGGCCAAATATTTTACAATTTTCTTATTCAATTTCCTTTAGATTTTCCTTCATCTGTGTAGTGCAAGGGCCTGCCTGATTGCACACAAATTGAAAGTGTTTAGATCTGACCTAATATTATATAGTTTTGGTAAATCTAAAGGAAATTTTACAAGAAAATGGTATAATGTATGGCCAGCCTAAGACTTACTAGTCTCCCTATCAATGTCCTAAGCATAATTGCACACCTGGTACATAGATCACAAATTCTTCTCATTGTCCAGTCTTTCCTGAGCTAGAGCTATGTTTATATGCACCCACGATACCTTTTATATGTTTGCACATGGCCATAGAGAATAACGGTTGCTCCTGTCTCCATCTCTTGGTCTGTGCCCAGGAAAGACATTTCTCTCTACGGCTGCACCTGTACGTTACTGCACGTTTAATGCAGTATATTTCAGCCCATTAGTGCACATTTACAACAGTATATTCAGTGCTTCCATGCAGTTTTTCTGCAGTATATTGGAGTGTGTCAGTGGAGAGTGTCTGTGTAGTGAGTACTCAAGTCAAAGTGCACCAAACACCACTTTCCATTGACTAAAGTGTATCCACCTACACATTTCTACATCTTTATTACATTTTTTTTAATAAGCGCTCCCTTCATTATGTCTGGGAGGCCAATAAGGAGAGGCAGACGTTCCGATGGCACTGTGAGGGGGCAAACAGTGTATGTGTTCACAGGCAAAGGTGGGCATGGTCTGACTTCAGGCAGGGCATCTTTTCCTCTGTTAGTGGTGTTGCCCATGCCATCCAGCCACAGCATGCAGAGGAGTTGGTGGACTGGCTTACTAAACCATCATCATCCTCCTCATCCTCTGTCACCCAAACAGTGACTAGTGCACAGTCCACTGCAGCTGCCAGAGTGGCTTATTCTGCCTCCTTGTCCACAGCTACTCCTGGCATAGCCCCAGCATCAGGCATAGAGGAGTCAGCTGAGTTATTAAAGCACAGCATCAGACACTTGCTCCTTGACGATGCACAGCCATTACTTGATTCAAATCTTGGTTCTGAGGCTGAGCAAGGTAGGAACATGAGCCTACAGAGAGGCACATGTGCAGCGTATTGCACTGTTGCAATTTACAAACTTTGCCTCAAGCACATCAAGTGTGGCAAAAACACCAGCCATTTGGGTATCACATGATTGTCAAGGCATTTACCTCCCACCACTCCAGTTCTGCTCCTCCTTGCTCCTCACCTTTCTGGTCTACCCCCGCTATATCTCATGAGCAATCAGCAGCCACCACTGACAGAGATAATGGTATAGCACAGGGTGTCTCAGGTCCTTGCAGCATGTCTGCCAGTAGCACACCACCAGCTGTAGACCACAGTAGGCAAATTTCTCTGCACCATCTGCTGCAGCAAAAAAATAAATACAGCCACTACCACCCACATGCCCAGCATCTAAATTTAAGCTTGTCAAAGCCAGGTTTACAACTCCTGCCTTTCCATCTGATGGATTATTTTTCCTTTTGTGAATTTTCTGAATGTGCTGTACCACAATGGCGGGTTCTCAGTTGCTATTTCGTTTCACAAAAAGGCTATTCCAGCTCTCTACCATGACATGGAAGGCAATGTTGTGGCATTGTTGGGAAAGGCAGTCAGCCACAAGGTCCACGTTACTGCTGACACGTGGTCCAGCAAGCATGGTCAGGGAGATATATTTTGTTCACAGCACACTGGGTAACAGGATGCAGGAATGGGCTCAGTGCTGCAGCTTGTTGTGCCTCCATGTCTCCATACAGCTAGTGGTTATGATGCGAGATTTGTAAGCTCCACCCCCTCCCCCTCCTCCTTCTCCTCCTCCATGCCCTCCTTTGCTGAATTGTTCCATGAACCACAGGTACCCCCTAAGCATTTAAGGGGCTATTCAAGTCAGGTTGAAAGGTGCCATGCAGTGCTTCAACTGGTCTGTCTAATGGACAGGAGCCACACTGGAGAAGATATTCTGGCAGCTTTGCAGCAGGGGGCCCAGAGGTGGTTCATGGCATGCCAGCTGGAGCCAGGAATGGTGGCGTGCGATAATGGCACAAATCTCCTGTCTGCCCTTAGGGGAAAATGGCCACATGTGCCATGCCTGGCACATGTTCTCAATTTGGTGCTGCATTTTTTTTAAATAGGTACCCAGGGTTGGAAAATTTGCTGAAGCAGGCCAGAAGAGTCTGTAGCCATTTCAGGCAGTCGAACACAGCCAGTGCTTGGTTGGCTGAAATTCCACCAGGCAGTAAACCGCCAGATTTGTGACATACCCACTAGGTGGAACTCGACTTTGGCAATGCTGCAGCGGCTGCACATGCAGCAGTGGACTGTCAATGAGTACCTATGTCAGTATGGCACAACAACAGGCTCAGGCCAGCTTGGTCTTTTTCCCTATACCAATGGCTGCTGATAAAAGATGCGTGCACTGTACTGTCACCATTTGAGGAGGCCACAAGGATGGTGAGCCGTGACAATGCATGCATCAGGGACACAATCCCTGTTGTGTTCCTGCTGGAGTGAACTCTGTGTGGCATTATGGACAGGGCACTCGAGGGCAGCGGAAGGAAGTGGAGGACTTTCTTTCCTCTCAAGACCCACTTTATGCAAACACCATTCTTCCTACGCTACAGAACACACAAGAGGCGAGGGAGGGGGATTCTGGCAGCTTTGGAGGCATTAAAGCAGAGAAAGACATACATCAGCTCTTAACAGATGGTTTTCCATCCCCATAACCCTGGGAATAGTACGTGGCTGGGAGGAGGTAGTTCCAGATGCTGTAATCTTCAGTGACTCCAAGGAGTCTGCTTCTCAAGCCTCCACAAACTTGCAGTGCATGGGCTCCCTCATTCTTCAAAGCCTGCGAAAAGACCCAAGAATATGGGACATCAAGGAGATGGATCACTATTGGTTGGCAACCACCCTAGACCACTGTTACAAAAAGAAAGTCTCTCAACTCATCCCGTCCTCACAGAGGGAGCAGAAGATGAAATCTCGTGAGGGCACCTTAAAGAGGAGTTTATGTAATGCCTTTCCTGACTGTAGGTTACAGTCTGGTGGAAAACATAGTTTTGAGGCTTCTGTTGGTCAAGAGAAGAGTGGTGGAGAAGGGGGCTGCCTCAGTGATGCCTTTCAACATTTTTTAAGTCCTCTGCGCCCAGGGCTGTCAGCTTCCACATCCTATGCACAGCGTCTTCATCATATGGTAGGAGTTTATCTAGGGACTAAAAAAAGGTATAGAGAGCTTTCCAGATAACGATCCACCGGGTTACTGGATCATGAGACTAGACCACTGGCCAGAACTTGCCCAGTATACTGCTGGAGGTTTTGTGACAGATAAGAGAGCACATCTGTCCACAGATTTTGTGGACCAGCTGACATTTATCAAAATGAATCAGTACTGGATTAGTAGAAGCTATCAAGCCCCTGATGCCCACTGATTAAGTGCTTTCTGGATCTCAAATCTGTGAAAGACTGCCTAGGCTGCCTAGCTTTGTGGATTTAATCTAGAAGAACTTTTTTGGTGTAGGTTTAATGGGCACAATTAACACCCAAGGACCAGTGGTCAGTTGTGGAACAGTCTATAATATTCACAGACCTATTTGATTATAGATCTCTTCAGATATCAATCAGAGTATTCATTGGTCAGTTGTAGAACATTTTATAATATTCACAGACCTATTTGTTTATAGATCACTTCAGCTATCAGTCAGAGTGGTCAGTTGTGGAACATTCTATAATAGTCACAGACCTAATTGTTTATAAATCACTTCAGATATCAGTTACAGTGGTCAGATGTGTAACATTCTATAATATTCACAGACCTATTTGATTATAGATCACTTCAGATACCAGTCAGAGTGGTCGGTTGTGGAACATTCTATAATATTCACACACCTAATTATTGTTTATAAATCACTTCAGATATCAGTTAGAGTGGTCAGCTGTGGAACATTCTATAATATTCACAGACATATTTGATTATAGCTCACTTCAGATATCAGTCAGAGTGGTCAGTTGTGGAACATTCTATAATATTCACAGACCTAATTGATTATAGATTACTTCAGATATCAGTCAGAGTGGTCAGTTGTGGAACATTCCATAATATTCACAGACCTAATTGATTATAGATCACTTCAGATATCAGTCAAAGTGGTCAGTTGTGGAACATTCTATAATATTCACAGACCTATTTGATTATAGATCCCTTCAGATATCAGTCAGAGTGGTCAGTTCTGGAACATTCTATAATATTCACAGACCTATTTGATTATAGATCCCTTCAGATATCAGTAAGAGTGGTCAGTTTTGGAACATTCTATCATATTCACAGACCTATTTGATTATAGATCACTTCAGATATCAATCAGAGTGAATAGTTGTGGAACATTCTATAATATTCACAGACCTAATTGTTTATAGATCACTTCAGATATCAGTCAGAGTGGTCAGTTGTGGAACATTCTATAATATTCACAGACCTATTTGATTATAGATCACTTCAAATATCAGTCAGAGTGGTCAGTTGTGAAACATTCTAGAATATTCACAGACCTAATTGTTTATAGATCACTTCAGATATCAGTCAAAATGGTCAGCTGTAGAACATTCTATAATATTCACAGACCTATTTGATTATAGATCACTTTAGATATCAGTCAGAGTGATCAGTTGTGGAACATTCTATAATATTCACAGACCTAATTGTTTATAGATCATTTCAGATATCAGTTAGAGTGGTCAGTTGCGGAACATTCTATAATATTCACAGACCTATTTGATTATAGATCACTTCAGATATCAGTCAGAGTGGACAGTTGTGGAACATTCTATAATATTCGCAGACCTATTTGATTATAGATCACTTCAGATATTAGTCAGAGTGGTCAGTTGTGGGACATTCTATAATATTCACAGACCTATTTGATTATAGATCACTTCAGATATATCAGTCAGAGTGGTCAGTTGTGGAACATTCTACAATATTCACAGACCTATTTGATTATAGATCACTTCAGATATCAGTCAGAGTATTCATTGGTCAGTTGTAGAACATTCTATAATATTCACAGACCTATTTGTTTATAGATCACTTCAGATATCAGTCAGAGTGGTCAGTTGTGCAACATTCTATAATATTCACAGACCAAATTGTTTATAGATCACTTCAGATATCAGTCAGAGTGGTCAGTTGTGGAACATTCTATAATATTCACCGACCTATTTGATTATAGATCACTTCAGATATCAGTCAAAGTGGTCGGTTGTGGAACATTCCATAATATTCACAGACCTAATTGATTATAGATCACTTCAGATATCAGTCAGAGTGATCAGTTGTGGAACATTCTACAATATTCACAGACCTATTTGATTATAGATCACTTCAAATGTCAGTCAGAGTGGTCAGTTGTGGAACATTCTATAATATTCACAGACCTATTTGATTATAGATCCCTTCAGATATCAGTCAAAGTGGTCGGTGGTGGAACATTCTATAATATTCACAGACCTAATTGATTATAGATCACTTCAGACATCAGTCAGAGTGGTCAGTTGTGGGACATTCTATAATATTCACAGACCTATTTGATTATAGATCCCTTCAGATATCAGTCAGAGTGGTCAGTTTTGGAACATTCTATAATATTCACAGACCTATCGGATTATAGATCACTTCAGATATCAGTCAGAGTGGTCAGTTGTGGAAACTTCTATAATATTCACAGACCTATTTGACTATAGATCCCTTCAGATATCAGTCAGAGTGGTCAGTTGTGGAACATTCTATAATATTCACAGACCTATTTGATTATAGATCACTTCAGATATCAGTCAGAGTGAACAGTTGTGGAACATTCTATAATATTCACAGACCTGGCTATAGATCCCTTTAGATATCAGTCAGAATGGTCAGTTGTGGAACATTCTATAATATTCACAGACCTATTTGATTATAGATCACTTCAGATATCAGTCAGAGTGAACAGTTGTGGAACATTCTTTAATATTCACAGACCTAATTGTTTATAGAACACTTTAGATATCAGTCAGAGTGGTCAGTTGTGGAACATTCTATAATATTCACAGACCTATTTGATTATAGATCACTTCAGATATCAGTCAGAGTGGTCAGTTGTGGAACATTCTATAATATTCACAGACATATTTGTTTATAGATCACTTCAGATATCAGTCAGAGTATTCATTGGCCAGTTGTGGAGCATTCTATAATATTCACAGACCTATTTGATTATAGATCACTTCAAATATCAGTCAGAGTGGTCAGTTGTGGAACATTCTATAATATTCACAGAGCTATTTGATTATAGATCAATTCAAATATCAGTCAGAGTGGTCAGTTGTGGAACATTCTATAATATTCACAGACCTATTTGATTTTAGATCAATTCAGATATCAGTCAGAGTGGTCAGTTGTGGAACATTCCATAATATTCACAGACGTATTTGTTTATAGATCACTTCAGATATCAGTCAGAGTATTCATTGGTCAGTTGTGGAACATTCTATAATATTCACAGACCTATTTGATTATAGATCCCTTCAGATATCAGTCAGAGTGGTCAGTTGTGGAACATTCTATAATATTCACAGACCTATTTGATTATAGATAACTTCAGATATCAGTCAGAGTGAACAGTTGTGGAACATTCTACAATATTCACAGACCTATTTGATTATAGATCACTTCAAATGTCAGTCAGAGTGGTCAGTTGTGGAACATTCTATAATATTCACAGACCTATTTGATTATAGATCCCTTCAGATATCAGTCAAAGTGGTCGGTGGTGGAACATTCTATAATATTCACAGACCTAATTGATTATAGATCACTTCAGACATCAGTCAGAGTGGTCAGTTGTGGGACATTCTATAATATTCACAGAACTATTTGATTATAGATCCCTTCAGATATCAGTCAGAGTGGTCAGTTTTGGAACATTCTATAATATTCACAGACCTATCGGATTATAGATCACTTCAGATATCAGTCAGAGTGGTCAGTTGTGGAAACTTCTATAATATTCACAGACCTATTTGATTATAGATTCCTTCAGATATCAGTCAGAGTGGTCAGTTGTGGAACATTCTATAATATTCACAGACCTATTTGATTATAGATCACTTCAGATATCAGTCAGAGTGAACAGTTGTGGAACATTCTATAATATTCACAGACCTGGTTATACATCCCTTTAGATATCAGTCAGAATGGTCAGTTGTGGAACATTCTATAATATTCACAGACCTATTTGATTATAGATCCCTTCAGATGTCAGTCAGAGTGAACAGTTGTGGAACATTCTTTAATATTCACAGACCTAATTGTTTATAGAACACTTCAGATATCAGTCAGAGTGGTCAGTTGTGGAACATTCTATAATATTCACAGACCTATTTGATTATAGATCACTTAAAATATCAGTTAGAGTGGTCAGTTGTGGAACATTCTATAATATTCACAGACCTCTTTGATTATAGATCACTTCAGATATCAGTCAGAGTGGTCAGTTGTGGAACATTCTATAATATTCACAGACATATTTGTTTATAGATCACTTCAGATATCAGTCAGAGTATTCATTGGTCAGTTGTGGAGCATTCTATAATATTCACAGACCTATTTGTTAATAGATCACTTCAGATATCAGTCAGAGTGGTCAGTTGTGGAACATTCCATAATATTCACAGACGTATTTGTTTATAGATCACTTCAGATATCAGTCAGAGTATTCATTGGTCAGTTGTGGAACATTCTATAATATTTACAGACCTATTTGATTATAGATCCCTTCAGATATCATTCAGAGTGGTCCGTTGTGGAACATTCTATAATATTCACAGACCTATTTGATCATAGATAACTTCAGATATCAGTCAGAGTGAACAGTTGTGGAACATTCTATAATATTCACAGACCTGATTATAGATCCCTTCAGATATCAGTCAGAGTGGTCAGTTGTGGAACATTCTATAATATTGAACAGACCTATTTGATTATAGATCACTTCAAATATCAGTCAGAGTGGTCAGTTGTGGAACATTCTATAATATTCACAGACCTATTTGATTATAGATCACTTCAGATATCAGTCAGAGTGGTCAGTTGTGGAACATTCTATAATATTCACAGACATATTTGTTTATAGATCACTTCAGATATCAGTCAGAGTATTCATGGGTCAGTTGTGGGACATTCTATAATATTCACAGACCTATTTGTTTATAGATCACTTCAGATATCAGTCAGAGTGGTCAGTTGTGTAACATTCTATAGTATTCACAGACCTATTTGTTTATAGATCACTTCAGATATCATTCAGGGTATTCATTGATCAGTTGTGGAACATTCTATAAGCATCACAGATCATCCATCTATAGATTACATCAGATATCAGTGAGAGTATTATTAATCGGTCACTTGAGTACAGCTTTAACCACCACAGCTCATCTATAGGGCTATCAATTACAACATATCAGGTCATTGAGTATCTGTTGGTCAATTGCGTATACCCTTTAATGATCTGAATCAACATCATGTCTGAAAGGCAGACAAGGAGAGGCCAATGCTCACAGTCCACGAAAAGTGGGCAAGCAGCCTCTGTGTCCATTGTGAAAAGTGGTGGTCACAGTTGACATAGTGCATCCTCTGCAGGTGGGGCACGCCCGTCCTTTATTTGCGGTGCTGCCCGTGCTATTCAGCCACAACATGTGGAAGAGTTTGTGGAGTGGATCAATAAGCAATCCTCATCCTCCTCTTCCTCTGACACCCACGCTCCTAGTAGTTTGCCTTCCACCGCAGCTGCCAAAGTGGCCCGTTCCACAGGCTCCTTCTTCACAGATACTCCTTCAGTCGCCCCACCATCATGCACGGAGGAGTCACCTGAACTATTTGATCATTGTGTCAGTGACAGGCTCCTGGAGGATGCGCAGCAATTTGAAAGCTGTGATGTTGTTTCCCAGGTTGATGAAGGGAATAACGTGAGCCTAGAGAGAGGGGGTGACAATGATGGACAAGAGATCAGCAGTCATGTTGCCACAGCTGAAGCATATTGCCAAGTTTGCTCCAATGACGGGGAGGGAGGAGATGATGAGGTCACTGACTGTACTTAGGTGCCTGACAGGATAGAGGAGGAGGAGGAGGAGAAAGAGGAGGAGGGGGAGGATGAGGAGGACGCACAACTCCAACGACGCAGGATGTGCTCCATGGGCTGCCATAGCAGTAGCCAACCTATTGCATCACAGCACAGAGATCCACATGTGCAGGGTGCTGCAAAATCCACGCGGACTTAAAAAAGTTAATTAGAGTGGGCTTTTTTCAGCACCAGTGCAGTAGAACACAGCGTTGCTGTTTGCAGCATCTGTCTAAAGTGGATCAAGCACGGCTAGAACACCAGCCACTTGGGCAGCTTGACAAGGCATATGATGACCTGCCATGCAGTCAGTTGGCAACAGCACCTGAAAGAGGCACCAGATCAAAACAAGCATACATCACCTTGCGCCTCATCTGCGATCTCTAACCCTACTATACCTCATGCCTTCTCAAATACCAGCATTGAGAGGGATGATGGTGTGACAGAACCATCTGACTTTGTATTATATTGTTGCTGCCTCCTTTCGTCTGTTTGTTCGGCTGTTCCACTGCCCGTACAGCCCCCTATGTTTTAGCCGCTAAGCCCCAAATTCACGGATCCTCCTGACTTTGTTCCTTAGACGAACGATGAAGCATGGCAATTCGACTGTATTTGTGTAGTCTGAGTGGCATTCACCTAATAATGTGCACTCAGACCTGAGCTATCTGGGGATAGGTTATATGTGCAGGTTTAATGGCAAAATGTTAGTAATATATATTTTAAATGACAATTGCTGTTTTATGTCCCCACGTGTATAATGGCGATTTCTCTTTGTCCTGAGAGATAATTGAATTCCTTCTCGATTGTCTCCAGGGCAGGGAGGAGGAAGCCAGGACGCATTGTGGGAATGTATTGTGTCTATCTGTCCTGAAAGGTACATTTTCTGTCTT
This sequence comes from Pelophylax lessonae, assembly GCF_965119305.1. Lineage (NCBI taxonomy): Eukaryota > Metazoa > Chordata > Amphibia > Anura > Ranidae > Pelophylax > Pelophylax lessonae. The sequence continues at coordinate 632,325,014 of NC_138769.1, read as the reverse complement.
TGTCACAGTCTCCTATCTGGTCCCCTCTAGGGGAGTGTCCACCAGATGGGGACCTGCATAAATACGGGCGGGTAGCCCTCAGTAAAGTTGTTCCTGTTTTACCCTCAACTCGGAGCTTTGTCACGTTTTTGGAGGGGGATTATACAGAAAGCTGTTTGATTGTTTGGGGCTCGCTTTGGATGATTATTCGTATGCTGGTGTGCTACAGGGGTGATTCGTACATGCGGCAAAGGTGGTACATCCACCAAACGGCGGTTTCATTCCTTTTTACGCTGAGGTTCGTAACAATTGGTGGCAAGCGACGGGATGAGTCCCACCGCCCAGAATAACTACCGATGCAGTATGAGGAGCTGAAACGGATTACCCTCAAAAATGTATTGCAACGTAGAGGACAACCAGCAGGTAATTTAAAGAAACAAGAGATTATTGCTCAATTGTTGGAGATGGATGCAGCACAAGAAAGGGAGAGAGCTAATGTGACCGGCATCTTGGATTTAACACCCGAGGAAATACAATTTAACCGGGCAGTGCAAATAAGGCTGGCACATTTTGGCCCCAACCCTACAGCTGACATTGTGGAAAGAGTGCAAGCAGCGGTAACAGCACAACTGCAAGGAAGAGGAGCTGTAGCAGCGGAGGTACCCCATAATAATGTGGGAAGAAAGAAGGTACCTTTTGCTGCGTTTAAAACTTTTGTGGAATCTGAGGGGGAGATTGATGGATTTTTGGCAGACTTTGAAAGGCAGTGTACCTTACACAGGGTGCCCACGGACGAATGGGTCACCATCCTCTCTGGGAAATTGTCCGGCCGGGCCAGCAATGCTTTTCGGCCATCCCAGAGGAGGAGATTATAGATTACCAGGCCGCTAAAGATGCCCTGTTGGCCAGGTATGCAGTAATGCCAGAAGTATACCGGCGGAGCTTCAGAGAGACCCCCAAGCAAGCGAGTGACTCCTATATGGAGTGGGCATGCAGAGTACACCGTGCAGCAACCCACTGGATGGCAGGATGCCAAGCTGTATCTGGGGAGTAGATCTTACAAGTGTTTATGTTGGAACATTGCTTCAACAAGTTACCTGCCGGGGTCAGAGAATGGGTCCGGGACCGTAAACCCTCCACTTTCCCGGAAGCCGCTCGATTGGCAGATGAATATACAGACGCTCGTAAGCTGGATGATAATGTGCCCAAAGCTCCTGCCAGGGTGGAATACCGACAAACAGCACCCACCAATACTACTATTTACCAGGCTCGAGTACACTTGGATTGGGAAGTGGGGGCTAGACATGTTAATGTGGGGGTTATGAAAGACTTGCCTGCGGATGTTCTTCTTGGGAATGACTTGGCCCCCCTTGTTTCTGCATATGCTCCCATGGGCCCCAATGAAGTTAATGCTGTGACCACTCGTGCCCAGACCCGTGCTGCCGGAACCGATCCACCTGCTGCTGAGACCCAGGTAAGACCTTGTTCCCCGACTATTCCCTCAGATCAGGCCCCTTTACGTTGGGATACCCCAGAGGAGTTTGGGAGGGAAACCCGGGCCGATCCAACCCTACAGAAGTATAGAGCTAAGGCAGATGCTGGAGAGGAAGGACCAGATGGGGAGCGGTATGAGTGGGTGGGGGATAGGTTATACAGGATCCCTAAACCTTCCCAGAAATGTTTGGCCCCTTCTCAGAATCGACAACTGGTAATACCTGCTAAGTACCGTCAGGAGATTCTGCGAATTGGGCATGATGTACCGTTAGCTGGACATCTAGGGTCCCGCCGCACAGCCCATAGAATTACCCAGAATTTCTTTTGGCCCAGTTTTAATCAGGCTGTGCGGGTATATTGTAGTATGTGTGACACTTGTCAACGGGTAGGGAAGCGGGGGGACCACCCAAAAGCTAGGCTTATGTCTATGCCTATCATTGGGGAGCCCTTTGCCCGCATAGCCGTTGACATAGTGGGTCCACTGGCCAGGGCTAGCCCATCCGGTAAGAAATATATTCTTACCATGGTGGACTATGCCACACACTATCCAGAGGCAGTAGCGCTGTCTAATATAGAGGCAGAGACGGTTGCTGATGCCCTGGTTAAGGTTTTCACTAGAGTGGGGTTCCCTAAGGAGATTCTCTCCGATCAGGGGACCCAGTTTACCGCTGTGCTTACCCAGCAGATGTGGAAGGTGTGTGGCATCAAACCGCTACTTAGCTCACCTTATCACCCACAGTCTCTGCAAGCACTTTAACGGCACCCTCAAGCAAATGCTGAGGACCTTTACTGACGCTTGCAGAGGCTGGGAGAGGTTCCTGCCTCATCTGTTGTTTGCGTACAGAGAGGTGCCCCAGGAATCTACTGGGTTCTCTCCTTTTGAGTTACTCTATGGGAGAAGGGTCCGTGGACCTCTTGATCTCATCAGAGGACACTGGGAGGGAGAGACAGAGCAGGAGGGGACCCCCATAGTGCCGTATGTTCTGGAACTCAAGGACCGCATGGAGAGTCTGTCTCTGATGGTAAGGGAGAGTCTCCAGGTGGCCCAGGGGAGACAGAAGGGATGGTACGATCGGGGTGCCCGACAGCGAGTCTTCCAGGTTGGGCAGAAAGTGCTGGTGCTCAAGCCTGTGAAGACAGATAAGATGCAAGCAGCTTGGCAGGGACCGTATAAAGTGGTAGCTCAGTTGTGTGATACTACCTATGTCATAGCCAGCTGCGCAGATGAAAGGATTCAGCGATCCTTTCATGTGAACATGCTCAAGGAGTATCAGGAGAGACCAGAGGATGTTGCTGCAGTATGCGCTCCTGCTGCAGACGACCCCGAAAATCTACCCCTACCAGACTTGTTAGAAAGGGACCCCCAGACTGACCTTACTGCCTTAGTACCGCTAGGGGACCGGTTAAACCCCACGGAAAGGGCTCAGGCTCAACAGCTTCTGTGGGAGAAACAGGTGACGTTCTCCCAAGAACCTGGTTATACTACTACACTAGCTGTACATAAGGTAGAGACCCCCGGATAGAACCCCCTACGACAGCCCCCCTACCGTATCCCTGAAGCAGTCCGAGAAGGAATGCGGAAGGAAATACAGGAGATGACCCAGCTTGGGGTTATCGAGCCCTCTGATAGTCCTTGGGCCTCGCCTGTAGTCCTAGTGCCTAAGAAAGATGGAACTACACGGTTCTGTGTGGACTACAGGCGACTCAACGAGTGGACCACCACTGATGCCTATCCGATGCCCCGGGTAGACAAATTACTTGATCGTATTGCCAGGGGACGTTACCTGACCACCATAGACCTATGTAAAGGCTACTGGCAGATTCCCCTGGCCGAGGATGCTATCCCCAAGTCGGCATTTATCACCCCGTTTGGCCTGTTCCAATTTAAGGTCATGCTATTCGGGATGAAAAATGCCCCGGCTACCTTCCAAGGTATGGTGGATGGACTCCTCGATGGCTTCCAGGAATTCGCTTGCGCATACCTGGATGACATTGCAATATTCAGTGGGTCCTGGGAGGAACACCTGGTTCATGTAGGGGTGGTGCTGGATAAGATTCAGGCCGCTGGCCTGACATTGAAGCCAGAAAAGTGCCATCTAGGTATGGCAGAGGTACAGTACTTGGGTCACCGAGTGGGGTGTGGGAGCCAGAGACCAGAGCCAGCCAAGGTAGAGGCAGTGGCTAACTGGCCCACACCTATCACTAAGACCCAGGTGCTAGCCTTCTTGGGGACAGCAGGGTACTACCAACGTTTTGTCCCTGACTACAGCGCTATTGCTAAACCCCTGACAGACCTGACTAAAAAGAATCTCCCTAAGCAGGTCCTGTGGTCTCCAGCTTGTGAAGCCGCGTTCCAGGCACTAAAACAAGCTCTTGTGAATGCCCCTGTCTTGGCTGACCCAGTTCCTAACAAACGCTTTCTTGTCCATACAGATGCTTCCATGTATGAACTGGGGGCTGTGCTGAGCTAAGTCGGGGAGGATGGAGGAGAGCACCCTGTCGCATATCTCAGCCGAAAGCTGTTACCCCGGGAAGTGAGTTATGCGGCAGTGGAGAAGGAGTGTTTGGCCCTGGTCTGGGCACTGAAAAAGTTGAGTCCCTATCTGTACGGGCAGGAATTTTCCCTTGTGACTGATCACAACACATTGGTGTGGCTTAACCGAGTCTGTGGGGACAATGGCAGGTTGCTACGCTGGAGTCTAGCCCTGCAACCATATAACTTTACCATTACTTACAGACCCGGTAAGTACAATGGCAATGCTGATGGGTTGTCCCGACAAACAGACATCACTCCGGCTTCCTAGTCCCGGTCATCCCCACGTTGACCCGCCAGGGTCAAGCCGGGTCTGCCGGAGTGTCCCACAAGGAGGGAGCCATGTGACAGAACCATCTGACTTTGTATTATATTGTTGCTGCCTCCTTTCGTCTGTTTGTTCGGCTGTTCCACTGCCCGTACAGCCCCCTTTATTCCCCTATGTTTTAGCCGCTACGCCCCAAATTCACGGATCCTCCTGACTTTGTTCCTTAGACGAACGATGAAGCGTTTGGCAGTTTTATATTATATTGTATTGTGTATGGGGGAACCCAGATAGCCATGCCATGGAGCCTGTTCGTGAGATTAAAGACTTTGGCTCCATGGCGATTCGACTGTATTCGTGTAGTCTGAGTGCCATTCACCTAATAATGTGCACTCAGACCTGAGCTATCTGGGGATAGGTTATATGTGCAGGTTTAATGGCAAAATGTTAGTAATATATATTTAATTGACAATTGCTGTTTTATGTCCCCACGTGTATAATGGCGATTTATCTTTGTCCTGAGAGATGATTGAATTCCTTCTCGATTGTCTCCAGGGCAGGGAGGAGGAAGCCAGGATGCATTGTGGGAATGTATTGTGTCTATCTGTCCTGAAAGGTACATTTTCTGTCTTTGTCACAGTCTCCCATCTGGTCCCCTCTAGGGGAGTGTCCACCAGATGGGGACCTGCATAAAGACGGGCGGGTAGCCCTCAGTAAAGTTGTTCCTGTTTTACCCTCAACTCGGAGCTTTGTCTCGTTTTTGGAGGGGGATTTATTATACAGAAAGCCGTTCGATTGTTTGGGGCTCGCTTTGGATGATTATTCGTATGCTGGTGTGCTTACAGGGGTAATTCGTACATGCTGCAAAGGTGGTACATCCACTAAACGGCGGTTTCATTCCTTTTTACGCTGAGGTTCGTAACAGATGGTATAGCAATGAGGGGCACAGAGACTTGCACCCTATCTGCTAGCAGTACACCACCGCTTGATTTGAGCAGCAGGCAAATTTCACTTCCCCAGTTGCTGAACCGTAGAAAGAAATACTGTCCCAGCCATCCACATGCTCAGCGTCTTAATGCTAGCTTGGCCAAATTGCTAGCATTACAGTTGCTGCCTTTTCAGCTGGTAGACTCAGCTCCCTTTCGCGAATTTGTGGAATGTGCTGCACCACAGTGGCAGGTTCCAAAAAGGCATTACTTTTCGCATAAGGCCATTCCGGCTCTCTACCATCATGTGAAAGGTAGTGTTTTGGCCTCGTTGGACAAAGCAGTCAGCAGAAAGGTGCACATTACTGCTGACTCTTGGTCCAGCAGGCATGGATAGGGACGTTACATTTCTTTCACGGCGCACTGGATAACTCTGCTGGCAGTTGGGAAGGATGCAGTACAGGGTTGGGTGCTGGAGCTTGTTTTGCCACCACGCCTCCAAAAAGCTGGTGCTGGTTCTGCCATATCTGGCTACTCCACCACCTCCTCCTCTTTCTCCATGTCCTCTTCTGCACAATTCTCCTCTGCAGCAGCAGTGCTCCCTAAGGGTTTAAGGGGCTACGCAAGCAGTCAGACTAAAAGGTGCTTCAGTTGATCTGTTTAGGGGATAGGAGCCACACCAGTGCAGAGATTCTGTCAGCTCAGACAGGGCAGACTCAGATATGGTTGATGCCACGACAGCTTGAGCCAGGAATGGTTGTATGCAATAATGGCACCAACCTTCTCTCCGCCCTCTGACAGGGACACTTGACACATGTACCATGCTTAGCACATGTTCTGAATCTGGTGGTGCAGCGTTTCTTGAGCAGATACCCGGGTTCCAAGATCTCCTTAGGCAGGCCAGGAAAGTCTGTGGCCATTTACGCCATTTGTTCAATGCCAGTGCTCGTTTATCTGACATTCAACGGGAATTCAACCTGCCCACCAACTGCCTCATTTGTGACCTGCCCACTAGGTGGAACTCAACGTTGGTAATGCTGCAGTGGCTGCACATGCAGCAGAGGGCCATGAATCAGTACCTGTGTGAGTATGGTATAAGGACAGGGTCAGGGGAGCTTGGCTTTTTTCTCGCCATGCCAGGCTTTTAAATAAGGATGTATGCATCGTTCTGTCACCATTTGAGGAGGCCATTTGGATGGTGAGCCGGGACGATGCATGCATCAGTGAAACAATCCCGCTAGTCTACCTGCTGGAGCACACGCTGCATGGAATCATGGACAGGGCACTTGAGGCAGAACAGAGGCAGGAAGAGGAGGACTTCCTTTCCTCACATGGCTCCCTTTATGCAGATATCATTCCTGTAGGGCCACAAAACACACAGTAGGATGAGGATTTCGGCAGCACGGATGTAGAGGAAGAGGATAACATACAGCAGTCTTTAAGGGATGGTTTTGATTCCCCAGAAACCACAGGAGTTGTACGTGGTTGGGGAGAGGTTGTTCCTGCTGACAATGTCATCCTTAGTGACCCAGAGGACTCAGAAGCTCATGCCTCCTCCAACTTACGTTGCATGAGCTCCCTGATTCTGCAAAGCCTGCGAAAGCACCCGAGGATTGGTGCTATCAAGGAGAGGGATAATTACTGGTTGGCAACCCTTCTTGATCCACGTTACAAGGGTAAAATTGCAGAGTTCATCCTGCCTTCGCAGAGGGAGCAGAGGATGAAACATCTTGAGGAGGCCTTGAAAAAAAAATTGTGTACCGCCTTTCCAGACACTGGGAGGTCAACATTCTCCGGACATGTTTCTGAGTCATCATTCAGCCAAAAGGAGGAGCGGTGGAGAAGGCGGCCAGCTGACCGATGCCTTTAAACAGTTCTTTTGTCCTCAGCAGCATCCAGGGCTGTTAAGTTTAAACAACCATTGCCAGCATCTCCATCATATGGTGCATGATTATCTAGGCGCAAGAGCAGACTTGGAGACCTTTCCAGCTGCGCATTCACTGGCTTACTGTGTCTTGAGGATGGACCACTGGCTAGAACTTGCTCAATATGCAGTGGAGCTACTGGCCTCTCTTGCTTCCAGCGTGCTTTCTGAATGGACGTTCAGTGCTGCTGGAGGTTTTGTGACGGACACAAGAGTGCGTCTGTCCAAAGATTCTGTTGACCAGCTGACTTTTATCAAAATGAACCAGTCCTGGATCAACAAGAACTATCAGGCCCCTGATGCTGATGTAACTGATTGAATTTGTTAGGGGTCTGCCATCCCTTGAAGACTGCATATGCTGCCTATCCTATTCCTCTACCTTTATTCTGTTAGCTTCCAACAATGTTTTTGGTTTAGGTCACTACCAACCCCCAAGGCCTAATTTTTCTGCACTTGTATGACAGGTGCATACAATTGAAATGTCATATGTCATTTTTAACAGCAGGCCCTGTCCCTGTGCCTTGCTAAATGTGAGGGGTCACAGTGTTCAGGCACCACCAACACCAAAGGCCCAATTTTTGGAACTTTTATAGCACATGCGATTTCAAATGTGCATGGGATTCTTACCAGCAGGTCCCGTTCCTGCATCCAGCAAGAGTAACTACAAGACCTTGGTTACAGTGTTCAGGCACCACCCACCGCAAAGGCCCAATTTTTGGCAACTGTATAGCACATGCGATTTCAAATTTGCATGGAATTCTTACCAGCAGGTCCCATTGCTGCATCCAGCAAGAGTAACTGCGAGGCCTTGGTTACGGTGTTCAGGCACCACCTACAGCAAAGGCCCAAATTTTGGCACTTGTACAGCACATGCGTTTTCAAATTTGCAGGGAATTCTTACCAGCAGGTCCCGTTCCTGCACCCAGCAAGAGTAACTGCGAGGCCTTGGTTACGGTGTTCAGGCATCACCTTCCGTAAAGGCCCAATTTTTGGCACTTGTATAGAACATGCGATTTCAAATTTGTATGGAATTCTTACCAGCAGGTCCCGTTCCTGCAACCAGCTTGAGTAACTGTGAGGGGTTGGTTACGGTGTTCAGGCACCAGCAACACCAATGGCCCAATTTTTGGCACCTGTATGACAAGTACATGCGATTTCAAATTTGTATGGATTTTTTAGCAGCAGGGCCCGTTCCTGCACCCAGCAAGAGTAACTGCGAGGGGTTAAGGTGTTCAGGCACCATCAACAACCAAGGCCCAATTTTTCTGCACCCATATGAAAAGTACATGTGATTTGAAACTTGTATGTATATTTGTATATGACATTTTTTGCTTTAGAAATGTCAGTATAGCTGCAGCAGGCTATATACATTGTAGAGATGCACTACTTTATAGGCACATTCAGGGGACCCACCGGGCACGATATTTGAAGGAATTTTTCATTTTTATAGTTTCACTTTAAGCCTCATTTAAATCAGTAAATCAGTGCTCCTTTAAAAACGATAGTTTTTAAAAACTTTTTTTCATTGCTACATGTTCCCCAGGTCAGTACCCAAACCCCCATACACTTTTTTGGGGCAATAACTTGCATTTAAGCCTTCAAAATGAGGCCGTTTGATTTTCGAGGTTCGAGTCCCATAGACTTCAATAGGGTTTGTTTGTTCGAACAAACTTTTCCTCTGTTCGCTGTGTTCTGGTGCGAACCGAACCGGGGGGTGTTCGACTCATCACTATTGTGCGGTTGTGTGACACTGTACCCAAAAAAAATTTATGTCCTTTTTTACCACAAATAGAGCTTGCTTTTGGTGGTAATTGATACATTTTTATTTTTTGCGCTATAAACAAAAAAAGAGCAACAATTCTGAAAAAGAAAAAAAAAACACTATGTTTTACTTTCTGCTATACAACATTCCCATTTAAAAAAAAAAATAAAAAATCTAATTTTTTCATCATTTTAGGCCAATTTGTATTCTGCTACATATTTTTGGTAAAAAACAAATCCCAATAAGTGTATATTGATTAGTTTGCACAAAAGTTATCGCACCTAAAAACTAGGGGAACAATTTGTCATTTTTATTTATTTATTTTTTTTTACTATTAATGGCGGCAATCAGGGATTTTTAGCGGGACTACGACATTGCGGTTGACAGATCAGGCACCTAACTGACATTTTTTACACTTTTGGGGGGACCAGTGACATTACTACAGTAATCAGTGCTAAACATTTGCACTGTTACTGTACTAATGACACTGGCAGGGAAGGGGTGCGATCAAAGGCTTAAATGTGTCCCTGGGGGATGCTTTCTAACTGTGGGGGGGGGGGGGGGTGAGCTTGCTGCATGAACACAGAAACCTGTGTCTCTAAATAGGAGGAACACAGGAACCCTGTGTTCATAACTGACAGAACAGCGGTCTGCCGTGTTTACAACGGCAGATCGACGTTCTGTCTCCACAGGGAGCGATCATGGGTGAGCGGCAGCAATCGCGACCGCCGGACCTGCTTATCAGCTTCCCCTGTGGCAAATGGGCGTGCGCGCCCCCTGTGGCTAATTTGCGCCCCCACTAGCTGTCTCACGAAGTGATGTACAGGTACGTTGTTTTGGGGGACAGAGCCGACCTGCCGCAGTAAAAGTACTGTGGCTGGTCGGCAAGTGGTTATTGAGGTTCGTTATCAAGATACGAACGTTTGCAGTGTTTCAAAGTTCTACCATGAGCCGAACAGTGGGTCGTTGGGCCCATCTCTAATTAACAGGTATTTACTTGCAGCATTTTTTTTTTTTTTTAAGTAATTTTTATTGGAATTTTAAGTTAACTACTTGCAGCATTTTTAAGAAACAAAACACGAGAAGATGTGCATGTATTGGAGAGGTTTACTGAAAAATTGTATTTAAAGGTTCCCCAGAAGTACACTTTAATCTACTGTCTAAAACCAAACCGCAATCTGCAAAGAAACCAATCTGCTTCAAGGTGTTTGTCAAAATGTAATTGAACAAGCTGAAGTTAGAAGATGATTGGCTACCATGCACAGCTGCACACAGAATTTGCACTCTCCAGTTTTAGTAAATCAACCCCCCTATGTCTAGCTCATTAAATATGATAGGCTCAACAAAAGGATTAGTGAAAAAGAAAAGGATAATTACACTATAGCTTCAAAATTGGCCAGTGGAGACGAGTTATATATTTTCTATCCTCTTCTGCTCCATCCAAAACTACAAGAAAACATTCAGAAGCTGCTTTTTAAATGCAAACACATGTAAACATTTTCCTTACCTCTTCTAGAGAATGATGCACAGGAGGCCTTATGCCAGAAACCATCAAACCAGTGTTGTATATCCGTGGTTTGTGCACATCAGTTTTGTATTTATCCAGCAACACATTGGTGGGTTTTCCATCACCACTCAATATATTATGCTCCTTTGGTATTGGAACACTACAAGATGGAGGAACATATGGCATGTTCATCTGCCCAAATGGCAGTCTATCAACTGCTTGGGGGTTCCTTCTGATATATGTGATGATTTTAGGTCGTACATGTTTAGGTTTTGGAACAATGAGCGTTTGTTCAATTGTTTCCTCTGGCTTTATATTATGATTTATTTCTGTTTCTCCCTGGCTGGTAATGGAAGATTTGGAATGTACCAGTATGGGTTTCGGTATTCCACTGTTACAAAGAGTCTTGTTAGTAGCTTTAGGGGATATGTTAAACAACTGTGTACTCTCAATGGGAGGTAGCACTGGGGAAGGTGACAATCTGTCAACATGAGCTGTGCTAGGATCCTTAAAGCTGCTCGGTGAGGCAATGCGCTGATCATTAATATTAACAGCCGCCACTGGGCACAAAAGAGAAGGAGTACATAAAACAGAATCAGTTGGGTCCCTGTGACTCTCTTTCAGACTGCTTTTTAAAACATCTGACTGATGTTTTCGTCCAAGGGAAGCCTTTTTACTGTCAACCACAGCAATTTTATCCTTCAAAGTCGTCACATTGCTGCTTGAAAGAAAATTGTCACTGTCCTGACAGAGATAATCTTGAGCAGAATGCCTGTCTTTATTCACGCTGATCCTATTATCCAGAGAGTCTGTGAGTGATGTTGTTTTTCTGATCACAGGCTTACTGCTCAACTCTTTATTTCTTAAGGACTCCAATTCTTGAATATGGCCAGTTTGAATGTTACAGACCTGAGAGAATGGCACTTTTGTTTCGCTGAATGATACATCAGCTTGATAATCGTGTTGCCTTGTATTAGAAGGGCTAGTTGATAGAAATGTCCCTGGTGACTTAACCACTTTACTTGTATGAGGAACAGCTACCTGACCACATGGAGAAGACAGAGGCGATCTTCTGGTTTCGAACACACTGTCCACTCTCCTTGATACAGCTGCCTCTCCTAGGGATATCTGTTCCAGTCTGTGTGGGGAAGGCAGCTTTGACTGCAAACATTTTGAGTCTGGTAGTTCTGATGGTTTGTTGGTTGGACCCTGATATAATTGTGCTTCTGGTACATTACAAATTACCTGAGGTTTGTGGGTTAAACGAGAGTGGTCATCTGCATGAGTAGGAGGTGGCAATGTGCTTTGCTTGCTAACATGGGTTATATTTCCGTCAATTATTGACGAATTTGGGCCAGTGATGCTTGAGGTAGGCGTTTTAGAATAAAGTACAATTTTCTTCTCCTCTGAGGTAATACTGAGATTATGAGAGGATATACCTAATGAATGGTCAGCCGTAGCAGATATGTCTTTTGTTTTAACACCAGAATTCGAAGTATCAAAGTATTGCGAGTATCTAGAAGGTGAATCTATAGATGGCGTAGGTGAGATATGTTCTTTTTGAAAAGGCTCTGATTTAGGTGAAGGAATACCTGATTTTATCTTAGAACGTTCAGTTTGGGTTACGTTACTAAGATTATTACTATAAATACCTATAGAAGATTCATTTGTTTTGCTGATGGGAATTTGGGCGCTTCTGTCATAGAAGCTGACTTTTGAATTTAGTGGAGATTGTCCTTGAATATTAAAGGTTTTTAAACTGTCCTTAGCATCATCAGTCATATATTCTTTGCTTATATCTCGATTTGTTGGTGCCTGCAATCTTTGATCACCTAACATTTGTTCACTTGTTGGAGAGTCAATGCTCCCTTCAACCAGCCTACTGGGTTCCTTGGTTGAATGCATGAAGTTTTCCGACTGCCAAGTGCCAAGTCCAACTGTTTTGTCCTCCCTGCAGATTTCATCTTTGTCATCATATATCTTTGTTGTGAAAATTTGATTGGCATTGGTGTCACCTAAACTGGCCACACTTTCATTATCATTTGTTTCATCATTGCTGTTGTTCTCTCTGTCAGTGCAACATGCCTTGCTTGGAGTCAGTGGAATACTCATTTTCATATGTCCCTTTCACATGCAGATATACAGACTCAGTGATGTATTTTCTTATTCTACGTGTGTAGATCTGTGTTTGGACCCATGATACTTGGTTCCACATGTGCACTTTTTTAAGATTAGTCTGGATGTTCTTTAATCATGGACCACTGTTTCACTGGCAGATCTTGATGTCAAATACTTTACAGTCTTGCCTATAGTGCTTTGAGTTTGATTTTGTAATCTGTAAGAAAGATAAAGATGTATAAATACATTGAATGCCAAACAAGATATTTAAGTAATTCATTTTCTTTCATTCAGCCACTAGAATTTTACATAAGATAATTCAACATGTTTAATGTAAATAGATACCCTACAATGGGTGGATTTAGTAAAGGCAAATAGGCTGTGCACTCTGCAAGTCCAGTTGCACTCATTTTCCCAAGAACTTAGTAAATGTGGTAAAGCTCTGCTGATTTCCATTATCCAATCATACGGAAGCAAAATGCTTTTCTTAAAATTTTCCTTGTACCTGATTGGGTATTCTTGATACATTGAAGCTTTATCATATTTGCATATCCTAAAAATGTTTAAATAAAAGAAGAGGCTTTACTTACCTTCTTTGTGCAACGATATTGCACAGAGCAGTCCCTTACCTCCTCTTTTGCAGTCTCCCACTGGTGATGTCTGATCCTTCTTCCTTTTTGTACCCCCTTAGCAAGCTAGCTGCTAAAGGGGCACTCATGCACATGCACTCCTAATCCATATTGTGTGTCCGTAGACACACACAGCGCAGGCAAACCATGAGCCTGCTCTCTCCTCACAGGAGTTTTTACAAACAAAAATGCTGTTTTTTTTTCCTTGCATGTGATTGGGTATTCTTTGAAAAGTGACGCTTTACCTCATTTACTAAGCTCTGAAGCAACTGTACTTGCAAATTGCACAGTCTATCCACCTATAGTAAATCCATCCCTATACATTCAAATGGGAGCATACTGACTTTATGTCTTTGATCCATATGGTCAAGTTTTAGAAAATATGTAGGGGGGAATCTGGTACAATAACTTAATTAATGGCAACATTATGCTGACGTTACTTTACTGAGAAATGTCAGCTATAAAATTGCCTCCTATAATCTGTGTCATGGCATAAGCAACATTACTGACTTGTTAACATTATAGCCAACTGGGTTTCTGTGAAACACACATGGAAATGTTTACCTTTTCTACCATAGTTTTCTCACATGAACTAAAAAAGTTGTTCCGAAATTAATGATTTATTCTTTTTTGCCTGAGCACTTATAAATACTTTTAGTGACCTGCTTATACTTGTAGAGCAAAAAAGGAAGATATATATAGTCCCAGTGGTGCTCAGAGATGGGGTGTCGGCATGAATTATCACCATCCAGTATTGTGTAGCATGCTTAGAAAAATCTTCACGTTCTCAGTCAAGTTGTTAACATGTGTGAGATAGCCTCAGCCTTACACCTCTCCACAGGCCACGCCCTCTGACATGTTTCACCCACTTCCTATATATGACTAAAGCCTCATGCACGCGATCAGATTATCAGATGAATATTTGTCCATTTTCTAATTGTACATCATGGGACACAGGGCCATATTCATTACGTATGGGTTATAGGCCACCTTCAGGTGAATGAACACTGGCAACCAATCAGACAGGAAGACCCCCTATATAATCCCTCCTATATCGGAAGTACCTAAGTTTTTTTGCCAGTGTCTTAAAGGTTATGGTCACGGTAGAGAAGCTCTCCACATTTTATGTTTTTTCTGAAGAAGAAGAAAGAAGCTTATGCTACATACCCTGATCAAAGATCGCTGAATCGAAGGGGTTAGCAATCAGATCCATCCAAAAAAGTAAATGACTAAAAGGATGGTATCTGAGCCTCGGGGAAGCAGATACAAGGTTTCGCCTGTAACGTTGTCCTTTTTAGGCACTGGACCCTGGAATCCAGACCCTTGGTAAAACCAATCCCAAGGGAGCTCCGGCAGGGTGCTCTGCAGGTCCATGGGAGGGCCCCTCTAAAACAAGGGGACCCAGTCCTTGAAGATCAGCAAGTGACAGAAACTTAATGTGATGGCTGAAGATTGGATTCTTGTTACAAACAAAATCCTGTGGTGGGACTGGTAAGTCAATTTTAAAAATATTTGTAAAAATATTTTTATGCGCTGTTCCCTTTAAGATAACAGATACCGAGTGCCATGTTAGTCTCTACAAGAGACAATAGGTGTATTATCTGTGTCAAAGCACACCTTGTTTGTTTAAACATTTTCTTTCTTTGCTCCCTGTGCAAAACAGTAGATGTATCAGCTATGTTAAAGCACACCTTGTTTGTTTAAACATAACGTTTTCACCCTGGGCGACAAAGCGCGTTTGGTTGCTTATGCTGCTCTCAACCCATGTTGTTTGGCGTGTTGTTTTTCACTTTGGTGCGAATGCGCCCACGTATCCATCTCCTCAGAACCCCTGGATCAAGCAGCGCCTTCAGTGGCGTGTCTGTGGCAAAGGAATGTCCGCGCGCGTGAATATTCGCCATTTAAAAACAATCGTATGCTTGGAGCAGGATGGCATGTCATGACGCGATTGGGTTGCACGTGGACGCCACGTAGCACGTGGCGCATGTGCAGTACAACCGAAAATGGCAAGATTTTAAAAGGAGATACTTCCCACATGCAAGCCTCTGTCAGAACGCTGGAGGGACCCAGAACAGCAGCAGCTGGGTAGCTTGAGTCACTGTAGGTACATGTTTACAGGCACAGTCAGGTTCTGTATCTTTGGGAAAATCAGTGTTGTGTGTGATAAGCTGTATAGCTTGGCAATAGCCTTGAGAACACTAAAGTTAATACCTCAAGTTTGTCTTGCCTAAGACAATGTCCTCCTGAAAGAGGAGTGGGGGGGCACAGCTGGAAGAGGCACTAAGGTGCCACCGTCAGACCTTGAAGGTCACAGTCATGCTTCCTCTGTGTCTACTCCCCCTGAAGGGCCAGAGACGACTACCCAATCTGAGCCATTATGGTTTTTGGGCAGGATAGCTACTCTTAGTGCTTCTGTCACAACCTACGTCACTAAGGATGATTTGGCATTGGTGTTAGCCGGCCTTGAGGGTAAGATTGCTGGCATTAATGCAGCATCGCAAGGAGGCCATTCTTGATTTTACATCAAGATAGGGTGACGTCCACACCCAGGTTTCTTGCCCAAGGTGGTGTCTGTGTTTCACCTAAATCAGGACATTGTACTGCCTTCCTTTTTTCCAGATCCTCAAACAGATGAGGAAAGGTTACTACATTTTTATGATGTAGTACGTGCTCTTAAGACTTACTTGAAAATGTTGGCTCAGATTCGTAGGACCGATCTTTTGTTCTTACTGCCAGAAGGGCCCAGGAATGGGTAGGCAGCATCCAAGTCTACAGTTTCTCGCTGGATTCACCAGGTTATTATCCAGGCGTATGGTTTAAAAGGGAAGGTTCCACCTTTTTTCGATAAAGGCACACTCTACCAGAAGAGTAGGTGCCTCTTGGGCAGTGCGCCATCAAGCTTCTATGGCTCAAGTTTGCAAAGCCCCGACTTGGTCATCAGTGCATACGTTCACTAGATTCTATCAAGTGGATGTTAGGACCCAGGACGAGTCTGCATTTGGCCGCAGTGTTCTGCAGGCAGCTATGTAGACCTTTTGTGGTCTAATGGCAGTAATGATGGTGTCCCCCTCCCCTCAGGTGCATTGCTATAGAACATCCCAATAAGTAATGAATATGACTCTGTGTTCCGTGATGTACGAAAAATAAATTTGGATTTTTTCTATAGCTTACCTGTAAAATTCATTTCTTGGAGTACATCACGGGACACAGAGGTCCCTCCCCTCTTGTATGGGGTATTTATTGCTTTCTACAAAACTGAGGTACTTCCTGTATAGGAGAGGATATATAGGGGGACATCCTGTCTTACTGGTTGCCAGTGTCCATTCACCTGAAGGTGGCCTATAACCCATACGTAATGAATATGGCTCTGTGTCCCATGATGTACTCCAAGAAATAGATTTTACAGGTGAGCTGTAGAAAAAATCCATATTTTTGTTGCATGCTAGTCAGAATACAACTTCAGAAGTGATGGCATGTGTTGAATTGTTTTGAATTGTTTTGAGGGAAATAAGTATTTGATCCCCTGCTGATTTTGTACATTTGCCTACTGACAAAGAAAAGCTCAGTCTATAATTTTAATAATATTTTTATTTTAACAGTGAGAGACAGAATAACAAGTAAAATGTCCAGAAAAACACATTTCAAAAAAGTTATAAGTTGATTTGCATTTTAATGAGTGAAATCAATCAGCAAGATTTCTGGCTCCCAGGTGTCTTCTATACAGGTAACGAGCAGAGATTGGGAGCACTCTCTTAAAGGGGGTGCTACTTATCTTAGCTTGTTACCTGTATAAAAGACACCTATCCACAGAAGCAATCAATCAGATTCCAATCTCTCCACCATGGTCAAGACCAAAGAGCTGTCCAAGGATGTCAGGGACAAGATTTTAGACCTACACAAGGCTAGAATGGGCTACAAGACCATCGCCAAGCAACTTGGTGAGAGGGTGACAACAGTCGGTGCGATTATTGGCAAATGGTAGAAACAAAAAATAACTGTCCCTCGTTATGGGGCTCCATGCAAGATCTCACCTTGTGGCGTTTCAATAATTATGAGAACGGTGAGGAATCTGACCAGAACTACACGGGAAAATCTTGTCAATGATCTCAAGGCAGCTAGTACCATAGTCACTAAGAAAACAATTGGTAACACGCTACGCTTTGAAGAACTGAAATCCTGAAGGGCCCACAAGGTCCCGCTGTTCAAGAAAACACATGTACAGGCCTGTCTGAAGTTTGCTAATGAACATCTAAATGATTCAGAGGGGAACTGGGTGAAAGTGCTGTGGACAGATGAGACCAAAATCGAGCTCTTTGGCATCAACTCAACTTGCCGTGTTTGGAGGAGGAATGCTGCCTATGACCCGAAGAACACCATCCCCACCGTCAAACATGGAGGAGGAAACATTATGCTTTGGGAGTGTTTTTCCAGTAAGGGGACAAGACAACTTCACTGCATCAAAGGGATGATGGACGGGGCCATGTACTGTCAAATCTTGGGTGAGAACCTCCTTCTCTCACCCAGGGCATTGAAAATTGGTCGTGGATGAGTAATCCAGCATGACAATGACCCAAAACACGTGGCCAAGGCAACAAAGAAGTGGCTCAAGAAGAAGCACACTAAGGTCCTGGAGTGACCTAGCCAATCTCCAGATCTTAATCCCATAGAAAATATGTGGAGGGAGCTGAAGGTTTGAGCTATCAATCATCAGCCTCAAAACCTTAATGACTTGGAGAGGATCTGCAAAGAGGAGTGGGACATAATCCCAGATGTGTGTAAACCTGGTGGCCAACTGCAAGAAATGTCTGACCTCTGTGATTGCCAACAAGGGTTTTGCCACCAAGTACTAAGACATATTTTGGGAAGGGGTCAAATACTTATTTCACTCATTAATATGCATTTCAATTCATAACTTTTTTGAAATGCGTTTTTCTGGATTTTTTAGTTGTTATTCTGTCTCTCACTGTTAAAATAAATGTACCATTAAAATTGAAGACTGATCATTTCTTTGTCAGCGGGCAAACATACAAAATCAGCAGGGGATTAAATACTTTTTTTTCCTCGCTGTATGTATTCTTTCATTTCTGAGCATGCGTAGTCTTGCTCTTATGATTTTTTTTTCAGACCAAAACTGCACTAATTAAACGAAAATCGGACAGTATGTTCACATACGATAAAAATTTTATAGCCTGCACCTTCAGTTTTTGTCGTCCGAAAAGTCGGAATCGCCTGTCAAAAGCACTATACCAATTTAGAAAATCGTCAGATCGTTCATCGTACAAAATTTTACTTCAGATTTTCTTATCCTGTGTACAGGCCCTAAGCCCCGGTGGGTGGGACAAAACATAAGAGGGCATGGCTTGTGGCGTGGGCATGGGGGTACTTGTGTGTAAGATTGAGACCATCCCACATATGTTAACAACATAGACAGGACTGGGAGAGTGGAGATTTTTCTAAGCATAGGAATACTTATATCTGCCATTATAACCAATTATGTCAGTAAGGATACAGAGCAAACTTTAGAACTTGATTCAATGGAAGGCAGGTCCTCCCTAGTGATGAAAGTCTACTTCTGGATCCCCCAAACAATGCACTCAACCTGTCCCACTGCATTTATTTTATGTATATTTTTACAATATGCCATAATGGGTTTGGTGGGCCCAGAATCAGCCTTTCATCACTAAGGAGGAAATAATGCCCATTATTAAAGCAGTAATAAACCCCAAACCAAAAATATATTATATTGCAGCTCACCAATCATTAGATTTGGCGGCTACATCAGTTTACTTTTCTTTGGCTTTTACCCTCTGCTTTTACCTGGTGATCAGCCCAGTAGTGCACCCCCTGTATTAGTAAGACACCACTCTATATGAATGAGCACAGAAGGCAAAACAGACAGCAGCATTGTTGGTTGGGGGAAAGGGTAGTATTAAATGTATTAACAACAAATTAAAGCCAAACTCCAGCTCACACATATTTAATTGCAGTAAACAGTTTTTTTTCCTTATGGGATAAAGGTTTTGCATGTATAAATGTATAAAAAAAAAAAAATGAAAACCCTCCTCTTCAGAGAAGCCTATCCTACCCACACCTAACAACTCTACCTCCATTTTATCCATCTGCCCATCCACCTCGGTTACTGCCTTTTGTTTCACTTGACCCTCCCTTCTAGATTGTAAGCTCTAATGAGCAGGGCCCTCTGATTCCTCCTGTATTGAATTATATTGTAACTGTATTGTCTTCCCCCACACTGTAAAGCGCTGCGCAAACTGTTGGCGCTATATAAATCCTGTATAATAATAATAATAAAAATGATAATTTTAAGGACCCTGCCTAAATGTTTTTTTCTCATTCATGTAAACTGATACATTTTGCTGGAGAGTTTCTGCTTTTGAAAACAACAGACTTGCTACCTGGATCGCCAGATAAAGATAGAGGAAAGAAAGCCTAAAAAAGAAAATTAATGCAGCCATCATATCTAATAATCAGTAAGCTGCAATATAATAAATGTTTGCTTTTGGGTTTAATACAGCTTTATGGATAAAAGTGAAAGTCATACTGATAACAGGTGCTTGGCTGCCTTGAGAAAGCCTTTCCTCTAGTCAGGCACTATGCTATTAAAGGGAAAGTAAATTCAGTTTTTAGTCAATTTTTTTTCAACTGTATACATTTTTGAACTGATGTTTTTAATAAATGTTATTATTTTTGTTTAGAAAAATACATTTAACCCTCATATTGCTGTGCCTGCTGTAACTATTAGCCCGCATTCACACTGCAGCGGCACGACTCTGTACTACTTCGGGGGCGACTTGTGAAGTCCCGTGCACCGCGACTTTGGCGCGACTTGCACGGACTTCATATAATGAATGTCTATGCAAGTCGCTCCGAGGTCGCCCCGAAGTAGTACAGGACCCTTTTTCTAAGTCGGAGCGACTTGTGTCGCTCCTATTAGAACGGGTCCTGTAGCAGTCAATAGACCGCGAGGGACCGCGACTTGTCAGGCTGACAAGTCGCCTGACAAATCGCGTTAGTGTGAATGGACTCTTAAGGCAGTGGCAGGGCTGGCATGTAAACAAACTCCCAACCACTGTAGCAATCAGGAGTTTGCCTTATGTTGTTTCTCCTGACTGCTGACTGTGTAATATAAGTGACCATTTCTATAGACTCAGGAACGTGCCTATCTTCTCCCACATCTTTCTTGTCATGTGTCCTGGCCTTGCCTGTACTTCCTGTGTGACTGGAGCCATTTTAGATGTCAGGAGGGAGAGAGGCAGGACATCAGTGGACATTAATTTGCTGATCTCCCCTCGGCAGTGTGGACCAGGAACCACTGAGCTCTAAGCACTTCTAAGTTCAAAGCTGTCAAGCCACTCACCCTGCTCTGGCTGGGGAAGAAATTGATCAAGCAAAGTATATTCCCCATATCCTACGCAATACTGATCTTCCCTAACATCCCTTACTCCCTTCCAGCCTTCCCCTTCAGTACAGAAGCCCCAGTACAAACACCTCAGTAAAAATTCCCCTCCCAGACCGCCCCCACCAGCACAGAATGACCGCCCCAGCACAGACCCCTTAACACAGACCAATCTCCTTAATAAAGTTCAATTGGCACAGACAAACTGCTCCAGCACAGATCCCTTAGTACAAATGGACCCCCTGCACAGACCCCTCGGTACAGATGGATACCCCCAGCACAGACCGCCCCCCCAGCACAGACCCCTCTCCTAAATCCCAATAATTCCTTTCCCACCTCCTCAGTATGGACAACTTTACCCCAGTACCACCCCCACCCCATCCTATATAGACTCCTCTGTACACATAATTACATAGTTACATAGTTTGTGAGGTTGAAAAAAGACATCAGCCCATCCAGTTCAACCTATGATGTGTGTGTGTGTTTGCTGTTAACCATACATTGAATACCCCTGTATGTTGTGGTCTTCAAGCTGCCCATCTAATAGTTTTTTGAAACTATCGTTGCTCCCTGCTGATACGACTGCTTGTGGAAGAGAATTCCACATCCTTACTGCTCTGACAGTGAAGAACCCCTTACATATTTTAAGGTTAAACCGTTTCTCCTCTAGTTTTTGTGAGTGGCCACGTGTCTTATTATATTCCCTTTCTCTAAAAAGTTTGTTCCTTATGCTAGGGTCATCACCAGTACAGTATTTGTACATTGATATCATATCCCCCCTCAATCGTCTCTTCTCCAGAGAGAATAAGTTCAGTGCTTGTAGTCTTTCCTCATAGCCGATGCCCTCCATTCCCCAAATTATTTTTGTTGCCCTTCTCTGGACTCTCTCCAGTTCGAGCACATCCTTCCTGAGGACCGGTGCCCAGAACTGGACAGCATACTCCAGATGTCGCCGGACCAGAGTCTTGTAGAGTGGGAGAATAATCTCTTTATTTCTGGAGTGAATCCCCTTTTTTATACATGCCAGTATTTTGTTGGCTTTGCTTGCGGTGGCTTGGCATTGCATGCCACTGCCAAGCCTGTTGTCCACCAGTACCCCCAGGTCCTTTTCCATCCTAGACTCACCCAGAGGTTTCCCCCCAGTGAGTAGCTTGCTTTCGTGTTTCTGATGCCCAAGTGCATTACTTTACATTTTTCAACATTAAACTCATCTGCCATGTAGTTGCCCACCCTATTATTTTTTTCAGGTCCGCTTGTAAGGTTTCCACATCCTGCATAGAAGATATTGGCATGCTTAGTTTAGTATCATCCACAAATACTGAGATTGTACTAGATATCCCCTCCTCTAGATCATTTATGAATAAATTAAACAGGATTGGTCCCAGGACAGAACCTTGGGGGACCCCACTTTCCACACCCGCCCAATCCAAGTATTCCTTATTTATCACCACCCTCTGGACTCTCCCCTGGAGCCAGTTCTCTATCCAGGTACTCACCCTATGGTCCATACCTACATTCCTTAGTTTGTACAGTAAGCGTTTGTGGGGAACGGTGTCAAATGCCTTTGCAAAGTCCAGATACAACACATCCACAGGCTTACCTTTATCTAGGTGGCAGCTCACTACATCGTAGAAGGTTAATAGATTGGTTTTGCAAGAACGATTTTTCATGAATCCATGCTGATTACTACTAATAATACCGTTTTCATTACACAACTCCTCAGTACAGACAATGACCCCCTCCTTCCCGGTACAGACCTCTCAGTACAGGCACCCCTCATTCCCTATCCCATAGTACAGACCCCTCAGTAGTAAAACTCCCCCTTCCCCCCAGGACAGACCCCAGAACACAGATCCCCCCCCCAAAAGTACAGAACTCCTAATAAAGGCATTACCCCATTTCCAGTACAGACACCTCAGTACAAAAAGCACCCTCCTCCACAATACAGAACCTCTCAGTACAGGCACTATCTATTCCCCTCTTCCCCCCCCCCCAAGTGAAGAACCCCCTAGTACAGATCTGCTGCCAAACCCCTTCTTGGGTAAAGGAAGTATAGAGGCAGAACTGTAAACCTGGGTCTGTACCAATTTTAAAATGTGTTCAGTGATGTGGAGAGGGAAGTTAAAGTCTGGCAGGACTAGAGATGGCAAGGCCTGGAAAAAAACTGGAAAAAAAAAAATAAAGAAGTGTGGAATATGTTCTTTTACAATGATAAATAATATATCTATGACAAACTATATAACATGATGACTTTAATGAAAAATTTCTGAGACTTTATGCAAAGTCTTAAATTATTGCAAGTTCTCTCAACTGAAGACAAGCAAATCCTGGAATATAGTTCATGTAACACTGTATTTCTCAATGCAGTTCTCAAAAATGAGAGATATGCATTTCCGACACTAGGGGGCGCTGCAGGGGAAAGGCTTCAGTTTAGTTTAATTGTGGGCTCCATCTTGTTTCTCCTACAGTTGGGTAATTGTTGAGATAGAGTAGATGATTTTCTGTCCTCTCTGGCCTTAAATGACAGGTAAGAGGGCGAATTTGTATGACAAATTAGTTCATCTTTATAACCTTTTAATGGTTCCCATTAATTTACAAAAAGAAATCTTCTTTTGCAAATGCTACAAGGATGACAAAACGCATCCTGGCATACCAGAGGTGCCCTAAAAACACCAAAAATACTTTTATGTAATAAAATGATGAAGCCCATAATGAAAGTGCGAGTAGCTTTTCCCTCCAGAGTTCTCATTTCAGAAACACCCATTCTGCTGCTTCTAGATCATCACAAAGTGCTCCTTCACCAGCAACATCTTCAAGCAAGAAAGAGTTACCAACTATGGCATCCCAAAAATACACAACCCCTTTATAGAGAAAATGACACCTGAAAGTCAGGAGAACATTCATCAGGTTCCAGAGCAATATACTGTATGCTTCTGGATCAGCATTGTCAATAACTGAAAATGCATATTGACAGGAAGGTTTTTTTAATATGAGGGAAAGGGGTGGTTACCTGTTGTCATGTATGGCTGAAATGTTCCTAACATATAAAGTCCTTGTCATTCACTTTGTAACAAAAAACACAATTTCAAAAAGCAAGTTTAGTTTATCTACTGAATAAGCTGTACTTTTATTTCAAGCATAATACTTTTATATACACTGCATTTCACATTCCCAAAGTAACAAAATGACTTTCAATTTGTAAAATTACTCCATACTGAATTTCCAAAATGTTTTTCCCCCATGGCTTTAAAGTTTTCCAGAAATATGACATTTCTGGGCAGGACTTCATTTATACAGAGAGAAACCTTTTTTGGCCCTATTTCTCCAATGGATCACAGGAGTGAAATTAATTCTGAACTCCTGTGGCCCATTTTCAGCCAACAGTGGGCCAAAGTCCACTGTCAACTGACATCACTCAGCCGGCCCAGGTGCTGGATTGATCCAAACCTTACAGTCGGCATCCACCCCAATGCTTGGACCAGCAGCTGGCTCAGCCTCTCAGTGAGCTGCTGGAAAACTGAGCCAGCCATTCCCAACCCCTGCAGAGCCCACCACTCCAGTGAGAGCTGGAGGGGCAGAACAGAGAGTTGGTGACTGACAGTCACCGCTCTGTGCTCAGAGCAGAGGGGAGAACTGAGCGATCAGCAGTGTTTGATCTTTCAGTGCAGAGGTGGCTGGGGACAGATGCAGCATCAGATTAATGGTGCATCCACCTAGGTGAGTATAATTGTTTTACCAGGCCACATACCCTTAGCATTCCCTCAGAAAAAACGCTGCAACACTTCTCTTTTAATGCTAGCTCACAAGTGTTAAAATGTTCCATTACATGCAGGAAAAAAAAAAAACAATGGCCCCGAGTGAGACATGAGAACTGCATGTGCTTTACTTACTGTCCATTAGCAGTGTACACCACACATTTACAAACTAGCCTGGCATGTTCCATATGCACCATGTTCCTCTATGTGGCCACATTTCTCCCCATCTGGCCCTGCACTTCCTCCTGTGGCTACTGGTGTTGCTGTGTGCTGTGTATATATGAATCAAAATTCCTGCTAAATGTAAAAGATAAAACTGAATTTAGTTAAGAAATAAAGCTCTGTGTGTGTATGAAAAAGGTCTTGGGGCTCATTCACATGGGAGCTGTGGCCTGTATAGAGTGAATCGGAGGTTTGTTTATGTGGCCGGAGCCGCCTGGAGCTGTGTGCAGTCCTCCTAAGATATGCTTTGGGGATTCAGCAGCTGTACAAACACAGCCACAGGTCATAACTTGACAAGCATGTGGGTGCAGGTGTATGGCCTTGAGCGCAAACAGTGTGCATTCGGGGCCACTCACCCACGCTTGCACACCTGTCAAATAAGGACCTGCGGCTGTGTTCATACAGCTGCTGCATCCCCTTAGAGCAACAGGTGGCTTTTGCTGCATGAGCAACCCATTAATTCACACGGACTGTGTGAATGAGTCCTTAGGACCTATTCACTCTTGAGGTTGGGGGCAGTAAAACTACATTGGCGAGCTGCACTTATACTGCCCACCAACTGTTCCCCCCCTCCTCTTTAGCAACAGAGGCAGCGGCTAGGGGTGTACACATGCCATGGCCACATTACTATGCTTGCAGCCATGGCAGAAACTATACTTCAAATAACACCCTATCAAGTAAAAAGCGCTGCTCTGCAACTGTGTGCAAAGTACATGGTTGCAGCCAACTAGTGCCGGGTATAAGCAGGCAGTGAGGAGGCAATATACCTCCTCATTGCCTGTCAAATGCTCTCTGAAGAATAATCCAAAACACTGATTATTTCAGAGAGCAGAGCACATGTAAACAAGCCCTTTTTCTTTCTTTAATACATTTTTTCACATTTCCTCACATTTCCTTGTTTTGTTGTACATTTTTAACAGCCCTGTTGGGGGGGGGGGGGCTTTGGTAAAATATCAGGGGTGCAAACAAACCCCTGATGTCTCACTTTTGAGACAGAGAAAGGAAATGAGGACATAGATTCCTCAATTCCTTTCTCTGCAGCCTTAGTTGCACAGATAAATGAATAGGAAGCACTCTGAGGCTTCATGTTCATTCACATACTGACGCATAGTTGTAGAACTCTCCTAGAGTAAAGTAGATTGTTAGGTAAATTTAGTTAGATCCTCTATAATCAGTGGTGCAGGTGTTAATTATTCAGGCCTGTTTTTTTTTTTTACAGGCTGCTGCTTACTTCTCACATTTAACAGCATTCTAGAATTATGGTGGGAGGATGAACAGAGTGGTCAGCCTGAATAAATTATGTGACTCCAGCCAATCCCTGAAGAGGTGTGCTCAGAGATGTGAGGGAATTGCCTGTAAATAGTCTGAGGCCTAAGGCAGGAGGTGCAGAGTTCCTGGGTCCAATCCTGTTCAAGGATATCCCTATGCAGGGGCTCTGCCTCTGGGGCAGGATTTCTGATGGTGCCATCTAGAAGAAAATGAGGTCCCAGCTGAGGCTTCAGCTGGGGGGCCTATTTACAAAAGCTTAGTCCTGGGGTTTGTTTGGGTCTGGAGAAGGTCACTGGAGAGTACCAAGAGGAAGTTGGAGGAAAAGTGTCCAGCCGTTCGATGGTGGTGTGAGTTTTGTGTCTCCCTCAACAAAGAGAGCCAGGTAAATGTCAGCAGGAGACAACCAATGATACTGTAACCATGTGAGTAATTGACCTGGTGCTGAAAATTAGTGACTATGTGCTCTTGTCAGCACTAGATTTTGTGGGACATTTTTGTGTCACTCAGCAAGCTAGAAAAGAGTCCTCAAAGCATTCAATTCTTCAGTTATGGTGTACCCTATTCTCCATTTACCCCATCCAAGTTCATTGTTCCAATAAAACCTTAAAAAGACACCCCTAGACTGTTCCTTTGAGACAGTTGAAGAGTGAAGAAAATGCTGTGTGCATTCTAACTAAGGGGAAAGATAGGACATTTCCTCAGCAACTCTTTTTAGGGTTGTGCTACATAGTAAACAGTTTACTATGCTTCGTTGATGAATGGACACATGAGCGAACAGTACTGATCGCTCACTGTGTTCATTCAGGAAAGGCGGGGGCAGGTAATTATGTTATGTTTATTGCAACCACCACCCCTTCCCCCCCACTCTCTATCCTGAAGTGACCCCTTAGTATGCTCTCAGCAATTGCCAGTGGGAGAATAAAGAAGGGAAGCCAGCTGTGATGCAGGGAAAAATGCACCCAGGGGGCATGGACAGCAGGGGGTGGGGGGCATGGATACTTGAAAGAAGTGCCCTGCAGTGTAGCTGGAGGGGGGAAGAGGAAGAGAAGTTGACAGAGCTGCAGGGGGAGCCACAAGAGGATCAGTGTCAGCAATAAGGCAGTACAGCCACTCCTCCTGTTTGGCAGGTGCTCAGGTCCTCCTTTTGAACTGATGGGGCCCGGGCCCAGTGCAGGAGGGCCGGCTGTATTGTCTTATCAGTAGTGCTGTACAAAACCATTGTAAAAAAAAAAAGTACTTTGAAATGAGTGTTACTTCATACAATGCATAACAAGTGAAAAGGAAACCCTTTCTTTCTGTGGAATTATTGTAGATGAAATTCCTCTAAACAATCAGTTAGATTGCACGAACAATGGCTGCTTAATAAAATGTCACTTACAATTAAAAGTACACTTGGTTCTTACAAGTGAATCTAGGCAACTCTGTTCTTATTTTAACACAGAAAGTGAACTGTAATAGGCTTAATTACTATGTAATTCCAAAAGCCTTATTTTACCTGTGGAAATAAACTGAGGGGGAGATTAGCTATCAGAAACGTTGCCAAGTAATTTCTAAATCTCTTTGACAGAACAATTTAACTGTTTTGCACTTAAGCCTATCCCACTTTTTGTACTTTTTTCACATGTACAAATGAAATGTATATTATAGGCTCATAACTGTATATCTGCTTTGTAAAGGGCAATGCTAATGACTGTGAGTCTCAAAAGATTTCTATAGAGAATTGATAATTTCACTACTGTGCTGCAAATAAGAACCTGCATAATACCCTTAAACATTCACCAAAAAAATTTGAAAAAACCCCCCCAAAAAAACACACAGTTTTGACAAGTCCTTTAGTAAAAATGAAAAAACAAAACACAAGACAATGTACATCCATCTTCAATCATGTCATCCAACAAGGTAGATTCATGTCAATCATGATGCCTGACATACAGCGATAGCGAAAGAAGAAATAAATATGATCAGAGCCATAAATGCACAATGATCTCAAGTTGAACACCGTGCCCCTTTGTACAGTGCCTTGCGAAAGTATTCGGCCCCCTTGAACTTTGCGACCTTTTGCCACATTTCAGGCTTCAAACATAAAGATATAAAACTGTATTTTTTTGTGAAGAATCAACAACAAGTGGGACACAATCATGAAGTGGAATGAAATTTATTGGATATTTCAAATTTTTTAACAAATAAAAAACTGAAAAATTGGGCGTACAAAATTATTCAGCCCCCTTAAGTTAATACTTTGTAGCGCCACCTTATGTTGCGATTACAGCTGTAAGTCGCTTGGGGTATGTCTCTATCAATTTTGCACATCGAGAGACTGAAATTTTTGCCCATTCCTCCTTGCAAAACAGCTCGAGCTCAGTGAGGTTGGATGGAGAGCGTTCGTGAACAGCAGCTTTCAGTTCTTTCCACAAATTCTCGATTGGATTCAGGTCTGGACTTTGACTTGGCCATTCTAACACCTGGATATGTTTATTTGTGAACCATTCCATTGTAGATTTTGCTTTATCTTTTGGATCATTGTCTTGTTGGAAGACAAATCTCCGTCCCAGTCTCAGGTCTTTTGCAGACTCCATCATGTTTTCTTCCAGAATGGTCCTGTATTTGGCTCCATCCATCTTCCCATCAATTTTAACCATCTTCCCTGTCCCTGCTGAAGAAAAGCAGGCCCAAACCATGATGCTGCCACCACCATGTTTGACAGTGGGGATGGTGTGTTCACTGTGATGAGCTGTGTTGCCTTTACACCAAACATAACATTTTGCATTGTTGCCAAAATGTTCAATTTTGGTTTCATCTGACCAGAGCACCTTCTTCCACATGTTTGGTGTGTCTCCCAGGTGGCTTGTGGCAAACTTTAAACAATACTTTTTATGGATATCTTTAAGAAATGGCTTTCTTCTTGCCACTCTTCTATAAAGGCCAGATTTGTGCAGTATACGACTGATTGTTGTCCTATGGACAGAGTCTCCCACCTCAGCTGTAGATCTCTGCAGTTCCTCCAGAGTGATCATGGGCCTCTTGGCTGCATCTCTGATCAGTCTTCTCCTTGTATGAGGTGAAAGTTTAGAGGGACGGCCAGATCTTCGTAGATTTTCAGTGGTCTGATACTCCTTCCATTTCAATATTATAGCTTGCACAGTGCTCCTTGGGATGTTTAAAGCTTGGGAAATCTTTTTGTATCCAAATCCAGCTTTAAACTTCTCCACAACAGTATCTCGGACCTGCCTGGTGTGTTCCTTGTTCTTCATGATGCTCTCTGCGCTTTAAACGGACCTCTGAGATTATCACAGTGCAGGTGCATTTATACGGAGACTTGATTACACACAGGTGGATTCTATTTATCATCATTAGTCATTCAGGTCAACATTGGATCATTCAGAGAACCTTACTGAACTTCTGGAGAGAGTTTGCTGCACTGAAAGTAAAGGGGCTGAATAATTTTGCACGCCCAATTTTTCAGTTTTTTATTTGTTAACAAAGTTTGAAATATCCAATAAATTTTGTTCCACTTCATGATTGTTTCCCACTTGTTGTTGATTCTTCACAAAAAAATTACAGTTTTATATCTTTAGCAAGCAGCTTGCTATGGGGGCACTCGAGCCGAGCTGCAGCTCTGTGTGTCCATTCAGACACAAAGCTGCCGTTCGGCCCCGCCCCCTCTCTCTCCTGTTTTGCTCACTGACTTTGATTGACAGTGCGGGAGCCAATGGCACCACGGCTGTATCTCAGCCAATCAGGAGGGAGATTCTCGAATGGCCGAGGGACTTGTGGACATCGCTGGACAGAGAGGGGGCACAGGAAAGTATTGGGGGGTTCTGAGGAGGCTTCTGCTCACAAAAGGCTTTTTATCCTAATACATAGAATGCATTAAGATAAAAAATCTTCCTGACGTTACAAATCCTTTAAGGGTACGTGGCCTAGTGTTGCCACTTCATACCTTTAAACCAGGACACATTAATTACACAGGTTCTAAGGCTAATATAATGCACATAAGGCACTAAGTGAGTTAAATTACCACCTTAATCAGCCACAGAACCTGTGTAATTAATATGTGTCCTGGTTTAAAGGCATAAGGGGGCAACCCTAACCTGGCCTGGTAAAGTTTGGTGAGGGGGAAGGTACACACTTGTCCAACCCCTTTCCTGGCTGCATTCTCGGTTTAAATGATAAGTTCACCTTTAGAACATGTTAGATATTCCATCTGTATTTAGGGTGGAACATGTTCCAGCATCTGCCTCCTCTCTCCCCATTTCTCCCCTCCTTGTGATCTTATCCCTGCACCTGCTGTTACAATTTAAAACAGTGCTGCCCACACAGCCATGCCATTCATTCACATAGTTCTGTGAATGAATGAATTACAACTACCATTGGTTTACACAGTAGACAGCTTTTAGTCCTCAACAAACTGTAAGAGCACTTTTGAGCATCCTTGTAGCTCATTGATACTTCCTGCCATTCAGTAACTGTCTGCCCATACCAGGTACAGGCAGACAGCTGTGCTAAGTTTCTTCAGGATCCTTGCATTGCACCGCAATCTGCCTTAAAGGCTGCAGAGTAAAAAAATAATAAATGTATACATTTTTACCTGCAAAAAGAAAACATTTATTATTTTTTTGTTAAAGGTAAACTTAGTCTTTAACGGTCAGGGATGAGCTAAAGCAAAATTGTCATTAACTAAGAAAATAAAAAATAAAAAATTATACAGTTTAAATTGCCAATAACTGACATTTCATTGCTTTCTTCTTAAAACATTTTCCCAAAATACCCAAAACCAAACCAAAATTCCCAAACTTTTCTCAAAATACATAGCAGGGAAATGTAAGTTCCCAGCAATTTAAAACACTTTATTTTTGTGTAAATTTCAGTGCTTTAAAAAAATCACTGCTCCTGAATAGGGTTGAGCGAACACCTAGATGTCCGTGTTCGACGGGTTCGGCCGAACTTTAAAAAAAAGTCCGGGTCCGTGTCCCGGACTTTTACCGAACTTTTCCCGGACACCGAACCCCATTGAAGTCAATGGGGACCCGAACTTTAAGGCACTAAAATGGCTCTAAAACACCAAAGGAAAGGGCTAGAGTGCTGCAAATGGCAGCAAAACGTAATTAAGAGCATGGCAAGTGCTCTGCAAACAAATGTGGATAGGGAAATAACTTAAAACAACAAAAAAAAAACAGAAAAATAAAACAATGTTCTTCTTCATCTCTGAAGGACGAGGCCCATATGGAGTAGGAGGGAGGTTGAGGTGGTGGTGGATGTGGCGGTGACATAGGCGTGCGCACAGGGTGTGCTGGGTGTGCCTGGGCACACCCTAATCACCTAGGGCACATAGCATTGCCAGTGAGGAGATGGGAAAGATCTCCCTGGGACCTGCTCTGCTCTATTTCTCCTTG
This sequence comes from Pelophylax lessonae, assembly GCF_965119305.1. Taxonomy (NCBI): domain Eukaryota; kingdom Metazoa; phylum Chordata; class Amphibia; order Anura; family Ranidae; genus Pelophylax; species Pelophylax lessonae. The sequence goes on along the minus strand of NC_138769.1, from coordinate 632,293,824 downwards.
CCTACAGGTACATGGCCCCGATACATTACTCTCCCTGCTGGCAAACACATGCATGTGTATTTCAACTTTGGGGTGCACACCTTAATGCAATAGGCTGCGCACACCTATGGGCGGTGTAGGTGGAAGCGGCGGTGGAGGAGGACCAGGGCCGGATTAACAGCATCATGGGCTTGGTGCTGAGGATTTTGAAGGGCCTTAAGGGCCGTGCCTTGCCATGCACCCAGAGGAGGAAGGGTGCAGCCATGCATGCCTAATTCAACATGGGATGCTGTCTCTGAAGCCCATAAACACATCCATGCATCGCCAACTGTCCCTCCTTGTCCGGCCTTCACGCTGTGTGGGGAGGTTCTGAGGGTGCTGCCTGGGGAAGCGAGCATAGAAGCCAGACTTCTGTGTTTACAAGTGACAGAAGAGCGGTAACAGTGAATATGGCCAACCCGGGGCCTATATAAAAGGTAGGGGCCTGGAGCTGCAGCTCCAATAGCCCCTACATTAATCTGGCCCTGAGGAGGAGGACGAGGTAGCCAACACTGCTTCTTTTCAAAAATTTTAAATGAGGGTACACCCCAAAAGAGTGAGAAAGAGCAAAAATGGAACAATGGGTGGGTAAGGTCGGTATCCATTGCTATTCTGCATAAGGTACGGAAAAGTCCCGTGGGATCCATGCCTGGTTCATTTTAATGAACGTGAGCTTGTCCACATTGTCTCTGGACAGGCGGCTGCGCTTGTCTGTTATAACGCCCCCAGCCGTGCTAAATACCCGTTCAGATAATACACTGGCTGCAGGGCACGCCAGCACCTCCAAGGCGTAAAGGGCAAGCTCAGGCCATGTGCCCAATTTGGAGACCCAGAAGTTGAAGGGGGCAGACCCGTCATTCACTACATGTAGGCGTGTGCACACATACTGCTCCACCATGTTGGTAAAATGCTGCCTCCTGCTAAGACGTTCCATCTGAGCTGCTGGTGCTGCTGTTTGTTGTGGCGTGCTGACAAAGCTTTTCCACATTTCGGCCATGCTAACCCTGCCTTCTGAGGTGCTGGCGGTGCCCTGGTTGCGTTGGCGACCTCCTCCTCCTCCTCCTCTGCCTTGTGCTTCCACTGTGGCCCCGCTGTCAGATGGGAATGCCAGCAGCATGGCGTCTACCAGCGTGCGCTTGTACTCGCGCATCTTGCGATCGCGCTCCAGTGAGTGAATTAAGGACGGTACGTTGTCCTTGTAACGGGGATCCAGCAGCGTGGCCACCCAGTAATCAGCACAAGTTAGAATGTGGGCAACTCGGCGGTCGTTGTGGAGACACTGCAGCATGTAATCGCTCATGTGTGCCAGGCTGCCCAGAGGCGACGAAAGGCTGTCCTCTGTGGGAGGTGTATCGTCCGTGTCCTCTGTATCCCCCCAGCCACGCACCAGTGATGGCCATGAGCTGGCCTGGGTGCCACCCTGCTGTGAACATGGTTCCATCTCCTCCTCCAGCTCCTCCTCCTCCTCATCCTCCTCATCCTCCAGAACTGTGCCCCTGCTGGACAATTGCGTCCCTGGCGTTTGCGTGTGCAGGAACCCACCCTCGGAGCCCCTTGCGAATGACTGCCCTGAAAGCCTTGGAAATGTTACCTCTTCATCCTCCTCCTCCTCCTCATCCTGTGCCACATCCTCTTCCATCATCGCCCGAATTGTTTTTTCAAGGAGGCATAGAAGTGGGATAGTTAAGCTGAGAACGGCGTCATTGCCACTGGCCATGTTGGTGGAGTACTCAAAACAGCGCAACAAGGCACACAGGTCTCGCATGGAGGCCCAGTTATTGGTGGTGAAGTGGTGCTGTTCCGCAGAGCGACTCACGCGTGCGTGCTGCAGCTGAAACTCCACTATGGCCTGCTGCTGCTCGCACAGTCTTTCCAGCATGTGCAAGGTGGAGTTCCACCTTGTGGGCACGTCACATATGAGGCGGTGAGCGGGAAGGCCGAAGTTACGCTGCAGCGCTGCCAGGCGAGCAGCAGCAGGGTGAGAACGCCGAAAGTGCGCACAAACGGCCCGCACTTTCTGCAGCAGCTCTGACATATCGGGGTAGTTTTTAAGGAACCTCTGCACCACCAAATTCAGCACATGCGCCAGGCAAGGGATGTGCGTCAAACCGGCTAGGCCCAGAGCTGCTATGAGATTTCGCCCGTTATCACACACCACCAGGCCGGGCTTGAGGCTCGCTGGCAGCAACCAATCATTTGTCTGCTGTTCCATGCTCCTCCACAACTCCTGCGCGGTGTGTGGTTTGTCCCCCAAACAGGCAAGTTGTAAAACTGCCTGCTGTCGTTTACCCCTGGCCGTGCTGAAGTTGGTGGTGAAGGTGTTACGCTGTCCGGATGAGGAGGCGGTAGAGGATGAGGAAGCGGAGTAGGAGGAGTTACGAACAGGAGGCAAACTGAAGCGCCCTGCAATCCTCGGTGGTGGAAGGACATGCGCCAAATTGCTATCCGCCTCAGGCCCATCCGCCACTGCATTTACCCAGTGTGCCGTTAGGGAGATATAACGCCCCTGACCGTGCTTACTGGTCCACGTATCCGTAGTTAGGTGGACCTTGGCACAGATGGCGTTGCGCAGTGCACACCTGATATTTTCCCCCACTTGGTTGTGCAGGGAAGGGATGGCTTGCCTGGAAAAGTAGTGGCGGCTGGGCACGACGTACTGTGGGACAGCCACCGACATAAGGTTTTTAAAACTGTGCGTCTCCACCAGACGGAATGACAGCATTTCAAAGGCCAATAATTTTGAAATGCTGGCATTCAGGGCCAGGGATCGCGGGTGGGTAGGGGGGTACTTCCTCTTCCTCTCAAGTGTTTGGGAGATGGAAAGCTGAACGCTTCCACGGGACAATGTGGAGATGGTTGTTGGTGACCCAGGTGGTGGTGTTGCTGACAGATCGTCTGTTTGCGGGGTGGCAGGTGCCGGTATCACTACAGATGTGGCTGGAGCGGCCGAGACTGCAGCAGAAGAGGAAGCAGGATGAGCCAGAGACGTTTCTTGGTTTTGAAGGTGTGTACTCCACTGCAGCTCGTGCTTTGCACTTAGATGCCTGATCATGCAGGTTGTGCTCAGGTTGAGAAGGTTCATGCCTCGCTTCAAGCTCTGATTGCACAGGGTGCAAACCACTCGTGTCCTGTCATCAGCACATTTTCTAAAGAACTTCCACGCTAGAGAACTCCTTTGAGCTGACTTTGGTGCGCTCGTTCCCTTGCTGCGTTGGGCAGTAGCGGGCGTAGTGTCTAGGGCACGGCCGCTCCGCTTCTGCACCCTGCTCCCTCTTCTGCTGTGCTGGTGGCTCTGTGCGACCACCGCCTCTTCCTCCAAACTACTCAGGTCACCTGCATGACGTTCATTCCATGTGGGGTCGAGGACCTCATCGTCCTCCACATCATCTTCCACCCAGTCTTCACCCCTGCCCTCCTTGTCGGTCTCCACAATGCTGAACGCCGCAGCAGTTGGCACCTGCGTTTCGTCATCATCGGAGACGTGCTGCGATGATCCTTGCATGTACTCATCTTGAGAAATAAGTGGTTGGGCATCGCTGCACTCAATCTCTTCCACTTCTGGGGCAGGGCTAGGTGGATGGCCCTGGGAAACCCTGCTGACAGAGTCCTCAAAAAGAATAAGAGACTGCTGTATGGCTTGGGGCTCAGACTGCTGGCCTGATTTGCAAGGGGGTGAGGTGAAAGACGGTTGGACATTGGCTGCAGGTGCCAACTCTGACCTTTCTGCAGTAGACTGGGTGGGAGACAATGTGAAGGAACTGGAGGCACTGTCAGCAGCAAACCAATCTACTATCGCCTCAACTTGTTCTGGCCTCATCACTTCTAGGGGCGTTTGATGCCCTACCAAATACTGATGCAGGTTCTGTCGCCTACTCACACTTGAGGAAGGTGTTTCACTTGTGCGTGTAGCTGGCACAGATCGACCATGTCCTCTCCTTGCAACAGGAGCTCTACCAGCAGCACCACGACCCAGGCCACGGCCCTTATTTGACGGTCTCCTCATATTTCTGTAATTTAAGATCTTGCCCTAGAAAGGTTTTTATTGAATAGCGGAATAGAAAATATGATCCAAAAAAAGTGTATGTATATCACACGTACACAACCACACTAGGCCCCAATTACTATTGTTTGTACCCCTAAAAGGCTAGATGAGGAGTAGGGGGAGTATGGAACAGGCAGCACCCTCAAACCTTCAGAAGTATGAGATGAACCCCAACAACTTGGAAAGGTGGATCTCTCTCACACGTACCGACACAGACTATCCCGCAATTCAATTGATCCTCAAAGGTTTTTATTGAATAGCGGAATAGAAAATATGATCCAAAAAAAGTGTATGTATATCACACGTACACAACCACACTAGGCCCCAATTACTATTGTTTGTACCCCTAAAAGGCTAGGAGTAGGGGGAGTATGGAACAGGCAGCACCCTCAAACCTTCAGAAGTATGAGATGAACCCCAACAACTTGGAAAGGTGGATCTCTCTCACACGTACCAACACAGACTATCCCCCAATTTAACTGATCCCCAAAGGTTTTTGATTAAATAGCGGAATAGAAAATATGATCCCAAAAAAGTGTATGTATATCACACGTACACAACCACACTAGGCCCCAATTACTATTGTTTGTACCCCTAAAAGGCTAGGAGTAGGGGGAGTATGGAACAGGCAGCACCCTCAAACCTTCAGAAGTATGAGATGAACCCCAACAACTTGGAAAGGTGGATCTCTCTCACACGTACCAACACAGACTATCCCCCAATTTAACTGATCCCCAAAGGTTTTTGATTAAATAGCGGAATAGAAAATATGATCCCAAAAAAGTGTATGTATATCACACGTACACAACCACACTAGGCCCCAATTACTATTGTTTGTACCCCTAAAAGGCTAGGAGTAGGGGGAGTATGGAACAGGCAGCACCCTCAAACCTTCAGAAGTATGAGATGAACCCCAACAACTTGGAAAGGTGGATCTCTCTCACACGTACCAACACAGACTATCCCCCAATTTAACTGATCCCCAAAGGTTTTTGATTAAATAGCGGAATAGAAAATATGATCCCAAAAAAGTGTATGTATATCACACGTACACAACCACACTAGGCCCCAATTACTATTGTTTGTACCCCTAAAAGGCTAGGAGTAGGGGGAGTATGGAACAGGCAGCACCCTCAAACCTTCAGAAGTATGAGATGAACCCCAACAACTTGGAAAGGTGGATCTCTCTCACACGTACCAACACAGACTATCCCCCAATTTAACTGATCCCCAAAGGTTTTTGATTAAATAGCGGAATAGAAAATATGATCCCAAAAAAGTGTATGTATATCACACGTACACAACCACACTAGGCCCCAATTACTATTGTTTGTACCCCTAAAAGGCTAGGAGTAGGGGGAGTATGGAACAGGCAGCACCCTCAAACCTTCAGAAGTATGAGATGAACCCCAACAACTTGGAAAGGTGGATCTCTCTCACACGTACCAACACAGACTATCCCCCAATTTAACTGATCCCCAAAGGTTTTTGATTAAATAGCGGAATAGAAAATATGATCCCAAAAAAGTGTATGTATATCACACGTACACAACCACACTAGGCCCCAATTACTATTGTTTGTACCCCTAAAAGGCTAGGAGTAGGGGGAGTATGGAACAGGCAGCACCCTCAAACCTTCAGAAGTATGAGATGAACCCCAACAACTTGGAAAGGTGGATCTCTCTCACACGTACCAACACAGACTATCCCCCAATTTAACTGATCCCCAAAGGTTTTTGATTAAATAGCGGAATAGAAAATATGATCCCAAAAAAGTGTATGTATATCACACGTACACAACCACACTAGGCCCCAATTACTATTGTTTGTACCCCTAAAAGGCTAGGAGTAGGGGGAGTATGGAACAGGCAGCACCCTCAAACCTTCAGAAGTATGAGATGAACCCCAACAACTTGGAAAGGTGGATCTCTCTCACACGTACCAACACAGACTATCCCCCAATTTAACTGATCCCCAAAGGTTTTTGATTAAATAGCGGAATAGAAAATATGATCCCAAAAAAGTGTATGTATATCACACGTACACAACCACACTAGGCCCCAATTACTATTGTTTGTACCCCTAAAAGGCTAGGAGTAGGGGGAGTATGGAACAGGCAGCACCCTCAAACCTTCAGAAGTATGAGATGAACCCCAACAACTTGGAAAGGTGGATCTCTCTCACACGTACCAACACAGACTATCCCCCAATTTAACTGATCCCCAAAGGTTTTTGATTAAATAGCGGAATAGAAAATATGATCCCAAAAAAGTGTATGTATATCACACGTACACAACCACACTAGGCCCCAATTACTATTGTTTGTACCCCTAAAAGGCTAGGAGTAGGGGGAGTATGGAACAGGCAGCACCCTCAAACCTTCAGAAGTATGAGATGAACCCCAACAACTTGGAAAGGTGGATCTCTCTCACACGTACCAACACAGACTATCCCCCAATTTAACTGATCCCCAAAGGTTTTTGATTAAATAGCGGAATAGAAAATATGATCCCAAAAAAGTGTATGTATATCACACGTACACAACCACACTAGGCCCCAATTACTATTGTTTGTACCCCTAAAAGGCTAGATGAGGAGTAGGGGGAGTATGGAACAGGCAGCACCCTCAAACCTTCAGAAGTATGAGATTGTGTTCACTGTACCCCACAAAGATTGAGTTCACTGCACCCCACAATGATTGTGTTCACTGCACCCCACAAAGATTGTGTTCACTGCACCTCACAAAGATTGTGTTCACTGTACCCCCCAAAGATTGTGTTCACTGCACCCCACAAAGATTCTGTTCACTGTACCCCACAAAGATTGTGTTCACTGCACCCCAAAAAGATTGTGTTCACTGCACCCCAAAAAGGATGTTGTTCACTGCACCCCAAAAAGGATGTTGTTCACTCCACCCCAAAAAGATTGTGTTCACTGCACCCCACAAAGATTGTGTTCACTGCACCCCAAAAAGATTGTGTTCACTGCACCCCAAAAATGATTTTGTTCACTGCACCCCAAAAAGGATTTTGTTCACTGCACCCCAAAAAGGATGTTGTTCACTCCACCCCAAAAAGATTGTGTTCACTGCACCCCAAAAAGATTGTGTTCACTGCACCCCACAAAGGATTTTGTTCACTGCACCCCAAAAAGATTGTGTTCACTGCACCCCAAAAAGGATGTTGTTCACTGCACCCCAAAAAGGATTTTGTTCACTGCACCCCAAAAAGATTGTGTTCACTGCACCCCACAAAGGATTTTGTTCACTGCACCCCACAAAGATTGTGTTCACTGCACACCAAAAAGGATTGTGTTCACTGCACCCCAAAAAGATTTTGTTCACTGCACCCCAAAAAGATTGTGTTCACTGCAGCCCAAAAAGATTGTGTTCACTGCAGCCCAAAAAGATTGTGTTCACTGCAGCCCAAAAAGATTGTGTTCACTGCAGCCCAAAAAGATTGTGTTCACTGCAGCCAAAAAAGATTGTGTTCACTGCAGCTCACACACAGAAAAATGGATGTGGATCACTGACACCTGCCTATCTCCAATCCCACACCACACAGCAATATCGATTGTAGTTTGTAGAACACAGTTTCCCTAAAATTCAGCAGACTCTGTCCCTAACAGGATTGAGAAGAGATCGTAGATCAGGATTGAGTGCAGACCCCACCCCCCACACAGCAATATTGATTGTAGTTTGTAGAAGACACTGACCCTATAATTCAGCAGACTCTATCCCTAAAATGCCTACAACTCGCCCTGCCTAAACACTCCGACCTGTCCCTCAATTCTATCCGGACACAAATGGTTTTTTCCTGCCTATCTTTCCCTAATCAGCAGCCAGCACGTTGATGTGTGCTCTGTCCCTGAATCTAAGCAGCATAATGACGCCGCTGCGGCTGCCTCGAACTTATAAAGACTTGGTCACATGCTTCAGACGGCCAATCACAGTTACTGAGACATTTGCAGGCATGGCTGGGATGGCTTAAGGCACACCAGTTAAACGATTGTTGATTGGCTGTTGAAAGCCCGCCATGAAAAGAGCGCCAAAGCATGCAAAACCCGGAAATAAAACGACCGAACACGGATTTTTACCCGAACATACAGTAAAGTGTCCGTGTCCGTGTTCGGGTACAAAAAATCCAATTATTCGGTACGAACACGAATAATACAGTCCGTGTTCGCTCAACACTACTCCTGAACAATTGGAATTTTCTTGTGGAATGTATTTTTGCATTGGTGCATGCTCTCTTCATAGTGCCCTCCCTGTGCAATTTTATTGACAACCCTTTGTGTATTATCGCAGAAAGTGGGCATTTTTGATTTGTCAGATTGGCTCCCATTGATTTCAATAAATTGCAGATTTGGCATCCAAACTTCCTTGAAATTTGTCAAACACTGCTTAAACTGAACCCAGAGCAATTGGGCTCATCCCTGGTGCTGACTGACAAGGATATATATTACAAATACTTTAGCAGATAAGAGCGTTTACATACTATTTTAGCGGTGTATTCAGTTAGCCGTTTGCCTGAAGTTCAGTCCTAAGTTTAACAAAATACCTCCCAAAAAAATCCCCTAACAAGCCACCATGAGTAATGTCATTTACTGTTTATGCTTTGCTAGTAGATTGTGCCCCCAAAATATCTGGAAGCTCTTTGCAACCCAGGAAAATATTTTTTCTCTGCAAGGAACGAAGGCGCTATGTGACGGGCGAAAAGAAAGTAAGGCACACAACTAATTTCTGAATGATGATACTGACTAATTTTTCCAAAAATCAATTTTTATCATTTAGGTAATTCTTTCATACTTTTTACTTTGTACCACAGAGTAGCATGATGGTGATCAGACAAGTAATTAAGTATTTGGATTGAATATGTTTAATAATGATAACACTGCAAGAAAACATGCACCTATCAGCAGGTTTAGAATTATGCCATGTTATGCCTAGATTGTATTCCTATAATCATGTTAAAAGACAGACTATGATAAACCTGGGCTTTGTTATTTCAGCCAAATGCAATTCTCTACTGTTCCATGTTCCAATACACAAAGCACTAAAATTAGAACTATGGTACATTTAAATAAAAGTACAGAAAGTATGCAATAGTAGAAAGTAAACTGCTCAATTTAAAATGTACTTGGCATTTTATAAATATTTAAAACAGATCCTGATTCCTGACTTCTGGTTTTGGAACCCAATGTGAGAAACAGCATCGAGTAGATCTGTCCCACTGACCTAACCATTGATTGATTTTAACTCCCATTTTACAATGCCTTCACTGCATCACCAAAACTCTCCACAGACTGTGGAGCCATGATTGATGAATGGGACTCAGATAAAGATCTTCTATAGCAATCATTGGTGGTCTTAAATTATAAATAGCTGGTGGATGAGGTGGTCTCACAGTAGAACTATAGGCAAAACTTTTTATTTTTTTTTGGATAAAGTAAGGGAGGGTTATAACCCCTGCCAGCTTATTTTTTGCCATCTGTGTCCCATTGGGAGATTTCCCTTCACGTCCTGTCCCATAGCCAAAACACAAAGTGAAAGGTAATTCCTGCAAATTAAGGGAACCCCTTGGAGACCCCCAGGTCACCAGAATTAGTGTTCCCATTGGAAAATTTCCCCTCTATTACTTTTCTGGGGACAACCCAAAATTTGGGATTTTCTTTTACTTTCACATTTAATGACAATTGTAAACAGGACTAATAGAGACGGTGAATCTCCCTAATGGGGGCAGAGAAAGCAATAAAAACTGACAGGTGTCCTTATCCCTCTCCACTCTATCCAAAACTAACAAAAAAACAAAACCTTGCCTTTATTCGTACCTTAAACCATACCTCCCAACCGTCCCTGATTCGCTGAGACCGTCCAGGAATTTGATCCATGTCCCGGAGTCTCAGCGATTTAAGGCTGAATCCTGAAAAGCCTACAGTGTGTAATCAAGCCCATCCCCAATTACATACTCCTGTCCCCTGCATTCTATACATTACATACTCCTGTCCCCTGCATTCTGTATATTACACACTCCTGTCCCCTGCATTCTGTACATTAGACACTCCTGTCCCCTGCATTCTGTACATTACACACTCCTGTCCCCTGAATTCCGTACCATACACACTCCTGTCCCCTGCATTCTGTATATTACACACTCCTGTCCCCTGAATTCCGTACATTACACACTCCTGTCCCCTGCATTCTGTACATTACACACTCCTGTCCCCTGCGTTCCATACATTACACACTCCTGTCCCCTGCATTCTGTACATTACACATTCCTGTCCCCTGAATTCCGTACATTACACACTCCTGTCCCCTGCATTCTGTAAATTATGTACTCCTGGGGTTTTGTTTCACCACATACCTTATAGTATATTACAATTATCATTGAAAGTGAAAGTAAAAGAAAATCCCAAAATTTGGGTTGTTCCCAGAAAAGTAATAGAGGGGAAATCTTCCAATGAGGACACTAGTTCTGGTAACCTGGGGGTCCCAAAGAAATTCCCTTATTTGGGGAATTTACTTCCTGTTTGGCTATGGGAAAGGAAGTGAGGGTAAATCTCCGCAATAGGGCACAGATGGTGAAAAAAAAAACCTTACAGGGATTATAACCCTCCCTTACTCTATCCAAAATGAAAAAAAAAAGTTTTGCCTATAGTTCTACTTTAAACCCCTCCCACTGCTAAGCGTGTGGCTACGGCCACTTTTTTTTTTTTACCATAGGCCACTTTTTTTTTAAACAAAAAAGGGTAAACAACTGCGCTAAACCAAAAAGATTGTAAGCAGCAACTTCAAGTGTGACTATCACCTCAAAAACAATGTATAAATATAAGTTGCGCTATATAGTGAAAACATATATGATAATGTAAAAAAGTCCAGAGATAAAGTCCATATAAAGGCAAACAGCACGTCTGACGAAATTTTCTGTACAGGTACCGCTTACCAAAGGCTAATGATAAATAGGCTCAAAGTTTCAAGTGATCCACAGGAACCAGATCTCAGACGGACTCCGTATGTTGAATGGATCTCCTCAGTGTTGAGTGATCATGTGAAATGAAATAAAAAACGCCATAGCGTAAAACCACAAACAAATAGATGTAACACCCCAAGTGATGGGAATATCAGAAAGGTGCTATAGTAGTGATAGTAAAGAACATAAACACCTCCAATCCTGTGAATATACTCCTTACCAGAGTAATAGAAAAATATTGCAGAACAAATAGTGTAGAGGACCTCCCCCAATAGGACTGCAGCTTACCAAAAGGAAAGTAAATAGAGCACATAGATCCCAATCGTGTCACCGAAGAGGGCTGACATACATATGCCCTTACCAGCTCCAAAATGATAAAGGCAGAAAGGGTCCTGATTCACCTAAGCACTTCCGCTGCGAGCAAAACTCCAAATGCTGGTGTCTAGATATTCCAAACCAGGCGCCTCCAATGGGAACACTGATACAGGCTCAGCATACAGATGGTGATGGCCTTGTGACTTGCCAAAATGTGAAGATGTTGTAGTCTGATCACTCATCAAACCTGATTGGGAAACTTCTAGGGAATTGCTAAGAGAAGCCTAGTGTTACTGCTCACTTTCTCACATAACAGGAGAGCGCTCTGAAGTGCTGAGCTCAGAGCTACTGCATCAAGGGAGAAAAAGAACATGTGAGGAGGTTTTTTTTTACCACAGGTCTTGTCCCTCCTCCAGTGTCCCTCATTCTGAAGTTCAAATGTTGGGAGGTATGTAAAATTAAAATCTGATTGAAGATACAATTACATGGTGTTTGCATGAGCCCCTCAACAGGGTGAACCAACATGTCTCTCAACTAACAAAGTCCTGGTTCACACTAGTGTACAGAAAAACATGGCAATGAAACCACACTGTTTTCAAAGGTGGCCATTCACATAAATTCAACTTAGCACAAAGCGATTTTGGAAAAAGTTTCTTTACTATTTTGGTGTGATTCCAGTGCAATTTTTTCCTCCGTAAATGGAAATGCACAGAAATCACATGCACATGCAATTATGCTGTGATTTGTAAACAGTTTTAATTTTTCGATTTCTTTGTAGGGCCAACTCATAATTGAACCCTATTGACTAAGACTAGGAAGCTGTTAAAGTTCATGTGCGTGTTAACGCAGGCGTTTCAATACTTTTTGCAATATAGTGTATATACAGTGCCTTGAGAAAGTATTCGGCCCCCTTGAACTTTGTGACCTTTTGCCATATTTCAGGCTTCAAACATAAAGATATAAAACTGTAATTTTTTGTGAAGAATCAACAACAAGTGGGACACAATCATGAAGTGGAACAAAATTTATTGGATATTTCAAACTTTTTTAACAAATAAAAAACGGAAAAATTGGGCGTGCAAAATTATTAAGCCCCTTTACTTTCAGTGCAGCAAACTCTCTCCAGAAGTTCAGTGAGGATCTCTGAATGATCCAATGTTGACCTAAATGACTAATGATGATAAATAGAATCCACCTGTGTGTAATCAAGTCTCTGTATAAATGCACCTGCACTGTGATAGTCTCAGAGGTCCATTTAAAGCACAGAGAGCATCATGAAGAACAAGGAACACACCAGGCAGGTCCGAGATACTGTTGTGGAGAAGTTTGAAGCCGGATTTGGATACAAAAAGATTTCCCAAGCTTTAAACATCCCAACGAGCACTGTGCAAGCGATAATATTGAAATGGAAGGAGTATCAGACCACTGCAAATCTACAAAGACCTGGTCGTCCCTCTAAACTTTCAGCTCATACAAGGAGAAGACTGATCAGGGATGCAGCCAAGAGGCCCATGATCACTCTGGATGAACTGCAGAGATCTACTGCTGAGGTGGGAGACTGTGTCCATAGAACAACAATCAGTCGTATACTGCACAAATCTGGCCTTTATGGAAGAGTGGCAAGAAGAAAGCCATTTCTTAAAGATATCCATAAAAAGTGTTGTTTAAAGTTTGCCACAAGCCACCTGGGAGACACACCAAACATGTGGAAGAAGGTGCTCTGGTCAGATGAAACCAAAATCAAACTTTTTGGCAACAATGCAAAACGTTATGTTTGGCGTAAAAGCAACACAGCTCATCACCCTGAACACACCATCCCCACTGTCAAACATGGTGGTGGCAGCATCATGGTTTGGGCCTGCTTTTCTTCAGCAGGGACAGGGAAGATGGTTAAAATTGATGGGAAGATGGATGGAGCCAAATACAGCACCATTCTGGAAGAAAACCTGATGGAGTCTGCAAAAGACCTGAGACTGGGACGGAGATTTGTCTTTCAACAAGACAATGATCCAAAACATAAAGCAAAATCTACAATGGAATGGTTCACAAATAAACATATCCAGGTGTTAGAATGGCCAAGTCAAAGTCCAGACCTGAATCTAATCGAGAATCTGTGGAAAGAACTGAAAACTGCTGTTCACAAACGCTCTCCATCCAACCTCACTGAGCTCGAGCTGTTTTGCAAGGAGGAATGGGCAAAAATTTCAGTCTCTGGATGTGCAAAACTGATAGAGACATACCCCAAGCGACTTACAGCTGTAATCGCAGCAAAAGGTGGCGCTACAAAGTATTAACTTAAGGGGGCTGAATAATTTTGCACGCCCAATTTTTCAGTTTTTTATTTGTTAAAAAAAGTTTGAAATATCCAATAAATTTCGTTCCACTTCATGATTGTGTCCCACTTGCTGTTGATGCCTCACAAAAAATTACAGTTTTCCATCTTTATGTTTGAAGCCCCTGAAATGTGGCAAAAGGTCGAAAAGTTCAAGGGGGCTGAATACTTTTGCAAGGCACTGTATACTGTATATATATATATATATATATATATATATATATCAGGGGCAAGAGGCCAAGAAACAGATGTACAGTGATCTTCCCACTAATTAGCTGTGTAGGGGAGTATGTCAGCACAAGTCTGTCCACTCTGTCTATTTGAGTACAGGTGGGATGTGCTCCCAAGTAGAATGCAAAGAAGAAAACTGATCATGCTGTGATGGATTATGGGATGTGTTTTAATTTAGGAAAATGGGAAATGGCAGGATTACCAGGAATTTCACAAAATGTAAGCAATGCAATGAGAGAGGAGACCGCACCGGCAGGTGGTGCTGTGGAGCAGAGGAGCAGAGCGCGGGATCAGAGGCTGTCAGTGCGTGCAAGAGAGAGGAGTGTGTGCGTGACCGACCGCGTGTGAGTGTGTGAGTAACCCCCCCCCAGGAGAGCAGTGGCGGGGAGCGGCACTCGAACCCCCCCCCCCCCGAGAGCGGGCAGCGAGCTTGTCGGTAACCCCCCCTCTCTTGTTGCGGGTGGCGAGCGGTACAGTAAACCCCCCCTTTTTGCGGCGGGCGGCAAGTGGTGCGGACCCCCCCCCAGACAGAGAGGGAGCAGAGGAGACTAGCGGAGCAAAGGCTGACCGGGAAGTGACAGAGGGAGGCGGGTGCAGAGCGGAGACTGACCGTCTGAGGGAAAAAAAAACAGCCAGGAACTGCTAGAGACAGGCTTAAAGGGACACACACTAGGTAAGTAAGACTGGTGACTGAGATTGTACACTGACTGAGGGTGTAGTGTAGTACCTGAGTATCTGTGAGTACCTGTTACTACCTGAGTATCTGGGAGTACCTATTACTACCTGAGTATCTGTGAGTACCTGTTACTACCTGAGTATCTGTGAGTACCTGTTACTACCTGAGTATATGTGAGTACCTGTTACTACCTGAGTATCTGTGAGTACCTGTTACTACCTGAGTATCTGTGAGTACCTGTTACTACCTGAGTATCTGGGAGTACCTATCACTACCTGAGTGTCTGGGAGTACCTATTGCTACCTGAGTGTCTGGGAGTGTCTGTGCGACTGAGTGTTGTGCGTCTGACCGGGCTGTGCAACTGAGTGTTGTGCGTCTGACCGGGCTGTGCGACTGAGGGTTGTGCGTCTGACCGGGCTGTGCGACTGAGTGTTGTGCGTCTGACCGGGCTGTGCGACTGAGGGTTGTGCGTCTGACCGGGCTTTGCGACTGAGGGTTGTGCGTCTGACCGGGCTGTGCGACTCAGTGTTGTGCGTCTGACCAGGCTGTGCGACTCAGTGTTGTGCGTCTGACCGGGCTGTGCGACTCAGTGTTGTGCGTCTGACCAGGCTGTGCGACTCAGTGTTGGGCGTCTGACCGGGCTGTGCGACTGAGCGTTGGGCGTCTGACCGGGCTGTGCGACTTAGTGTTGGGCGTCTGACCGGGCTGTGCGACTGAGTGTTGTGCGTCTGACCAGACTGTGCGACTCAGTGTTGTGCGTCTGACCGGGCTGTGCGACTCAGTGTTGTGCGTCTGACCGGGCTGTGCGACTCAGTGTTGTGCGTCTGACCGGGCTGTGCGACTCATTGTTGTGCGTCTGACCGGGCTGTGCGACTGAGTGTTGTGCGTCTGACCGGGCTGTGCGACTGAGTGTTGTGCGTCTGACCGGGCTGTGCGTCTGACCGGGCTGTGCGACTGAGTGTTGTGCGTCTGACCTTGGCTGTGCGACTGAGTGTAGTGCGTCTGACCGGGCTGTGCGACTTAGTGTTGTGCGTCTGACCGGGCTGTGCGACTGAGTGTTGTGCGTCTGACCGGGCTGTGCGACTGAGTGTAGTGCGTCTGACCGGGCTGTGCGACTCAGTGTGGTGCGTCTGACCGGGCTGTGCGACTAAGTGTTGTGCGTCTGACCGGGCTGTGCGACTTAGTGTTGTGCGTCTGACCGGGCTGTGCGACTCAGTGTTGTGTGTCTGACCTGGCTGTGTGTCTGACTGGGCTGTGCGACTGAGTGTTGTGCGACTGACCGGGCTGTGCGACTCAGTGTTGTGCGTCTGACCGGGCTGTGCGGCTGTGAGTGTTGTGCGACTGACCGGGCTGTGAGATTGTGAGTGTTGTGCAACTGAGTGTCAAGTGAGTGGAACGGAATACCAGAGGGTGAGAAGGTAGCGTTAGGAAGCCAGGAAATAGCCACATAGGATAGACTTAAATCGCTGAATCCCCATTAGATTAGATTATTAGGTACAATGCCCGGCGGGTGTGGAGATGCGACTCGGTGTACATCTTGTGATATGTATGCGTTCCTCAGATATGTGATCGAGGGCGAATACAAATGCGCAAAATGTAAGCACGTTGCTTCCCTGGAAGCTCAGGTCCTGAATCTAGGGAAGCAGCTGGCAACACTGAGATGAATGTCCATACCGGAGGAGAGCCAGGATCGTACCAGTCAGGTGCAGACAGGGGCCTGCACAGAGGTGGGCGGAGTATTGGAGGTGCAGGCATCAGAGCAGAGTAGAGGGGTGACAGTTAGGAGGGGTAGAAGGGGTCAAGGCAAGGAGGCTGATCCTGGGCTGGAGCACCCCAATAAATACGCCCCGTTGTATGATGTTGGGGAAACCAGTCAGGGACCAGCATTGCTGGAGCAGAGTGACGCCCCTAGCTGCCAGGGGAAGAACTCCTCCAGTGAGGCCGGGAGAAAGGGAAAGGAAAGACAGGTGCTGGTGGTAGGGGACTCAATTATTAGAAGGACAGACAGTGTAATCTGTGACATAGGCCGTGTGCGCCGAACAGTCTGTTGTTTGCCGGGCGCTCGGGTTCGGCACATCGCGGATCGGGTGGACAGATTACTGGGTGGGGCTGTGGAAGACCCAGCTGTCATGGTACACGTGGGTACCAATGACATAGGCAGAGGAAGACGGAGAGTCCTAAACGATTTCAGGGACTTAGGCGCTAAGTTGAGGACTAGGACCTCCAAGGTAGTATTTTCCGAAATACTACCTGTACCTCGAGCCACACCAGAGAGGCAGCGGGAGATTAGGGAAGTTAACGAGTGGCTGAGGAGCTGGTGTAGTAAGGAGGGTTTCGGGTTCCTGGAGAACTGGGCCGACTTCTCAGTCGGTCACCGGCTCTTTGGTAGGGACGGATTGCACCTAAATGGGGTGGGTGCAGCCGTACTGGGTGAGAGGATGGCCAAAAAGTTAGAGGGGCTTTTAAACTAGGGAATGGGGGGGGGGGTACAGATGTAGAATTAGCCAGTGGAAAGCAAGTTTCAGAGGGCAGAAATTGGGGCATTAGCGGTAGGGTGTTCGGAGCTCCTAAACCCAGGGTGGGTACGGGGAATAATCAAGAGAGCAGCCTAAAAACATCATATGAGGATAAATATAACCGATCAAAATTACGAGGTTTGTATACCAATGCCAGAAGCCTGGCCAACAAGATGGTAGAACTGCTGATGTTTGAGGAAGACTTAGATTTTGTGGAGATAACTGAGACTTGGTTTGACAGCTCTCATGACTGGATGGCGACCATTCAGGGGTATTCCCTTTATCGCAGAGATAGAGAAGGTAAAAAAGGGGGAGGGGTATGTCTGTATATTAAGAACAGTATACAGGTAAATATGAGGGATGATATTAATAATGGAGCTAAGGACGAGGCAGAATCCCTATGGGTAGAGCTTCAAAGAGAAGGCACGGTGGGGAAGGTAATATTGGGCGTATGCTATAGGCCCCCCAACCAGAGGGAGGAGGGTGAGGCGGACCTCATGTTACAGATAGGATTTGCAGCAAAGTGGGGTCCCCCAGGGTTCTGTCCTGGGACCAATCCTTTTTAATTTATTCATAAATGATCTGGAGGAGGGGATATCGAGTACAATCTCAGTATTTGCGGATGATACTAAATTAGGCATGCCAATATCTTCTATGCAGGATGTGGAAACCTTGCAAGCGGACCTGAACAAAATAACGGGGTGGGCAACTACATGGCAGATGAGATTTAATGTTGAAAAATGTAAAGTAATGCACTTGGGGGCCAGAAACCAGAAAGCAAACTACTCACTAGGGGGGAACCTCTGGGTGAGTCTAGGATGGAAAAGGACCTGGGGGTACTGGTAGACAACAGGCTTGGCAGTGGCATGCAATGCCAAGCCGCAGCAAGCAAAGCCAACAGAATACTGGGATGTATAAAAAAGGGGATTCACTCCAGAAATAAAGAGATTATTCTCCCGCTCTACAAGACTCTGGTCCGGCCACATCTGGAGTATGCTGTCCAGTTCTGGGCACCGGTCCTCAGAAAGGATGTGCTGGAACTGGAGAAAGTCCAGAGAAGGGCAACAAAAATAATTAGGGGAATGGAGGACATCAGCTATGAGGAAAGACTACAAGCACTGAACCTATTCTCTCTGGAGAAGAGACGATTGAGGGGGGATATGATATCAATGTACAAATACTGTACTGGCGACCCGAGCATAAGGAACAAACTATTCAGAGAAAGGAGATACAATAAGACACGTGGCCACTCACTAAAACTTGAGGAAAGGCGGTTTAACCTTAAAGTGCGTAAGGGGTTCTTCACTGTAAGAGCGGTAAGGATGTGGAATTCTCTTCCACAAGCAGTCGTATCAGCAGGGAGCATTGATAGTTTCAAAAAACTATTAGATGGACACCTTAAAGACCACAACATACAGGGGTATACAATGTACGGTTAAAAGCAAACACACACATACATCATAGGTTGAACTGGATGGACTGATCTCTTTTTTCAACCTCACTAACTATGTAACTATGTAACTATGTAACTATGTAATGCAGTGAAAACAGAATACTTCTTTATACAAGTACACTGTAACACAGGCACATATAAGCAGGGCTTTTTTCTCAGAAAATAGGTGTAGGAACTTAACAACGACCCCCCCCCCCCCAAAACCCTCTCCCTCCGACACATACACCCTCAAAACTGCATCAAATAGTGGGTATGGTTAAATTTCAATAACAGTGGGAGGGTCTTAAAGGGGCATTACATACCAGGAGTGCATTATGTACAGAGTGCAGAGTTTGGTGGGGTTACACACAGAGTGCAGAGTTCAGGGGTGCTCTATGTGCAGAGCTTTGGAGTGCGCTAAACACATAGTGTAGAGTTCAGGGGTGCGCTACATATACTGTAGAGTGCAGAGCTCAGGGGTGCTCTATGTGCAGAGTTCCGGAGTGCGCTAAACACAAAGTGCAGAGTTCTGAAGTGCGCTAAACACAGAGTGTAGACTTCAGGGGTGTGCTTCACATAGAGTGCAGAGCTCAGTGGTTCTCTATGTGCAGAGTTCCGGAGTGCGCATTTGCAGGGAGATCATCCAGTAGGAGTGCCAGCATCCCCACTGTGCCCCGGGCACCTGCATTTCCCTTGTCCCCATCCTGCAATCAGTGGGAGCCTCTCAGGAGATCAGATCTATGGAAGCCGTTGGGAGACAAGCTGTAACTTGTAAATACAGAAGCCGAACCCCAGTGTTTACAAATGATAGTGGTGAGCAGGGAGAAAAAAGCCTGAGCCAAAGGTGGAACCAAGTTCCAGCTGAAAAAAAAGCCCTGCATATAAGAAATAATAAAAGTTGGGGTAACATATTCTTTAGTTGAAGCAGACATATAGGGCAGGCCTGACCAGACCTGATAGCACTTCCCCTTATAGCCCATTTTTGGAATCTTTTCTAAAAAGGTTATGATTCTGAGAATGTACAGAGCTAAAACAACACCCTCAGAAATGGGCATACATTATTAGTCTTCTCTGATTACTCTTACTGAGGTGACAAAGCAATGCAGACCTTTAACTCAGTCTGTCAATCCTTGGTGAGAAGATGATTACAATTACTTTGTAGTACCAAGCCGTTCTCTGCCTACTACCCCAGCTGGAAAGTTCTATTCTTCTTCGCACTCAGTTGAAGTGGAAACAGCACCGTGGTAGTTTATTGAGAACTACAATCCAACAGCCATAAAGGCTCTCAGTACTTGTATTTCATTGATTCACAGGGATCTGTGAATCAATGACTCAGCCATGTGGACAGCAAAATAAAATAATTAAAAAACACACATTTTATCATTAATAAGCTGTGGCAAGTGACTTTGCCTATCTGAGCTGATGTTTTTAGTCTGCTGCAGGCAGGATAAAGCATTTCCTCATTCTCCTGTCCCCCAGTGACAAGACAAAACCGTTTTACTTTCAAAGTAAGTCATACGGTGAGAGGTAACAGTAATTCCAGTCTGTGGTCTCCATCATCTTCTAAAGCCTTCAGGGTATGCTCCCATTACTACTTAGGTGTCTAGAAATATGGTGCCTGTTGACTTATCCTACTCATGATCTATTACACTTTCCATTCAAAATGCTATGCTCTATGACTGTAAAATGCAGGCCTCTGCTTGAAAACAAGTAATTCAACCCACATAGATCTATAGCTATCACATACTATTCATGTCATGAGGAAAATCTAGGAGATTACTCCTAAAATTAGATGTGATGGTATGCAAACTAAGGGTGAATCAGAATCTCCTGCTGACAGGGGGAGGGCATCAATTTGAACTGAAAGATATTAATCACTAAAGGACATATGAGCGTAATACACTGTGGAACACAGGAGGTATTTCCTCTTACCTCCTTCTGCATAGTTACCTGCCAAGTTGGGTGACTCTGTGGCCCATCATCCATTTATACTCACTTCACCTCTCTTGCACAAACTATAAGCTATTTTATAGCTTCAGTGGACACAAGGAGTACACCACTGTTCCTACTTCTAGCAGGGCCATCTTACCGAATGGGCACGCTGGGCAGTTGCCCGGGGGCCCCACTTGTCCAGCCCCAGCCAAGCATTAGTCCCGATCCCCTGGTGGCAAGCACCTGTCGGCCCTGTGCTGCTGTCAGGCCACTTGGACCATGGTGGGGGAGCCCACAACTGCAGGAATGCCTGTCCACCTCCATGGGAATAGGCACACACAGGACAGTCGAGTCTGACTCCTGTCCGTGTGTGTGTTCACCGGACCCAGCCGCCGAATTTAGCAGCTGTCATTACCCTGGCACTGCTGTACCAATAAATATCGCCTTATCGATAATTTGCATTTTTATTCTTGTGGGTGATTGTGTAGGCAGGGCCCCAGTGCACTGCATTGCCCGGGGCCCTTTAACGCTCTTAAGATGGCACTGACTTCTAGACTGTAAGCTATAACGAGCAGGGACCTACAATTCTTCACTCATATTGTAAAGCGCTGTGCAAACTGTTGGCGCTATATAAATCCTGTACAATAATAATAATAATAAAAATACTTTCAACTTTACTCAATGTGTAAAAATAAATAAAATAACATTCAAAGATCAGACATTCACATGAACACAGTAACAGAGTAATTGGGGCTCACATAAAGTTGTTATCCACTTTTTTACTAAAATCTCTAGTTGGTGCACATACTGCAGTATACCATCTTCTGTAGGTAAAGTCATTATTATTAACTAGATTAAAAAACTTTATGTATGTTTAGGTTGGGTAGAATTAACAACACCCAACAGGAGTATTATTTGAACTAACGTGTGTCTCACCAAACAATGTTCAAACACTACACAGCAAAGCAGTATAAAACGCTTACTGCACCATTTTCCATCTGAAGATGATATTTAAAAACAGCTGGAGCAAATTACCATCTTGATTTTCACAAAACTTCTTTTCTTTTGCATTTGTAGAACTAATCTTCCCATGATTGCCTATTATTTCTTAGCACTGTTGATTTTCTCAAATTTTATTTTGGGATTATATGTTTGAATTCTGTTTTCAAATATAGGCTGTGCAATAAGCCACAGGACCAAGTAAACAGGTTTTGTATCCTACAGGTTAACTTACAAGACACAGGTATAAATATTATAGCACTTTTTAGTATGTATGCTAGATGTAATAGGTTAGCTGTTAGTGTAGGAACATTTAAGTTTTGCTCAGAGCCAAGCTAGAGCTGGGAATCTGGGTAAGGGTTCAATGACTCAGGGGCTGAATGACTCATCTGGCAGTGCTCCCTGGCACTTCTCCCTGATCTGGAATTTTGTAGAAACTCCCAGAGCTAGAGGATGGGAGTGAGGAGGGGCTGCCATGTATATTTAGGAGGACCCCAGCCAATCCCCAGTAAAAGGGCTGGCAGGGGGAGGACCATCTCATAAATAGGCATGAGTAATGCTAGCAGGGGCAGTGGGGTGGAAGATGGAGTGCTGATGTGGCTGTCAGTGGCCCTGGGGCTTAGGTGCTGAAACATTCCTTCCAAAACACAAGGAGCAAACTCTTCCTGGTGGCATGGAGAGAGGACAGCAGGAGCAGGTCAGTACGTCTGGGAGTCTCCCTGAGAGTCAGCCAGGTGGGCTGGTAAGTGTCAGTCTGGAGGACTGTGGGAGAAGTTAGCCAGGAGGGCTAGTGAAAAGGGTAGCTGCAGCCAGAAGAGTTGGCAGTGTCTGAAGAGGTGGTGCTGGGATTAGTAGCCACAGGAGAGATGCAAGCTGGATACTGAAATTCTGCTACACCTCTAAGGGGCCTCGGGTCCCTGCCTGTAATGGGCCATTGCTTCATCTTAGAGACTGTCAGGTATTCACTGTCTTCCAGCTAAGTTATGCAAGCAAGTGTGTGCTGGAGTGAAGAAGAGGAGCTGTATATAGAGACTGTATATATGAAGAGTTGTCCCTGAAGTTGTTGTTGAAGTCAAATGGGCATCCCATAACCTCCCTTCCAAGTTATTATCCCTCAATAAACAAAACCAAAAAAAAACTCAAGAGTGCCTGTAAAAACTTAGTGTGGCTCCCTAGGGGGTGCGCTACAATATAATAGGCAATAAAGGAGTAATTTAGACCTTTAAGGCCAATGCCTGCTGATAGGCCAGTAAGGTCTAAGCATGTTATACAGGTATGTGCATGTGTAGAAGAATAAATCACAATTTGTCAAAGATGAGCAAGATGAGCAGTGACTCCCTAAAGGGAACTCTCTGTATTTTCTATTTTATGTATACTGTACATGTAAAAGAGTTCAGCCCAGTGTGAAAAATCTTATCAATATGTGTTTAAAATTACACTAAAATCTGGTTTAACAAATGTAAAAATTCTGTTCAAATACTATATGTATTCCTAACTCAAACATGTACCTTCTGTTGCTCTCCATTTCCTCCAAATCTCCAAATCCCTTCTTTTGCTCCCGTGATCTGACTTTCTGTTAGAGGGTGGCAATGCTCATCCTCCCCAATCTCACTATATATAAAGGAATGTAGCCACCCTTTCTTGCCTCCTCCTGAGATGAACTAGGGACTATGGACTATTGGATTTGTAGTGTCCAGAAAACAGTGCGCATAACCACAACTAACATGTACTACTTGTGACAAACAATTTGAAGTGTATGTGTGTGTGTGTGTGTGTGTGTGTGGGGGGGGGGGGGGGGGGGGGTCAGGAACTCAAAGAGGACATCACAAGAAGGCAGAAAAAAAAACTGTAGGAAATAATTTCATGAAAAATAGATTACAGGGCCATTACGTAGTGGATTATTTTTATAATAGATTATTTTTGGAGAACAGGGATATTGTTTTGTACCACATTAATGTTTTAAAAATGTATCTACTATGCAAATTTTGTATTTCTATATGTAGATTAGGGCAGCAGTTTTTGCTTATTACATACAATTGGGTTGATTTACTAAAACTGGAAAGTGCAAAATCTGATACAGCTCTGCATAGAAACCAATCTGCATCCAGTTTTTTTTTTTTGTCAAAGCTTAAAGGGTAACTCCACTTTCATGGGAAAAAAAATAGCAAATATAGAAAAAATAACATAGCGTATACAATTGCAACATAAGTCATAATGTAATTGCATGTTATTAAAAATCGCCCTTCCTTTTCAATCTGCAGCCGCTGTAATTTTCTGAAAATGCAATGCAATATGGCTACCCGGAGGTGTTCTGTACACAGAAGTTATATAGAACACCCCCCAGAAACATAATTTCCTGCTTGTGTGATTGGCTCACTGATTTTCACAAAAGTCTGCACTAAGATACAAGTCAGATTTCAGGCATCCCCTGCAACAAAAATGTCATTTTTGGTGAGAAACTCTCAATAGGAAATCACGTCTAAAGGTATGCAGGTCAGCAGCTTTCCTCATTGATAGGAGCTGCAGCTGATTGATAATTATGAAACCACTCCCTTTAGATTCACCTTCCCACATGGACATAGACAGACACACAGGGATTTCTTCAATATAACAAAAGGTAGGAACTTGCAACAAAGTTTGTTAAAAGCCATGCAATGTACATAATTCCCCCTTTAGGGGAATGTTTTTTTCTCCTCAAATGTGGAGTTACTCTTTAATTGAACAAGCTGAGGTTAGAAGCCGATTGGCCGCCATGCACAGCTGCCCCAGATTTTGCACTCACCGGTTTTAGTAAATTGACCCCGGTATGTATTCTTAGCTACCTTATTTTCAGTACTAAATAACTGTGCTTTACTGCTCCTTCTCACAATGCAATCCGTGAGTCTATTTCCATTACATACCTTATTTTAGATCCAATGACATCATCACCAGGTCTCTTTGCTTCTCCATGCAATGCAAGGTGCAATGAAATGCTTCTCTATGTGTCTAATCAGTCACAAGATTCTCTCCCTTATTCACAGATCCTGTTACAGGCAGTGTAATCAGTGAAATAACTCCACCTAATGGAGGAGCGGGCAGGAAGGGGGCAGGGTCATATTTAGTGCAGGTAAGCATTGTAAGTTCAGCAGTAAGAAAAAGACAGGGCAGCCAGGCAGTGAACATTTCTAAAGAATCTACCAGCCTGTATATTCTGGGACATTCTTCATTACTGGTAAGTAATGTAACTAAAGTAGAGAAAAAATGTTTTTTAACTAAACTTTAGCTTTAAAGTATATCTAAAGCCAACAATTTATATTTTGAATAGAGAATAGTTAAAACCCTTTGTGCCTTCTGTGCTATCTGTGTCCAATTTAAGAGATTTCCTTCATTTCCCTTCATGTAGATGCAACAGGGAGCAATAGAATATCTTCCCAAAGTGAGGTAAATCCCTTCTTAAACATTTATCATCGAAGACTTTCATTCTATTCCTGTTCTGGAAACAACTCAGAATTTTAGATTTTCTCTTACTTTCAGTCTTGGAGACATGGGGATGGTGAATCTTCCTAACGAGGACACAGACAACAAAAAAACCCTTTATACTTGAGCCAAAGCTGAAGAAAAAATGTGGGCTTTAGAAACACTTTAATTTCCAGTTTAAGTTAAGTTTTAAGTTAAGTTTTGGAAATGTGAGACAAGTGATGTGCCTTCTAATATAAAAATGTGAGGCTATTCGTTAGGTTTTATTCCCACCGCAAGATTGTCTGTGATGCAGCAAGTATATTGCGGAAAACTGCAAACAGGAACCCTGGTGTATGTGGATAGCTGTAGGCAGGAAGCCTCTATAAAGCAAGAAAAGCTGACATTGGCTGCAGCTGTCTTCCATTGTTTGGAAGTAGTAGCACATGTAGCAATTACATTTGGCAAATGCCCCTCTCTCCTTAATGGACATGGAGGCAGCCCTAATGATTGGGTGGTGACCTCCTGGAGCTAGGAGCAGTTTACCCCTAAGCTCCCTTATACTGTAGTACTGTTTTCTATGAGACTGTTGGTAGAATTCATAGAAAGTGTTGTAGAGACACCTTTGGAATTCTGTCCGGACACAGAACTGAAAGTGTCAGTGCTTGTGCTCAATTCACGGACCAGCTACAGACAGGTACATGCATTTGCCTATGGCTTTACTGGGTAAGGAGTGTCCACGATGGACATTCCTTCCCCAGCGCACTTACTCTCCCGCCCTCCCTCCCTGGCCAATGCATCCCTCACACTAACAGTTACTTGGCCGATGAGTTTTATACAAGGGGTGGGTAGAGCCTGAAGTGCAACCGAGAGACCAGTTCCCCATTAGGTTAGCTCCACTTCTGGAAGTGGGTGGACCCATAGCCACTATGGAGTCCAATAGCAGCTTTCAAATCCACCCACTGCTGCTCACGGTAACTTAAAGGTGAAGCGGACAGATAGGGAACTAGTCTTTTAGTTCCCCATCAAGCTGCACCCATACCATGGCAAACCATTTCCCAAAAATATATAGGTCATGACATCAGCTGTATCCATTTCTTTTTCTGTCACGGCTGTCAGTTAGATGGAGCCGGGGATACAGCCCTATGCAGAAAGCTAAATGAAAATAAATCAATCAGTGCAATCAGGTAAATGATAAACCAAAAATATACAAAAGCAATTACCAATATCAAGTTGCTAGCTGAAACACTAGACAGTGATTTCACCCATTGTGTATAATAAATCAATTGAATAAATAAATAGTGTAGCACAACGTATAAAACACACAAATACATAAGTGTAAAACTGTTTAAAAGTTGTCTAACAGTGCTATAATTATCAATAAAAGTTCATAACACCAAAAAGTCTTCACTGTCACAACTCTTGATCATAAATATGTGATTCTTCAAGAAGTGAAATAAACACCCAATAATTATAGCACTATTGGACGAATTTTAAACATTTTTACACTTATGTATTTGTGTGTTTTGTAAGTTACGCTACACTATTTATTTATTCGATTGATCAATGCAAAAAGCTGTCACATACATGACAGCTTTTCATTTTCTATTTGTCCAGGTGACAATTGTTAGTGGGATAGAAAGTTTTGGAGGGCAATACACTATAGACACTGGAAGAAGAGATGAGAGAAAATCTTTCAATGGGTACACCTGTTCCACGGACAACTGCCTATAGGAATTTTACCCCTAATTTTGGAGAACTTTCATCTCCCTTTCTGCTGCCTCTTTAGGGCAAGAAATAAATGGAAATATTTCCAATGCAACACAGAAAAAAAAAGGGATTCTTTCTTTTCCCCACTCTATCCAAAGCTAAAAAATAAAAACCTTTAACTAGAAATACACTTTACATTAAATTGGTGTTCCAGTGGCTTTTGTGTCTATTAAAAGTCAGCAGCTACTAAAAGATTAAAAAAAGATTAGCTGCTGACTTTTAATAAACACACACACTCACCTGTCCCACAATCCAGCAATGCGGCCTCCCGAACACTCGGTTCTCTTCCCTGCTTCTTCCCTGACAGCTTGTGGCTGCACAGCCGGGTGCGCGCTGCACATGTATGAGTTGCGCTGCGCCTTCTTGATGGCCGGGCAATCTTCTGGAACCTGTGATGTGTCCCAGGGAAGGAGGGGGAAAGGCAGCGCCCTGAGTGGAAAAGGGAGCTGGGTACCTGTCAAAACAAGGTACCCACTACCCTCCCCCCCCCCCCAAAAAAAAAAAAACAAAATGACATGCCAAATGTGACATGTAAGGGGGTGAGGAGTCCTAAAAGCTGAAGTTCCACTTTTGGGTGGAACTCCGCTTTAATAACAAAAATGTTTTGCCTTCAAATTCAGTTTCCTATACAAGAATCGGTAGGAATACTCCACAGTGTCTGTATGGAGCCCTGCATATATTTTGAGGGCAGGCACAATTTAAGTAGTCTGTAGAAACAGACAGATCTGCTGTGTAGTAGTTGAAAATAATTTAGAAAATATAAACAAGATATCATAAAATAATTATTCCACTCATTACACTTCATGTTTTTACCCTGCATAGGACATAATTGCTTAGGCAGCCAGCTTAATGCTCCAGCAGATAAACCGTTTGCAATCCTTTTGGCTGGAAAAAGTGCCTGTGTCTGAAAGATTATTTATATCCTTGACTAATTTACAAGTGCTGGAGACTTTCCAGTACTTTTATTTGAAGTGAGCATATTGTATGTGTTTTCGTTCTTTTCTCTTCCTTTGTAGAGGGAACATTGGTTTGGATTAATCCTAAAGCTGTGTTAGGCTGTAAATGTGATATATTGTATTATGACTACTGCTACTGAAGGTCAGATTAAGGAAACACAGCTTTTTTGTTTTTGTGATTTCAGAAATGTTTCATTATTGTGTTTAGCAAGTGATCATTTTACTGGGTTTGACATTTTATATTGCAGTGTGAATACAGATAACATCTTCATCAAAATAAGGGCTCCTTAGTGCCCCATGTAAGGTATGAAAAACAAACATTTTCTTTATGCTGTATCCAGCTTTACTGAGTTCATCCTCCCATAGTGGTGAATTCATAATTTTAGAGGCCTGGAAAACAAGTAAGCTTTCTTGGGAAAATAAAAGGAAAAAAATAAATGGATCCTTAGGATACCATTGTAAGATATATGATGGCTAGCTTGTCAACTTCCAAACAAACCTCCATTATTTTATGTGTGAAGGTAAATGCTGCAATGCTGTTTACAGATTTCAAACACTCCTACTTGTAAAGATATCAGGCTGATCCATTAATAGTGTTTGAAGAGTTATTCAAATGTACAAAGTGCACTAAAATCAAGAAAACAGTCAGACTTCAAGCTACTGTAGTCAACTTGTTTTACCACCTTGTGACCTATAAACTGTACAACTCAATTGAAGAACAAGCTGAAATCATTTTTTTTTTTTTGGGGGGGGGTGGGGTAAAAATAAAAAAATAAAATAATGTGGTTGCATAAGGGTGCACACCTTCTTATAACTGGGGATGTAGCTGTGTACAGAGTTAGGCAATCACATTCAAAATCATGTTAAATAGGAGTCAGTACACACCTGCCATCATTTAACCACTTTACCTCCGCTCACATGGAGGCTACTGCGGCACTTTGCCACGATCCCGTCCAGCGACGTAGACCTACGTCGCTGGACTCCTCCCCCTTTAGGCGGCGCTCGCGCGCCACCGGAGGCGCGCTCCCGCTGTTTTCATTCACAGCGGGAGTCGGGCCAGGGGAGGAGCAGCGGCGATCACCGCTGCTCTTACCCGATCGTCGGGGATCGAGTCTGGAGATCCACCCGCTGTGTGTAAACACAGCGGGCGGATCTCCATAGTGACAGGGAGTGACAGATCGGAGTGTTCAGCATAGCTGGACATCCGATCTGTCCATGACTCACAAAGTCACCTCCCCCCCCACATGTCAGTAAGCACCAGGCATACATTAACCCCTCCCTCTCCAATAAAATTAACCCCTTTACTGCCAGTGTCATTTTTACAGTAACAGTGCATATATATAGCACTGATTACTGCAGTAATGTCACTGGTACCCCCAAAAGTGTCAAAAACGTCAGTCAAGGGTCCGATCTGTCCGCCGCAATGTCGCAGTCCCCCAAAAAAAATCACAGATCGCCGCCATTACACGTTAAAAAAAAAAACACCAAAAATGACAGAAATCTTTCCCGTAGTTAGTAAACGCAATAACTTTTGCGCAAACCAATCAAAATACGCTTATCGTGATTTTTTTTACCAAACATAGGTAGCAGAAAACAAATTGGCCAAAAATTTTAAAAAAATTTGATTTTTACATTTTTTTGGGGGGGAATTTCATATAAAAAAATGTGAAAAATATTGTTATTTTTTCAAAATAAACGCTCTTTTTTTGTTTATAGCGCAAAAAGTAAAAATCGCACAGGTGATCAAATACCACCAAAAGAAAGCTATGTTTGTGGGAAAAAAAGGACGTAAATTTCGTTTGGGTACGGCGTCGCACGACCGCGCAATTGTCAGTTAAATTCGCACAGCGCCGAATCGCAAAAAGTGGCCTGGACGGAAGACAGCAAAATCCTCCGGTGGTAAAGTGGTTAAAGTGCCTCTGATTAACCCCAAATAAAGCTCAGCTGTTGTGGTAGGTCTTTCATTACGTTTTCTTAGTCGCATTCTACAGCAAAAGCCATGGTCTGCAGAGAGCTTCTAAAGCATCATAGAGATCAAATTATTAAAAGCTGTTAGTCAGGAGAAGGGTACAAAATAATTTCCAAGGCATTAGATATACCATGGAACACAGTGAAGACAATCATCATCAATTGGAGAAAATATGGCACAACAGTGACATTACCAAGAACTGGACGTCCCTCCAAAATTGTTGAAAAGACGAGAAGAAAACTGGTCAGGGAGGCGGCCAAGAGGTATACAGCAAAAATAAAGGAGCTGCAGGAATATCTGACAAGTATTGGCTGTGTGGTACATATGACAACAGTCTCCCATATTCTTCATATGTCTGGGCTATGGGGTAGAGTGGCAAGACAGAAGCCTTTTCTTACGAAGAAAAACATCCAAGCCCGGCTACATTTTTCAAAAACACAGCTAAAGTCTCCCAAAAGCATGTGGGAAAATGTGTTGTGGTCTGACGAAACCAAGGGTGAACTTTTGGGCCATAATTCTCAAAGATATGTTTGGCGCAAAAACAACACTGCATGTCACCAAAAGAAAACCATACCCACAGTGAAGCATGGTGGTGGCAGCATCATGCTTTGGACCTGTTTTTCTTCAGCTGGAACAGGGGCCTTAGTCAAGGTAGAGGGAATTATGAGTAGTTCCACACATCAGTCACTATTGGCACAAAACCTTCAGGCTTCTGCTAGAAAGCTGAACATGAAGAGGGACTTCATCCACCAGTATGACAAAGATCCTAAGCATACATCCAAATCAACAAAGGGACGGCTTTACCAGAAGAAGAATAACGTTTTTGAATGGCCCAGCCAGTGCCCAGACCTGAATTCAATTGAAAATCTGTGGGTGATCTGAAGAGGGCTGTGCACAGGAGATGCCCTCGCAATCTGACAGATTTGGAGTGTTTTTGCAAAGAAGTCAAGATGTGCCATGCTGACAGTGGCGGATCCAGGGGGGGGGCAATGGGTCAATTGCCCCCCCCCCCCCCCCCGACATCCAAAGGAGCTTCCCTGTTTGCCCTGCGCTGTCTGCAAATTGGGGCTCCGATAATAGCATCGCAGAGCGCACTGGGGACATGGGAAGCGGCGTTGTATTACCCAGCCGGCAGAGAGGGGGCGGGGCCGGGAGCTCCACTGACACTCTGACTCCGCCCCTTTCAGCCTGTGCACTCGGTAAGGAGCCATTTTAGTAAGAGCCGAGAGCCCCGCCTCTGGACGTCTGCATTCCCCAGCCAGCAAAGAGGGGGCAGGGCCAGCCTCTGACCATCTCCTGTACTATGTCTGCAGTCTCTGACAGTCTCCTGTAGTATGTCCACAGGCTCTGACCATCTCCTGTACTATGTCTGCAGTCTCTGATCATCTCCTGTAGTATGTATATTAATGTGCCGCTTTACTTGCTCAATTATTTGCGATTGTTCTATTGCTCAGTGAGCAGTAATGATGTGCTGTAAGTAACCTCTAGCAACCAACCAGTAAGCACTAATGATGTGCTGTAACCTCTAGAAACCAATCAGCAAGCAGATATTATGTGTTGTAACCTTTAGCAACCAGTGAGTGAGCGGTAATGGCAGGCTGTGACTTTTGACAACCAATTGCAATCGCTGTGTTATCTGCTGCAGTAAACTGATTTTAAATCTACTTGATATTTATTTTGTATGCCTCAAATTTGGGGGGGCCCTAAAAAATGTTTGCCCAGGGTCCAATCACTATAAAGGATGGCCCTGCCTCCGCCACCTCACCGCAGCAAAACCTAAGAAGGAAGGCTGTAGGGGCATGAGTCCCGAGTGGAGAGGTGCGCTGCAGCTGTTCTACATCAACACAGTTCTACATTCAGTTCTGTAAGCAACACTTTATTTTCTAGCAGTGCCCCTCCCGAGACTAGACTCTGGATCCGTCCCTGCATGCTGATAGACTCATACCCAAAGACTGAGTGCTGTAATAACATCAAAATGTGCTTCAACAAAGTATTAGTTTAAGGGTGTGCACACTTATGCAACAATATTATTTTAATATATATAAAAAAAGTACTGCACAAAATTAATAATGGGTGTGTTCAGCACTTTTTTATATATAATATTAGTAACTGAACACCACCATTATTAGTTTTGCACAGCACTTTTTTAAATATATTGTTAGTAATTTTTCACCTACCACAAAGGGGAGTAACTAGTGCAAGCAGCATAGTATTCACAGTTTTAACATAGTAGCTCACGGGATCATTCAATTCAAACAATATTATTTTATTTTTTTATTTTTACTTCCCTCCACTTAAAAGATTTCAGTTTGTTGTTCAACTGAGTTGTACAGTTTATAGGTCACATTAAAGGTGGAAAAACTTCTAAAATTATTCATCTTTGTCTCATTTTTTTACATCACAGAAACCTAACATTTTAACAGGGTTGTGTAGACGTTTTACATCCACTGTATATACGCTACTCAAAAAAAATTAAAGGAATACTTTGAAAACACATCAGATCTCAATGGGGAAAAATATCATGTCGGATAACTATACTGATTTGGACTGGGTAATGTGTTAGGAATGAAAGGATGCCACATTGTTTGATGGAAATTAAAATGATCAACCTACAGAGGGCTGAATTTAAAGACAAGCCGAAAATCAAAGTAAAAAAATGATGCAGCAGGCTAGTCCATTTGGCTGACATTTCATTGCAGCATTCAAAATGGTACTCAGTAGTTTGTATGGCCCCACGTGCTTGTATGCATGCCTGACAACATCGGGGCATTTCCTTCCAGATCTAAGCCAGGGCATCACTGAGCTCCTGAACAGACTGATGTGCAGAACTTGCTGAATGATGTAACAAGAAGCATAATGTCCTCCATGGGTTCTCCAGACCCTTTCATGTCTGTCACATGTGCTCAGGGTGAACCTGTTCTCATCTGTAAAAAGCACAGGGCACCAGTGGAAGACCTGCCAACTCTGGTTTTCAATGGCAAATGCCAATCGAGCTCCACGGTGCCGGCCAGTGAGCACCATCAATCCCCCTCGGTCTGGAGCTCCATGCAAGATTATGCATCATTGGGTTAGGATGATCATAAGAAAAGTGATGGATCAGCCCAGAACTACACGGGAGGAGCTTGTGAATGATCTCAAGGCAGTTGGGACCACAGTCACCAAAACAAACCATTGGTAACACAATATGCTGACATAAATTGAAATCCTGCAGCGCCCGCAAGGTCCCCCTCCTCAAGAAGGCACATGTGCAGGCCGTGTGGAGTTTGCCAGTGAACATCTAAATGATTCATAAAAGGATTGGGAGAAAGTGCTGTGTTCAGATGTAGCACCCTCCTAGGTAGGTGCTAGGAAAAGGATAGTTTTGCTCTGCCTGCTTATCAGGGGAGCCTGATCAGTAGTTAGGCCTGTTACATGTGTCCATGTGTGATTCACTTTTTCTGAGGAAATGTCCCCACTGTGTCCAATAGGGGAGCCTGTTGGACAGTGGAGGAAACCCAGCCAGTGATGCACAGGCTTTTATGACTGTCCCAGTGGGTAGGCACAAACAGTGGTGCATCCTGGGATACATCATAAAAGCCACAGGCACATGTGACAGGGTGTCTCCCAGGAGGCGGGTGACAGCTGTCTCCCCTCCTGCTGCTGAGGAAGGTGGCCACAGGCAGTCGGCCTAGAGGACCAGAAGTGTTTTGCCAAGAGGTCCTGTGGATACTGACAGTGGAGCAAGTGGCAGGGCGACCTGAGGAAAAACGGTGTATGTGAGTACCAGGGAGCTTGCCAGGGGTCTGCCCAGAACAGGGACCACTCCAGGAGGGTGTCAGTGGACAGAAGGTCAGCACACACAGTCAGTGAGAAAGGGGGTGCCAAGTTAGACCCTGAAGAGTAATCAAAGTGAGAGACCATATTCTTTATCTTCACTTCAGTGGCAAGGTGAAGCAGCGGCCTTGCCGCATTCTGCAGTCAGTTGTCTTCAGGAATTGTGCATAGTTCAGGTTGGAGTATCCCACTCATTCCCTTCTACCATCAAAGTTCTAAAATAAAATTTTACAATGTATTGTAAAATCCTGGATGAGAACCTTCTTCCCTCAGCTGGAACACTGAAGATGGGTCGAGGATGGGTCTTTCAGCATGACAAAGAGTGGATCAAGACCCCTCCTGAGATGTCTGGAAACCTGGTTATTAACTACAGGAAACATCTAACTTCTGTGCATGCCAACAAGGGTTTCTCCACTAAGTACTGAGTAATGTTTTGCTACACCTATGATAAAAATTAAAGACTCTTCTTTTCTTTGTAAATGGGCAAACTTACAAAATCTGCTGGGGATCAAATAATAATTTTTCCCCACTGTATATATATATATATATATATATATATATATATATATATATACATATATACATACTATCTCACAAAAGTTAGTACACCCCTCACATTTTTGTAAATATTTTATTATTTCTTTTCATGTGGCAACACTAAAGAAATGACAGTTTTATACAATGTAAAGTAGTGAGTGTACAGCTTGTATAACAATGTAAATTTGCTGTCCCCTCAAAATAACTCAACACACAGCCAATAATGTTTAAACCCTTGGGAACAAAAGTGAGTACACCCCTAAGTGGGAATGTCCAAATTGGGCACAAAATGTCAATATTTTGTGTGCCCACCATTATTTTCCAGCACTGCCTTAACCCTCTTGTACCATGTCTGCAGACCCTGCATCTCCTATACCATGCCCACAGCCTCTGACATGTCCTCCTCTACCATATTCACACAGCCTATGACCACCTCCTGTATCATGTCTGCACTTTTACCACTTTTTACCGGAATGTGCTTATATATATATATATATATATATATATATATATATATATATATATAAAGCCCTATATGCTTTCATATCTGTCTTGTCTATATATATTACATTCTTCAAATGTGCTTTAAAATGCATGTTTTTCCCTTTTATAAACAAAACAATAATGACGTTATGCTGTTGGGCTGGTATAATAATGCTATGGGGCTGGTATGAAATTATTTCCAGGGCTGAATTTTTTTCTCAGTCTGGCCCTGCATTTGAGTCAAGTAATTTGAAAGTGTGCTATTTGCAATTTGCATGTGGCCTTGTGCTATTCTGCTTAATAACAGAGTTGGCTAAATGTAACTACTACTTGGTTATGCTATTAGTGTTGCTTTATGATAAAAAGTATTTCAGTAAGAAATACTTTTTAGTTCACTACAGCTCATGTCATTATATACTGAATATTGAAGACAACTAGCATTTTCAGAACCTAAAGGTCAGAATAGCCTCTATACTTCTAAAACTGGATTTTTTTGAACAAGGGAAAAAAACCTTCACCCTACAGGCAGTAAAAGCCTACCAAGAAACTTAACTAAGTGAGTCTGTTACACTTGATATAGGTGACACATATTTAAAAAATGCTGCTGTCTTGAAAAATTGATAGAGATATTTTGCACAGTTGGATTTTTAAAGCAGTCATATAGTAGTGCAGCATGTATGCAATTTAAAGAAAACACAAAAAATGGGATGGTTTAAAGAGCACCACAGCAGTGCTATTTCTGTTAACATGAACCTTTTTTTTTTTTGGCTCACACACATGCCCTCTCCTCGTGTCCTCAATGGTATTTGGCAGGTCACAATGACACCCCTGGCACATTAGCAAAGTTCCAATTTTCACTTTTTTTGTCTTTAATTCCCCTCTTGTCCTCCCTTCTGCTCTGTGCAGTTTGAGCTGCCAATTCCCCCTAGCTATCATCTGCCAGGTCCTCTGTAAAAGGTATCCAGGCAAGCGCATGCCTCTTCACATGCCCATACATCAAACACATGGCACACATACAGGCCTGAGATGAACAAGCTGTGTGACAGAATAACTATACAGTAGTGTTGTGTTCACTTTAGCTGTTGAAGGTCACAGAATATGTTAGGCTTCTTTTTATTCTGCTATTGTCTGTTTGGAGACATACTGCAAGTTTTCGAACATGGTTTGTTGCATTTGTGTTATTTTAAATGCCATCTTGGTCTTTTTCCCCTTGTACCTATTGATCACAAGATTATGGGATTGAATTACTAAAGGCAAATTGACTGTTCATTTTGCAAGGGATGTTGCACTTAGCAAGACAATCTTCACCAGAGCTTAGTGAATGAGGTGACGTTCTACTGACTTCCATCATACAATGGTTTTGAAAGCAAAAATGCTGTTTCTTTTTTTTTATTTTAATTTTTTCATTTTCAGATGTTGTATTGTTCTAATCTGTGTATATCGTTTATATTTTTGTATTGTTTATGTGCCTTTTAAACTTAAATTTATAATAAAAATACGTTTTTAACATACACACTGGTCTGTCTGAAAAGTCCAGGAGGGGTTTACCTTGCATTGGTGCACTTAAAACTTTTTCTTTTTCTAAGTTCTGGGGAAGGTCATCTTGCAAACTACAATATAATTTGCAAAGTGAACAAGAGGGAATGAGCAAAAGAATAGAAAAGTTAGAACCTAAATCTGTTTTTTTTTCCCTGTCTGTGTCCCATTTGGAAGATTTCCCTTTGCCTTCTGTCCTGGTGACACAATAGAAAATGAGTGGAAATATCTCCAGAGGTATCCCATTGTAGACAGTTGTCACTGGAGGTGTCCCCATTGAAAGGTGTTCCCTCAACTCCTGTTACAGTAACAGCTGAAAATTTCTGAATTTTCATCATTGACTTCCCAAATAGTGAGGCTGAAAAAAGTAATGCCTAGAAATACACGTATTAAAAGTTTGCTAAAAGCAATGTAGTACAGATTTTACTTTGAGAAACACACCCAGTAAAAGTCCTAAAAGCCCAGGTGTAGCCAAACTTTTTTTGGTTCGATCAGTGGCGTAGCGTGGGTTGTCAGCACCCGGGGCAAGGCAAGTAGTTTGCGCCCCCTAACCCACGGGATTTTTGCACTCGAGTCTCTTCCACTAGATTAGTTAAAGAAACCCTTACCCCCTAAGCACATGTATTGTTTGTTATGAAAATACTGATGTAATTAAAGTAAAATGCATCTAAATACAAGTTTGAATGACCAGCGTGGCCCCTTTCAATGCAGAGAGACCAGCATGCCCTCTTTCAATGCAGAATGACCAGCATGCCCCCTTTCAATGCAGACTGACCAGCGTTCCCCCTTTCAATGCAGAGAGACCAGCGTGCCCCCATTCAATGCAGAGAGACCAGACAATGCAGAGAGACCAGCGTGCCCCCATTCAATGCAGAGAGACCAGCATGCCCCCTTTCAATGCAGAGTGACCAGCGTGCCCCCTTTCAATGTAGAATGACCAGCGTGCCCCCTTTCAATGCAGAGAGACCAGCGTGCCCCCTTTCAATGCAGAATGACCAGCGTGCCCCCTTTCAATGCAAAGAGACCAGCGTGCCCCCTTTCAATGCAGAATGACCAGCGTGCCCCCTTTCAATGCAGAGAGACCAGCGTGCCCCCTTTCAATGCAGAATGACCAGCGTGCCCCCTTTCAATGCAGAGAGACCAGCATGCCCCCATTCAATGCAAAGAGACCAGCGTGCCCCCTTTCAATGCAGAGTGACCAGCATGCCCCCTTTCAATGCAGAATGACCAGCGTGCCCCTTTCAATGCAGAATGACCAGCGTGCCCCCATTCAATGCAGAGAGACCAGCGTGCCCTCTTTCAATGCAGAATGACCAGCATGCCCCCTTTCAATGCAGAGAGACCAGCGTTCCCCCATTCAATGCAGAGAGACCACCATGCCCCCTTTCAATGCAGAGTGACCAGCGTGCCCCCTTTCAATGCAGAATGACCAGCGTGCCCCCTTTCAATGCAGAGAGACCAGCGTGCCCCCTTTCAATGCAGAATGACCAGCGTGTCCCCTTTCAATGCAGAGAGACCAGCGTGCCATGCCCCCTTTCAATGCAGAATGACTAGCATGCCCCCCTTCAATGCAGAGAGACCAGCGTGCCCCCTTTCAATGCAGAGAGACCAGCGTGCCATGCCCCTTTCAATGCAGAATGACCAGCATGCCCCCTTTCAGTGCAGAGAGACCAGCGTGCCCCCATTCAATGCAGAGAGACCACCATGCCCCCTTTCAATGCAGAGTGACCAGCGTGCCCCCATTCAATGCAGAATGACCAGCGTGCCCCCTTTCAATGCAGAATGAGAAGCGTGCCCCCCTTCAATGCAGAGAGATCATCGTGCCCTCTTTCAATGCAGACAGACCAGCGTGCCCCCTTCAATGCAGAGAGACTTACCTGCAGCGGCGCCTTCTCCTCAGTTCACCGCGTCTCCTCGAGTCCTCCCACCTCCTCTTCAGCCAATGGCATGCGTTCACCTTTCGGCCAATCAGGAAGCGGGTCTCGGACCCACTTCCTGATTGGCCAGGAGGAGGATCTGTGTGACAATAGCGAATTCTCATTCACTATTGTCACACAATGGGTGGGCTCGGGGCGCACTGCTTTGCGCCCCGGGTCCACCCTTTTTTAAAGCCTATTAGAGCCTCTGTCTCTAATCAGGTGATTAAAAAAAAACCCACTCTGTGACAGCGCCAGGCTACTGACTCACTCGCTGCTAAACTGACTGAGCAGTGAGGAGAGGCAGCATAGGTGGGGCTTGGCTTGCAACGCCACCCCACCCTACACCAATGGACAGGTGAGGCACAGTCCAGCCCTGCCCCGACCTGCCATTTTCAGCCATAGGGCGGCCGCGCTGGACATCTCCCAGCCTAAAGATGGAGGCAGCTGAAGACAGTGTGTGAACTGTGTATGTCAGAGTCAGACAGACAGAGTGACACTGCAGGAATGCGCCCCCCCAGATGTTGCGCCCGGTGCGGCCGGCCCCCCCTGCACCCCCCACGCTACGCCACTGGGTTCGATTTGGGTGGAGTGGTGTAGGGCTAAAAATCCCTCTGGGTTTTATTGCTGTCTGTGCCCTTTTGCAAAGATTTCTCCCCTAATTCCTGGCAAATAGGTGGTCTTGTGTGAGGGTGGGTCAAGCTACCCTCAATAGTGTTGTGGCAAACTCTTCTCCGGAGCTGAGACAGCTTGTGCTTGCACACCATACTTGCTCTATTTACGGATGAAAAAGATGCATTTTAATCAATCGTTGTATATTCTTTTAATGCAGAGCTGCAATATTGACCAAATAAAATGGTTGCAAGCTAAAGAAAAAATGACCTATAGAGGGAGGGAGGAGCTGCTCATTATGATTTTCTAAGGATTAATACAATGT
Organism: Pelophylax lessonae; assembly: GCF_965119305.1. Classification (NCBI taxonomy): domain Eukaryota; kingdom Metazoa; phylum Chordata; class Amphibia; order Anura; family Ranidae; genus Pelophylax; species Pelophylax lessonae. The sequence goes on along the minus strand of NC_138769.1, from coordinate 632,255,008 downwards.
TAAACAGCTTTTATTTGAAAAAAAATTGCATTTTTGCTGGAATTTACATAATTTGGAGATTAGAATTAGAATTAATTCTTTGTTTTATATTTAAAGTGGTTGTAAAGTCACTTAATTACTTTGATCCTCTGTTTTAGGTCCCTGTTCAGTAGTGTGTGTGTTTTCCTAAAATTTCAAGGCTAAATACTGTACCTTCTTTGCAGAGCCCTGCTGTGCTGTTATGTAACCTCCCTCTGCTTCCCTTCTTGAGTAAGTGAGTACAGTGGGAGGGGCTGAGATTTTCCTCTGATGAATGCAAGCTAGCAGAGGGAGGTCATGTCTCTGAACAGCAGGGCTCTGGAAAGAAGGTATTTAGCATTAGAATTTTAGGAAAACACACACACACACTGTACTGAACAGGGACCTGAAACAGAGAGGATCAAAGTAATAAATACATGTTTCTTTACTTTACAAGCACTAGAGCAGCTGCAGGGAATAGAATTACACAGGAATGAGAGAAGAAGGGAAGGGCGGGGAGGAGATTGGCTCTCACACAGACTATGGAAGAGACAGGGAGAGAGGGAGGGGGGAGAGGGCGAGATGCAGAGATGCTGAGGAGGCACGTAAACTGACCACGCTATCAGAGATCAGCAGCTATGATAAGCGTGGCCAGTTTACAGAGGGGAAGGCAGGGACAGGCAGGATCAGTCAGGTATTATACAACATAGAAAGGGACAATTAACATGGCAAAAGCACTGTGCTATATCTCGTGCCTTAAAGGGACAGGAGCATTTTTTTTTAGAATTACATCCACTTTAGGCACTAACCAAATCATGTTATAATGTAATAATGAATAAAGCTTGCAACCACTTATTGCAGGCTTTGTTCTTAAAGAAGCTGTTGTCACAAGGCAGAACCATATGATAACTGGAACCTAAAGAATAATCTGGCAGAGTCTCTCTCCTGGGGTTTTCTGTGGATGTCAGGGGTCTGCGGCCCCAGCTTTGGCCTCCTCTGTAATGTCTGAGGTGGGCGTCTGTACATACACTCTTCTAGTGGCAAGGACAAGAAGTGAGGGAGAATCCCCCAATCGTGTTACAGAAATCAATAAAAACATCACAGAGAATCTAACCATTTTCCAGTCCTCTAAAAATGTGTTTTATATAAAGAATGGTTCTTTACTGTTTGCAGAAATTTCCACCTGTTATTGAAGATCTGCAGATCATAATGTGTACAGTAAAACCTTCGGTTGTGAGCATCATTTGTTGCGCAAACATGCTTGTAATCCTAAGCACTCTTATATCAAATCAAATTTCCCTATAAGAAATAATGGAAACTTAGATGATTCGTTCCACAACCATGTATTCATAAATCCTTCAGTTTATAGTCCATATAAAAAGATTATAGCGATGTGATTGCAATTGCGATTGTGTAACCATAAAATGGCCATCCACAAATGGCAGCCTCCACAAGAGGATTAGAAGCAACATCCAGCAGGAACTACAGAGTATAAAAGAGAAGAAAGGCGCCTCTAAGTGTAGCAATATGGTTGTATTTAATGAAGGTTCAACATTTAGCAACTCACATGGTTAATGATTTAAAGGAGGCACATCTAAGTATGCAGGCATCCAGGGTAAATCTGTCCACATAGCCCATCCTCCGCACCACGGGCAGTCTGCAGTCATGACCGAGAGGACTATCTTGCAGTAGAGAGATCTAAAATTGAGGCTTGAAGCGCTCGTAGAACGCAGTGTGGAAGTGATGACTTTGATGGCGGTGCAGAGGATGGTCTATGTCAGCATTTCTCAACCTTTTCAGCACAGAGGAACCCTTAAAATAAATTTATGGTCTCATGGAACCCCTGCTAAAATTTAAAAATCTACAACTCATGATACATGAGTTCAGTCAGTGGGAAGAATATCTTGTCATCATTGGGAAGAATTACCCTCTTACAGACAGCTAAAAGGAGCAATGGTGTCATTGGAAACTTATCTGAAAGGCAGAATTTGCCCATTGCTCAAGGAACCCCTAGCAACCTCAGGAGGAACCCTATTTGGACAGCTTTACCCCGGATGCCTGCATACTTAGGTGTGCCGGTTTTAATCATCAACCATGTGAGTTGCTAAATGTTGTACCTTCATTAAATGTAACCACATTGCTACACTTAGAAGCGCATCTCTTCTCTTTTATACTCAGTTGTGTTGTGACGCCATTTTTATATCAAGACATAGCTTGTTTATCAAGTCAAAGTTTATAGAAAAAATGTTGCTTGTCTTGGAAAACTCTCTTAACCTCCCTGGCGGTATGATTCTTTTGGATTTTAGGTGCTGAAAGCGGTACCATTATTTTAGGTGCTGAAAGCATGTAATTCTTGTGAATGAGCAGCCCAAACCAACTGTATACATTTATTATACATATTATATATATATATATATATATATATGTATGTATACATATATTATGTATACATATATTATATATATATAATATATATATATATATATATATATATATATATATATATATATATATATATATATATATATATACGTATATATATATATATATATAATGTATACAGTTGGTTTGGGCTGCTCATTCACAAGAATTACGTGTATATATATATATATATATATATATACGTGTATATATATATATATATATATATATATATATATATATATATATATATATATATATATATAATATATGTGTGTATATATATATATATATATATATATATATATATGTATATGTGTATATATATACGTATATATATATATACTGTATATATATATATATATACATATATTTACATAAAAAGTACAGTAAAACTGCAGGAAAGGGCACTGGGGGGCAATGTAATGTGATTTTATTTTATTTTGAACGATATCAGTGTGTTTGGTGCATTTTACATTCGAATTTGCCGCCGGTTCCACCCCCCGGCGGACGTCACGTCGCCGGAGACGGAAGCCGGGGCTCGCAGACGATCGGGAGGAAGCTCCGCCGCCGCACACCGCTCGCAGACATCGCTGGATCCCGGAGAAAAGGTAAGTAAAACCTCCTCCAGCATCCAGCGATCTTCCTAGCGCTACCCCGAGTGTGACTCGGGGTTACCGCTTTTGGTACTAAAATCTTACCCCGAGTCACACTCGGGAATACCGCTAGGAAGGTTAAATCAAATCAAGTTACTCTCAAATCCAAGGTTTTACTGTACTTCTAAAACTGATTAGTGCTTCTTAACAATTGCAAAGAAAGACAAACCTATGCCATCAGGATATCAGTGAGTCTGAAATTTGTCATATCACTAGCTAAAATCATGCATATGGACACCGCAATAGTGGCAATAGACACAAGCAAATATTTTGTTCCATGAAACCAAAGATTGAAGAAATGTCTATTCTCATCACGTCTGCAGATTCAAACGCCCAATTCAAATTATTCTTCTCCTGAGCACTATTTTGCAAAGATGATTATATAAAGCTTTTCGAGCATGCTGAGGTGGAAGACTAGATACAAATTAGTACTTTCAAAGCTCATTTGTTAACCCTTTGTATATAATTGTTGCTGGCAATGCAGAGAATTATTGCATCATCATCAAATAGGTGCCTCTTTTATATGGAAACCTAGCAGTCACTTTGTGTAAAGTGCAGTAACATGTGTAGTGCTCAGCCCGGCCGCTGGACATAGACAGGTTCTCCCAAGTAGTACAGAGGATGCCAATCACATAAGCTTAGTCCTATGCACACCAACAAATCAGGCTCAGTCAATGGAATGTCTTTTTAGTATGTATTGCTGAAGAACTTTAACAGAAATGGGGTTTAGGGTCACAGGATATTTCAAAACGATCACTAATAACTATAGGACAAACTTCTCTTGAATCTTTCAATAGCAGCTTTCTGGAGGAATAGTCAGTATTTCAACAACTCGAATGCTGCAGTAAATAAAGCCACTTTTGGCACTTAGGTCCTCAATGCCCCATTCACACCTGAGCGTTTTGGAGCTCAAAGCTCCAAAACACTCAGGGAGCTCCACTCCAAGTCATCTGAAGTCAAACACTTTAAGCTCAAAAAAGTTTTGAAGCTACACTTGTAGTTCAATTTAAGCAGAATAATGTGTTTTTGAAACATGCGGTTTGCGTGTTTTGGGCATTTTCATGTGTTTTGTTGCACGTTTTTGGAGCATTTTGTGCTGGTCTTAGGATTCCGCACTGACAGCAGAATATAAGCAAAAGAGCTGGCATTAGAAAAAAAAAAACAGACCCTTGCAGTCTGATACGGATTTTAAGGGGGGCTCTACACCCAAAAAAAAACAAAACTAAAAATTCGTAGGCTTCCCCCAAAAATCTATACCAGGCCCTTCGGTATGGTATGGGTTTTAATGAAAAACCCACACCAAAAAAATGGCATGGGGTCCCCCGCAAATCCATACCAGATTCGTATCTAAGCATGCAGCCTCGCAGGCCAGGACAGGGGTAGGGGAAAGAGTGAGTGCCCAACCCCACCCCCTGAACCATACCAGACCACATGCCCTCAACATGGGGAGGGGCACTTTGCCGGGGGGGGGGGGGGCAGTATGTGTATGTTTGAATACAAGATAGATACCTTAGATTGCAAACAAGGTCCGGAACTGATGTAAGTGTACAATATGCAAAGTGCAGCATGCATTAAATTGTCATACATAAATACCTGAAATAAATACAATTAAGCAAATGTTTCTTAGTGGAATCCTAAAATTGTAATGAAGCCCAAATTGGCTTTAGCTGGGCTTTAACAACAATACCGACTTTTGAGTTAATATAATAAGACAAAGAACATTGTGCAATGTACAATGTCAGCTTGGGCAGCCAAGCAGAATTCACCTTTCACACATTGGATTCCAGTAAAGTAAAAACTGTTTGATAAGGGTTTCTAAACTTTGCATATCATAATTGCTCTTTGCATTGCTTTATTTAAATAAATCAGTTAGCATTTATTTGGGCAGTTTGACATTTTGCTTATCTCCACTCTCCATATTTTATGACATATCAGAGATTTTGAAACAACGGTTAACGCATCTAGGAACGCAATGCAGTATTGGTAATTGGCCTTAGTTGGTTAGGAAAACACAGTTGCCATAGAATGGTTTAAATCTCATTTTCTATTTAGTTAATTCCTTTCAGTAAGGGGGTTTGAAATCAAAGTGACTTTGAGTACATCCCTCAGATCTCCCTGCCAGAAATATTGATTTATTAAGTATTTTTTTTGTTTACAAGACAAACACTGAATCCTAGATTAGCAATTGTCCTAAATCTTCTCCTACAGCAATTTATTTATTTTGTCAGATAATCTTTCAGCTTCTGTCCCAGTTTGTTGGAAAATACTGTCAAGCTTTTCATGCTAAGAGAAGTTTTCAAAAACTCTTGCAGAACATCTAACTTATTTATCACAATATTTTATTATGAATAAAAGAAGAACTCTTATGAAAACACTTCAATATTGTTTGTTTAGATCTTTAAATAATCACTGTGATAAGCCTATTGAGGACAAAGTGACAGACTTCCTTGAAAGAACAAACCCCCAACCAAATGAAGTCTTCCCTGTGCTCATTTGCCTCTCTGTTCCCATGTCGGAATGGCGAGGAAGCAGGGATGGTATCTGCATCTGTGTAAGCTCCAGATGGAATGGATTTAAATCTTACACAAGGTTAAAGTGACTGTAAAGTCTTGGTTTTTTTTTTAAATAACAAACATGTTATACTTACCTCCTCTGTGCAGTTGGTTTTGCACAGAGCAGCCGGATCCTCCTCTTCTCTGGTCCCTCTTTTCTGCTCCTGGCCCCACCCTCATATCCAGTGCCCCCACAGCAAGCAGCTTGCTATGCACCCAAGCTGAGCTGCAGCTCCGTGAGTCCATTCAGACATGAAGCTGCTGCTTGGCCCCGCCCCCTCTTGCCTGATTGGCTCACATACTTTGATTGACAGCCACTGAAACCAATGGCGCCATGGCTGTATCTCAGCCTATTAGAAGGGAGAGTCCCAGGACAGTTGAGGGACTTGTGGACATCGCTGAACAGAGAGGGGGTACAGGTAAGAATTGGGGGGGGCTGCTACACACAGGTTTTTTGCATTAATGCATTACGATAATGCATTAAGATAAAAAACCTTCCTGACTTTTCAACTCCTTTAAGGACTAGGACTCCATCCTAGAAAGATATCACATGTTCACCCATACCTGTAAGTGCCATGCTCTGATAGAGCAATGAAGCCTCCATTAGTGCAGCAGTGAATCCTATTCAGAGCAAAGTGGAAGATGCTCTTAAAAGTCTATTTATATAAAGCCAAAGCTTTTATTTATTTATATATTTATTATTTTAGGTAAAGAAATTACGTTTTAGAGTTTATTATTAATACTATTATTATTTTTCTGGGAATATGCCAATGGGCATGGGATTAAAACATGTCAGGTTTTATTGCTCTCTGTGCTTCCATTAGGGAGGTTCACCCTCCCTAATTTTCCTGGAGGCCACCATCACTGAAAGTAAAAGAAATTCCCACATTTCAAGTAGTAACTACAACAGGAATAGAGAAATTCTCAGATAGGGACAGTAGTTCTGGTGGCTCTTGCAACAGCCAGGAATTTACTCATTTCCAGATTTGGTTATGGCACACAAAGTGAAGGGAAATCTTCCCTATAGAAAAAAAAAAAACACTGAAAAAACATCAGGGTTGTAAATCTCCCTTACTCTATCCAAAATGAAAAAAAAAAGTTCTGCCTTTAGTTATATTTGAAAATGTCTTCAGAAATCCTTCCCAGGTAACTTTCTTTATCCATGTTCTATGTCAACATAAAACAAATATCTCTTATACATACAGTATGTCAGCTATAAGTGGAAAAAAGTCACTAGTGCCATGGTAAGTTTAGAATAAATGCACAATATAAAAAGGATGTCCCCTAAATAAAATGGTCATTCTGCAGTTCCTGTGCCAAGGGTTGAAGAAACTGTCAGGTTGTTATTGTAATTGGTGTTGGGAAGATACCTTCTCACTTTCTGTCAGAATAGAAAACAATGGGAAATCTCCTCCACAGGGCCACAAACAAAAGCAAAAACACATTGTGGCTGAGTTAATAAAGGAGTAGATGTTCTTCACTTAGCTTACTGAAATAAAGCAAATATGCATTCACAGTAAATATCCAATCATAGCAAAGGAAATGTTAAAAAAAACAGCATGTGTGCTTGCACCTGATTGGATAATTGAAGTGAAAATAGCTCCATACCTTTCACTAAGCCAAGTGAACATTCACTCTGCAAAGTAAACATACACTTTCCAGAATAAACATGTTTTCTTCCTTTAGTAGATTGACCCAATTGTTTTTAGAGAGATGAAGAGTTACAGCTTCTGATAATGGTGCTGATTTTTAAAAAGAGTAGAGGCCTCTAAAACCCACAGGAGGGTCGGGATTACCAGATTGTGCTTTGCTTTATAAATTAAGTGCAATGTAATGCAATGTACCATTGTCCAATTATTATCATAATGTACAGGACAATTTTTGGGTACCTCTAGAAAAATCCTTAGCAAATAGAAATTTGGCTCATGATCCATGGGTACAAAGCACAGGATTCTCTCAGAAATTACATCTCATCTGACACATCCTACGTTAAAGATCTGGAGCTGCCCTAACAATTCTAGAACCTCCTTACTATCCCTCCCTACTGATAACCCTAGGGGGCTTTCCGTGGTTTGACCTAGGAGAATGCCTGATATTTTTTCTGCTCTTGGGCTCAAACAGAGGGCTCCACTGTTTCAACTTCATGACCCAAGAGAAACTTCCTTCTTACCTGGAACATAAGTTTAATCCATTTCCAGTGGATCACTGAAGATATACACAGTTGCTCAATTATGTTACAAAATCTCTCTCCGCCATGAGATCCATGAACCCATTGCCCCTCCTTGAAACCCTGTGTGTCGCAGACACCATGAGATGTATAAATTGCTTCTACACTCTTCCTCAGAAACTGAAAATATTATCTTAGGGAATGGGAAACAGAACTTGGATAATCCTTCCCTCCCCACCAAGCTGACAGGATCCTTACATTTTTCCTAGTGATCGACCAATATTGGATTTTCATTGCAGATATCGATACTGATATTTTGGCCATTGAATATCGGTATCGGCCAATATTTGCAGATATTTTTTATTTTTTTTTTTACACTTGACAGGTACTGTAGTGGAGGGATCTGGAGGTCTAAAAGACCCCAAAACCCTCCTCTGCACAAACTTGGCTGTTTTGAATGCTGTCATTTTTTTGAATCATGACATCACTTCCGGGTTTTTACATGGAGACCCGATCAGAGCCAAATGCGGCTTTGATCAAGTCTTCTCTTCGGCGGCCGTGCAGGTAGGATGCCCGGGTCTCCCAGTGGGATGGGAGACACAGGCGAGCTGCGGAAGGTGGTGGGAGGGAGGGAACGTCCCCTCCCGCTTCTTGTAATGACAGCCGAGCGGCTTCTCATTACAAGACAGCCGACCATCGGCTATGAATGCCAGTACCGGGATGATGCCTCTAGCTGCAGGCATCACTCCGGTACAGCACTTTCCCGAAATATCAGCAATATCGGTAGACTCAGGGGCCGATTCCGATATATCAGGGAAAGTGCAGATCGGCCCTCGATATATCGGCTTTGCTGATAATCAGTCGATCCCTACATTTTTTCCACACCTCTACTATTAAAACAAGAACTCAAAAATATTGTTATAAATTGATGACTTGATGCATAGAGTCTCTACTTAAAGGATATAACCACACATTTCAGGCTTTTGTTGGAGAGGTTGTGGTCAGAGGAGCACATGCCTGCATATTTTGTGGGACTGTCCTGTTCTAAACCAGTTTTGGAATGCAGTCAAGACACATATATTCCCAATCCTTGATACTCAACACTCAGATGATCCCTCAGTTCACTTACTCCATAATACATCTCAACCAATAAAATATCTTAAAACAGAAATGTATTACTACATATCCTTATTGCAGTCAAAAGCCTCATTTGCAAACATTCTTACTCCAATCTCCGTATCTGCTCTGGTGTACATAAGCCCTAGACTGTGTGGCTTGCATAATGAATGGTGAATGCTCAGAGAGAAACAGCTTGCTGACTCCCACAACCGCTGACAAGCAAAGAGCGCAGCACTGACTGCACATGTGCCTGGCTCCATGCTAGGCCAGGGTCGCTCGTGAACAACCAGGAAGGACCGGATAGTGGGGGAGACAGAAAGCATCTAGGTGTTTTGGAGGCATGGACTTGAAAAAGGAGAGCCACGTCTCAGAAACTTGTTGTCGCAGCAACCACTAGATGCTTCCTGTCTCCCCTCGTCGGGTCCTTCCTGGTTGTTTATGTGCGGCCCCGGCCACACATGGAGCAGGGCACATGCGCAGGTGGCACTGCACACTTTGCTTGTCAGCAGCTGCAAGAGTCAGCAAGCTGTCTCTGAGTCTTCAGTCACCCATTACGCCAGCCAAACCGTCTTGGGCTTATGTACACCAGAGTGGCTGGACATTTGCATATGCCTGAAAAGCCAGCTAACACTTTTAACACTTTTGACCTCCACCCTTTGGGATAAATTAGAGCGGAGACTGCTAGCCTGACCTCACAAATGCGCTCCTGGAAGAATGGTCAAACATTCCTATAGACACTCTCCTAAACCCTGTGGACAGACTTCCCAGAAGAGTGAAGCTGTTATAGCTGCAAAGGGTGGGCCAACGTAATATTGCACCCTATGGACTAAGACTGGGATGCCATTAAGTCCCACTACTTTTGACAATTAGTGTATATTGCACATGTCAATTGTTAATGCAATTTACCAATTGTGCTTTCTACTTTATGAAATTCATTGTTAGAAAGAAGAAATAAAGATTATATAGGAAAAAGAGAGTAAAGGCTGACTTTGCAAAGTAAATGTTAGTAAGTAAGATGAACCTGTGTTCACTTTAAATATTCAATCATGGGCGGGGGGAAATTTTAACAAGAGGGCTTTTGATAGCTCAATTGAATATTTATAGTGAACACAAGTTCACCTAATATATCAGCATTTACACTGCATAATGAACATACTCCTTTTTAAATCTGGCTTTCATTGTTCCATTGGTGGCGCTACCATTAGTTGCGCAGCTGCTTGCTTACACATGGGAGCTGGAGCGTAGAGATCACATGAGCTATTTACAAATAAAATACAGTTTGGGTATGAAGAAAGGGCAAGCGTTTTAAACCTCAGGTATATTAACCTGTACTTTCACTTTAACATTAAAGAATAGAAAGCTGGAAGTCTGCTATGTCACTGCTGGGAGGGGAAGCAGAGAGAGCTTAGCTACTGAGAGAGTGAAGCCGAAAATGCTTCTGCTGTGAACATTGAGAGTAAAATGTTCCACAGTGCTTGCAATCAAAATGGTGATTTATGGCTTGTTTTAAAGCTCATTTACTGTGTGTTAAGAAAATGTAAATACCTAAATGCCCATAGCCTGACCAAAGGTTCATTTTAAATTACATATGTACCTTAAATGTATATATAATATTTATGTGCACATAAATGAATATAGAAGCATTTTATATTTTATAATGAATTAGCAAACATATACAACAGGCAACTTAAATTCTTTCTATTGATTTGTGCATCTGCTGAAAATGCTCATTATAAATTGCAATTTGTTTTTTCTAATTTACTTGCTTCTTACAGATAATAATATGCATTTTACTTATTTTGGCTTTAACCTAATTCTTTGATCAAAGACTCCTCGGGGCAAACGCTATCTTCCTGTGACCTAATCTCCTGGGATAATCTAATTAGGTCAAATAAATTCAGGATAAAATATATTCATCAAGGATAATACATTTTTAATTGATTTTGCATTCTCTTTCTTCTCTTAGTTTTTAGAATTCTAATATTTTATATTTGCTTTGATTGTTTGGGTTTACAGAAATGTTAAGTAGTAGTTTGCAGCTTTGATTAAATGATTACTAAATAAAGCTGTTTTCTAAATGTAAAAAGCCAGTCAGACATATCCAAAATTGGGAAATTAAGATTGTTGTTACAAAAGTGTTACCTTTTATGACCCTTCTTACATTTTACTAGAGTAAACTTGTTACCCCTTGCAAAAAATACTGAGGGAATTTAGAGACTGGAGCAGCTGTGCATTACAACTAATCAGCTGCTGGCTTTCATTTTTTTAAAGCTTAGCTAAACAAGCTAAAGCTAGACTTTGGTTACTATGCACAGCACAGCTACACCATATTTTGTCTGCTCCATTTTTAATAAATCCCCCCTCTGTTGTGAGGATACATGTATTGTAATGACAATGGGCTCAATTCAATATTGTAATGACAATGGGCTTGTAATTCAATGGGCTTTAAGATCAGCAGTAAAATAGCTCATAACATTTTTCAAAAACATTTTTTTGCAATTCATATAAAAAAATGCTCATAAAACAATAAAATACCGTATGTTATTCCATCAACATTTGCAGTATTTTTCTCATGAACCGGTATTTTATCACATGACATCATATCCAGTGGGATGGATACAGCGGAGAGGGAATCGAATACCTGCCATTTTTTATTGCTGTCTGTGCCACCGTTGGGAACATTTACTCTCTTTCTACTGTTTCTCCATAGATTTTAAAGTGAAAGGAAAAGAAATTCCAACATTTTGGATTGACATTTGAACATTAATAATGGGGAAATCTCCCCAATGGGAGACAGATGGCACAAAAAAATCTGACTGAGGTTCTAACTCCCCCTTACTCTATGCAAAATGGAAAAAAAATGTCCTAATCCACTTCCATCTGTTTTAGTAATATACACTTTTTTTAGACAGATGCAGCCACATGTAGGGTAAACAGCATTCTGCAAAGGAATCTTAATGCTACCCATAGGCTTCTTGACCATGCATTGTGGACACTTCTCTGCATTGGCTGACACAGGGGAGAAGGCTCACTTAACGGGACCAGATAGCTTTTCTATAAGGTAACTATTCTTACTCAGAATAGTTAGCATAGGTATTAGAAAAGGGGGTTGTGAGTGTGTTCAGTTTGATGGTTATTGTAATAGATACCAGTTTTCAAGTGAATCTTAAGACTAGAACATCCAAAACATTTTCTTTGTTGATAGTAAGGATACATCATTCAGATATTTCCATGTGGCTTTGGACGGAGGACTATTTGAGGAGGAAGGAGCTAGGTGTTGTCCAGCTGTGAGTCCCACATCCGCTGATTGGTGGATAAGTTTGAAGGATCTTTTTTTCACCTTTCTCTGGTGAGTGTTTCAAATAGGGGGGGAGCACCGAAGGGTGGTGGAAGCTTGGTGGATTAGTCAAGATCTCTCACTCCCTTACCTTGTTTGATGGACTCTTTTTGATCAAATGTTTTATGGACTGAATGCCTATACATCTTATGAGGTTTTAAAGGACTTCTGTTTGTACACATGAGTTCTGTTCCAGCGCTGCTAGTGTTTTAGATTTATTTTAAGATTCTAAATATTCTATAACACCCTTTTATCATAGAAAAGGAATAGTTATAGAAAGGGTTAAAAGATAAAGAGAATGACAGGGAAAGGGGGACAAGGGGGAGGTGTCCGATGGGAAGTTCAACCAAGGTGGATGAGAGGTTGAGTTAATGTTCCTCATTATTAACCAAGGAAGGGTAGGAGTGCATTGGAGATAGAGACATCAATCCAAGCAAACCACAAGTCCTGGAATTTATTGAAGCTTTCATTTACCATCGGCAAGTAGCTCCTCCTTCCTCATAATGCTGTTTAATTCAGCTACATACTACCTAATATCTTGTGCTTGTGAGGCTATAGTTAGTTTAAAAAAAAAGAGAAAGGCTTTGCCTTAATCCTCTGAGAGAAGGGAGCAACCCAGTTCCCGCTCCCACTCTCGGACATAAAAAGGACAATTAGGGAAAGCATACAAGAGAAGGATTTTGTAAAGTTTTGAAATGGCATGAGGGCAATCTGGTTTAAAGAGGCATAAGTCCTCCAATGGACTAATGGTTGGTCAGATAGGAGCGTTTTGAATCCTGCAATTGCAAAAAATGTTTGAATTGTATCCCAGGTGGGAACTCTGGGTTTCCCATGATTGGAGTCATTGGGCTGGGATAGGAGGATATGTTGTATTTTCTGACTGCAAGAATGAACGGTGTTAGTACCAAAACTAAAATTTGCCTAAAATTTGACTTGTAGCTTGGAGCAGACTTCTGGAAAAATCAGTGAGCCAATCACATAAGCAGGAAATTACATTTCCTGTGGTGTTTTGTACACCAACAGTGTACAGAACAACCCCAGGTTGCCATATGGAACTTTACAGAAAAGTACCATAGCAGCAGATTGAAAAGATAAGGTAATTTATAATGACAATAAATTACAAAAAGGTTGGGTAGCAATAGTATTTTGTTTAATTTGCTATATTTTTCCTCATTAAAGTGCAGTTATTCTTTAAGTTATTGCACACTGATCATCTCTTGTTTTGTCCCACTTTGTTCTCAATATCTAGGGATATGGAAGTTACAGCCTTTTTTTAAATACAGTATGTGCCTATAGTTATGGCGGGTCTCACTGTGCTGTCCTTTCTAGTCTTGGAAATGGATGGGAAAAGACTAAAGTTTAAATTGAAGCTTTACTCTTTTGCAGAAGTAAAAGCACCAGAAGAATCTTCAGCATCCCACACTTCCTACTGTGTAGAATACCTGCAGTATAGCTGGAAGCTCAAAGTTACAAAGCTCTTAACAAACAAAATATTGTGTATTTAAATGGTGGACAATTGAGCATATGAGCATTCAGACGCCTGTAGCTCCATGCCTAGGCTTGAATGGAAATGCCTCTAAACATGTGAATGTTTAAACATGTTGAATGATTGGTCTATAACCGACTGAGTGACCACCTGACTAAGAACAAACTTCTTGATCCCCTTCAGTCCAGATTTCGCCCTCAACATTCCACTGAAACTGCTCTTCTTAAACTCACAAACGACCTACTAACAGCTAACACCAATGGACACTATTCTGTACTACTCCTCCTGGACCTCTCTGCTGCATTTGACACAGTGGACCACCCTCTCCTCAAAAAAAAACTCCACTCCCTTGGTCTCCATGACTGTATTCTTCACTGGTTCTCATCCTACCTATCCCAATGCACTTTCAGTGCTACTTGCAAATTTACTACCTCCTCTCCTCTTCCTTTCTCCATCGGGGTCCCCCAACTTTCCATTCTTGGACAGCTCCATTTCTCAATCTACACCTCCTCCCTGGGTCAGCTGATTGCCTCCCATGGCTTTCAAGATCATTGCTATGCTGATGACACCCAAATCTATCTCTCCACCCCTCAGCTCACTCCATCAGTCTCCTCATGCATCACCAACTTACTAACAGACATATCAGCCTGGATGTCACATCACTTCCTCAAACTCAACCTATCCAAAACTGAGCTCATGATATTTCCTCCCCTACGTTCCCTTTCCCCTGATTTTTCTGTCAAAATCAATGGCTCAACTATCAACCCGTCCCCCCCATGCTAAGGTCCTAGGTGTAATCCTGGAGTCTGAACTATCCTTTCGGCCACACATCCAGTCGCTGTCCAAAGCTTGCCACCTCAACCTCCGCAACATCTTCAAGATACACCCCTTCCTAACCAACGACACTACAAAGCTTCTAATCCACCCCCTGGTCATCTCCCGTTTCGATTACTGCAACTCCCTTCTCATTGGCTTACCTTTAAACAGGCTATCCCCCCTTCAAAGGAATTTGATGCAATATGTGGACAGCGCACAGCGCAGCAATCCAAAATAAAAGTCAGTTTATTTGCAATTAAAATCAGAGAATGCAAGCTGGTTACCACACAGTTCTGGATGGCAGTGAGGACGTTGAGGATGGACACTTCACAGTGAACGAACCGGAACATTCACAGCTATGTCTCTCAGGATGTTTTTGATGGCAAAAAGCAACCCTCCGTGGAGCAGGACAAATCTGCGCATAGGGGAACACTGCAGATTTGTCATTTATATTTTGCAGTGCCCCTGCGGCTTTCTCTATGACACACCATGCGCACATTGCGCATGTGCATAGGGGAACATCGCAGATTTATACAGAAAGGTATGTGATAAACATAGTGTCCTTCGCCACTTTCTGGGGACACATAACAAAAATGCTGGATGTCTAGAGGTGATGGCAATAGAAACTATTCCCAAGTCACAGCAACAGGGCTTGCTTGCATTCCATGCTGGTTCCTGCTTGTCTCCATCGAAACATGGGGACAAGGTGCTTTGGTGCACCCCAAAGCCCTCTCCCCATGTTGAGGGCAAGTGGCCTGGTATGGCTCAGGAGGGGGGCGCTAGCTCGCACCCCCATCCTGGCCCGCCAGGCTGCATGTTCAGATAAGGGTCTGGTATGGATTTTGGGGGGGACCCCATGCCGTTTTTTTTTTTATTTTTTTATCTGTATTGCCGGGAGCCGACAATACATTACAGCCGTGACAAGTGATAGGTGATTGGAAAAAGACAAACACAGAATGATTTCTTCAGAATAACAAAAGGCTTTTATTAATCCCTATGGTTCCATGCACTGCACAAGACTGTTCCTTGAGTGGCGTTCCTACTGTGGAATAAGGTTGTGATATTTACAGAGTTATCTGTATGGACCATCCCTGGCTATACCTTAATGCGGTTAACCCAGTGCTTATGGTCAGGGCCGCTGATAGAAATTATGGGGCCCCGTACAGCCTACCTGACGGGGCCCCCTTCAGTCCCACCCTCAACCCCGCCCCTGGCCCCTCCCAAGACCCCGCCTTGAAGAAAAGTGCAGGAACAGGCTGGATGAAGTACAAGTATGCAATCCAGCCTGCTGTGCCAACCTGCTGCAGTAAATTGACTGAGGATGGGCGGCAAGCAGTTCGGGGGGAAAAGGTTGGGGGTGGGTCCACATGACAGGACTGATCAGACACACCTGTCCGTTCTACAGGTGGACCTAATTTGACCCTCTATACTTGTGTCCATTTAAACCCACCTACCTCCAATCCGATCCGCTTAACAAAATGGAAAGGAATCTGTTCCCCTTCGTCTAGCCGCTGGGTGTAAACGAACATCTGTTTTTTTACACCAGCCATCCTTAGAGCAGAGTGGGCTGTGTCCATGTCCACTATACATAAGCTGAGTGGTCACAGACCTGTCATCTGCCCACTCCGATCAGTGGACAGATCCCCCTCTGAACAAACAGATTCCACTCTGTGTGAAAGCCTTGATAACAAACATCAACACAGGGAGCTTAAGATCATCAGAATTTTAACACACAGGCAGCAGTCAGCAGGTGTTCTATCATGGCTGGCACTCTCAAAATGATATAAAGTTGGCATAGTCTCTCATATAAACTACAGTGCACTGTACATTTCTATAATGTCAACATCCATATTACCATCTACAACACACGGGCAGCAGTCAGCAGAGGTTCTCTGTCACAGTGTGTCACATAGCATGGCTGGCACTGTCGCAGTGTCACAGGACATGGCTGTTGGGTGCTGACCTTTTTAACTTATGACCAATGAGTTAACAAAATCAGCACCCAACAGCCATGTCCTGTGACACTGCAACAGTGCCAGCCATGCTATGTGACACACTGTGATAGAGAACCTCTGCTGACTGCTGCCCGTGTGTTGTAGATGGTAATATGGATGGTGACATTATAGAAATGTACAGTGCACTGTAGTATATATGAGAGACTATGCCAACTTTATATAATTTTGAGAGTGCACAATACGCCTACCAAGCTCCATCATATGGGAGTTAATGCAGACCCTGTTTGTTATAGATGTCAAAGGGGCAGAGGTGACCTCATCCATCAACTCAAATCGCCACAACACACATCACACTAGTGTGAACCATGCCCAAGTGCTGGACAAATACCCTACTAAAACAGCCGGGTAAAAAAATCTGTATCCTCTTCCTGCTGAAATTATATGCATCTTTAACAGGGGGAACTCTCATTTAGAAAACATTGCATGCTTACAGGCTGTGTACACATAATGCTGGAGGTTTGCAGTGAGTTGGGACAGTAGTCTTTGCTTAAAATAAAGTTCAGCGACAAGCAGATCTTGAAGCCCTCTAATCCCCCATAAGATCTATCTGCTCTTAGTAGACATAAAGCTGACAATGTAAGGGTTCACATTGTCACACAATAGTAATGTTTTCCCCTATGTAGACACCATATCACTACAGCTTCCCCTTACAATTCTATGCAGCCACCCCCCCATCCCCTTCACATTAGGCATCTGCACTACAAAACAGGAAAACAGACCTTGTAAACTTCAGTGCAAGCTCTGCATTCTCTTCTACACACAGGGAGGGGGCGTGGCTGAGCCTGGGACATGGACAGCAGACAGCCCACAAGATAAGGAACACAAAAGGACAGTACGTGAAATCAAAGGGCTGCTCCTCTGCACTCCAGCATCACTTGTCATTTATGGGCTACAGATGGGGGTGGTAGGAGAAATTCTGGCGGTGTTGAAGCACCCACCTGGTGCTGCTCCTGCCTGCTCCCAATTGTCCCCCTTCAGGCATGCTGCCTGTCAGTGACTGTGTCACTTGCCTGTGCACCGCCACACCAACCTCTGGGATGCCGATCTGCTCCCTCTCAGCCAACTCACAGAAGCTTCTCCCTCACTCCACGGCACCTGCTGACAGTGCTGAGGGAGCGGAGGTACAAAGAATCACTCCGCCAGGGAGGGCATAGCATAGGCAGTAGGCGGGCGGATGGCAGACCGGATCTATAATGTGCAGCAACTGCACTTCATGTACCTACGCCCGAAAATGAAAAAAAAAGTTCTTGCTCTGCTCCAGCCTCCTGCGACCCTCATTTGACCTGATGGGGCCCAGGGAAACTTAATTTAACCCTGGGTAGTAAGTAGAAGCAGGAGTGTGAGCTATAGAAATCAATTTATTATTATAGGCAGGAATGAACCATAAAGCTGCCCGGGCCCCCCTGTCTTGCTGATGAAGCCGGGCCCGGTACAACAGGGCTGGTTGTACTGCCCTATCAGCGGCCCTGCTTATGGTACCTGAGTCTGCATTCTCTGGTAAGCAGTGAATTTATATGAATGGTGGACGGTACACAGTGGTGATTTAAACACGAATGATGGCAAGACTAACTTATATCACAAAGTTTGCACTGAGATCTTCATTTCAATTTTATTCTACATTATATATTTTTTGTGGATTTTATTTACACTATATGGACTTTATTGTTATTTTCATATAATTTTGGCCCTTTTGCACATTACATTTATATTTTTATATTCATTGATATTTTCTCAGCGCTGCACTTTTTACCACATTTTTGTTGCAATGTTTTGTTCATTGTAGTCCTCGCACTAATTAGCACCGTGTTGCACATATACTCTTGTAAACAATTGAAATATGCTTCTAATACACTTGTTTATATGCACAAAAAATGCTTAAAAAAATGTCTAAAATGACCAGAAAATTAAGGTAAAACAAGCCATAGACATAGAAGGGCTGTGCCAGTTGCATGTCTATCAGCCTGCTTTGACACAGACTGACACTAGAATGTACTCAACTCACCCCAGCATACACATTTATAGGGATGAGGATGGGAGGAAGATGTGAGTAGACCCCAGCAGAAAAGAACAGTGATCAGATGAGAGACAAGATAATGAGCATTACTGATATTGGAAGCAATCATTATTACACGCACATATATTCCAAGTTGTTGGGAAACATCTATGAAATTGGTCCGTTCTCTTCTTCTTTTGGTACTTACAGCACTTCAAGTGACACTAATTTTTATTTATTTTTTAAATAAAAAAGAGGTTTTGCTTACCTGCTCTGTACAAGGATATTGCAATCTGGCAGTCCCCCATCTGCACTATCAGCTTCTCCTTGCTCCGGGTGCCACCTTAGCAAGTTGGGTACTAAGGATGCAGTGTGCCTGGGCATTTCTGAGCCGAGCTGAGCGTGTACATACACACACACACACAGCGCTAGTAAGCCACACCTCAGCTCCCGCCTCACAGAAGCCTATGGCTGTGCTGCTCCCAGTTTCTCCTGTGAAAGCAGGTAGTGAGGGAAGCAGGGCTGGAGCCGGAAGTAGTGCTAGAGCAGAGAAAACAGAGACAGATAGGTGTTTAGGCACAGGGGGGTCTAGAAAAGATAGTGGAGTGTTTTTTACCCTAATGCAGAGAATGCATTAAGGTACAAAAATAAAAGTTAGGAACCACTTTCAGTCATATCGCAATAGAAATTGTCTGGCTCCAATTGCACTTTTGTTTTTTGAATAACCAGACTAACTGAAACACTGCTTAAGCCACACAGCACCAAAGCCAAGGGCTCCTGTTGCTATGAATCTGCCTAGTGAGGAGTGAGAGAGCCAAGAGAAATGCTGCTCTCATGCACAGCACTGGATCAAGATGGAGCTCAGGTAAGTATAAGGGGGGGGGATGGCTGTGGGGAATTCTGCAGCACAAATTGTTTTTTTTACCTTAAAGCATAGCACACATTAGGATAAAAAAACCTTAAGGATTTAGAACCACTTTAAACCTTAACCCTCCATCCACCCCTAGACCTAATTCTGACAAAGTAACCTTTACCATTTAATGCAGCACTTAAATCGAAAGTTTATGTATGGCCATTTTTTTCTTATTTTGAATGTGGCAGGTTTAGAACTTTTGCCTTTTTGTTTTTTTACTGATGGCCTGTTAAGAAGATTCACCCTCTCTATTATTCAAGGTGGCCACTGTCACCCATAAAGAAAACGTTGGGAAACTTAACATTTTAGAGCTATCATCTGAAAAAAGTTGAGGGGAAATCTTCAAATCGACAACCATCTAAGAGGGTATTTTACCTTACTATTTATAGATCTCCTCTTAGTTTCTGTTACATTGATAGGAGCAGAAATGGAGGGAATGTTTTGAGATGGGACAGAGACACAGGGAAAAAAATTAAGGGGGTTTAAACCATTCCCTACTCTATCTACTTTAATGCTTTAGGGAGAGCTCCATGATTGGAGGAGACTAACAGGTAACGTGACTGGGCTCTCCTCCTGGCTTTATTTTCCTTTTTTCAACTTCATTTTTTTTTTCTTTAGTTAGTTCTCTGACAAATTCAAAGTTTAGAAAGCAATGGAGAGCTAAGCACATTTATAAAGCATATCACTGTACCTTCTTTACAGTTTCCTATCAACATGCATGCACTTTGACCACTTGCCTACTGGGCATTTACCCCCTTGACCAGGCCAATTTTCAGCTTTCAGTGCGGTCATGCAACACTGTAGCCAAACATTTTTTATCAAATTTTTTCACTCAGATTGAGCTTTCCTTTGGTGGTATTTAATCCCCACTGGGTTTTTATTTTTGCTGAATAAATGAAAAAAGACTGAAAACTATGAAAATAAATAAAAAAGCCCTTTTTCATAGTTTGTTATAAAATTTTGGAAACAGGCAATTTTTCTCCTTCACTTACGTGCACTGGTGAGGTGGCACTGGTCAGCACTGATTAGGATACACTGATAGGTGGCACTGATGGGCACTGGTAGACGGCACTGATGGGTGGCACTGATGGGGAGGCACTAATGGGCACTGATTGGCAGCACTAGTGGGCACTGTTTGGACTGCACTGATAATCAGGACACTGATAATCAGTGCTCTGATTATCAGTGTACATGTCCCTTTTAGAGAAGCCAGTTATCGGCTCCTATCCTCTCCTCATGCATGTGAGCATGAGAAACGGAGTGCCAATAACTGGCTTCTCTTTACATCCGGTATCAGCTGTGATTGGATGCAGCTAATTATGTGGTAAAGAGCCACTGATTGGATCTTTACCCCGATCTGCGATCAGCGGTATCCTCCATATACTGTGATCACAGACCACGCATGCAGCTCTGGCTCACACTTGGTGCGATCATGAGAGGCTGTCATATGACGGCTTCCCAGAACTAGCCGTCTGTGCTGTAGCCGTCATTTAGCTATAACACGGTCGGCGAGTGTTTAACATTGGCCGCATGGAGTTTCCCATGGCAGGTTTCCTGATGGTGACAATAGTGCACTTTGCCTGCATTGAAAAAGCCACTTGTAGTCAGCTGGATGACAGGTTTGCCACCCAAAATATTGCATACTTGAAAAAAGATTGTCATAGGAAGATCAACAGGAATTATTTTGATGAATGCTGCAGATTTCAAAATACTGGCAATTATCTTTGAAATTACATTAAAAACATACAGTATATGAAGTCTGAAGGATTGGGTTTTCATAAAGTAAACACACACACACACTATATACAGTTTTCTGTATATACTGTTATAAAATTAGAACAGAACACTTCACTTTTTGACATTCCATCATTCCTCTTCTGTAACTTGTTTATTTTTATTATCTCTGGATTTTTTTCTCTCTCCTGACCTCCAACAGCAGAAAACTTATCAGTTACTTGCTGACAGGCTAGGCATCTGCTGCTAGTTTCTGTATATTCATGAGACACCAGTGCTGAATTTGTTTTTGTCAAAACATAAAATCTTGTAAATAAATAAATAAATAAATAAATGAGTTAATAGGTAGGAACCTTTCTTATGAGCCAGTTTAGATATGCCAATATTTTCTGAAACAATTCTAAATTATTACCATAAACAATAAAGTGAAGCAAATAAAAAATGAACCATAAAACGTAACTGCAAAGCTAGACAACAATATACATTGCTAGGTTTTACAAACTCTACTGCAGATATTTGTTGTTACTGTGTTTCTACTGCAGAAAAATTGATAGGATAAAGATAATTTTTAAAGTGTTCAACTGGAAAATGTGCCTTTAGATGTGAAAGTTTCTAACCAAAGATGAAACTGCCGGTGCAGTAAGCAAAAGGATATTGCCATGGATGCCATGTATGTAATATGTAATATACAATCAAGAGGAGGTTTTCACCTAATTACAGAGTCGGCGGAAGGGGTCTTTAAAGGATATTGGCAGACTTGTATAAAGTACTCGAAATTTCTACTTGAGTAAAAGTACAAGTGCTCGATCAAAAAGTGACTTGAGTAGAAGTGGAAGTGCTCGCAGAAAAAGTTACTTAAGTAGAAGTACTAAAGTATTCAACATTTTTTTTACTTAAGTATTGCAAGTAGTTTTTTCAAAAAATTTGCTACTTAAGTACTAAAAGTAAAAAGTACCAGTAGTTTTGAAAAAAAATTTCTACTCAAGTACTGAAAGTAGAAGTACAAGTACTGTGTTATGTAGTTATTAAAGAAAGAAGTCAAAAGTTTGAACATCATATTGTTTTTTATTATTTCAAATGATTTATTCAAATGATTAACCTGTGTTTGTTAGTAGTTCCTTGATGCACTTTAAGCGCTGTAGCACCAATTATTTGTTTGTTTCATATTTTCTTTTTATTGGAAAGATTTGGTATATAGCAGCTTTTATTATATACAGCCTTTATTTTCGTATGCGCTGATTTACAAATGACATTATACACATTTTTTTGAGCTTTATGCAACCTGCCATCTACTGTTCTGGCAGTGGTAATTTTTTTAAAAGTAACTAGTAACTATGCAGCACAAAAAAAAAATATCGGAGTAGAAGTATCGAAATCATCGAAAAAATGTAGTGAAGTAAAAGTAGAAGTAGGAGAAAAAAATTCTACTCTAGGAAAGTACAGATACCGCATTTCGGTACTTAAGTACAGTACTTAAGTAGTTCTACTTCGTTACTATACATCTCTGGATATTGGATATTGCCAAAAGGATATTGTCATGGATACCATGTATGCAATATGTAATATACAATCAAACTCTGTATAGAGGAGAGGTCATCTCTGTATAGAAGAGGTTTTTACCTAATTACAGAGTTGGTGGGAGGGGTCTGTGAATGATCTTGTTTACCCAGGTCATGGTATAGCTAGCAGTAATCACATTCAACTGACCTTGTCTTGTAATGTTGCAGACTTTTCACTACTTCTTCAGTTTCCTCAGCTCTAATAACTGTCAGGAACATACCCCAGCACCACCCATGTGAGGGTATGGGATTTCTGGTAAATCATCTCTACAAACCCCTAATGGCTGCCATAATTGGAAGAAGAAAAAAATCTTGATTGCCATCTTCAGACCTAACTTGGAAAATAAACAATGGCTGAGTCCTCTGAAAATATATATAGCTCCTCCAGTCCATTCCCCTGTATGGGATCTAAACATGGTTCTCTGCACAGCTGAAGCTGCCATTTTAACCCACTAGAGACATTCATATTTTTACCCAGACATTCATGCTTTTAACCCATTAGGGACATTCTTTTCTCCCACCTGTAAGTTGGTATTCCAAAAAAACTGCGGGGGGGGGGGGGGCTGATGGAGAAAATAAAAATAAAGTTGTTAGGTGGTTGCCAGATAGGCTTCTCTGAAGAGATGTGTTTTCAGGGATCGTCTCAAAGTGGACAAAGTAGGGTATAGTCGGGCAGATAGGGGTAGAGCATTTAGAGAATGAGAGAGGCTTGGGAGAAGTCCTGGATGCCGGCATTGGAATAGGTGACAAGGGAGCTAGAGAGCAGGAGATCCTAGGAGAAACAAAGAGAATGATTTGGTTGGTATTTTGAGACCAGATTAGTGATGTAGCTGGGTGCCAAGGTATGGATGACTTTGTAAGTTATGGTTAGTGATTTGAATTGAATTTGTAGGTTGAGTGGCAGCCAATGGAGGGATTGGCAAAGAGGGTAGCAGACACAGAGCGGTTTGTAAGGTGGATGAGCCTGGCAGCAGTGTTTATGATGGACTGAAGGGAGGGTAGCCTATTTAAAGGTAAGCCAATGAGAAGGGAGTTGCAGTAATCAAGAGGAGAGATGACCAGAGTGGATTAGAAGCTTTGTGGTGTCATTGGTTAGGAAGGGATTATCTTGGAGATGTTGCAGAGGTTGAGGCGGCAAGCTTTGGACAGCGACTGGATGTGTTGGAGATCCCATTCAGGTGATCCCTGAAGACACAACTCTTCAGAGAAGCCTATCTGGCAACCAGCTAACAACTGTACTTTTATTTTCTGCATCAGCCCAACCCCCACATTTATTACCTCTTGTATCTCTTGACCCTCCCTCTTAGATTGTAAGCTTTAACAAGCAGGGCCCTCTAGTTCCTACTGTATTAAAGTGTATTGTATTTGTACTGCCTACTCTCAAGTTGTAAAGAGCTGCTTAAACTGTTGGCGCTATATAAATCCTATATAATAATAATAATAATAATATTAATATATTTAATAACTCGTACTATATAGATAGAATTCTATGTGAATATATGTAATCGCCACATAAGCTAATTTATAATTTAATCCCTCCATGCTTAAAGGGAAAAAAAATCTAAATGCCTAAGCACAATTTTGAAAGTTTGACATGTGTAGTAAAACAGTACATATCGTCACAACTACTTAGTGTATCCAGTTGGATTATACCTTGTTTTTTTTTTCAGGACAATATGGGCTTTCTTTTGGTGATAAATGGTATTGGTTATCTCCTGATTGTATTTTTATTATTAAAGCAAAACTGGTCCAAAATAGTAAAAAATATATATATTTTTTTTTAATGTAGCTGTATATGGCTCCTTTCACATGAACGATTTGATCAGATCCGCCTGTCAGTTTTTTAGGTGGATCTGATCAGATCCTCCATGCATCCCTATGGGGCAGTGGATGTCAGCGGAGACATGTCCGCTGACACTCACTGCCATCCGATCCAATCCTGTCCGTGAAATCCGGACGGATGGAAACCCTATTTTCCATCCGTCCAGGAGACTGGAGTGTGAAAGGAGCCTAATTCTTGCTATTATCCTTACCACCAAAGAACACCCCAAAAAATATATATATGTATATTTTAGTTGTTGTTTGTACCCGTAGTACAGCCCACAAACAATGGTGCGCCTTTTGCATTTTTTTATCCTGCCTAAAACACACACACTAACTGACACTGATACTAATAAAACAAAAAAAATGTTTATTCTACCCAAAGTATGCTGACCATAACCTTTGGCCTAGGCCTTGACCCTAACACTAACCCTGGCAAACCTTTTTCTTTATTTTTAATTATATTTTTTTGTTTTACACTCTTTAGATTGTTTACATTTCATCTCCTGCAAGAAAAGGAAGATACAATGTATCTTTCTCTTCATTCAGGAGAGGAAATAAACTCAGGGGCAGGCTCACAGAGACTGATCACTTTGATAGCCAATCAGAGGCACAGCTCTGGTTCCGATTGTTAGTACGAGAGCCAGGTCATTTGAACAACATTAACCCCTCATGCCAACATAACACATATATGCAGCCTTACAGAAGTAGGTTGTTTTCCATGGGTCGCATATGTGCGCATCTCCCTTTTTGCTGGGAGCACGCTGCACATTACGCTCCCAGCACAGAGACCTATTCAATTGAATCAGCAGATGCTGTAATTTTCCAAAAATTGTTACCAAATCGAATGTTATACACAAAAACGATTCCCTGCCATTGTGACTAGCATTTCCCACAGTAGGATTTATTTTGGATTTGTGAGACTCCTACTAGTCCCTGCACACCTACCTGTAGTAGTTTGCATCCCTCCACCTTGCCTGCTTTGGTGATTTTTCTAATCTGCCTGGAGGTCAGCTTTAAATACAAGGAAAAAAATAATTGACATCATATGCATAATTACTGAAAAAAAAATCCTATTCAATTTACGTACCAAAAACACATGTAACGTACGTATCAAAAATGTAGATTTTTATTGTTTTAATCCATTGTGCAAAAAGCTAAAAACACTGAAAATGTGGTTAGATTGGAGTCATTTAGGGCATCTTGTCAAACAAAGTCATTATAAAATGAAACTGTCAGCTCTGGCCAAAGCTTGTGAGCAGTGAGGCGGGCACTATTAGCAGCTACAAGCAGTACAGACTCCTTAATGTACTGGAAAGATAGCCTGCAACGTGTTTGATTAAACCAGTACATGTGAGGTTACATCAGGTTATGGAATTATTTCTGCACCTTCAAGTACATTTTACAATACCTTATGCAAAGCACATCTGCATTGTAAAGAGAATCGTATTAGAATATAAAACGAATAATTTGGTTTCTGAGATTAAAAACCCAACTATTTAAGTGATTAGGCAAGTATGCAGTTTTTTTTTTTTTTTTTACTACAGATAACCTGAGTGTAAAGGTGTATTTTAGAAAGAAATATAACTTTTAAATTGTGAAATGTAAACGTCTGCACCATGAAAATGGCAAAAATGTAAAATCAGAGATTTCCCCTGCTCCCCGCATATTATTGGTTCATCTTTCATTCTCTTGTCTCATAGTTGACGTTATTGATCTACAAAATACAGTTCTCCGCTCCCCATTACTATAAAGCTTTGTTTCACTGATGGCGGCAGAAGCCCAGATGTTGATAAGGTCAGGTACAGCATACAGCAGTACAATAACAATTTAGGGAGAACTATTTGATTATTCAGGTGGCCAGAGATTATTATCATCTTATCATTATGGTTGAAGGGGAGTGAGCACTGAGCAGAAATTATAATGGAATTAGGACATCAGGTTGCCTAAAATGTAACTCTAGCCAAAACATTTTATTTTAGTTTTGGAATGGGTTTGGGTTACAGACTTGTTAGGTTTTATTGCTGTCTGTGTCACCAATGGTGGGGAGATTTTTCCTTACTTTCTGTACTTCCTTTCCTGGTGACCATTACTTCTGGGAAAGAAAGATAAGGGAATCTACCCAACAATTAAAACGACTGATCTCAGCTCTCCAGTTACAGGGGGAAAGAGAGAGCATTGCGCATGCTCAGGTTTTAAATTAGGGCAAGTGATCGCTCCTGTGATGCTGGGAGCAAGCGCTTAATGTATGGTTTATCTTAGCTGCTAGGCAGAACAGGGCTGATCACTTTTATGGTAGTATTTTGGCCAGGGTTTCGGGGTGCCGCTGATAGTGTACAGGTATGGCATTTAAAAGCTGAGCAGGGTTTTTTTTACTCTACAGGTAAAGTTATGACATACTGTACTCCGTACCCACAATGTCTTGCTGTTGCTAGTTGTTGTGGTGGCTTTACATACCCAGATTTTATAATTCGCTAGATGTTGTTTTCGGGTACCATTATATTGGTATTTGTAGAATTAGCCTCTGCTTTTGGTGCCTGAGGCCCGATTGTTAGGCATATAAAGTGGTTCTTTCCTTGGGGTATATTAAATGTTGTATGCATGGAACTATAGTCAGGTCCATAAATATTGGGACATCGACACAATTCTAATCTTTTTGGCTCTATACACCACCACAATGGATTTGAAATGAAACAAACAAGATGTGCTTTAACTGCAGACTTTCAGCTTTAATTTGAGGGTATTTACATCCAAATCAGAGGAACGGTGTATGAATTACAACAGTTTATATATGTGCCTCCCACTTTTTAAGGCACCAAAAGTAATGCGACAGATTAACAATCATGAATCAAACTTTCACTTTTTAATACTTGGTTTCAAATCCTTTGCAAGCCAGTCAATTACAGCCTGAAGTCTGGAACGCATAGACATCAACAGATGCTGGGTTTCATCCCTGGTGACGTTCTGCCAGGCCTCTACTGCAAATGTCTTCAGTTCCTGTTTGTTCTTGGGGCATTTTCCCTTCAGTTTTGTCTTCAGCAAGTGAAATGCATGCTCAATCGGATTCAGGTCAGGTGATTGACTTGGCCATTGCATAACTTTCCACTTCTTTCCCTTAAAAAACTCTTTGGTTGCTTTCGCAGTTTGCTTCGGGTCATTGTCCATCTGTACTGTGAAGCGCCGTCCAATGAGTTCTGAAACATTTGGCTGAATATGAGCAGATAATATTGCCTGAAACACTTCAGAATTCATCCTGCTGCTTTTGTCAGCCATCACATCATCAATAAATACAAGAGAACCAGTTCCATTGGCAGCCACACATGCCCATGCCATGATACTACCACCACCATGCTTCACTGATGAGGTGGTATGCTTTGGAGCATGAGCAGATCCTTTCCTTCTCCATACTCTTCTCTTCCCATCACAAGTTAATCTTGGTCTCATCTGTCCATAGGATGTTGTTCCAGAACTGTGAAGGCTTTTTTAGATGTTGTTTGGCAAACTCTAATCTGGCCTTCCTGTTTTTGGGGCTTACCAGTGGTTTACATCTCGTGGTGAACCCTCTCTATTCACTCTCATCGGTGCATTCTTTTTTTTTTAAGGATGTTCCAAACAGTTGATTTGGCCTCACCTAATGTTTTTGCTATCTCTGATGGGTTTGTTTTGTTTTTTCAGCCTAATGATGGCTTGCTTCACTGATAGTGACAGCTCTTTGGATCTTATATAGAGAGTTGACAGCAACAGATTCCAAATGCAAATAGCACACTTGAAATTAACTCTGGACCTTTTATCTGCTTCTTGTAAATGGGATAATGAAAGAATAACACACACCTGGCCATGGAACAGCTGAGTAGCCAATTATCCCATTATTTTTGGTACCTTAAAAAGTGGGAGGCACATATACAAACTGTTGTAATTCCTACACCCCCCGCTCGTTCTCTGACATCCCCGCGCGAGTGACTGGCGGCTCCGATGTCCGCCGGTCACTCGCGATCTCCCGCTGGAGAGGGAGAAAGGCAGGTGGCTAATGTAAACAAAGCCGCCTGTCATTCTCCCTGGTGTAACTGCAGAGATCATACGATCCTGCTATGTAGGATCGTATGTCTCTGTGGTTACATCACAAGCCACGCCCCCCCACAGTTAGAATCACGACCCTAGGGATACATTTAACCCACTGATCACCAATAAAGTTAACCCCTTCCCTGCCAGTGTCATTTTTACAGTAACAGTGCATATTTATAGCACTGATTACTGTAGTAATGTCACTGGTACCCCCAAAAGTGTCAAAAATGTCAGTCAAGGGTCCGATCTGTCCGCCGCAATGTCGCAGTCCCGCAAAAAAAAAATCGCAGGTCGCCGCCATTGCTAGTAAAAAAAAAACAAACATATGTAGCAGAAAACAAATTGGCCTAAAATGTTATAAAATTTTGATTTTTACATTTTTTTTGGGGGGGGGGAATTTCATATAAAAAAATGTGAAAAATATTGTTATTTTTTCAAAATTGTCGCTCTTGTTTTGTTTATAGCAGAAAAAGTAAAAATCGCACAGGTGATCAAATACCACCAAAAGAAAGCTCTGTTTGTGGGGGGAAAAAAAGGACATCAATTTAATTTGGGTACCGCGTTGCATGACCGCGCAATTGCCCGTTAAAGTCACGCAGTGCCGAATCGCAAAATATGCCCTGGTCTTTGAGCAGGAAAATCCTACGGGGTTTAAGTGGTTAGACACAGCGGGAAGCGGGTCGCGGGAGGAGTGGTGGCAATTGCCGCCGGCCTCCCGCAATTGTCAGAGAAACTGACAGAAGACCTGCCTGCTTATGTAAACAAAGCAGGCGAGTCTTCTGTCACACAGGCAGAGAGCTAAGCTGAAACCCCGATCTCTCTGTGTCTGTCACAAAGCCCTTCCCCCCAACAGTGAGTAAGCACCTTTAGGCATACAATAAACCCTTTGATCACCCCCAGTGTTAACCCCCTTATCTGCCAGTGTCATTTATACAGTAACAGTGCATATTATTTAGCACTGATTACTGTATTGATGTCACTTGTCCGTCAGTTAGGGGTCCAATCTGTCCGCCGCAATTTCGCAGTCCAGCTAAAAATCGCTGATCGTCGCCATTACTAATAAAAAAAAAGTCCAAAAATCTATCTCGTAGTTTGTAAACGCTATAAATTTTGCGCAAACCAATTAAAATACGCTTTTTGGGTTTTTTCTTTTTTTTTTTACCAAAAACATGTAGCAGAATACAAGTTGGCCTAAACGGATAAAAAAAAACTAGATTTTTTACATTTTTTTATTGGGAATGTTTTATAGCAGAAAGTAATAAATATTGTGTTTTTTTCAAAATTGTCGCTCTTTTTTTGTTTATTGCGCAAAATAAATACCACCAAAAGAAAGCTCTACTTGTGGGAAAAAAGGACATCAATTGTATTTGGGTACAGCGTCGCATGACTGCGCAATTTTTCATTAAAGTAACGCAGTGTCGAATCGCAAAAAATGGCCTGGTAAAACCTTCTGGAGCTGAAGTGGTTAAACAATGGTGCTTTTCAAAAGGCAATACCAACAGTTCTGGATTTAGGTCTATCAAGTTCTGAGCCCCAGCAATGCGGTAGCTATGGTGTTTACAATGTAAATTGTTTTCTTATTGCTTTTTGTGGTATAATACAAAGTGCACATGACATTTACATCCATTTTTACCCATAAAGCTTGCACTGTAGAAAATGAAAGGCTTGAAAGCTTTATCTATGGAAATATATTCATCATGCTACAACTTGCTCCGAACGTTTGATTCAGAGCAACACATCTTGGCATAATGATTGCTCTTTATGCGTTTGTGACCCATCTGATCATTTGTTAGACAGTCTTTTTATATATATGTGATCTTCCACATCTGCCACATTTTCCCAGTTTTTTATTTTGTCTCTATCTAGTTTATATCTATCCAGCACTTTAGCTACAGTAGTTATTCAATGGGTTTTTGGAACATCAATTGCTTTGCTTAAAGTAAGATCAGAACCTTGAATTATTTATTTCCCTTGTACTTTGAGGAAGTATATTCCAAATACAATTCTGTCCTTAGTTATTTCTGCAGTATCAGTGAACAGACTCTTCTGACTTTTATAGTTTTAGGCCTGTCACAAACTGTTTATCGGGTCACTTATGCTTTCAATTTATTTGGTAAATTTGTATCATGCAATATGCATTCAGCTACTCCAGAAATGTCTTCCTATGAATTTTAAACATAAGCAGCAAAAGGAGGCATTTTGAAGGCAGTTCTAAAATGCCTTAGGCATTTGTTAGATGGGGGATTTTGCTGCCGGTGACACTTTGCCAATATCAGAATTATCTGAATTCAGTTTACCTTTTCATGTCAACTCAATTCTTCACTGTGTGAACGTGGTCGATCTTGTTGCTCCCCTGCTGGAGAATGAGATTGAGTTTCAGCAGTATAAGTGCAAGTTGAATTTTTGCAATTCTACTACCAGGGAAGTGTCAGCAGTGACAAAATCTTTCAGTTGACAGGGCCCCAATCTCCTCATAGGTGCCCATACTATATCCTCATTACTGGGGATAAGGGTTGTGTCTGTTGTAATCACTTTCTCACCTTCTGCATAGTGTCTGTGCCATAGTGTTTGTTCTTTACTTATCAGATCTTCTCTCCCCAGCAAAAGGTGTTCCCCTATGTTCCAGCCGTGGACTGTTCCTCATCATCCTCATGTCCAATGCAGAGCTATCAACTCTTCATCAGTCTTGATGACGTCAAGAGCAACTGATCGCCTGAGAATTAGGGAAAGGAGAGTATGGGGCTGGTCTTCTGGTCTTGCAGCCCAGGGGAGCCTACTGCAGTTGACGATCAGGTAAGTAAAGCCTTGTACACATAATAAGAATATCAGACGAATAATCATGTTTTTTGGTGGTTTTCTTGCATGTTACTCTCATATCAACAACCAATAAGTTACTAAAGTTACAAAAATTCTTGTACAAGAGAATACAACTTCAGAAGTGATGTAATGTAATGTATTGTATTGTATTGTAATGTATTCTTATATTTCCGAGCATTTGTGGTCTTGATTTTTCATACAAATATCATACTAATTACACAAAATAGCATTCGTTCTGAAAACTTTTCGTGCTTGTCCCTTCAAATATTTTTGCATGAACTGTCATGATCGGTTCTTAAAAGATGTGTGATAATCTACTAATAAATAGATTATCAGACCAATGCACTGAAAGAGGTATTTTTCATCAGATTTTGTTATCGTGTGTACTAGGCATAACACTGCATTCCTGGTCTCTTAGATGTAAATGAGCACTTAAAGTGGTTGTAAAGTCAGAAGGTTTTTTTTATCTTAATGTATTCTATGCATTAAGATAAAAAGCCTTCTGTGTGCAGCAGCCCCCCCTTATACTTACCTGAGCCCCCTCTGGATCCAGCGACGTCCATGAATCCTTCGACCGCCTGGGAATCTCCCTCCTTACTGGCTGAGACACAGCAGCAGGAGCCAATGTCAATCAAACTCAGTTAGCCAATCTGGAGAGAGAGGGAGTGGGGCCGAACCGCGGCTCAGTGTCTGAATGGATACACAGAGCTGCGGCTTTGCCTCCGATGCCCCATAGCAAGCTGCTTGCTGTGGGGGCACTCAACAGGAGGGAGAGACCAGGATGACAGGCTGCCCCGTGCAAAACCAACTGCACAGAGGAGGTATGTATAACATGTTTATTATTTTAATATAAAAAAAAAAAAACAAGACCTACAATCACTTTAAAGCTGAACTCCAGCTTTTCATACACTTTACATATTTCTGTTGGGTCAGTTATGTCCCCACTAACATGTGAGGGTGCTGGATGTGCAGTATAAACTGTATGTAGCTGAGACTATATACAGAATACTACGGCTGCGCATCTTCACTTACCTCACGATTCGATTCGATTACGATTATTAGGGTCGCGATTCGATACGATTCGATTCCGTGATGCATCACGATGCATCACGATTACTATGGGGACCCTTTTCTAAAGGGGGATCTATGGGGACCCTGCTCTAAAGGGGGATCTATGGGGATCCTTCTCTAAAGGGGGATCTATGGGGACCCTTCTCAAAAGGGGGATCTATGGGGACCCTTCTCTAAAGGGGGATCTATGGGGACCCTGCTCTAAAGGAGGATCTATGGGGAGCCTGGGCCTGCCCTAAAGGGGATCCAGGGGAACTGAGCTCTAAAGGGGGATCTATGGGGACCCTGCTTTAAAGGGGGATCTATGGAATAGATCCCCTTTAGTGCAGGCAGGTCTCCCGTAGATCCCCCTTTAGTGCAGGCAAGGGCAGGTCTCCCGTAGATCCCCCTTTAGTGCAGGGAAGGGCAGGTCTCCCGTAGATCCCCCTTTAGTGCAGGGAAGGGCAGGTCCCCCCATAGATCCCCTTTAGTGCAGGCCAGGGCAGGTCCCCCATAGATCCCCATTTAGTGCAGGCCCCCCCTTTAGCGCAGGCAGGTCCCCCCATAGATCCCATTCCCCTTTAGAGCAGGCCAGGGTCCCCTACCAATACAGCCCCCTTGGAGAAGGCCAGGGTCCCCCTTCTACCGACCCCCCCTTAGAGCAGGGGGGGTCTACATGCTGGGGGAGCTCCCCATAGACATGTCTACACAGCACTATATATTTCCAGTGTCACTACTCAATGGTCTGATATCCGGACTCTTCTATACCACCTCCACTCCATACACAAGTCATAGCACACAACCTAACATGATTATTATTGCCATAAGACTCATATCTATAATAATGCACAGTACTCAGCATCCTGTCTTCTACAATCATTACTTAGGGCCAATTCAGTGCTGAGCGCCAACAAGTTCAAGTTCACTGCACAGACAGAGCAGCCCCGCTCTCCTATAGATAATCAGTGAGACTATCAGCACCGTGCCCACAGCTCTATGTATATACAGACGGCTCTGTCCTCCCACTGCCACCAGCTCACCTGCCCGGTGGTGCTCATGTCTCACGCTGTACTCAGACACTGTGCCAGGACTCTGCCAGGATTTCCCCTCCCACTCTATCCCGCTATATGAGACGCTATCCAGTAGCAGTCTCTGTGTGATGGCTCCCTCTGGCGCACGGAAGGACCCGAGCAGCAGCTCTATCACGGAGAAGCTCCGTGTTCCACAAGCCCGGCCAGCGGCCCAGCGCCGCCATGTCACTTCTGTCCCCGCCCCCGGAACTGACGTCATTAGTAATCGATTTTTCAATCACCCCGAATCGATGCAGAATAGCGAAGGGTCGCATCGCGATGCATCGATTCGGCGATTATTTTCAGCAGCCCTACAGAATACCGCACTGTATTCCTGGTTCGAGCCAAGACTTCCAGTCTCATACCCAGAAACCATATCACAGCGGCGCTCAGCCATTCAGAGAAAGCATTGTATTCAGCCTCACTGCTAGGGAGGAATCGCTCAGTACAGAATCCAGAAGATTACTTCTATCACTGTAGTAGTGGAAACTACTAAAGTGATAGTTGCCTTCCACAGTGATAGCTCACGTAAAAGATATGCATGCTTACATCAGTCCAAGCTGTACCCATGTAACTATGCAATAAAAATCATATTTAGGCTTCAGCTTTAAATACAGCTATATGTTTAACATATGTTTAACATTTACTAACATATAGTAGCCCTGCTTTTAAGTATATGATGTGCCTTCAGATATACCATAAGGTTGTTTACTATCCGACACTGAACTTTACCATTCATCAGTAGTTTCTTCATGTAAATTAATTAACACTGGTGACCCTTATTTAAATTTTTTTTAGCAGTTGCTTAAATGTTTTTTTTTTCCAATGTTGCTGAAGCACACTCTACTATAGTCATTCGTTGCTGTCTGCAATCATGTATTGTATTCTGATTCTTTCTTTAACAATACATTATTGCCGAGTATTGCTGTGATGTAACCTCTTTATTGTCTGCCTCTGGTCTCTTTTTTGCACCTTTTTCCCAATGCTGATTGTAATAGAACATGAAAAGGGACTGTTCATTTAAATCCAGGTAATAACTTAAATGATAGGAAGAGACCTCATTTTGCAGACCTTTATGTCTCTTTTATAAAAAATAATCTCCAATTTATATTTTTAAAACCTACTATAGTCATGAACAAGGTTGATTTTTATTTCAGTTAAAGACCAAGACTGCAATAGAATAAATCGTCACTGTGAGATGCTCCAGTTCGATGTCAGCAGTGGAGCTGGTCAGCTGCTTTACTTCTTTGGGGCAAGAATGAAAATAAAGACAACAGTAATATTAGCTGCAAGTACACCATTGCAAGTACAACATTTTAAGTACAGTGAAGAGATATTGCAGGAGATAGTCAGGAGGTAGGCTGGAAGGTGGAAAAAGAAAAAAAAGGTAAGATTTGTTTGACTTAAATTTACAAATTTTTTTCTTTTTTTTTTTTTTTCTCTCCTCTTTAAAATGGCAGACTTGGTTCAGTGCAGGAATTGTTGTGCATTTATTTCAGGTTCCACTCTTTGGAGATTCGGATGCTGTCAGATCTGTAGGCAATTCTCCTTACTGCAGCAGGAAATTGCATTTTTGAAATCAGAGATATTTAAATTATCTGTTAAACAAACTCCAGCTGGGACTGCTGCAATGCCACTGCCACAGAGGACCCCCAGAAATGGCAGATGGGTTACTGCAGGTTCTGGAAGACTTAGAGTGGTGGATAGAAGACATGTCCCACAGTCGGTGGTTCTCCATAATTCATTTGCAGCACTCTCAGAATGTAAGGACAACATGGATATGGACTCAAGCACAGAGGGTGAGAAACCATCGACTCCTATGTATAATGTATGCAAGACTGCAGCCAAGGACAAAAAAGATAAAGTGAAGTCTCAAAGGAAGCAGCTGTTGCTGGGTGATTCAATCATAAGAAGTGTGGAGCTTAAAGAATATGGTTTTGTGAGATGTCTCCCTGGTGCTACTGCTAGGCGTGATAGAAGGCGTATTATTAATATTGTTAAGCAAGCAAAGCAGGAAGGGGACGTGGATGTTCTTGTCCATCTAGGGACAAATGACCTGGCTTGCAATGAAGTGTCAGAGGTGAAAAAATCTTTTATCACACTTGGAAATGACATACAGGATTTTGCATCCACCATTTCATTTTCTGAAGTTCTGCCTGTGCATAATGTTCAGAATGATAGGCAGAGGCGCATAAAGGAGTTCAACATATGGCTTAGTAAATGGTGTCAAGAGCAAGGATTTGGCTTTGTTTCTTATGATAGCTCTACTTGGAATAGAAAGGAACTGTACAAAAAAGATGGTTTGCATCTTTCTTTCAAAGGAACAAATATACTTAGTGAACAACTCCAAGAATTTGCGAAAGAGTATTTAAACTAGGAAGGGGGGGGGGCAAAAGAGTGAAAATACAAGAGTCCAATTGCCCCCCGAAACAATGCCAGAACAGGTCAGAAGCACAGAGGTTAAGAAATGATAAGCTCAGAGTCCTGTCTACAAATGCTCGCAGTTTAGGTAAAAAAATCAATGAACTTGGGGCAATAATGGCATCTGAGAATGTAGATTTAGTGGCTGTTACGGAGACATGGTTTAATGAAAGAAATGACTGGGACATAACCATACCAGGATACTCTTTATACAGAAGAGACAGAGAAGGCAAGAAAGGAGGAGGAGTGGCCCTGTATGTGAAAGATAGCATTAAATCTAACCTAATACAAGTTGGTGAGGCCAACATAGAGTCAGTTTGGGTTACGTTGCAGTTTGCTAATCATGCAGTAACTCGTGTAGGTGTGATATATAGACCACCTGGTCAAGTTAAAGAACTAGATGATCTACTAGTTGAAGAAATAGCTAAAATGACAATGAAAGGAGAAGTTATTATTATGGGAGATTTCAATCTTCCAGATATAAACTGGAAAACCAAAATAGCAAGTTCTACCAGGAGTACAGATATTCTAAATTCCTTACTGGGGTTGTCTCTACAACAAGTGGTTGAGGAGCAAACCCGGAGGGAGGCCATTTTGGATTTGGTATTCACAAATGGGGATTCGGTATATGATGTCATTGTAGGCGAAACCTTGGGATCTAGTGATCACCAGTCAGTGTGGTTTAATATAAGAACTGTGAAAGAATCACACCACACAAAAACAAAAGTTTTAGATTTTTAGAAAAACAAACTTTTCAAAAATGAAATTAGTCATAAATGAGTCCTTATCAGACTGGAACGGATTATATGGAGTCCAGGAGAAATGGGACTACTTAAAAGGTGCACTATTGAAGGCAACAGAAAATTGCATTAGACTTGTCAGTAAAAGCAAAAAAAGGAAGAGACCACTGTGGTACTCAGCAGAAGTGGCCCAAATCATTAAAAATAAAAAGCTAGCATTTTGTAATTATAAAAAAACCCAGAGCAATGAAGATAAGGAAATCTACAAGATTAGGCAGAAAGAGGCCAAGCAAGTTATAAGAACTTCTAAAGCGCAGGCAGAAGAAAAACTAGCTCAGTCTATGAAAAAGGGGGATAAGACATTCTTCAGATATATAAATGAAAAAAGGAAATTAAAACAAGGAATAACTAAATTAAAAACAAAGGACGGAAGGTATGTAGAAGAGAATAAAGGGCTAGCCGACTGCCTTAATGAATACTTCTGTTCAGTTTTTACAAAAGAAAAAGAAGAAGGACCTCCACTTGAAAGGATGACTAATGAATCGTTTGATGCATGTGTCTTTACAGAGGAAGACGTTCTAAGATTGCTGTCTAAAGTGAAGACAAATAAGTCACAGGGTCCTGATGAGATACACCCAAATTATTAAAAGAGCTTAGTGGTGAGCTGGCAAAACCATTAACAGATTTATTTAACCAATCATTAGTAACAGGAGTCGTCCCGGAAGATTGGAAATTGGCAAATGTCGTGCCCATTCACAAAAAAGGTAGTAGGGAGGAATCGAGCAACTATAGACCAGTGAGTCTGACATCAATAGTAGGCAAATTAATGGAAACCCTATTAAAGGATAGAATTGTGGAACATCTTAAATCCCATGGATTGAAAGATGAAAAACAACATGGGTTTACTTCAGGGAGATCATGTCAAACAATTCTTATAGATTTTTTTGACTGGGTGACTAAAATAATAGACGGTGGAGGTGCAGTAGACATTGCATATCTAGATTTTAGTAAGGCTTTTGACACTGTTCCACATAGAAGACTTATCAATAAACTACAGTCATTGAGCATGGACTCCCATATTGTTGAGTGGATTAGGCAGTGGCTGAGTGACAGACAACAGAGGGTTGTAGTCAATGGAGAACATTCAGAACAAGGTCATGTTACCAGTGGGGTACCTCAGGGATCTGTACTGGGACCAATTTTGTTTAATATCTTCATAAGTGATATTGCAAAAGGCCTCGATGGTAAGGTTTGTCTTTTTGCTGATGACACAAAGATATGTAACAGGGTTGATGTTCCTGGAGGGAAATGCCAAATGGAAAAGGATTTAGGAAAACTAGAAGAATGGTCAGAACTCTGGCAACTGAAATTTAATGTGGATAAGTGCAAGATAATGCACCTGGGGCGTAAAAACCCAATGGCAGAATATAGAATATTTGACACAGTCCTGACCTCAGTATCTGAGGAAAGGGATTTAGGAGTAATTATTTCAGAAGACTTAAAGGTGGGGGGACAATGTAATAGAGCAGCACGAAATGCCAGCAGAATGCTTGGATGTATAGGGAGAGGTATAAGCAGTAGAAAGAGAGAAGTGCTTATGCCGCTGTACAGAACACTGGTGAGACCTCACTTAGAGTATTGTGCGCAGTATTGGAGGCCATATCTCCAGAAGGATATAGATACTCTAGAGAGAATTCAGAGAAGAGCTACTAAACTAGTACATGGATTGCAGGAAAAAACCTACCAGGAAAGGTTAAAGGACCTTAACATATATAGCTTGGAAGAAATAAGAGACAGAGGGGATATGATAGAAACTTTTAAATACATAAAGGGAATCAACTCGGTAAAGGAGGAGAGCATATTTAAAAGAAGAAAAACTACCACAAGAGGACACAGTTTTAAATTAGAGGGGCAAAGGTTTAAAAGTAATATGAGGAAGTATTACTTTACTGAGAGAGTAGTGGATGCATGGAATAACCTTCCTGCAGAAGTGGTAGCTGCAAATACAGTGAAGGAGTTTAAGCATGCATGGGATAGGCATAAGGCTATCCTTCATATAAGATAGGGCCAGGGACTATTCATAGGATTCAGATATATTGGGCAGACTAGATGGGCCAAATGGTTCTTATCTGCCGACACATTCTATGTTTCTATGTTTCTAATACTGGCCACTTGCCCAAAAAGCCGCTCAACTAAAATTTTTAGTTTCAACCGTTAGGGCTGATTCAAATTGATATGAAGTAATGCTAAAACATATAGCATTGGTGTGTGCTGGCTAGTTATGTGCTTTACATGGTAAAGAACACATTTTATTGCGTGTTTCCACATCACGCACTGAGGCATGCAACTAAGCGCACTGCAGCAAAATTCATTTTAATTGGCAATCCAATGCTACTATTCAGTGTACAGCAACACACCTGCAATTTAGCACACCAGAATCCACAGATGTAAATCATCTGTATGTTGTGGTGACCTGCATCATTGAAAACATTACCCAGGGGAGGCACATGCACATGCGCAGAGGACTTCAAGATGGTATTGGAGCTCCGCACCGCTCCAGTCTTCTGATCCCTGCCACAGCCTTCAGAGCACTTCTTCCTGCCCCGCTCCACCATAGATCGACCTGGGAACACCCAGGGAATAATCTGATGTCTGGTGGTTCTGCTAGGAGGAACCTATCCAGTCAGCTGGACCCCATCCCGCCGCAGGCCAGTCTATCCAAGATGGTGGCCACTACCATACGAGGCACATACAGAGGAATCCATAGCTGACCAAGACACCTCCAGCCCTGCAATACCTCTTATAGTACATGTCACAGGGAGTAATCAGCCCCATGCTGCTCCTTCCCCAGCATCTACTGAATCACTGATTGGGAGGACATGTGAAGACCATATCCTTACACCCATGAGTGACTTTCTGGCCACCCCAGATGCATGAAAGAAGGGGCCCACATTCCCCATATCACCCCTACTAATTTACCTTCCATGACAGCTGCTTTTAACACAATGCTGTCCAGGGGTCTGACCCAAACAGCTGCACAGATCACCACCTCCATTCATGCTAAACTGCAGCATTTGGGATCATGGATGGAAGTCATGGAAAAGAAGGCTTATCAATCTGTAGCCAGAATTAACCAAAACACTTCCAGAATACAGGATATCCAGGATCAGTTGGAAACTGCATTGTCCAAAGTAGATTACCTTGAAAACCGTTCAAGACGATACAGCTTCAGAGTTAGAGGACTCCCTGAATCAGTGAAAGAAGTTAACCATGCAATTTGTTACTTCATCTCGGACTTAATCCCAGACATCCCAGAACACTGTTTGGAATTGGACAGAGTGCACAGAGCCTTGCAACCATAGCGATCTGATGGTCTACCGAGAGACATTATAGTTAAACCCCACTTTTACTCTATCAAGGAAGAGGTGATGAAATTGTCCAGGAATTCAGATGGGCTCACTATTCAGGAACATCGGGTTCAGGTCTTTGCAGACCTCTCCCCCTTTACCGTACAAAGAAATCGCTCTCTGAAACCCCTCCTTCAAGCTCTGGATCAAAGGGACATAATATACAGATGGTCCTTTCTATTTCGCCTAAACTTCTCATATCGGAACAAGACCCACAGCTTCTAATCATTTTCTGAAGGTGAACGTCTGCTCCTACACCTGGGGCTGATTACCCAAGAAATCCCTCCTCCTACCACCGCCAGGGGTCCCTCATCTGCCAAAAGGCTTTCTCCTCCTAGTCCACTGACTGACAACCAAGAGGTCAAGGGACTCTCAAACCCCCTGAGGAAGTAATTTGGATTAGGGACAACTGGATCCTGTTTTGCACTTTCTGGTTTTGATAGCTTTTAGCATGAGTTTGCCTCTTTGTTTTCGCGGGAACTCCTCCAATGGGTGGTAAGAGGGGCCTAGAATTTTTATTCCCTAATGTTTGACGAATTCAAAGTCTAATTTGTCCTACAGTTTTCAAGGTTTTTCTTATACCTTCCCTTAGTTATACTTGGGCATATTTGTTGTTAAGATACAACTGGGATGTCATCCAGGGTGGCTCCTAAGGTTCGCCCCTTGGTGGGGCGAACTCTGTGACCCACTATACTCACTGGATACATTACTCTACGGAATATTATGATAGATCCTATGCAGTTGCCCCTTTGATGCTCCAGGCAGGTAACAAAAAACCTTTGCTGTCTGATTGCTTGACAGGGGTTAAGAAACAGCTTGGCAACAATTGTTCAGGCCCTATTTCCTCCATGCTTTCAGGATCAGTCCTTTGTTTATTTGAAGTTATCTATTATATCTCTAGGCAGGTGGACCAAAGTGGGTACAATGTGCCTTCATCTGTCTCTGATGCGTTTATGTTTTACTCTCAGTGGCAGATTGATGTTCCCCACTTTTCGGGGATATCACCATTCTCAGGTTTGGCTGGACCCTTCCTCACCTGGGTGGATTACTGGGCTTTGGTTTCATTGCTTCTCTAATTGTTGTCTTTTATTCTTTTGCTTCCCCGTCTCTACCTCTTTTCTTTTTCTTTCTCCAACCTCTCTCTAGCCTGTGGTCTGCCTAGAACCCCCACATCAATTCGCAGGATTGAGATATTGGAAAGGCTGTGGATGCACTGCTTGGCAGGGCGACTTGTCTTCACTGAGTGAGATTTTTTTCTATTTTGAGTTATCCAAACCTCTGGTCCAAGGCTAATTCTAAACCTTCCAATATGATCATGCAGCTTATATCCCACAATGTACAGGGTCTTAATTCCCCGGTAAAACGGCAGAAATTGTGTCAATTATATCATACCCGAAAGACAGATGTTATTCTCCTACAGGCAACTAATTTCCCAATCTCTTACAACCCCTCCTTCCTTCACCAGAGCTTCCCCCAATTTTACCTAGCTAATGCTGTAAACAAGACAGGTGGAGTAGCAATTTGCTTTTCCAAACATTTAAATTTCTCCCCTTCCAAAATACTCAGTGACCCGAAAGGTCTTTACCTGTTGGTGATGGGTACCATTGATGGAAAGATCTATACATTTGTTTCCTATTACACCCCAAATAAAGGCCAAGCGGGATTTTTCAAAACCATGACACAAACACTGAAGCCCTATTTACAGGCACCATAATTTTTGGAAGCGACTCCAATATAGCATTTGATCTCTTATTAGACAAATCAAGTAAGGGGATCCCAAAATCAAAACGCCCCCACCCAGAAAAAGCCTTAAAAAAGGGAAGGTTCTTCACTCCCTTGGCATGACAGATAACTGGAGGGAATTAAACCCCCATGTCAGGGACTACACGCACTTCTTGGCCCCACATCACACATACACCAGGATAGACCATATTTTCATTAGATCTTCCTCTATTCCCCTAGCCATAACATCCAAAATTCGAGACACACCCCTATCAGACCCC
This sequence comes from Pelophylax lessonae, assembly GCF_965119305.1. NCBI lineage: Eukaryota > Metazoa > Chordata > Amphibia > Anura > Ranidae > Pelophylax > Pelophylax lessonae. Next base: position 632,212,852 of record NC_138769.1, on the reverse strand, counting down.
TCCATGCTGACACTTTCCCTCCGAAGCTGTTTACGGGACAAAGGCCCATTAAAATGACGTCTCAATGAGGCCCTCCTGAGTGACCCTTTACAATGTACAATCCTAGAAAAAGCCCTTATATAGGTATATTTTACAGACGATGACAATAACAGCGTTTCGCCAACAACACTTTGGGCAGCCCACAAAGCAGTGGTGAGAGGGAAACTCATTCAAATTTCTTCCCAACTGAAACTTGAACGCAGAGCTGAAATCCAGAAACTGAATGAGGAATTCCTTGATCTGAGCAAATGTCACAAAGGTAACCCTACCCCTTCCACCCTGGCTCAGCTAGACTCCGCCAAAGTGAAATAAAATCTAGTTCTGACTACAGCAGCAGAAAAGCACAATAGGTTGACTGGTGCTGAATTCTACTCACAGAATTACAAGCTAGGTTCTACACCGCGAACCTTATCCTTCCCCAAAATTTGCACTTCATCAGGGGGCTTAACCCAAACTCGCAATCTTCTCTTGCCCCACATAAATTGGAGACTTTCCCCCTAAAATCACACAAACCCATAGGGAACTCCTCAATGAACCTTTCACACAAGAGCAGATACTAGAGGCCATTAAATATCTCAGACCAGGCTCAGCGCCTGGGCCTGATGGTTTTTCGGTCGCCTATTATAAGAAATTTGGCCCCTCCCTGTCCCCCTATATGGCTCGATTTTCAACTCCCTTTGAGATGGAAACCCCCTGGACAGTGATTTAAACTCAACATATATCTCTGTTATTCCCAAACCTGGGAAAGATGTAAGTGGTGTTAGCAACTATCGTCCAATATCACTTATTAATAACGACCTCAAACCTATGACGAAAATTCTTGCATCAAGACTGTCGAGCTTTATAGCTATATATAATCACAAGGACCAGGTGGGCTTCATCCCTGTGAGGCAGGGCCCAGACCAAGCTAGGAGAGCCATAGATATAATTTATTTGCTACACTCTCATTGGAATGGGGGTGCCATTATTCAGAGTGGCAAATGCCAGACTGAATGTATTATTTACAGTAGTCTTTCTAAAACTTTTTAGGGAGCATTTTCAGGTCATGGGGAACCCCTGAAATAGTTTTCCGACCTACAGCTCACAGTATGTTAGTGTGATGTAATCCGTTAATTGTAGATGTAAAACCCCAAATCAAAAAAAGTGGGACGCTGTGTAAAATCTACATAAAAACTGAACGCAAAGATCTGCAAACCTCATAAACCCATATTTTATTCACAGTAGAACATAGAAACATATCAAATGTTTAAACTGAGAAAATGTACAATTTTAAGAAAAAAATAAGGCAATTTTTAAATTGATAGCAGCAACACATCTCAAAAAGTTGGGACAGGGTCATGTTTACCACGTTGTAGCTTCCCCTTTTCTTTTACCAACACTGCGTAAATGTCTAGGAACTGAGGAGACCAGTTGCTGGAATTTTGGGAGAGGAATGTTGTCCCATTTTATCCTGTTGTAGCATTCTAACTGCTCAACAGTCCTGGGTCTTCTTTATCACTTTTTTCATTTCAGGATGCACCAAATATTTTCAGTTGGTGAAAGGTCTGGACTGCAGGCAGGGTAGTTAAGCACCTGGACTTTTCTACTCCTAAGCCATGTTGTTGTCATAGATGCAGTATGCAGTTTAGCATTGTCCTGCTGAAATATGAAAGGCCTTCCCTGAAAAAGATGTTGTCTGAATGCTTCTCAAAAACCTAGATATATCTTTCTGCATTGATGGTTCCTTTTCAGGTGTGCAAATTGCCCATTCCATATGCACTAATGCACCGCCATATTATCAGAGATGCAGGCTTTTGAACTGAGTGTTTATAACAAGCCAGAAGGATGCGGCACCAATAGTTACCAAAAAGAATGTAACATTTTGAATTGTCTGACCACAGAACAGTTTCCACTTTGCAATAGACCATTTTAAATGATCTTTGGCCCGAATCATGTTCAGATATGGCTTCTTCTTTGTATGATAGAGCTTTGACCTTGAATTTTTTGATGGCACAGTGAACTGTGTTTAATGACAGTGATTTTTGGAAGTATTCCTTACCCCATACAGTAATGTCCATCATAGAATCATGCCTGTTTTTAATGCAGCGTCATAATCACCGGCATCCAATGTTGGTTTTCAACTTTGTTCCTTATACACAAAGATTTCTCCAGATTCTCAGAATCTTTCGATGATATTATCTACTGTAGATGATGTATTTAAAGTCTTTGCAATTTTATGTTGAGGAACATTATTCTGAAGTTGTTTGACAATTTCTAGATACAGCTTTTCACAGATTGGTGAACCTTTGCCCATCTTTACTTCTGAGACACTCTGAGTCTCTAAGATGCACTTTTTATACCCAAACATGTTACTGGTCTGTTGTCAATCAACCTATATTTTTTGCAAAGTGTTCTACCTGCTCTTCCTTGTTAGTACCACTTATTTTGTCAGCGTTTTATTGTGATGTTCCAATTTTTTTTAGTTGTTTTGCTGGCATCAATTTCAAAATAACCTTATTTTTCTCTTAAATGTATTCATTTTCTCAGTTTAATTATTTGATATGTTTTCTATTTTCTTTTATGCATAAAATATGGGTTTGTGAGATATGCAAACACAGAAATGGATTAACAAAGGTAATAGCACAATTTAGCATGCAGGATGATTAGTAATAAGGACTAGGCATACAATGGCATTTGGCTTCCAGATCAGTAGCAAGGTCACCTAAAGTGTAGCAGTAAGCTTGATTTACTGAACACAGGAACTATGCTGCCAAAGTGCATTAATGGTAACTATGCTAGGCCTAGACCGATTGGATGTGCATTGTCTATAGAAATGAAAGAAAGGGGAAAGATGATTTTACGGGGGGGGGGGGGGTCCTTTATGCTGTTCTTCTTTCAGCTACCACTGGGGCCCTTTGAGAAGTGTTGGTGCACTTAGCATCAATTTTGATAAACAACTAAGTAGAACAGATACACCATACCTAATGTCTTGTGTCCAGTAACTCAGTCCCTGTTAGCAATGAGAACAATGGGCAGTGCCATGTGGTGCAGCTGTGAACTCGCTGGAGAATGAAGGACCCCCTCAGTCTCTCCACAGAATGCCTTAGGACACAGGTGTCAAACTGGCAGCCCTTCAGCTGTTGCAGAACTACAAGTCCCATGAAGCATTGCAAGGCTAACAGAAGCATGCCTCCCACAGACAGAGGCGTGATGGGACTTGTAGTTCCGCAACAGCTGGAGGGCCGCCAGTTTGACACCCCACCTTAGGAGATTCAGCTGTGGGAAGTAGAGAGTGAGAGGAAGCTCTGGTCTCCCTGTGGCAACGGTGAAGATGCGACTGCTGCAGTCTGTGCTGCACTGCCTGGGAGTCTCTGTTGCTCTGGCCTCTCAACAGTCCGGTCAGTATTTAGCAGATGCACTCTCATCAGTCCCCTTGTTGCCAAGAGAGAGAGTCTAGCTGAACAGTCTCAGAAAAGCAGCTGTACTCCTCCTCCTTGTTCCAGTGTCTCTTGGGAATTACAGGAAAAAGGGTCCATAAACTCCACAATATGGCTTACTTCCTGGACTTCATATCTCATGATCCTTAGCATTCTGCATGGGAATCCATAGGATTTTCTGGCTACAGCTCTCCCTCTGCTAACGAAGAGAATAATGCAACAAAATATTCAACAAAACAGCAGAAAAGGAAAGTAAACTAATTGTAAAGAAGTAAATATTGCCCTCTCCATGTTTCTGTAGTCCAGCAACTGCTACAGACAGGAAGTGGGATGAAAAGTTAGGGAATTTCTGAAAAGTTAGGGAACTCCCACTTGCACTGTTGTCAACAGAACCAAAGTGTTTCCATCGAATATTATCTCTATTTATGTACCAGTGGCAACTCAAAATGTGCAGGGACTGAGCCACTGAGAGCAGAACACCAAGTGTACCCAATCCTTACAGCACCCATACTGCACTCTACACTGCACTTTTTCTTACCCTAGACAGGGCCTATACCAACCCTATACTGCGTTATACTGAATTTTTAACACATTTGAGCTATACTATATCTATAATGCTTGCAGGTTAACTATAACTGTCAATATGTGCACCAATGCTCTTAACAGGCACCAATGATTGATGTCAAAGTAACATCTCAAAGGACTGCCTTCCCATAATAATTATTCTGCAGTTATTCTGGAACCCCCCTGTTGCCTCCACTACCATCATCCCTTGCTTTTGGACAAAACATACCCAGCCAGTCTAGGACCAGCATCGCCGCTAGTCACGACACAGAACACTGAATCTTTCTCCCAGTCCAGTTAGACCATGTTCCCAGTCCACTTAGACCATGTTTTGTTAAATAGGATGACTACAACTGGCTCTCCTGGGTGCTAGGGCTATCTCACCCTGTAATTTTGCCCTGCATTAGAGCCTCTGCTTTAGCTGACTACATCGCATGCTGGTAGGGGGTTTGGCTCCTATGCCCCAACTGCCTAAGGCTCCCCCAACACTGGCCTTTATATGGGCATTGACTGATTCTATGACATAACTACAGGAAGGCCTGTCTAAAAGGGAACCTAGCACCCGCTTAAATAATTTCCCATTACACACTAATTTGGACAGAGCCACCTAGTGGCAGACTAGCTAACTGTACCTGCTTACAAGTTCCTTGCTTGCTCATGACTGTATGTGATTGTTGAAAAGTATGTTTGTATGTATAAAAATGAAGATGGAATCTGTTTTCTCTTTCTTGCATAGAACAAAGAGCAATATGCTGAATGAACATAAGAAGGACAGCATACTTTTTTGAAACATAAAATAATTCACTGCAAGAAGCTCTACAATACTACAGTGGAAAACTCAGATACATAAGTCACTTCACCAATAATTTCTTTAATAAAGTGCTGTTGCTTTCTCCAGAAACAAATTTCAAAATGCTGCCTGCGTGCACAAGTTCAGCATATCTAAAATAGTTTTTCTAGCCGAAAGTCATTAAAGATAGAGCTGTTTTTATTTGGGTCACTGCAGGTCATCTTGGAGTAGCCAATACCGACTAATTTATTTTACCTGAAAGCAGCACAGTGTAATAAACTTGAGACAGAGGTCCTCTGGCTCAGAATTACATAGAAGGGCCGACTTAAAAACCTAAAACCAAAAAAAGCTGGAGGATGATGTTCTAGGGTCAGATTACATGCAGCCAGTGTTGAAGCTCTGCTTAAAGTGGATCCCTTCTCTCTTAATCAACACTGACTATTTTTAATGCTAGTAAATAGTAAAAGAAAAAGTATATCATATTTACTTGTTGTAAACCTTTTTCTTTTCACATGTTTTAATTACTCCCTGGTTTCCAGGTCTAGGCAAATTATGTCATAAATCCCAGCAAACTTCAGGAGGGGAGAAGTGATTTTCTCAGCTAAGCACAGCCTCCTGTCTGCATGCCTGAGCTATGGGCAGATAGATTCCAAGAAGTAAATCATCTGCCCTTACTCAAGATTGCTAAGGCCAGAAATTCTAGGTGGGTGTTTCTCAAAGTAATTCAGCAGAATAAAGCATGGCGACATGGATGGATGGGTGAGTTTGCTTTGAACAAAATAACTATTTTGGTCTGTGTTGCTTAGATGCAGTGCAGTTCCGCTTTAACCATCTCAATACCACACACTTTCACCCCCTTCTGCCTAGGCCAATTTTCAAATTTCAGTGCTGTCACACTTTGAATGACAATTACTTTTTATATTTTTTTATTTCTTTTTGAGACAGACAGAGCTTTCTATTGGTGATATTTAAAGGATAAGTTCACCTTTTGTAACATGCTACACGTTACTTCCAAATTCAGGGTGTAACATGTAATATGAGACAGATGCATCAGGACCCGCACCCCCACGATCCCCACGTTTTTAAGATTTTTTCCCCCTGCTTGCTGTCACAATCTAAAAACAATGCGTTTGTGCAGGCTCCGCCCTCCCGACCGAGTCATTAATTTACTGTTATGTGAATGGGAAAACTTTTTGCGGCTGGAAACATTTTGCGGGAAAAGCCATTGCGGCTGTCAGTTTGTAGTTCTCAATGAACTGAGCGTTCAGTAGTTCATTGAGTATTCCTGTCAGAGTGTCTGTAAACAAGGCAGACTGTCATTCTGTCAGTACAGAAGACATGGATCCTGTGTTTCTGTAAAGCAGAAACACTGATCCATGTCTTACACTAGTAAAAGCATCTCCCCCACTACACAGAAACATTAGCTAGGCACACAGTTAACCCTTTGATCACCCCTGATGTTAACACCTTTATCGTGATAAGTACAGAGGCAGTGTATATTTTTTGCACTGATCACTGTATTAGTGTCCCCAAAAAAGTGCAAAAAGTGTCAGTTAGGTGTCTGATTTGTCCCCGCAATGTCCCGCTATATGACACTGATCACTGCCATTAAATAATACAAATATCCCATAGTTTATAGACGCTATAACTTTTGGGCAAACCAATCAATATACGCTTATTGGGATTTTTTTTTTTAAAAAACATGTAGCAGAATACATATTGGCCTAAATTTTTGAAGAAGTTAGATTTTTTACATTTTTTATTGGATATGTTTAAAAGCAGAAAGTAAAAAATACTGTTTTTTTTTTTCAAGTTGCCCGTTGTTTTTGGTTTATAGTGCACAAAAAACAAAAAAACACAGAGGTGATCAAACACCACGAAATGAAAGCTCTATTTGTGGGAAAAAATGGACATACATTTTATTTGAGTATAGTGTCTCACGACTGTGCAATTGTCAAAGTAACACAATGCTGTATACCAAAAAATAGCCTGGTCATAAAGGGGGGTAAACCTTCCGGAGCTGAAGTGGTTAATGCTAGTGGCTATAGATGTAAATCATCCAACAGGCTGGTTGTACCCAAGTCAATCGATTGATCGACTTGGGTACAATCAGCCTGTCCATATATGGAATAAATCTCAGCAGATCCCATATAGCTGGCTAAATTTTCAATCTATGTATTGCCAGTTTGAGGGCCCAATTAACATCTCCAGATTTTCTGTATACCATATCAAACTTTGACTTTTTGTGTTTAGGTCCACTTTAAGTATAGAATGTACATATATCTTAAGGAGGCACTTGTGCAGTTTGGTCTTCTTTGTTACTAAATATTAATGAACTCAGCAAATCAAGACAATTTCATTAATGACTATTCAGCTTTTCTGAAGCCCCCCTGTTATAGAATAAGTCATCCTGGTTCATGTAAATGTTCTCTGAAAAAGTGCTCAAGCCACATATATTTATTTTTCTGAAATTTGTTAAGCAAATTGCCCATGACAGACATGTAACAGTATGGAGTTTTGTCCGAGAAATAGCAGAAATATAATCGCAAATCAGCAAATAAAATAGTTTTCCAACAAGGCATTATTTTGGTGCTAGGTCTAACAATTTTTCGTTTAGCAATTGTGCAATCCAAGCCATATATTTTAGTTTTATAGCTCATTATTTTAAATCCAAAATGTTCATCTTTCTGTTACAAGTCCAAACTGGCAATCTGGCCAACCTTGCCTTTGCCAGAAGAAAATACATGTCTAAAAAAATTGCTTTCAGCTTCCATGCCTGCCCAGTTTCAATCAAGATATTACTTTTATTACTTTAGTAACGAAGACAGTAAATATTGTTGTAATCTACCAAGTGAATAATGGCATTTAACTGAATATTGTGGGCTGAGAGAGTCACGAGGTTAGGTTGGTGTTAGGTCTATGCCAAACGTTGCTTCTATGTTCCAGTTTGGCCCTGATCTGTGCATGTTATGCTTCTGCCACTTATGCTTCTGCCACGTGGCAACAATACTATGACAACACAGGCCTTCAGCCCCATGTAAGCTCCAAGTCATGACTTACATATGGTTTCTTCTTTTTCCTTCCTGGAAGCCAAACTGAGTAGAAGAAAGGTATGTGTGAACAAGCCCCAAAAATGGAAATAAAACTGTCTGTACTGCTATTAACCTCTTAATTTTATAACCTGAAAAATTATATTTATAATTTTTATAAATTTTAATTGGTTGCAATGGACAGTGTTTTTCTTTACCCCTTTATTAGTCTTACGGAATACCAAAATTTTAATTTTTTTTTTTCATTATATATTTAACTGGCATTAAATAGGATTATTGATGGAAAAGATCCCTTTTAAGTCTGAACCTCTTATAGGAAATTAATATGTATCAGGTTATTTTCACAGGGACAGGAAAGCTCAGTCCCTATATGGGATGATTAAAGGAATAATCTTTTAGAAATGAATTGTAGTGACTTTCAGCCTACAATAAAACATCTTGTAGGATTATATAGCTCATCTATTTTTACGAGCAGGCTATAACTGAATAGGCAGCTCTTGTGTCACATAATAAAAGAGAATGACATTTTTCTAATTAAACTATTCTTCATCTACATTCTGCTCAGTTAATGATTTCTCTTAAATGGCTTGTCCATATTAATAATATTTAACAAAAACAAGCATGATAATCATTATGTCACCATTTATTATTCTGCTTCTGCTATGTAGTGTAACATACTAAGTATACTAATTACATGTAAAAAAAACCCAGAAATATTAGGAAAGATCAGATCACAAGAACACCAGCAGAAGCCTTTGCCAATATACCTGTGTGGGTGAAAACATCTCATGACCTTTTTCACTGCAGGTGTCTTTAAAATCATGAAGAATTGTTTAGGTACTCAAAAATAATGTGCCGTGCTGCTGTGACCAGGTACAAAAGTACCCAGGATCCTCAAAGCAGACATAGAAATGACACTAGCTTTGGTGCAGACGAGCCCCAGGAATACACTTTGGGGGAAAATGTTCCACCTATAACAGACTCATTAACCAGTTTCACTGGCCAGCAGTAGTCTAGAATGTTAACAGTGACAGAAAACACACATTCTCTAGGTGGTCTGCATCTGGTAGCAGACTTGCGACACTGCTATGAATTATGACAGTTTTAATATTCTTTATAAGGGGAATAGGAGGAGCCCAGACAGCTAAAGCTTTAATGGTCTGAAACACTGCAGTATGACTGTTAATTCTTAGCTGCTTCCTCAGTGCGCCCTAGGGCATATGCTCCAAGTACATGCACACCCTTGCCAGTCACTACACATCCAAAGTTCTTAAAGTGATACTTAAGTCCCGTTTTTTTTCCGTTAAAAATAATAAACATGTTATACTTGGTGGTTTTGCATAGAGCAGGTCAGATCGTCCTCTTCTCGGGACCCTCTTTGGTGCTCCTGCCCCCTCCCTCCTGTTGAGTGTCCCCACTGCAAGCAGCTTGCTATGGGGGCACCCAAGTCAAACCACAGCTCCCTGTGTCCATTTAGACATGGAGCCACGGCCCGGCCCTGCACCCTTTCTCTCCTCATTGGTTCACTGACTTTGACTGGCAACAGCGGGAGCCCATGGCCAATGAGGAGGTGAGTCCCGAACAGCCAAGTGTCTCTTGCAACATCACTGGATTTAGATGGACCTCAGGTAAGTATTGGGGGCTGAGGGGGGCTGCTGCACACAGAAGTTTTTTTATCCTAATGTATAAAATGCATTAAGATAAAAAAAAAAAACTTCTGCCTACAACCACTTTAAGTTATCTCCGAACCACATAGATGACATTACCCGACCCATTGTTTTGGTAAGACTGACAAATTTTACCTACTTTTTGTTGAGTGTTAAGTGGCAGAGCCTTAGTGCTTTAATTACTTGATTGGTCCAAGAGCTCTTAATAAAGAAAATCTTTATTGTGGCCACAGATGAATAGTGTAGGGGTGAGGGTGAATCAGTCTTATAACTCTTTCAGTTTTGCATGAAAAATTAAGCTTGAAATACTGAGTTCTGTAAAAAGCAATTTTTTTTTTCACAAAGCAGGTAAGGCCAGATTGACAAACCTGTGAAAAAGGGCCTGGAGCTCCACCTTCTGGCTGGGTATGAACAATTTATTCATATTTAATATTTCCTACAAATCTGTTTAAATAAATCCAAAATATTTGTCTAGTTCTGCCCATAGCAAAAAAAGAGAGCAAAAAAAAAAATATATATATGTATAGATATATATATATATATATATATATATATATATATATATATATATATATATATATATATATATATATATATATATATATTATATATATAGCTATACATTCCCCTAAAGCTTTTCTACATTTATACACCACTTGCTTGATCCAAACACTTCTCTTTCTTCGGGAGCAACAAGCCACCAGATCTTATGGACAGAATAGCCTAGACCATTGACCTAGGCCAATGACTTATGGAAATGTCTTGCACCATTTGCACGATTCATGAAGCTTTCTACATAGATAACAGTAAATAACAGTGCACATTAGCAGTCCTTGAAATACTCACTAAGTAATTACAAGTGTAAGTTCGCAGTTGAATAAAAGACTGTTTTCCTGGGTGACATTCCCTTACAGAATGTACTTTACCAAGACCAAATGAATAAACCTCAACATGAAAATTGCTGTGTCCTTGTTACTATTTAAATATTCCTATCAGTGACATATGGCATCTTAGCGATGTCATATGAACACTGGCCAACACTTGGCATAGTGATGATGCTGAGGTATTTAGAATCAGCTCTTCTCTCATTGCTTGTGTTTTGGAGAAACATCTAATAATTGAGACTGTGACAAATGTGTTTAATTGGTGGCATCTGGTACTTCCCAACTCAGGAGAAAAGCTGAGCGTCACTAATGATTTAAGCAGAGGAAATCAGGAAAATATTTTATATTTTCCCCCCGGTTCTATAGTGCAGACATGAAAGAGGTTGCTATGGAGAGATTTGTTTACCAAATCCTCCAGATCAGGTTCCTTTTCCCTGTCTGATGTTCTTACAATAAGTGTGTCAATTACCCAGGATGACATGCATTTAAAGGATCTTCTCAAATTGTGCATAATGCCAGATACAGCATATGAGGAAAATATTTATGTGAAACTTAGAATTCTGGTCTTGTAGCTAGAAAAGGTCTAATGAGGCTGATCTGATCTGAGAACGTACACAGGGGATCAGTTCATCTTTGTCTGCAGCTATTACCGGCAGTTGGATAACTGCATATGTGTATATGTATAGCCAAACATTGCAGCTGGCCTGTATTTATTTATACCAGTGGCAGATTTACCCAAAGACAACTGTGATCAGTAAATGGATGTGCAGGTGCATTGAAGCCATAGCTGTCCAATATGTTCTACAGAAATTAGATACAATTTTACACTTAGCATAATGTGAACTGCATCAATTACCTTAAAAATATATATATAAATCACTAAAGTATAATATAAGCTCTGTTACTGTCTTTTAATTGTGCCCAAGTATTGTCACTTTGTCGCACAGGCTTCTGATTGCGACTACAATTGGCTGTTTCAACACACATTACAACGGCAAGGTCCACAGTTATCATTAGGATATGCATCCTGAGAAAAGCCATTCAATCATCATTAGAGACATGAAGTGGCTGCAATCAGACAACAGGAGATCAGTAAGGCTGAGGTTCAACAAAGAATTATAAAAAAAAAAAAAAAAACTGTTTAAAAAAAAAAAAATAGAAATTGTTTGTGCTGCGCTCTGTTTTAGCAAATTTAAAGTGTAACTCCACTTTTGTTGAGAAAAAAAAAAAACATTCCCCTCTGGGTGATCTATGTACATTGCAAATAATTTAACACACTTTTGCAAACTGTTGCAGATTTCTACCTTTTGTTATTCTGAAGAAATCCCTGTGTGTTTGTATTCATGTGGGAAAGTGAGTCTAATGGGAGTGGTTTCATAATTATCAATCAGCTGTGCAGCTACGGGGCTCTAATGAGGAAAGGTGTTGGGCCTGCATCTGCATAGACATAATTTCCTATTGCATATATACAAAAGCTTGTGATATTGATAACACTTTACTGTGGTAAAAATAAACTGTGTGCTTCCATATTCACCAAAAGGCCACTTAACTAAAACCTAATCTTTATTGTAAATCATAAAAAGTATATAATTTATCATAACAGGTATACCTATAGGGTGAGGTCAATGCCATTATATACAAATCAATGTTCTATCTCTATGTGGTAATATTAACATCTACCAAGCTTAAATGGTGAAACTTCTCTTGATATACATATAGACAATATGAGGGTTATAATCTCCTCCTACATTCAATATAAAGGCTTCAGACTGTTTAGAGGATATATAAACTCAAGGTCTACTCACCAACACGATGGACGAGCCCCATATATCACCATATCCACAAAAAAGCTTCTCTCTTAATCAAGACTGCATTGACACAAGGCATATCTCACCCCACAAAAAAAGAAAAATGATGTGGAGAAGGAAATGTCAGGAAAAAAATGAAATCAAGTGAACCTAAATGAAAATAAAGTCATAAGGTGCTCCCAAAATCAAATCACCCAAACCTTAAGTGTTTCACTCTTCAAATAGAGCATCGTCAGGGGTAAAAAAAAAATCAAAGAAAAGTGAAGAAAATGAGCAACCAAGAGTAGTCCCTCTATTTATAACCTGACCATCTAAAATGGCCCCTGCACATGCTCATTGCTGAGGGGAATCCGATCACCATCTTGTGGATGAAAATCAGAACTACAAGGCAATCACTTATTATCGATTGCTCCTATCCAATATATCATTATCCTGTATATATATATATATATATATATATATATATATATATATATATATACACACACACACAATTCCTTTTGAGCAAGAAGGGATCAGAAGTAAATGTAGATTATTTTCCTTTCCTAAATACCAATATGATTGATACAAATATTAATATTAGATAAGGCAATCAGACAAAAAATCCAAAGATTTTTAGTCATGTACGAAAGGTAGAAATGTAAACCCAGATCAGATGGCGCTGGAGAATTAAGACAGAAGACCCATCTCGCTTCTAATTTTAATAAATGTTTATCCAGGTCACCTTTCCTTGGTCCCAAATTAAATTGTTCTATTGCCCAAAATAATACCTCAACTTTACCTCCATGTTTTTCACAGACATGCCTAGCAATTGGTCTATCTCTTTTTTTTGCAATGTCATTGACAATCTCCAATCCAATACAATTGTCGAGCATGGGTATCTCATAACATAAATGATTCCCTCTGTACTACAATTGAAGAATGATTGTATTTGAATAAATTCTCAATTTTTGTGATTCTCAAATTCTTTAACAGTGGGAATATAAGGGCACATCTGTGGCTACCTAATGGTTTTTCTGGCAGCCATGGGGGAATTACTTTTTTTTGGACAGTTCCTAAATGACTATGTACTAGCATGTCTCTAAGATTTCTACTTCTTCTGTATGTGATCATGTTTTTTTTTTTGGAAAGATTTTAGATAGATCTTTGTCATTGTGTAGCATGTCCCAATATTTTTTAATGATATTAAAAATTTCACCAATTTGATTTGAGTATGTACCTCTAATACGCATGCCTGCAATATCATCAGTTTTGGCTGCTTTTGTCCAAGTAAAGTATCCCTTGGAACAGTGCTGACCTTTTCATGACACTTTCTTAAGTCACTGAGATTATAACCTCCTTAACTAAACCTCTCAATTAATTGAAGACTTTCATTTTGAAAGGCTGCATCAGTAGAGCAGTTTCTTTTCACTCTCGTAAATTGCCCAGTGGGAATGCATTTTTTAAGGGATGTAGGATGTTGGTTCTCCCAATGTAGCAAATTATTGGTGGAGGTAAGACTCTGGTAGATGGTTTTATTAATGGTACCATCAACATCTCTCCCAATATTAAGAACCAGGAAATTGATGCTGTCATGGTTAATCTCACTGGTGAAGAACATACCAACATCATTGTTATTTAGACGTGCTACAAATTCCTCAAATCTCTCCCTTTGGCCCTGCCAAAGGATAAAAATATCATCAATGAAGCGTACCCATAGCAAAATATGTACAGTAAATTGTTCTAACTCTTATGTAAACACTATAGAATGCTCCCACCACCCAAGGAACAGACTTGCATATGTTGGTGCACAGGATGAACCCATTTCAGTGCCTTTACATTGTCTGTAAATTTTGCCATCAAAAAGAAAAAAAAACATTTTCCAACACAAATTGTAGAAGCTGAAGAACAAACTCTGTGTGTTTCTGAAAAAGTATACCTCTATCATTAAGAAAGTATAAAAATGCTTTAGACCCCAAGTTATGTCTGATGTTACTAAAAAGCACCTCCACATCAAGGCTGGCCAGCCAAACAACCTCCTCGAGAGAGAAATGTCGGAAAATGAATTAACAATGTCTCATGTATGCTCAATATATGAGGAGAGACTATGGACATATGGATGAATGATATAATCAACATATTTGCTGGAACCTTTAGTCAGATTTTGATTCCCTGAAACTATAGGAGGACCTAGGTTTTTTTCTCTGTTCTTATGCACCTTAGGGAGAGCAGAAAAAGTTGAAATTGTAGGATGACTGTTTGTAATGAATGAGCATTCATCCTTAGAGAGTATACCTTGTTCAATACCCCTCTTAAGGATTTTTCTCAGATCATTCAAGTATTTATATGTTAAATCTCTATCTAATACTTCATAGTTCTCCTCATTGCTGAGAATATCATAGCACATTTTAACATAGAATGCTCTATCCATTATAACAATGTTCCCTTCTTTATCTGCTGATTTAATAATCAATTTCTTGTTATTATGCAACTCTTTCATGGTTTTCCATTCAGCATATGATAGATTGAATGATTTACCCTTCCTTGCCTTTTCTCCTACAAGGCATTCACGTCTCTTTCAACCAAATTCACAAGCAGGTGAATATGACTACACTGGGGAAAAGGTGGAGTGTGATCACTCTTTGGTTTAAAGTTGGAGAAGGGTCCGCACACCTACACACTGCCCCCACTCCCTTCACTTTGAATTGATTCAAGAATTCTGAGGGCTTCAATGTCCTTGGAGGTGTCTAACCTCAAAGGCTGAATGGATTTGTCCCTGTGTTCTTTCTTAAGGGCCAATTTCCTTGCAAATACATTTACATCCTTTACCCACTCAAATAAGTTGAAGTCCTGAGAGGGCACAAAAGATAGTCCTTTATTCAGCACTGCAATGTGGTCAGCTGTCAATGTTATATTAGAGAGATTAAATATCTGCAAATCACTGTACTGTGCAGCGGTTTGATCTGAGGAATCTATCACTTCCTCCCTCTCTTGGTTCCCGTATATCCCCGCTGATCTCGATCTCTCAGATGTTGAGTTGGTGTTGCTAAAAACATTCACCGTTGACCTCGGGGGGTCAGAAATGACCTCTTCTACCTCTACCTCTTTTTGGGGTATATCTGACCTCATTTCTGCCGTCACTTGAGTCACTCACTATGTCTCTCACTCCCTTCCTCTGTCTTGGAACTCTCTGACTCCCTTGATGTATCAGAGTTAGCAGCAGAGGCAGGCTGTGGGGTTAACCCTATGTTCTTAAGAGACCAATTGTAAACTCTGTCATTAGCAAAGTCATCAGAATCTTGAATGAACTTTTTATGTTTTGCCTTAATTGTTTCTTTGTGAATCTCCACTTGTTTTTGTAATCTATCTTCTAGCTTTTTAAACTGTGGATGGTCTTTAAATTTGAGGATGTTATTCTATTCCTCCTATTGCAGGGGATGCCTGATATCTGCCTTGTATCTTAGTGTAGACTTCTGGGAAAATTGATGAGCCAATCACACAAGCAGGAAATTATGTTTCTGGGGGGCGTTCTGTATACATTCTGTGTACAGAACAACTCCAGTTAGCCATACTGCATTGCATTTTCAGAAAATTACAGCGCTGCAGTTTGAAAAGAAAAGGTAATTTTCAATAACATTCAATTACAATATGACTTGTTTCGCAATTGTAAACACGATATTCTTTTTCCTTTATTTGCTATTTTTTTCTCATAAAAGTTGAGTTACCCTTTAACCACTTTACAAATGCCCGCCGCAGTTATACTGCGGCAGGCAGCCACTCCTGTTCAAACCGCCGTAGGTATACGTAGGACGCGCAAAGGGAGCTAGGGGGCAAGCACTCCTGCCCCCGCTCATCAGCGGGGAAGCCGATTCACAGGGCAGGTGGCTCCGATTGCTGCTTGACACCCGCGATCGTTCCCCACTGAGAGAGAAGGACGGGCAGTTGTTGTAAACACAGCTGACCGTTCTTCTCCCTGGAATGATCATAGAGCCCCTGTGATCCTTCTATATAGGATCACATGTCTCTATGGTCATTTTACAAGCCACGCCCCTGCACAGTTATAGTCACTCCCGTAGGCTCACATTTAACCCCTTGATCACCCACAACGTTAACCCCTTCCCTGCCAGTGTCATTATTACAGTAAAAGTGCATATTTTTAGCACTGATTACTGTAGTAATGTCACTGGTTCCCCCAAAAGTGTCAAAAATGTCAGTTAGGGGACCGATCTGTCCGCTGCAATGTCACAGTCCCGCTTAAAATCAAAGATCGCTGCCATTACTAGTAAAAAAATAACTAAAAATGACATAAATCTTTTCTGTAGTTAGTAGACACAATAACTTTTGCGCAAACCAATCAAAATACGCTTATTGCGATTTTTTTTTACCAAAAAGATGTAGCAGAAAACAAATTGGCCTAAAATGTTACAAAATGTTGTTATATAAAAAAATGTTATATAGCAGAATGTGAAAAATACTGTTTTTTTTTTTCAGAACTGTCGCTCTTTTTTTGTTTATAGCGCAAAAAATAAAAATCGCAGAGGTGATCAAATACCACCAAAAGAAAGCCCTATTTGTGGGGAAAAAAATTACATCAATTTTATTTAGGTACAGCGTCGCACAACCGTGCAATTGTTCATTAAAAGTAATGCAGTGCCGATTCGCTAAATATGGCCTGGTCATTAAGGGGGCAAATCCTTCTGGTCCAGAAGTGGTTAATGTCACTCAGGTGGGGTTTGCATTTAATGGTGTTTTTTAAATCTCACATTAGTTCTCTCATGATGTGTAGTATAAAAACATACAGTAAATATCACTTGGGCATGTAATCATTCATTTTTCAATGAATTGGTTGCTTATCCATTGATAGACTTTATTTTTTATGAAACAGTATTTTAAACAAAGAATCATTTTAATGTAAATAAAAATGCTTCTTTTTCTTCCTTCTATATACACCTCACTGAGTTTTACAATTATTGCCAGGCAAAGACTAAAAATATTTGTGAATGCGTAAGGGAATGCCAACTAAACTGGGAAAGACAAAGCTAAATACACAATTGAATGCATACAGTATGTGTGAATGGTCTTCGTACATAATTCAGTACAGCCAGGTAGTTACATGCTCCTCCATACCGGGAAGTGTTGAATATTGTGGATGGTTGAGCAGGAGCAAGGAGCTGAGGGGGATTGTTAGTAAGGAGGGTATAAGGGGGTCAGGGGGCCATCTCACCTTTTTGACTAAGTTCACATGGGTGCTGTATGCACAAACAATATCCCATTTTCTTATTATTGTGGTGGTATTTCACCAATGGCAGGACTGCCTAATTGCTATTAACATTTTAGATGTCCATTCTGTACAGGAATAAACTCACACCCACTCTGTATAGCTGTAGTTAGAGAAGACTGTACAGTGAAATGTATGTGTAGGGTATTCTATTGAGCATGCATAAATGTTTGTGTAAATACCCAGAAGTTTAAGTATCAATCAGCATATGAAATTCAATATAAACTCAGCTTCATAGATGCCAATCCAGGCAATTCAAACTGCATACATGCTCAATTAGAGAGTTTGAACAGACTGGAATGGCCACTACATACAGTTTAAATGGCCTGGAGCGGTCACTAGGGGGTGCAATACTGAGATTTTCAAACCATCCTTCAAACAGCAGGATAGAGAGGAATGAGGGGCAAGCAGTTTTTCAGGAGAAAGCTTAACCTGTAAAAGGAGGGCATTCATCATTTCCAGCAGGAGGAGCTACTATTCACTAAATACAAAACTGAATAGTGGGATTTTCTGAAAATCTTTCTGAAGGTGAATTTACTCTAAGTTATTAAAGATGCAATATTTCAGGATGCCTTAGATTCCTTCCTTAGGCTTTATACAATTCTACAAATGGTTCTCAAACCCACATATTTATACACAGAGTTATAAGGAGGAGGAAGGAAATATATTTAAAACGAAATACTGTTATTATTTTGTCCTGACCTAGTTAAGTGGTAAAGGCTGTTGTAGATGTCACTTTTTAGTTGTACAGTGGGTACGGAAAGTATTCAGACCCCCTTAAATTTTTCACTCTTTGTTATATTGCAGCCATTTGCTAAAATCATTTAAGTTCATTCTTCTTCCTCATGAATGTACACATAGCTCCCCATACTGACAGAAAAACACAGAATTGTTGACATTGTTGCAGATTTATTAAAAAAGAAAAACTGAAATATCACATGGTCCTAAGTATTCAGACCCTTTGCTCAGTATTTAGTAGAAGCCCCCTTTTGATCTAATACAGCCAGGAGTCTTTTTGGGAAAGATGCAACAAGTCTTTCACACCTGGATTTGGGGATCCTCTGCCATTCCTCCTTGCAGATCCTCTCCAGTCCTGTCAGGTTGGATGGTAAACGTTGGTGGACAGCCATTTTTAGGTCTCTCCAGAGATGCTCAATTGGGTTTAAGTCAGGGCTCTGGCTGGGCCATTCAAGAACAGTCACGGAGTTGTTGTGAAGCCACTCCTTCGTTATTTTAGCTGTGTGCTTAGGGTCATTGTCTTGTTGGAAGGTAAACCTTCGGCCCAGTCTGAGGTCCAGAGCACTCTGGAGAAGGTTTTTGTCCAGGATATCCCTGTACTTGGCCGCATTCATCTTTCCCTCGATTGCAACCAGTCGTCCTGTCCCTGCAGCTGAAAAACACCCCCACAGCATGATGCTGCCACCACCATGCTTCACTGTTGGGACTGTATTGGACAGGTGATGAGCAGTGCCTGGTTTTCTCCACACATACCGCTTAGAATTAAGGCCAAAAAGTTCTATTTTGGTCTCATCAGACCAGAGAATCTTATTTCTCACCATCTTGGAGTCCTTCAGGTGTTTTTTAGCAAACTCCATGCGGGCTTTCATGTGTCTTACACTGAGGAGAGGCTTCCGTCGGGCCACTCTGCCATAAAGCCCCGACTGGTGGAGGGCTGCAGTGATGGTTGACTTTCTACAACTTCCTCCCATCTCCTGACTGCATCTCTGGAGCTCAGCCACAGTGATCTTTGGGTTCTTCTTTACCTCTCTCACCAAGGCTCTTCTCCCCCGATAGCTCAGTTTGGCCGGACGGCCAGCTCTAGGAAGGGTTCTGGTCTTCCCAAACGTCTTCCATTTGAGGATTATGGAGGCCACTGTGCTCTTAGGAACCTTAAGTGCAGCAGAAATCTTTTTGTAACCTTGGCCAGATCTGTGCCTTGCCACAATTCTGTCTCTGAGCTCTTCAGGCAGTTCCTTTGACCTCATGATTCTCATTTGCTCTGACATGCATTGTGATCTGGAAGGTCTTATATAGACAGGTGTGTGGCTTTCCTAATCAAGTCCAATCAGTATAATCAAACACAGCTGGACTCAAATGAAGGTGTAGAACCATCTCAAGGATGATCAGAAGAAATGGAAAGCACCTGAGTTAAATATATGAGTGCCACAGCAAAGGGTCTGAATACTTAGGACCATGTGATATTTCAGTTTTTCTTTTTTAATAAATCTGCAACAATGTCAACAATTCTGTGTTTTTCTGTCAGTATGGGGTGCTATGTGTACATTCATGAGGAAGAAGAATGAACTTAAATGATTTTAGCAAATGGCTGCAATATAACAAAGAGTGAAATATTTAAGGGGGTCTGAATACTTTCTGTACCCACTGTACAAGTTTTTCAGCTCCAGAAAATTATGGGTTTCAGAACAATTTTCAGAATTTTATTAAGCTTGAAGGGGTTTAAGGCACCTTAAAAGCTTGCATTTTTAATAACTTTCATTTTCTAATAAAGGCAACCATTTAAACTCCAAACTTTTAGTATTAATTAATGGCTAGCATGGTACTATACTCCACTACTTTCTTATATTACAAATACAAAGATATGTGCCACATATAATGTCTGGTAGATTTTGCTTCTCATTTCTCTTTGATTGCATTTTCATTTTTGTTTCCTAAGCGCCTTTTATATTATCTCCTAAGCTCAATAACTGCTGGAAATGGATTTCCACAATGACTGATTGCAGCAGGCTGGGGTGATTTTGGATTTCTGTCTCCTTTGTCTCTTACTTGGCAGGAAACAAAACAAAAACTTTCCAAATTTTACAGACAACAAAGTTGTGTGTTTACCACTATAACAGGGCTGAAATATTATTTAATAAAGTTCTTACCATAGGCATGTAATGATAACTATAAAATGAACTTGCCTTTACAGCTTACTGGTTATACCCTCTAAGGGCACAATATATATCACAATGGCAGCAGCATCGAAAGGCTTGTTCCATAGTAAACAAAATTTGGATCCTATTTGGAGGCACCAGACAGTAGCAGGACAGAATAACCTACCCCTGCACCTATTTTTTCATATATTATAAAAGATCTTCCATTTCCTTGTAGTGCCACTTGCAGGCGAATCATGTGTCCCAGTAAAACCAGAGACTCCGTGCTACTTATCATCAGCATAGTGATGGGTGAACAATTCGGTCCGAACAAAAGTTTGGGCATTCACTGAATACCAAAAGTTTATGTGGGTTTACACGGCGAGCACACAGTCAATATGTTGTTAAGGAGCCATGTCCTTAATAATGAATGAGTCATAAGCTGTCAGTGAGCTTCCCCGTTGACAGCTGAATGAAAAAAAAAAAAAAATTGCCAGCAATACAAAAGAAATAATGTGTGGGGCCCTCCTCCCAGAATATACCAGACCCTTTGAGTCTGGTAAGGATTTTAAGGGGAACGCCACAATCAAAAATTGAAAAAAATGAAATGGCGCGGGCCACCTCCAGAATCCATGCCAGACCCTTATCCGAGCACACAGCCTGGCAGGCCAGGAAAGGGGGATGAGCCTACGTCCCCTCTCTTGAACCATATGTTAATGGGGACAAGGGCCTTTTCTCCACAACCCTGGCTGGTGATTCTGGGGGTCTGCAGGCAGGGGGCTTATCGGAATCTGGAAGCCCCCTTTAACAAGTGGGCCCCCTCAGATCCCGCCCCCATGTGAATGAGTATGTTATATTGTACCCCTACCCATTCACCGAAAAAAGTGTCAATAATAAAACAGTAGACAGGTTTTTGACAATTCCTTTTAAAATAGTGCCTGTACAGTATATGACTCTTGACCATATAGCCAAATTTAATCCTAATGCCTCCTCGACCTGATGTTAAGGCTGCAGAGAGCCAGGCACCTTTCTCCATATATGGTGGTTGTGCCCTGAGGCCTCTTGCTTCTGCATATGTGTAGATAACATACTCTGGTCGACCTTAAATATTAATCCTACCCATAATTTATGTGGAGCCCTATTGCACAGACCTGTCTAAGGAACCTTAACAGAAATGAGTGTAAGCTGGTGAGGTTTTCATTCCTAGCAGCTTGGCAAATGATGGCAAATGCTTGGAGACAACCATCAATCAACTTTGCTGAGATTAAACAGGGCCTTATAGGAAGCATGTACATGAGAAACTTACCTCCATACTTACCAATACCCATGCCAAATTCCTTAAGGTTTGAACCTTGTGGTTGAACTATAAGGGTCACTAAAACTTGGATTGGTTCCTCCTTTCTGTATATTTCGAAATATCTGTTCAGTACTCCTGTTTGGACAAGCCTCACAGAAATCCTCTCTACCCTTGCCCTCCCTTCCTCTCTCACCCTTTTACATAGTTACATAGTTAGTGAGGCTGAAAAAAGACACAAGTCCATCCAGTTCAACCTATGATGTGTGTGTGTGTTTGCTTTTAACCGTACATTGTATACCCCTGTATGTTGTGGTCTTTAAGGTGTCCATCCAATAGTTTTTTGAAACTATCAATGCTCCCCGCTGATACGACTGCTTGCGGAAGAGAATTCCACATCCTTACCACTCTTACAGTGAAGAACCCCTTACGCACTTTAAGGTTAAACCGCCTTTCCTCAAGTTTTAGTGAGTGGCCACGTGTCTTATTGTATTCCCTTACTCTGAATAGTTTGTTCCTTATGCTAGGGTCGCCAGTACAGTATTTGTACATTGATATCATATCCCCCCTCAAGCGTCTCTTCTCCAGAGAGAATAAGTTCAGTGCTTGTAGTCTTTCCTCATAGCTGATGTCCTCCATTCCCCTAATTATTTTTGTTGCCCTTCTCTGGACTTTCTCCAGTTCCAGCACATCCTTCCTGAGGACCGGTGCCCAGAACTGGACAGCATACTCCAGATGTGGCCGGACCAGAGTTTTGTAGAGTGGAAGAATAATCTCTTTATTTCTGGAGTGAATCCCCTTTTTTATACATCCCAGTATTCTGTTGGCTTTGCTTGCAGCGGCTTGGCATTGCATGCCACTTCCAAGCCTGTTGTCTACCAGTATCCCCAGGTCCCTTTCCATCCTAGACTCACCCAGACTCTACAGACCCCTCCCTTCTACACTTACCTTTGCTTTCCCACTATCCTCCTGTATTCATTTGTGTCTCTTTCCTCACACTATGTTAGCTCCTGGCATTCTAGTTCTACTGTACTCTGAACTTAGCACTTTGGAACCCTGTACTGTTTCAAGTTGTTTGCACTAAGTGTGACTTAGATATACACTATATTGTCAAAAGTTTTGGGACACCTGCCTTTACACGCACATCAAGTTTAATGGCATCCCAGTCATAGTCGGTAGGGTTCAATATTGAGTTGGTCCACCTTTTGTAGCTATAATAGCTTCAACTCTTCTGGGAAGGCTGACACCAAGGTTTAGGAGTGTCTATAGAAATGTTTGACCATTCTTCCAGGAGCGAATTAGTGAGGTCAGGCACTGATGTTGGGTGAGGAAGCCTGGCTCGCAGTCTCCACTCTTATTCATCCCAAATGTGTTCTATCGGGTTAAGGTCAGGACTCTGTGCAGGCCAGTCAAGTTCCTTCACCCAAAATTCGCTCATCCATGTCTTTATAGACCTTGCTTTGAGCACAGGTCCAAATCATTTGGTGGAGAGGGGATTATGGTGTGGGGTTATTTTTCCGGGGTTGGACTTGGCCCCTTAGTTCAAGGCATCAGCATACCAAGACATTTTGGACAATATCATGCTCCCAACTTTGTGGGAACAGTTTGGGGATGGCCCCTTCCTGTTCCAGCATGACTGCGCACCAGTGCCCAAAGCAAGATCCATAAACAAATAGATGAGCAAGTTTGAGGTAAAGGATCTTGACTGGCCTGCACAGAGTCCTGACCTCAACCCCATAGAACACCTTTGGGATAAATAAGAGCAGAGACTTTGAGACAGGCCTTCTTGTCCACATCAGTGCCTGACCTCAAAAATAATGGTTCACCTTTTCCCAGTGATACAGGGGCACCATTCTTTCTGCTGATCAGTGATGTGGGGCATATATTACTCTAACTGACACAGGCATTTTTTTTACTCCTACTGACCACTGATGCAAGGGCATTTATTACTTCCACGGACACAGAGGCATTGTTTAGTGCCAGAGACCACTGACATGGGGGCAGTTATTATTTCCCCTGACCAGTGATATAGGGCCATTTTTTTACTCCCACTGATTACTAACACATTTTCACTCCCACTGGCATTTTTTTTACTTCTACTGGATTCAGTTCAGTCCACAAATACATACCTTACAAACCTAGAACCTACAAAACAGGGACACCTTGGGACAGATAATTAGTTGTAGACTACACTGCAACAAGCAACTGTTGAGATGAACATTTTGGACAGGTCTATGTAATACGCAGCATAGCATATACAAACCCAATACAAATTGTGAGTAAAAAAGAATGGACTAATTTACAAATCTCATAAACTTATATTTTATTCACAATATAATGTAGATAACATATCAAATGTTGAAAGTGAAACATTTTGAAATGTCATGTCAAATACTGGCTCATTTTGGATTTCATGAGAGCTACACATTCCAAAAAAGTTGGGACAGGTAGCAATAAGAGGCCGGAAAAGTTAAATGTACATATAAGGAAAAGCTGGAGGACTAATTTGCAACTTATTCGGTCAATTGGAAACATGATTGGGTATAAAAAGAGCCTCTCAGAGTGGCAGTGTCTCTCAGAAGTCAAGATGGGCAGAGGATCACCAATTCCCCCAATGCTATGGTGAAAAACAGTGAAGCAATATCAGAAAGGAGTTTCTCAGAGAAATATTGCAAAGCGTTTAAAGTTATCATCATCTACAATGCATAATATCATCCAAAGATTCAGAGAATCTGGAACAATCTCTTTGCATAAGGGTCAAAGCCGAAAAACCATATTGGATGCCCTTGATCTTCGGGCCCTTAGACGGCAGACGGCACTGCATCACATACAGGAATGCTACTGTAATGGAAATCACAACATGGGCTTAGGAATAATTCCAGAAAACATTGTTGGTAAACACAATCCATCGTGCCATTCGCCGTTGCCAGCTAAAACTCTATAGGCCAAAAAAGAAGCCAAATCTAAACATGATCCAGAAGCGCAGGCGTTTTCTCTGGGCCAAGGCTCATTTAAAATGAACTGTGGCAAAGTGGAAAACTGTTCTGTGGTCAGATGAATCAAAATTTTAAGTTCTTTCTGGAAAACTGGGACGCCATGTCATCCGGACTAAAGAGGACAAGGACAACCCAAGTTGTTCTCATCGCTCAGTTCAAAAGCCTGCATCTCTGATAGTATGGGGTTGCATGAGTGTGTGTGGCATGAGCAGCTTACACATCTGGAAAGGCACCATCAATGCTGAAAGTTATATCCAAGTTCTAGAACAACATATGCTCCCATCCAGACGTCGTCTCTTTCAGGGAAGACCTTGCATTTTCCATCATGACAATGCCAGACCACATACTGCATCAATTACAACATCATGGCTGTGTAGAAGAAGGATCCAGGTACTGAAATGGCCAGCCTGCAGTCCAGATCTTTCACCCATAGAAAAATATGGCGCATCATAAAGAGGAAGATGCGACAAAGAAGACCTAAGACAGTTGAGCAACTAAAAACCTGTATTAGACAAGAATTGGACAACATTCCTATTCCTAAACGTGGGCAACTTGTCTCCTCAGTCCCCAGACGTTTGCAGACTGTAATAAAATGAAGAGGGGATGCCACACAGTGGTAAACATGGCCTTGTCCCAACTTTTTTGAGATGTGTTAATGCCATAAAATTTAAAATCAACTTATTTTTCCCTTAAAATGATACATTTCTCAGTTTAAACATTTGATATGTTATCTATGTTGTATTCTGAATAAAATATGGAAATTTGAAACTTCCACATCATTGCATTCTGTTTTTATTCACAATTTGTACAGTGTCCCAACTTTTTTGGAATCGGGTTTGTAGAATACAGGAGTCAGGTCTATGTCTACAACAGACAAAGGGGGCAATTTCTACAAATATTGCTTTGTGAATGTCTCTGCATTCACCTAAAAGTCACAAATAGTATCTGTAATGCTTGTTATATGTGTGAAATGTCAGTTTCTCTTTACCTTTTGCAGGACAAATGTAATTCCCTTAACATTTGATCCTAAGTGAAAAATACTTTAAAAATATTCGACCAGAAGGGTTAAGGAACATTCAACCAATAGAGAAAACAGTGTAACACTACAGGCTAAAAACATTGAACCAGAATTGGAAGAAGAGGAAATAATTTAAGGGAGACCTCTGCATTGTGTACAAAGCGTATAGAGATTCCTACGCTCGACACCACCAATGTGCGAACTGCTTTACAGAACTGATACAATGTTGAAGACGGAACTCTGTTGTTTACCTTGGGTGATCTGTTGCTCATCTGTGAAGGGTTTTGGTCTGGTAAACTTATCAAACAACCTGTTAAAAAAAAAAAAGTTGTCAAACAACGAAATTCCATCACTGCAACATGGAATATGTAGGTACATGGATGCTAGTAGTCTAAATCATTTGCTGATGTAACAGGAATCTCAACACTGGCAGTGAGAGCTCCATGCAACGATTCCTGTCTTCTCGTCCTTGCCAAAATCAATGCAATACATACCAATCCCAATTGTCTCTCTACACTGCCCTGAGATAAGTATGAAATACAGGACTTAGAAAGTGGCTGCTGCATTGCAAAGCATACAAAGGCATATTGCTTCAAAGCAGATTAATATGTAGCTCAGTGGTTACCACTGCTACCTTGCAGTTTAATTTTCACCAAAGACCCGATTTGTCTAAAGATTGTGCATTTACACGGGATTCCTCCCAAAGCCTAGAGACATACCAGCAGAGGAACTTTATTCTAGCTAAACTTGGCTAATATTAAAGGGCACAAATATTTTGATTTTTTTAAGCTTTTGGTGGAGTGGATTTTATTGCTGTCTGAGTCCCCCTGGGGAGATTTACTCCTTCTATATGTCTGTGAATATTGTCATTAGGAAAGTAAGAGATGAGAAATCCAAAATTTTAAAGGAGGATATGGGAAAATCCTCCAACTGGGGCACTCATTTTCGGTGATATCTGGCTCACAGGGGATTTCCTTTTGAGGATATTTTCTCTCATTTCTAGTTATAGCTATAGGGTAGGAAATGGAGGGACATAGGACTGCAAAAAAAAATAATAATCTGACAAGTTTTAACCATTCCCTACTTTATGAAAATTAAAAAAAACAAAGTTTTGCCTTTGGAAACACAGTAAGAGTTCCTTTTACTTGTGCTAAGGAATGAAAACCTATTTTGTTAACTGACATAAGTATAAAACAATGTGTTGGTATTGTCTTCTGTTTACATTGTTGAAGATGGTAATTTATATTACCCAGCTTATCCTATTACATTTTGTTGAATATAAGAAGCTTGAATTGCACATTCATCATCTTGTGTTGCTGACATGGAGAAGAAAGCAATTCTGTCTTCTAAGCCAATCCTGCTTGTAGCTATGCCTTTGCTTTGTACGCCTATGCAAATATATCGAACAATCCACTAACAACATGTTACATTGATATGTACATGAACATTTTGTCAGGCATGAGTGGCGATGAATAATGAATTAAGCAAATACAATTAAAAATGTATGCCAGGTATACAGTATATTAAACAATGTGTGCTGGTAAAAAAAGGTAAAAATTTTAGCCCAGATACCACAGATTTCATTGAACACAGTGCAGAGAACAATGGTGTGTAATTACTTAGAGAATCCTATCAATTCTTGTTCAGCCTGGTACTGGCAGTGCAACCAATCAGATTTTGTTTTTTTGCTTTGGTAATCCAATAAAAGCAAGAGTGCTAATGAATCATAGCAGCTGACTTTTAATGAGCAAGGAAATTATGAACTAAATGGGGAAAACTTATGGAAACTGAAAACATTTCTAGGAAGAAAGAGCAAAAAAAAAAAAAGTGAAATGAGGAAAGACCTAACAAAATTGGATTTGCCTTTATTCAATAAGCATTTTTAATTCTTAAGTGCTAAATGGCGAGTTAAGTAACAACCAATCAAAATCTTTCTTTTACTGGTCTCACTACAGCAACGTAAATGCTGATAGGTTTCGATGGATTTTTAACATACTAGACAGTTGGTAGAGCCCTATAAGGCTACCAAATATAAATACAAAATCAGTGTCTAACCAATATCAGCTCAGCGCCTACAATAATATGTGTTCAAGCAAATAAACAGTAACAATGAAACATCGAAATACACTGCATAAAGTCACATGATTAAAACATAAACTTTATTGTATAGATAAAACCTATACATAAAACCCATAAAGTTCATCATTTATATTCCATTTGGATTGGACTAGTGCAGGGAACGAATCCAACAGTGAAATCGTGACAGCAGTATACGACCACCTTTCCACCTCGGCCAATCAATGGTATTCACTGATAAAAAATACAAAGCTTTCTTCTGAATGGCAGATAAGCAATTAACCCAACTCTAATTATTAAGAGTGCCGATAAGAGAAAAAGGTGCCAATAATGGTGCTGATTTTGCTGCGATTTTACTGTGATTTTGCCCCAAAATTTCTACGATTTTACTGTTCTTATGGTGTGTTTTTTCATAGGTCATGTGACTCAAAAACCTTACCACAGGTGCAGTATTGATGCATTCTTGCTGCGTTTTCAATACATTTCAATGGACAGGTGTTTTTTTGGTGCATTTTTTTTTTTTTTTTTAAACTGACCAAAAATGGAGCAAGCAGGATTTTTAACACTACAACGGAAGGGCAATGGACCAGTGTAAAGACATCCATAGAATTTAAAGGGATGCATTTTTCTTGTGCTAAAGGTGCCAATGGCCGAAAATAAAATTCATATTCATTTAAATTCATGATACTGAGTATAAAGTTGAATATAGTAAAATGTTATATATATATATATACACAGTATGTCACAAAAGTGAGTACACTCCTCACATTTTTGTAAATATTTTATTATATCTTTTCATGGGAAACCACTGAAGAAATGACACTTTGCTACATTTTAAAGTAGTAAGTGTACAGCTTGTATAACAGTGTAAATTTGCTGTCCCCTCAAAATAACTCAACACTCAGCCATTAATATCTAAACCGCTGGCAAATAAAGTCAAAATGTCCAAATTGGGCCCAAAGTGTCAATATTTTGTGTGGCCACCATTATTTTCCAGCACTGCCTTAACCCTTTTGGGCATGGAGTTCACCAGAACTTTACAGGTTGCCACTGGAGTCCTCTTCCACTCCTCCATGACGACATCACGAAGCTGGTGGATGTTAGAGACCATGCGCTCGTCCACTTTCCATTTGAGGATGCCCCACAGATGCTCAATAGGGTTTAGGTCTGGAGACATGCTTGGCCAGTCCATCACCTTTACCCTCAGCTTCTTTAGCAAGGCAGTGGTCATTTTGGAGGTGTGTTTGGGGTTGTTGTCATGTTGCAATACTGCCTTGCGGCCCAGTCTCCGAAGGGAGGGGATCATGCTCTGCATCAGTATGTCACAGTACATGTTGGCATTCATGGTTCCCTCAATGAACTGTAGCTCCCCAGTGCCGGCAGCACTCATGCAGCCCCAGACCATGACACTCCCACCACCATGCTTGACAGTAGACAAGACACACTTGTCTTTGTACTCCTCACCTGGTTGCCGCCACACACGCTTGACACCATCTGAACCAAATAAGTGTATCTTGGTCTCATCAGATCACAGGACATGGTTCCAGTTATCCATGCCCTTAGTCTGCCTGTCTTCAGCAAACTGTTTGTGGGCTTTCTTGTGCATCATCTTTAGAAGATGCTTCCTTCTGGGACCACAGCCATGCAGGCATATTTGATGCAGTGTGCGGCGTATGGTCTGAGCATTACCAGGCTGACCCCCACCCCTTCGCCCTCTGCACATTGCTGGCAGCACTCATACATCTATTTCCCAAAGACAACCTCTGAATATGACACGTGCACTCAACTTTGGTCGACCATGGCGAGGCCTGTTTTGAGTGGAACCTGTGCTGTTAAACTGCTGTA
Organism: Pelophylax lessonae; assembly: GCF_965119305.1. Lineage (NCBI taxonomy): Eukaryota > Metazoa > Chordata > Amphibia > Anura > Ranidae > Pelophylax > Pelophylax lessonae. The sequence continues at coordinate 632,183,275 of NC_138769.1, read as the reverse complement.
TGGTGTTGGCCACAATGCTGCAGCTCAGTTTCAGGGTCTTGGTAATCTTCCTATAGCCTAGGTCATCTTTATGTAGAGCAAAAATTATTTTTTTCAGAGAGTTCTTTGCCATGAGGTGCCATGTTGAACTTTCAGTGACCAATATGAGAGAGTGAAAGCGATAACACCAAATTTAACACACTTGCTCCCCATTCACACCTGAGACCTTGTAACACTAATGAGTCACATGACACCAGGGAGTGAAAATGTCTAATTTGGCCCAATTTGGACATTTTGACTTAGGGGTGTACTCACTCTCGCTGCCAGCGGTTTAGACATTAATGGCTGTGTGTTGAGTTATTTTGAGGGGACAGCAAATTTACTTATACAAGCTATACACTCAGTTGTCACATGAAAAGATATAATAAAATATTGTTACAAAAGATATAAATAAAATATATTACAAAAATGTGAGGGGTGTACTCACTTTTGTGAAATACTGTATATATATTTTAAAAACTGTCATTTTCGGTTTTGGTTTTTGGCCAAGTGCATCCTGTATTTTCAGTTTCAACTTCAGCTTCGGCACCAAAATTTCCATTCAGTGCACCTTTAGTAATAATGGCAGTGAATGGAAAGTTGCCCGTACAGCTGCTGGAACACAGAGCCTTTTACTGTATGCAGCTAATGCTACTACACTATATTACAGAACACACAGTGGCTGCATAGCTTTGTAAAGGGAATGGGCCAGCTTTACCTATTTAAAGTCAAATAAACATGGAATTCTACTCGAATGACACAAGACAGGTAATGTATATAAGCCTCAAGGCTGATCATTTTACTTCCCCAAGTTAAAGTAAATCTGTGGCCATTCCATCCACAGGTAGGCATCGGTGGCATGATATTGCAGGAACCTAAAAAGTGTCACACTATCCTTAAATTCTGAGGTGCTTGATTAAAGTATAAGTAAAGGCAACATTTTTTCTTTTGTTTTGGATAGAGTGGAGAGGGATGACATCTGTCAGTTTTTATTGCCATCTGTGTCCCCCATTTGGGAGATTTATTCTCTCTATTTGTCCTGTTTACTATTATCATTAGAAGTGAAAGTAAAAGAAAATGGTATATTTTGGGTTGTCCCCAGAAAAGTAATAGGGGGGAAATCTTCCAACGGTGACACTAGTTCTGGTGACCTGGGAGTCTCAAAGGAATTACCCTAATTTGTAGGGGATCCCTCTCACTTCCTGTTTGGCTATGGGACAGGAAGTGCGGGGAAATCTCTGCAATGGGACACAGCTGGGGGAAAAAAAAATCTGACAGTGATTATAACCCTCCCTTACTCTATCCAATATATATATATAAAAAAAAATGTTTTTTCTATAGTTCTACTTTAAGGAAAAACATCCTGGCCCCTGGATTACTGCGTGGTCTATCTCTTCCTGCCCTCTTCCTAGGTGGCTATGAATTGTTATGGACACCATCACTGGCTAATATTGAAGTGTTGAGAGCAGGAATGGGCAGACTACAAACCCACCTTTAGATATCTAGTTGTTTTCCCCCAATACAGCCCCCTCAGTTACAATCCACAATTTTTTTATGTGAACGTGGGAGATATACAGACCTAAAAGAAAAAATGCATGCAATTGAAATTAATCTACAGCCAGGTCCATAAATATTGGGACATTGACACAATTCTAATCTTTTTGGCTCTGTACACCACCACAATGGATTTGAAATGAAACAAAAAAGATGTGCTTTAACTGCAGACTTTTAGCTTTAATTTGAGGGCATTTACATCCAAATCAGGTGAACGGTATAGGAATTACAACAGTTTGTATATGTGCCTCCCACTTTTTAAGGCACCAAAAGTAATGGGACAGATTAACAATCATAACTTAAACATAACTAAATCAAACTTTCACTTTTTAATACTTGGTAGCAAATCCTTTGCAGTCAATTACAGTCTGAAGTCTGGAACACATAGACATCACCAGATGCTGGGTTTCATCCCTGGGGATGCTCTGCCAGGCCTCTACTGCAACTGTCTTCAGTTCCTGCTTGTTCTTGGGGCATTTCCCTTCAGTTTTGTCTTCAGCAAAATGCATGCTCAATAGGATTCAGGTCAGGTGATTGACTTGGCCATTGCATAACTTTCCACTTCTTTCCCTTAAAAAACTCTTTGGTTACTTTCGCAGTATGCTTCGGGTCATTGTCCATCTGCACTGCGAAGCGCCGTCCAATGAGTTCTGAAACATTTAGCTGCATATGAGCAGATAATTTTGCCCAAAACACTTCAGAATTCATCCTGCTGCTTTTGTCAGCAGTCACATTATCAATAAATACAAGAGAACCAGTTCTATTGGCAGCCATACATGCCCACGCCATGACACTAACACCACCATGCTTCACTGATGAGGTGGTATGCTTTGGAGCATGAGTAGATCCTTTCCTTCTCCATACTCTTCTCTTCCCATCACTCTGGTACAAGATGATCTTGGTCTTATCTGTCCATAGGATGTTGTTCCAGAACTGTGAAGGCTTTTTTAGATGTTGTTTGGCAAACTCTAATCTGGCCTTCCTGTTTTTGAGGCTCACCAATGGTTTACATCTTGTGGTGAACCCTCTGTATTCACTCTGGTGAAGTCTTCTCTTGATTGTTGACTTTGACACACATACACCTACCTTCTGGAGAGTGATCTTGATCTGGCCAACTGTTGTGAAGTAGGGAAAGAATTATTTGGTCATCCACCACAGTTGTTTTCAATGGTCTTCCAGGTCTTTTGTTGTTGCTGAGCTCACCAGTGCGTTCTTTCTTTTTAAGGATGTTCCAAACAGTTGATTTGGCCACACCTAATGTTTTTGCTATTTCCCTGATGGGTTTTTTTTTTTTTTTTTTCAGCCTAATGATGGCTTGCTTCACTGATAGTGACAGCTCTTTGGATCTCATATTGAGAGTTGACAGCAACATATTCCAAATGCAAATAGCAACCTTGAAATGAACTCTGGACCTTTTATCTGCTCCTTGTAAATGGGATAATGAGGGAAGAACACACACCTGGCCATGGAACAGCTGAGCAGCCAATTGTCCCATTACTTTTGGTCCCTTAAAAAGTGGGAGGCACATATACAAACTGTTGTAATTCCTACACCTTTCACCTGATTTGGATGTAAATACCCCCAAATTAAAGCTGAAAGTGTGCAGTTAAAGCACATCTTGTTAGTTTTTTTTTTTTCAAATCCATTGTGGTGGTGTATAGAGCCAAAAAGTTTAGAATTGTGTCGATGTCCCAATATTTATGGACCTGACTGTAAGTAGTTACCCTTGTTGCTATTATAAAATGTAGCCAATTACCTAGTAAAGTACAGATAAAAAATTATCATATATTATTACTGAGAAATAAGCCTGTTTAATGGGATCCTACAAGAGTGCTGCCTGGGGAACAGTGTGAGAGCAATCTGAAAAATAGAGGCAAAACACACACACGCACACACCTTCTTTATGAATCTTTTGTGGGGCTAAATATTAAAAAGTTTGAAGAAAAGTAGCATTAATCACTAGTGAATCACTCTAGTGTCCCCCCCCCCCCCCCATTAGTTTTGCCAGGCTTTACAAGAAAGTGGTAAAAGGGACCCATATGGAAATCCTATTATAGCACCCGGATGATACATTTTTTTTCAAAGTAATGCTTTTAAATATTTTAGTCTGAAAAAATCTGTTCATACACGCTCTTTGTATCTATGTGTGTTTGTTTTAATTGCAGCCAGCAGGTGGAGATCTAAGCCAGTCTCAGAGAGCAGATGTTTGGGTAAAAAGAGATTTAAAAGAGATAAATCATAAAAGTAGTGCTGGGCTTTGTTATCAGAAAGCCCTGCATGCGTTTCAAACAAAGTAGTATGTATACAGTCTGTAATTAAATGTTTATTAAAAAACACCAATGTAAGGTAATTGATGAAAAAATATAAAACATCAATTTATGAATCCTGTAAACGAAAACAAATACAACTCACAATTATTATTTTAGATAAGGGCGGGAATACTTATATATTACATACTGTGACGCAGAGGGACCCTGTCACTATGAGAATGGAGGAGAATATGACACAGAGTTTACATTAAAGATAAATGCAGGGGTCCGGACTAACACTTCTGAGTAAAGAAAGATGCATTTTCTCCAGATTGTGTAGTTCTGGATCAAAACTTTCAGGCTGGGTTTACACTTATGCAAATTGGATGTGGGTTTCCTTACATCCGATTCGCATGACATGAGACTGTGACCAGCTCTCAATAGAGCCAGGTCACACATCTTCGGGGCAGCTGTGGAGCGAAGTGCACAGGGGTCCTGGGCGTTTTTGGCTCCATTTCAGGTCTGAATTCAGGCAAAAATTTGGACCTGATTCGTCCCTGAAACGGAGGACAGGGATGCCCCGGACCCCTGCTGTGAGCCGCATGCAAATCAAGTGTGAACCCAGCCTAAGTCCTGTGTCTGGATTTTTCCAGATGCCTGCAACTTGTCTGAGTCAAAAGGTGTGCAGGGTCGTTATATACTCGAGCCTGAGGACAGCTCTGGGGTGCCCATTTTGGAGACAGCTTCCAGTGTGGGAGACAGAAGAGGGTCAGGGGTGCCCCAGCCAGCACCCAGGAGGTCTCTTTCCAGGAATCAGGAGAACCCCTACCCAGAGGCCAGGATTGGGCCATACAGCAGGGTGCTGTGACTAAAGGCTAGGGGAGCAAAGTGAACCAGCAGAGCTGGACAACACAGTCAGAGGGACTGGTAAGAAGAGCGGTGGTGCTGCCAATAAGGGAGCCGGGTGGCGCGATAGTTTAGTTTGTTCATTTGGATGTGAAAGAACCCCTACTACGGCAACTGATGTCTATGTGATCTTTCTGTTTTATTTAATAAAAGTGAGCTGCCATGCCCTTAGGCTCCATTCACACCTGGGCGTTTTTGAGTGTTTTTCAGCTCCAAAAACGCTCAAAAAAAACATTCCAAAACGCCCAACAAGTAAAACCCCATTCATTTAAATGGCCCCTGTTCACATCTGAGCGTTTTGCAAAACGCCTGTAGCTGAAAAAAGTACATGAGCTTCTTTTTGGGCTGATTACCAGCGTTTTTGATAGAAGTCAATGAAAAACGCCTGAAAAAAAAAACGCCTGAAAATCGCGGTAAAAATCGCGGTAAAAACGCGGTAAAAAACGCTACGCTCAAGTGTGCTACATTCACACCTGAGCGTAGCGTTTTCGCGCGTTTTTTACCGCGATTTTACCGCAATTTTTACCGCGATTTTACCGCGATTTTTACCGCGATTTACAGGCGTTTTTACAGGCGTTTTTTGTTCAGGCGTTTTTAGATTGAATAGAAACCAATGGAAAATGCCTGTAATCTGCCCAAAAAGAAGCTCATGTATTTTTTTGAGCATTGGGCGTTTTGCTTACAGCGTCAAAACGCTCAGATGTGAACAGGGGCCATTGAAATGAATAGGATTTGTCTTGTTGGGCATTTTGAGAGCTGATCCTAGAGCAGAAAAACTCCCCAAAAACGCCCCAAAACGCCTACATGTGAACGGAGCCTGAATGCAGCCTTAAATACAGTATGGACCGGTGCAACTCATTGAAAAAGCAGTTTCCACTTGAGTATAATCTCCCCAATACCACATCACAAAAACCAGGATATTTGATTAGTAGTACAAAGTCAAGCCTTTCTGGTTCACCTTACTGCCAGTCTACCAGACAGGGTCTGTCTGGCTTAAAATAATAGATGCTCTACTCTGTAAAATGATGTGTTAGAGATTAGGGATGATCGAACGGTTCGGGTCCACCATTGGGTGTTCGAGGTTCGGCCGAATTTAGAACTTTTTGCCCAAAAAGTTCGGAATTCGGCAACCAGAACCGCCCAAAATGCAATGCTTCAGGAAATGGGCTTTAAAAGTTCGTGATTGGACCAGAACCATTAGCAAAAGCCAATTGAGGGGGCAGGAGAATGCTAGGGATGTGATTGGAGTGACTAGGGGGTCCCTAGACCAATCATTAGTGAATACGCCCCCCAGTATATAAGATCGCCCCTGCCATATTCCTAGCATTGTTATACTGGACATGGAAGAGAGTGGAAGCAGTTCTGTTAATTTTACTTTAAAAGTGTCATTTAGCATTTATTAGTGTGAGGAAAGGGATATCTAGTGTAGTTAGAGTGCTCCTTTACACTTTAGTTAGCTTCAAAAATTTAGTTTCTGTAGGGAAAGTGTTAAGTGTCAGGGGACCGTAGTGTAGTGTAGGGTTAACTGGCAGTGACTGCTATGGCAGGGTGACAAAACCCCTCCATAGCAGGGTGACCGCTATAGAGAAATGATCATTTCTCTGAATAGCTTCGGGACAGGCATATGGCTTCTCACCAGCCAAGCATTTTTTATGCTGCAGGGGCTGCCACTGCCAGTGCTTTTTTGAGGACATGTTTGATGTCAGACATGACATCTGAACATGTGTATAGGGGGTATATATAGACATATATGTCTGAATATATACCCCTAGACATATATAGGTGTGATAGTAGCAGAAATAAATGCTTGCGCTAATGAAATCATTTACAGTAATATATTTCTGCTACTATCACACCTATATATGTCTAGGGGTATATATTCAGACATATATGTCTATATATACCCCCTATACACATGTTCAGATGTTTTGCCTGCCTCAAAAGAACCCAAAAAAATGCCAAAAAAACGCTAGCGTCAAAAAAAAAATGCCCAGGTGTGTTTTTGCTGGCATTTTTTGGGGGGTTTTGGAGGCAGGCAAAACATCTGAACTTGTGCACAGTACCACTATACACAAGTTCAGATGTTTTTCCTGACTGCAAAGAACCCAAAAAAATGCCTGCTTTGAAACCGGCAAGGTGTTACAGCAGAGAAGCCATATTCCTGTGCTGAAAGTTTTCTAATACAAACAATCCTTTTTTTTTATGGTTCTGGACATGCTACAGAGCTGAAACTTCACAGGTACACCTTTTAGACCCCCCAGACACAAAATCACACAAAAAGTTCTTAAAAATTGTCATTTTTGATAAAAAAGCCAATTATTGAAAAAATTAAAAAAGAAAAAAGATTTTTTGATTTTTACTTTGGATTTCAGATCTGGGGGGTCTAAAAAGTGTACATGTGAAGTTTCAGCTCTGTAGCATGTCCAGAACCAGAAAAAAAAAAGATCGTTTGTATTAGAAAACTTTCTGACAGGGGGTTGGCTCCGCTCCTGTAACACCTTGCCGGTTTAATAGAAGGCATTTTTTTGGGATCTTTGCAGTCAGGAAAAACATCTGAACTTGTGTATAGTGGTACTGTGCACAAGTTCAGATGTTTGCCTGCCTCCAAAACCCCCAAAAAATGCCAGCAAAAACACACCTGGGCATTTTTTTTTGACGCTAGCGGTTTTTTTTGGCATTTTTTGGGGTTCTTTTGAGGCAGGCAAAACATCTGAACTTGTGTATAGTGGTGTATATACACACATCCATATATTTATATACACACCTAGACATATATAGGTGTGATAGTAGCAGAAATATATGCTTGCGCTAATGAAATCATTTACAGTAATATATTTCTGCTACTATCACACCTATATATGTCTAGGTGTGTATATAAATATATGGATGTGTGTATATATACCACTATACACAAGTTCAGATGTTTTGCCTGCCTCAAAAGAACCCCAAAAAATGCCAAAAAAAACGCTAGCGTCAAATAAAAAATGCCCAGGTGTGTTTTTGCTGGCATTTTTTGGGGGTTTTGGAGGCAGGTAAAACATCTGAACTTGTGCACAGTACCACTATACACAAGTTCAGATGTTTTTCCTGACTGCAAAGATCCCAAAAAAATGCCTTCTATTAAACCGGCAAGGTGTTACAGCAGCGAAGCCAACCCCCTGTCAGAAAGTTTTCTAATACAAACAATCTTTTTTTTTATGGTTCTGGACATGCTACAGAGCTGAAACTTCACATGCACACCTTTTAGACCCCACAGATACTAAATCCAAAGTAAAAATCAAAAAATCTTTTTTTTTTTTTTTTTTTTAATTTTTTCAATAATTGGCTTTTTTATCAAAAATGACAATTTTTAAGAACTTTTTTTGTGTGATTAATAGTTAATGGGGCATGACCCAGAACCCTAGGCACTTTTTAGGGGCATTTATTGGGTTTTGGGGCTTCAAAATGGTGTTTTTTGATTACCGAAGTTCGGGTCCCATTGATTTCAATGGGGTTCTGAAATCCGGGCCGAACTTTCGGGAAGTTCGGATGTTCTGGCCGAACCAAACTTTTCAAAAGTTCGATCATCCTTTTTAGAGATCATGTGATCTAGTCTGTCAAGGCTTTAGTTTAATTGAGGTAACCCAGCAGCAGCATTTTTATTCATGGCAAGAAAGAGGTGCTGATGCATCCTAGAGATTCATGTTTACTGTGAATTTTAATGATAGATATATTTTAAATCTGCACAAAAGTATACAATGAATTTACATCCTTTTTATTATAACACATCTAGAATGATAAAAAGGCAGCTACCATCTGCACCAATAACACAAGCATGAAATTTCACATAAATTAGAATTTTTTTTAGACCTCCCTTATGCTTTGTTCAGAACAGCCCCAGGTACATAACACAGTTCAAAGGTGAATGAGCGGGATGCTAAGGGTTTTGATTTTAAACACAAAAGTAAAAGTCTACCATGTAATTCTACAGGCCTGATCTAATTGCTGCTGGCGAGTCACAGTGGCGTCCACGGTATAATGAACAATTGCCTTCTACATGATTAATTTGAATTTATTTGAATTTTACCAGACTTCAGGGTGTATTTCACTTCAGAAGCTGCAACATAAAGGATCTAATTTGGTTTCCTTCTGAGTTTCTCACTGCGAGTACCCCGTGGGAGCAACCTTACATAACAGAACAGCAGCACCCCCCCCCCCCCAATGTGTGCATGTTTGTATTATTGGTGCTTTCACAGTTGCTGCTTTCTTACGAAACTGTAAATAGAAAAGGATGCCACTGCAAGTAATGAGAGTTTCATAGTGTTGTAAAGGTGACTCTGTCCCCCACTAAATTAACTTGAAAATGAAACACATTATAAAAATAGCAAATAAACCAATGAGTTACCAATGCGGAAACACAAACGTTTAATGAAACAGGGAGGTTAAAGGATATGTAAGTCTTTTTAATTTTAGACTTGAATGCACAAATTGTTTTTTGCAGATGAATGGTTATGTCATAAATGCTGCACAGAACCAAATCAAATTAGAAGGATGACAGTGAGATGTTCAACAAAGAAATATGAATGGGGTCAAGGCAGAAACTCACGTTATACAATAGTGAAGTGTGGGAAGACCTTATATTAACCTATTATCACAGCAAAAAAAGTAAACAGATTGTTCAAAGATGTTGATTTACTAAGATTGGTGCAAGAAAAAAATGGTGGGGCATTTGTCTTACCAAAGTTTTGCAACTTGTTAATGGATAGCTCCTGAAGTTTTTGTTTTTTTATTACTATCAAAGGAAAATTGTCTTTTTTTTTTTCACTTTATTTAGACTATATATTTCTTGACATTAAAATGACTCAACATCATTAATAATAAATAAATTCACTTCCTTCTGACATGTAGTTTGATACCACATGTGTCTGTGTAGCTCTCGTTGTTTGTACCTGTGGTAGGGCCTACGGGTACAAACAGGTTTTTTTTTTTTTTCAAAACTACCTAAAACACATAGACAGTGGCACATATGCTGACAGTAAATACAAACCTTTACTTATCCTGCCTAAAACACACTGGAGCTTAAACTGACACCAAGACTAACCCAGACCAGGCCCCAACATAACTATTTTATCTTTTTTATTATTTTTTTAATGATTCATTTTTTTTACCAGCTTTTCTTCTAGAGAGCCTCCACTTGGAAATAATTGGGGAAATCAATAAAGAGTGTTGAAGAATCCTGTCAGGCTGCAGCACCAAAATTGTCAGTGCGTTCTCCTAATGTACCTTCCAGGCACTAAGGTCAGAGTGTTTAAATTGAACACCCTCAGTGCGCCCCTCCACCTCTCCCCGCCCAGTATGCCCATCACACTGACAGGTTTTGTTGTAGGGGTGTGGCAAGTGCCTGATAATGAACTGAGTGACTAGTTCCACCATCAGGTTTACCAGTTCACTATGCTGTTGATCACAAGCACACGGCAGTGGGCAGATCCATAGCCATTATTCAGTCTGCCATGACCTGTCAAAACAAAAGTTAGGCAGTCCTGATGGGGATCAAATAAACTCCAACTACCCAGTGACTTAAGTCATTTCCCAAATATGAGCATTGTCCTATTTGGGTGATGACATCACCAGTATCACCAGGCCCTTTGTTTACCTTCAACTTTCAGTCAAGAAATTTCCCAGCCAATAACTCTATGGGTTGGGGGATAAAGCCCCGAGCAGAAAACTGTCATATACATGAAAGCTTCCCAGCACATACATGCCCCACTCTGAGCACTGACAGTCCATTTTCCAGCTGAGTGGTGGTCCTAATTACTGCCAGTTTTCCTAATCTGCAAACTGGCAGTAATTCTTTAGGAACTTGATGATGCCACAGTGACAGGTTTTTAAAGTGGGGGTAGTTAGAACTACCTGAATTTGGAGAATGTTTTGGTGATGCTAACAAGCCTGGTGAAATGCTTACCTAAATTTGGCAAAGATAGTTCTTTTATTTTACAAAAGTTTTATTGAATTTTGACATAATATACAGTGAACATTGGCATAAAACATGGAAAAATAAATGTATCAAATAAAGGGGAACACCTAACACCAGTATAAAAATACAGATACAGAGACAAGTGGAGCCACATCTCCAGAGGATATTTGGTCAGTTGCAAAATATACAAATCCTACAGAGATTCCTCACAGACACAGCCAATAACTGACCCTTAATGGGCAGAAGATATGTGTTTACGCAGGACTAGATTGCCAGGAGCTAACATAGTGTGAGGAAAGAGACGCAAATAAATACAGGAAGATAGTGGGAAAGCAAAGGTAAGTGTAGAAGGGAGGGGTCTGTAGAGTTAAAAGGGTGAGAGAGGAAGGGAGGGCAAGGGTAGAGAGGATTTCTGTGAGGCTTGTCCAAACAGCAGTACTGAACAGATATTTTGAAATATGCAGAAAGGAGGAACCAATCCAAGTTTTAGTGACCCTTATAGTTCAACCACACGGTTAAAACCTTAAGGAATTTGGCATGAGTATTGGTAAGTATGGAGGTATGTTTCTCATGTACATGCTTCCTATAAGGCCCTGTTTAATCTCAGCAAAGTTGATTAATAGTTGTCTCCAAGCATTGGCCATCGTTTGCCAAGCTGCTAGGAAAAAAAACCTCACCAAGCTTACACTCATTTCTGTTAAGGTTCCTTAGACAGGTCTGTGCAATAGGGCTCCACATAAATTATGGGAAGGATTAATATTTAAGGTCGACCAGAGTATGTTATCTACACATATGCAGAAGCAAGAGGCCTCAGGGGATGACCACCATATATGGAGAAAGGTGCCTGGCTCTCTGCAGCCTTAACATCAGGTCGAGGAGGCATTAGGATTAAATTTGGCTATATGGTCAGGAGTCATATACCAATGATATACCAATGTAAAATTAATATATGGGCCTTTTTTCTGAATTTGAATTTTGCACAAGTATTGTTAGGTAGCTAACCAAATTTTATTCCATTCTGCCTGGTCAAACATTTCTCTCAGCTCTTTTTTCCACTTGTTCATTTAGGGAAGCTTAGTTGGACCAATTGAGTCTGTAAATGAAGCATACAGAGCAGAAACTAAACCACTAGCGTGGGGATCCCTCCGACAGCGGTCATCAAAAGGTGTCAGGCGTGCAGGTAGTTCTAAAGGGAACTTTCGTCATGAAAGTGTCATCATTGCCTTACTGAATTCCAATAAATGTATCTTTTCCTCCTCCCAGAGTAGAAGGAGATACAGACAAGGTTTCTGAAAGTAATGATCACTGTGAGACAGGAGCTGCAATGGAAATGAAGAAGCACCATACAGAAGAACTCCATTCAAAAGAGAACACTTGTAATATCTTTCCAGTTTTAATATCTTGCAGTTGCAATATCTTTCCAGACTAACTGAAAAGTATTTTCTTTTTGTTTTACTTTCATATTCTTCCCTATGTAATAAGGTTTTTATTTCATAAATATAGAAGTTCAGTCTACTCTAAACCAGTAGTATCTAATGCTTGTAGACATGCTTGTAGATATGTAAATTAGCCATTTTTTTTAAAACCAGTGTGAACCCTGCTAAGGTGTTGCCTCACCAATGACAACTGTAACTGCTGAGATGGAGAACTGACCAAACACTGTTCCTAGTTCATACATTCCTCCTTATGTGTATGACTGTTGAAGGCACAGACCCACATAAACAGAAGATGAAATAATGTTTCTAAAATTAGACTGGTTAGATTGTCACCATTTTAGAGTTAAATAACACCTGAATTCTTAAAAAATAAAAGTATGGGAATACTTTTATTTTTTAATCATACTTACCTAGGTGGATGAAGCATCGGCCCGATGATGCATCTGTCCCCATCCGGCTCTAACATTGAGAACCAAGTGATCAAACACCGCTGATCGCTCAATTCTCACAGCTGTGTGGCGATCCAGTCATGTGGGTGGATCCTGACCATATAGTCGTGATTTTGCCCAAGCTTGGGCTGGCTCTGTGACATCAGCCAACAGCGGGCTTCAGCCTAGCTGAATTACAAATCTTTTAGCAGGTAAAACAGTTAAAATACGCATATTTTAGTTTTTTGCACAGAGTTTAGCGCTTAAGCTAATTTTAACTAATAGCAACACATTCTTTTTGAGGCTAATTTCAGTTACTGTGCCTTCAGATTATACCAGTTTTCTAACACCTAAACCTCTATGGGACCCTGCTTGAAATCAAGTTGCATTATCTGTATTTAGAGAAAACTTATTAGATTAATTCCTGCTCCCATGTCTACATATCATCAATAATGCACACTATATGATTATCTGAAGATGCTATGATTCTAGAAGAAGAGACTATCACCAATTGAAGATTTCCTCTTTGTCTGCACAGGTCACAAAATAAAATAAAGATGATCTTTATTACAGAAAATAAAAGATTTATTGTTACAGTAAAACAATTATTAATACAAGCTTGAATGTTAATGAAATTGTAAATGCTTTGCTGGCTATGACCAATGCTAAATTCTCCCTAGATCACTGAATCAGTAAACATTTTCATGCTTAATGAATTTCAATGAAGCTTGTGGTATTTATAATTATTGCTCACCTGGAGTACAGCCAGTATAACAGGGAATTCTTCTATTTTAAATTAAGCTGCTGGAATATTAGATAGTATTATTAATATTTTAAACAAGCAGACGTATTTATGGTGTCTGCCAGGTGTGTAGATTTCTCAGAAGAGAATAAAGTACCTAAAACATTATAAACAGCTACACATTCTACCCTGTGGGTCCTCATAAGACCACCAGATGGCAGCATGCAACTAATCCATTAACCACTTGCCGACCGCTATTTACTGCGGCGGTCAGCCCCTCACAGGCAAAGCGACGTAGGACTACGTCGCAAGCCTGTGAGTCTCTAGGGAGTGAGCACACGCCGCCGCCGGTGCACTCCCGCTCACTCAGGGACCCCCCCGCGCATGTGCCCGGTGGACCCGATGTCCGCCGGGCACTCACGATTGTCCGTTACAGCGGGAGAAAGGCTGATGTAAACAAAGCCGCCTGTCATTTTTCCCTGTGTAAGAATGGAGATCATACGGTTCTGCTATGTAGGACCGTTGATCTCTGTTCTTACACCTCAAGCTACATCCAATCACAGTTAGAAGCATGCCCCTAGGGACACACTTAACCCCTCCTTCTCAAATAAAGTTAACTCCTTCCCTGCCAGTGTCATTTTTACAGTAGCAGTGCATATGTATAGCTCTGATTACTGTAGTAATGTCACTGGTAACCCCAAAAGTGTCAAAAATGTCAGTCAAGGGTCCGATCTGTCAGCCGCAATGTCGCAGTCCCACAAAAAAAATCGCAGATCGCCGCCATTACTCATTAAAAAAAAAAATAACAAAAATGACAAAAATCTTTCCCTTAGTTAGTAAATGCAATAACTTTTGCACAAACCAAACATATGTAGCATAAAATAAATTGGCCTAAAATGTTAAAAAATTTTGATTTTTACATTTTTTTGGGGAATTTCATATAAAAAAATGTGAAAAATATTGTTATTTTTGCAAAATCAACGCTCTTTTTTGTTTATAGCGCATGATCAATAAATGGCACAGGTTATCAAATACCACCAAAAGAAAGCTCTGTTTGTGGGAAAAAAAGGAAGTCAAATTCGTTTAGGTACAGTATCGCGCGACCGCGCAATTGTCCATTAAAGTCACGCAGTGCCGAATTGCAAAATAGGCCCTGGTCAGGAAGGGGGTAAAATCTTCCGGGGCTTAAGTGGTTAAAGGAGTTTTATAGTCAACATTAGCATTGTAATAACAATATCAACAATACGTTTTTTCTTGGGGGGGGTTGCCAATCATGTTGTAAGTGCTGCCTGTCTGCTGGAGATCTCTGTGCTGTTTATTTTTAATGTCTAAAGGATTACATATCCTATAGTACCTTGCTGTCAGCGAGCAGTGATCCCTGTACTGACTCCTCCCTCTCCTGAAACTCCTCCCCTGAGCACCTCTGTAGATCAGAAGGCACGCTCTGTGAAATGTGTGGCCCAACAATGCCTACTCACAGGGTATAGTGAATACCTGTTACAGGTAGTAAATGTGCAGGAATCTTCACAAACTAAGTTTACAAACTTCAAGATCAATTAGATTATTTAGGAGTGGAAATTTTAAATCTGCATATTTCTTGTTCAAATACTTCAGGCATGAGTAGGGCAAGATTTGGGTATACAGGGACATATGTATTAATATAATTTTTTTGTTTAACCACTTAAGGACCAGAAGGTTTTACCCCCTTAATGACCAGGCCATTTTTTAAGATTCAGCACTGCGTTACTATAACGGACTTTGCGTGAACGTGTGACCCTGTATCCAAATAAAAATGATGTATTTTTTTCCCCCCACAAATAGACCTTTCTTTTGGTGGTATTTGATCACCTCTGCCATTTTTATTTTTTGCGCTATAAACAAAAAAACAGCGACAATTTTGAAAAAAAAAAACAATATCTTTTACTTCATGCTTTATAACATTCCCAGTAAAACATTTTTAATCATTTTAGGCCAATCTCAATAAGTGTATATTGATTGGTTTGTGCAAAAGTTATCGCCTCTAGAAACAAGGGGAAAGATTTATGTCATTTTTATTAAAAAAAAAATTTTTTTTTTTACTAGTAATGGCGGTGATCAGCGATTTTCAGCAGGACTGCGACATTGAGGTGGACAGATCGGACACCTAACTGACATTTTTGACACTTTTTGGGGGAACCAGTGACATTATTACAGTAATCAGTGCTAAAAATATGCACTGTTACTGTACTAATGAAACTGGCAGGGAAGAGGTTAACGCCAGGGGCAATCAAAGGGTTAAATGTATGCCTAGGGGGTGCTTTCTAACTGCGGGGGGATGGGCTTATGGAATCAACACAGAGACCTGTGTTCCTAAATAGGAGGAACACAGGAGCACTGTGTTGATTGCTGACAGAAAACAGAGAGAGACTGTTTATAACGGCAGATCGCAGTTCTGTATCCCCGGGGAGTGATCGCAGGTGCCCGGCGGCAATCGCGGCCGCCGGCCCTGCAGATCAGCTTCCCCTCTCACAGTATATCTGCGGTGGGTGGTCGGCAAGAGGTTAAGTATCGTTTATTTTAATAATTTAATATTCCTGATATGTGCCTGCTGTACCATGTACTTGCATGAAAAAGTATCCTGCGCTCTTTGTATTGCTTCCTTTTGTGTTAAATCCCTGGTGACACAGTGCCAGTTAATTATAATTTTTATATATCTATTCACAAATGTTTTGCCTTTCATTTCTATTTTAAACAGAATGGGTTGTTTTACAAGGAAAGGATTCACATCTACTTTGACGTTTTCTTAATTTATTTGCCTTCCAGATGCACCTACACATTGTCCAAGTAGGCAAGTTACATATCACATGAGAAAAGTGAGAAATAAAAAAAAAAAAAAAAAAATGAAAGCCCTCCTGCTCCCACACATATATACAAAAAAAACATGAACTGGTGCACCTACGTCCAAAACAGTGTTTGTCCTACACGTTATATATCGGTGCACACGCTGGTATGAGAGCAATATTTCCCAGCCCATTTTTTTATGATTAACTCTAGAATGATTACCTGTATGGGGGCTTCTAAAGCATATATTCTACACTTATAGATATTGTAAACTCAAGTTTGAGTACCCATATTGCCGAATATACCAGGGAGAGGACACGGATAGTCGCCCACTCCCAGAATATAATATCAGAGGAGATTATAAGGTGGGTTAATCATCATATATACAAGTACATGAGGGAACCCACAGTGGATATTAACTCTGCCTACACGATGCTCTACTTTGCAGCCTTTCCTGTTGTGGCATGCGGGGGTCCAGATTTTTGAACACAGCATTAATAGAGTATATATGTATGCCAACATTGAATCTATTTCCTAAATACGGAAGCAGCAATCTTCATTCAGTATCTGTGCCGTCACAATTCTGTCATCTGATCTGAGTCATTATCAACAAAGGGTCAGTAAAAAAACAGAACCATCTGTAATATTGTATGATAATAATAATATTGTTTATTCATTACCAGATATACAATTGAATGATACTTATCTGGTTATGTTTTATGTTCATTCAGAGAAATACCGGTCTGTTATGGTCTCTCAGGCCCTGAGGAAGCCTTGAGCGAAACGCGTCGGCTTGCTGGGGACCTACATTGACCGATTCCACCGTGAGACCCAATCTCCATCCTACACAGGCTGTGATCTTGTTTCCCTTACGGGATGTATTTCTATGTTGCTAATGACCCATTTTGCTTGATTTTATTCATTTGTATGTTAAACTAAATTTATGATGCATGGCGGTCCATGCGTTTTAGCGTATGTATAAATAAAATGTTATTTGGTTTTATAAACTGGTTTTTGGTCTGATCCTTCTACTCCCACTGGCCTGCAAAGCCCCATCTTTTTCTTTCAATTTTTTGGTCTCCTCACAGGGGCTAGGGCCGAAACCACACGGCAATTTTTGTATGCCATTTTTTTATGATTAACTCTAGAATGATTACCTGTATGGGGGCTTCTAAAGCATAGCCTATGGACAATTTGGGATATTGAAAATGATTGCCGTTTACTGGTGCACACAATCTTAAGGCTTGACACATTGGGTATCTATTAACTCTTCACAACCGTATCTTTTGTATTTTACCAAAGAATTGGGTAATATATTGTGTTTATGTGTACTAAAATAAATCGAGTGTTTTATTTTTGTTAATTTTGATAAAAAAATTTATAGCTACCATTATTTTATTCTCCAGGGTCTTTGCTTTCAGGATAGATAGATAGATAGATAGATAGATAGATAGATAGATAGATAGATAGATAGATAGATAGATAGATAGATAGATAGATAGATAGATAGATAGATAGATAGATAGATAGATAGATAGATAGATAGATAGATAGATAGATAGATAGATAGATAGATATGTTTGGGGGTTTGGGGGCTAAACTAATCTTCAGACCTAAAATGTGCATTTTAACATATGTACAAAAAATTCAAAAATGTCTCTGGGACGGAAGGGGATAAGCATGTGAGGAGCTCTTGGCGATGGTTCTTTACTGGCTGCAAATCCACATTAGGTAATAAACACTATTTATAGTGACTGAGGTCAAATTTACTTCACATTGTGATACTCGGTACTTAATCAATTAATCAAGCCCCTGGTATCACAAAGCCCTCTGAAATCTCAGTTTAATAACAAAGCCACTAGTGCCTTTGAGCTCAACTCTTCCCAGACCACGTTCGGAGACTTCTATGCCATAACTTTGGCCCAGTGAAAATATCACTGCACACAAAATAAGCAGAGGAAAACGTTTGCTCCAGTGAAATGTTCATTTCCAAATAACACAGTCTACAGTACATTTCTAATATACTCTGTGCAACAAAGACTGAAATTCAAGCTGAGAAGTATTGTAGTTTATTTATATGGCTCTTCACTTTAAATGAATTATTGAGGAGGAAACGCAGGATGAATAATCTTGTGTTCCAGTCTAATGACACTTGTCAGACACTCCACACAAATCACTGAACAATTAAGCCTGCTAATGAAATGTTACCAGAAATACTATTCTTAAGTCTACAGTAGTGGCCTTGTGACAATCTGATTGTGTAGTTCTCATATGTTATAAAGTGTACAGATAATTGACGTGGAGGAGTTATACTGGCATTTCAGTATTTATACAAGATTGCACATAAAGGGTCAGTTCACCTTTAGCTATTTATTTCCCTGCAAAGGGGGCACAAAACATTGCAAAGTACTGTGCATTATGAAAAAGATGTTTGCTTCAATCTGAGTCCCCCCTTGTAAAACTGTAACTTCCGCTGTCCACATATTCGAAAGCTGCACTGCCATTCTCGCTTTCCATCCCTGTTTATTTGGGAACAGAAGGGGGTTCTTTCCCTCTTTCATCCCAGATGTTTACAGAGTGCTTTTTAAAGAAAGGGGATGCTACACTTGGGTAAACATGGCCCTGACGCAACTTTTTTGAGATGTGTTGCTGCCTTCACTTTCAAAATGGCATTAACATTTTCTTAAATGGTACATTTCCTCAGTTTACCTGCTTCCCACCCGGCCTATAGTAATATGACGGTTGAGCGTGATTTCTGCTATCCTGGGAGGATGTCATATGGCATCCACTGCCTGCACTGAGACGCGATCTGCCACCCACTGTGTCCATCAGACACAGTGAATGACAGACCATGCTGGTACCATATGATTGCTGTGACCCATCACAGCAGATCACATGACAATTGTACACAACAAATGACTTCCAAACATACCCATGTGTACTATTCTGTTGATCTCTGTGATTGGTCACAGTGATCACATGGTACATACAGGGCCAGTCACATTGCATCTGTATCATGTGATCGATGTGGCCAATCACAGATTCACAATAGTACACAATGAATATCATTCATAAAAAATGGTTGCTTATAACAGTGATATTCGTTGGTATAAGCAACCATAGTGTGTAAAAAATAAAAATCCTGATTACCTCCTCAGAGTAGTATAGTGTCACTATTGTAACACTGTATTGCTCTGGACACAGTATACAAAAAAAGTCGTAAAAAAAGAAAAAAAGTATTAAAAAAGAAAAAAAAAGTTTACTTTTTTTTCACCTGCTGTCATTAGTCAGTGTCCCTGTTCCCTGTACCAGTTATATGATGACTTCACTGATGACAGTATGTAAAAATGTCCTAATTTTTCAAAAAATTGTGACAAAAATTACAACTTCAAAAAAACTTGCCATGCCTCTTACTAAATACCTTGTCTACTTTACAGAGAGGGGTCATTTGGGGGATATTTGTACTGTCCTGGCATTTTTGTCCCTCAAGAAATGAGAAATGCAGTGGGTACATCATGACTGATCACTTTTTGTATATATATACAGTATATATATATACAGTATATATATATATATATATTGTGACAGGAAGTCAGCTAAATCTGGGAATGTAGTCACAGGAAGGAGATACATTTCCACCTGATTTAGAAAGTCCATTAATTAATTTAGGGTGTTGGCTACAGAGCTAGCCAGCAGGAAGTTGAAAGGCCTTCACCTGTTCAGAATGAGGGAGTTAAGGCTCTATAATTTGTTCAGAGAAAGTCCTATTGTTTGCTGCCTCCAGAAGCTGCATCCTGAAGCCATGTGGGCTGGGAGCAGGAGGACAGTCAGCGTGTGCCTCCCGACAGGATGTGTGGGCCTGGGAGAAGACCCCCTACAGCGATGTGAAGCTAAGGAGGGTAACCACGAGTGAAGACGTCTCAAAGGTGAGAAGACAAAGTGTTCCATGTGAAGAGTGTGAAGAGTAAAGGATCCTGTTATAAATGAACATGTGCTGTGTGAAAGAAAACAAAGGGACATGTTCAATGGACAATGTTTGTGCTGTGTGAAAAGCAAACAAATGGACATTTGAGTGTCTGCTGTAGGATCAGCAGTGTCGGCCCAACAGTAGGTTGGGAAGACTTCTTAGGTAGGTTCCAGCGTGAGAAGGTAGCCGCCCACAGAGGCAAGGATTTATTTTGTCTTTTATTTTATTTTGATGTTTTTGCTGCATGCACTGGTATGAAGAAAATTGACCTAATAAACCAAACTATTGTTTTCAACCTCTGCTCGGCTATCTCTCTGTGAAAACGCACCCCCAAAGGGGTCATCCACGCCTACCACCGAGCTAATCCCTCACATATGGTGGAGGTATGCAGTGGGCATAAGCAGAGATCCCTGCAAGGAAGTGCAAATGTTTGATGAACTTTATCTGGTGCATGAGATTGCACAATCTATGTGTGCAGAAGAGAAGATCCTGACAGAAAAAAAAAAGTGTTTTAAAGAGACAGCGGTCTCAAAATTATTTGATGAACTTTGTTGTGTCTGGTGCAAGTGACTGCACAAACTGTGTGCGCAGGAAAAGAGATCCTGCAAGAGAGAGAAAAACTACATGTGTTGAAGAGACAGTGGTCTGAAAATTGTTTGCTGGACTGTGAAAAATTTGTTTGTGGAGTTATTGAAGATGGGGCGGTCCAAACGCCTGAAAAATGCAAAGATAGATGAAATGAGAGACCGGATTCTATGGATGGAGGGGATGTTGCCGTCTGAACCAGCCCCATCCATGCCTAAAGAGAGTCTACTAAAGAGGAAGGTTGTTGTCCCTAGCAACACTGATGAAACTGCTATGGAGACGCAGTGTGCTCAGATGAAAAGTAAACTCAAAATGGAGGAGATGTTGAAACATCTGATTATATCAAATGCAGCTCAACAGCAAGCAAATGCAGCTCAACAGCAGGCAAATGCGGATTTTCAGCAGAGCTTTGCAGCTCAACAAAAGGCTCATCAAGAGAGCATGGCAGGCTGGAAACAGAGACGCCAGCAGCCAATGGAGGCCATCGGTTTGGAGGAAACCGAGTATGTGTGCAGGGCTGAGTTGGATGCCTTGCAACGGAAAATGGAAGAAAAGGAACAAGCCTTGGAATTGCTTAAGATGGAGCATAGAAACTTGCAGGAAACGAATGAACTACTCAAGTCTCATGTGTCACAGTGGGAAGAAACCACTGCTCTTCTTTTGGTCGAGTTGCAAAAACGTCAAGACACTATAAAGGAGAAAGATACCATCCTCATGGAAAAGGAAATTGAAATTCAGACTTTGCAGAAGCAAAGCATGTGTGAAATGTTGGAGTTGCGTAATCAGCTGGAAAAAAGTCTTCAGTGTTTGGAAGCTACAAAAATAGACCTGCAGGAGTCGCAGGAACAGAATGTCGCTCTGAAAACGACATTGTCTCTCAGCGACAACGAGAAAAGTGAAAGAGAGGCTAAATTACTGAGTACTGTGTATGAGCTCACCACTTTGAGCAATGTGGTAGATGAATTACGTGCAGACTGTGAAAGTTGGAAAGGTGAAGCCCAACGTTTCCAGCAGCAGTTAAAGGAGAAAGAAGCCTGTGTGGCAGAATTACAGTCTCATTCCCAGAAACTAGCCAATGAGGTGAAGGCTCTTATGCAGGGAAAAGGAGATTGTGAACATAAGAGGGAAAAAGTAGAGGCACAGCTTCTGGAATCGCAAGTCAAGGTGTCAGAAGGTGACCGATTGTGTGCTAAGCTGTCAGAGAAGGCAAACCGACTGCAGGTTGAGTTGGACAATGTTACAAATCAGCTTTCTCAAGCAGACAGCAAATCTAGAGAAATTGCGGAAGATTTTTCTATCTTGGAATCGCAGCTGCAAGACACGCAGGAACTCTTACAGGAAGAGAGGTGTCAAAGGCTGAGTTTTAGCACAAAGCTCAAACAAATGGAAGATGAGAAAAATGGCTTCCTGGAACAATTAAAAGAGGAGGCGGAAGCAAAGAAAAACCTATCAGAGCAAGTCGCAACATTGCAAGCTCAGATAGCGGATATGAAAAAACGCATGGAAGAAAGCGTTGGTTCATTACAGTGTGTTGAAGATGTGAAAAAGAAGTTTGATCAGATGCTTGGTGAAGAGAAGACTGTGTCTGCAAAATATGCAGAAGAACGCGCACGTGCAGAAACGGAGGTGCGTGATAACGAGAGCAAAGCCCTGTTCTTGGCTCGCTCTTTGGAGGAAGCTCTAGAGTGTAAGGCTGAACTAGAAAGTGTTAAACAGCTGCGTACAGAAATGGAAGAATTGGTCAGCTCCAAGGATGATGTTGTGAAAAGCGTTCAGGAGCTAGAAAAGTCTAAGCGAGCCTTAGAACAGCAAGTAGAAGAGATGAAGATTCCGTTGCAGGAACTGGAAGAGGAATTCCAGGCAACAGAGGATCTGTCCCAAAGAGGGGATAGTGTGCCTGATGCAGTTTTTAAAAGGATCAGTGTTTTGGGGTCTGTCCTGAGTGAGCCTCAGAAATGTGACGACATGTGGCTTGAATCACCCCTTTGGAATAAACCGTTCCTTCAAAAACTTCAAGCATTGGAAAATGTATCATTAGAACTTCAGCAAACAAAGGAGCTGAGTAAGAAATGTGGTGATTTCTCAGTTCAGGCTGAAAACCTAGTGGAGAAAACTAAGGCTGTTGGTGAAAACGTGAAGCAAATGAATAAGTGCCTTTCAGGGAGTGTTTCCAAAATGGAACTGGTGAAAGACGGGTGGCAGAAGTTTGATCGTGATCTTGAGATGCATTCCATGTGGAATTCAGACAGAGAAAAAGAACTAGGTGACCTTGAGCGGTCAAATAGTTCAGCAGAAAGTGCATTGAAGAAACCTGTAAAAGAATGTGTTGCAGTTCCATGCTTCTTCACTGATGCAGAGAGGAGGTCTATAATGGATACCACCCAGATCGCTGGGTTCAACTGTGTTGTTGCCTTTGACCCCTATGTTGGTGGAAGGAAAGTTGATGATGTTCTGGTTGGCTTCTTCTGTGAAGAGTTTGGCAAGAAATATAAACTGAATATCAAATCAAATAGTAGGCCTTTACTGCGACTCGCTCAGGAGGGCGAAAAGTTTAAGAAGTTGATGAGTGCAAATGCTTCAGATCTGCCTATGAATATGAAATGTTTGGTGAATGATATTGATATCTCTGGGAAAAGGAACAGGGGTCACTTTGAAGAAATGTGTGACAGCCTGTTGTCTCAATTGGAAAATCCTCTGCACAGCATCTTAGAGCAAGCAAAGCTCAAGAAGGAAGATCATTCCCTTTTACAAAAAAAAGTCAATGATTGTGTACAGATGTATGGAGAGGCAACTCAAGTCACAGAGGGATGTCAAGAGTCCCTACTTGGAACAAAGCTTAGTGAAGCAAAGGTTCTCAAAGTTTTGTGGAAAACATTTATGGATTGCAGAGAGAGGCGTCTTAAGAATGTTGAAGACATTAAGACTAGCCCAATTGAGTTGCCTATGGATCACGGACCTCCATGGTGGATTGGACAGACGGTTATGAGGGACAAGCTGTCTGACATTTATGAGAAAGCTGTCAATGAAGATGACAGAAATGAGAAGGAGCAAAATGATGCCAAAAATGCAGTTGAGGAATGTGTATATGAGATGAGAGACAAACTGTGTGGCATTTATGAGAAATCCGTCAATGAAGATGACAAAACAGTTTCATCCGGAAGCTTGAGGATAATAGGAGGCTTATCAGTGAGTCAGCAGTGCTTGACACATGCGTGCCTGGAAATCTGTGTCCCAACCCTAGGGTTGAAACAAGAGGGGGGGGTATGTGACAGGAAGTCAGCTAAATCTGGGAATGTAGTCACAGGAAGGAGATACATTTCCACCTGATTTAGAAAGTCCATTAATTAATTTAGGGTGTTGGCTACAGAGCTAGCCAGCAGGAAGTTGAAAGGCCTTCACCTGTTCAGAATGAGGGAGTTAAGGCTCTATAATTTGTTCAGAGAAAGTCCTATTGTTTGCTGCCTCCAGAAGCTGCATCCTGAAGCCATGTGGGCTGGGAGCAGGAGGACAGTCAGCGTGTGCCTCCCGACAGGATGTGTGGGCCTGGGAGAAGACCCCCTACAGCGATGTGAAGCTAAGGAGGGTAACCACGAGTGAAGACGTCTCAAAGGTGAGAAGACAAAGTGTTCCATGTGAAGAGTGTGAAGAGTAAAGGATCCTGTTATAAATGAACATGTGCTGTGTGAAAGAAAACAAAGGGACATGTTCAATGGACAATGTTTGTGCTGTGTGAAAAGCAAACAAATGGACATTTGAGTGTCTGCTGTAGGATCAGCAGTGTCGGCCCAACAGTAGGTTGGGAAGACTTCTTAGGTAGGTTCCAGCGTGAGAAGGTAGCCGCCCACAGAGGCAAGGATTTATTTTGTCTTTTATTTTATTTTGATGTTTTTGCTGCATGCACTGGTATGAAGAAAATTGACCTAATAAACCAAACTATTGTTTTCAACCTCTGCTCGGCTATCTCTCTGTGAAAACGCACCCCCAAAGGGGTCATCCACGCCTACCACCGAGCTAATCCCTCACAATATATATATATATATATATATATATATATACACACCAAAGTTTGTAATAATAATAATAGAATAATTAAACACTGATTTTTGTTATTTTTTACCAAAGAAATGTAGCAGTATACATTTTGGCCTAAAATTAAGAAGATAGATTATTTGTTTGCAAAAATGTATAACGGAAACCAAGAGAAATGCTTTTAAAAAAAAAAAAATGAATGCCTGTCTTTTATTGTTTATTTTGCAAAAAAAAAAAAAAACCCACTGGTGATTGAATACCACCAAATACCACTATTTGATTGAAAAAATTATAAAAATGTAATTTGGGTACAGTGTTGCATGACGGATTAATTGTCATTCAAAGTGTGACAGTGCTGAAAGCTAAAAACTGGCCTGGTCAGGAAGGGGGTTAAAATGTACAGTATTGAAGTAGTTAAACATTTGATATACTGTATATTCTTTTTTCTATTGTGAATAAAATATGTGTTTATGAGATTTGCAAATTGTTGCATTTATGTCGATTTTACACAACATCCCAACTTTTTTGGAATTGGGGTTGTATCTATACCTGTACATGTCATGTTGCCCCCGCACCCTAAGACCCACTAAAAGAAAAAAAACGCCGCCCCCCACAAGTCAGAGCCCGCAGCTTGATTCCTGCAAAGGGACTGGAGTCTCCAGGTGATGTTTTTGACCATATATGGACAATATAGTTACATAGTAGGTGAGGTTGAATAAAGACAATAGTCCATCCAGTTTAACCTGTGTAGGTGTGTGTGTGGCTGTAATCATTTTTCATACCCCTGAATGTTCTGATCCTTGAGATGTACATCCAAAAGTCTTTTGAAAGTAGCCATACTTCCTACAGTAACTACCTTTTGTGGCAGAGAATTCCACAGTCTTGTAGCCCTAACAGTAAAGAACCACCTGCATTGACTGAGGTTAAAACACTTCTCCTCTAATCGCATTTTATGTCCTCGAGTCCTCATGCAATCCTTGCGACTGAATCGTTTTTTTTCTATGCTGAGATCACCGTTGAGTTATTTGTAAATTGCTATCATGTCCCCTCTCAGGCGTCTCTTCTCCAGGGAGAATAAATCAAGTGCCTGTAAACGCTCTTCATAATTATCATCCTCCAATTCCCTAATTAGTTTAGTTGCCCTTCTCTGGACTCTCTCCAGTTCCAACACATCCCTCCTGAGGACTGGCAACCAGAACTGGACAGCATACTCCAGATGCGCTCGGAACAGAGTTTTATAAAGTGGAAGGATTATAGTTTTATCTCTGGAATACATCCCTTTCTTTATGCATGCTAATATCCTGCCATCTTTGGCAGCTGCAGCTTGACATTGCATGCTATTGCTAAGTCTATCTTCTACTAAGACTCCCAGATCTTTGTCCATTTTTGATTCCCGCAAAGGTTCCCCCCTAAAGTGTATTGTGCTTGTATGTTTTTAGTCCCCAAGTGCAAAATCTTACACTTCTCCACATTAAACCTCATTTGCCATGTACTGTAGATGCCCACTGTTATTTTGTTCACGTCATTCTGTAAGATTCCTTCCTCATGATGTGAAGTTATTGCCCTGCCTAATTTTGTGTCATCTGCAAAAAACTGAGATCGAGCTACTGATCCCGTCCTCAAATGCTGTTTATGAATGAATAGAACAAAGTTCGTCCCAGGACTGAGCCTTGGGGGACCCCACTTACCCCCCCAGACCTGAGTATGCGTTATTTATTACCACCCTTTGAACACGCCCCTTTAACCAGTCCCAGAGCAAACCTTGTGGTCGATGCCTGCAGACCATATTTAATAAATTAAGTGTTTGTGAGGAACTGTATCAAATGCCTTTGCAAAATCCAGGTACACTACATCCACTGGTATCATAATTGGTAAGTGACGTTACTAGGATCTCAGTCACGGTATTGACCAAGTATATTCATGCCGACATATGGCTAATGATGTCATTCATAGGCCCCACGCCTTTGCTTATATTGCGTCAAAGGGGATCGGGAGATGATATTCGGCAAGAGTCAATCGATGGGCTTGGATGCATCTGTGGGTGGTGAGCAGGAATTTGGGCATCATGATTGACATGGATCTGCATCGTGGGACACTTTTTGTTTGAAGGACTTGTGAAAAAGTGTGTGTTTTTATTTACTATTGACTTTTTTGTGAATGAGTAGGAGCATTATGTACCCCTTACTCATTAACATGGGTATAGATTCCTAAAAGCCCCCTACCTGCAGACCCCCACAACCACTGGGCCAGGGTTGTGAGGAAGAGGCCCTTGTCCCCATAAACATAGGTAGGGGGGCACACACTCATCTATCCCCTTTTCCTGGCCCCACAGGCAGCATGCTTGGATAAGGGTCTAGTATTCCGGGGGGGGGGGGGGGCACCTAACACCTTTCTTTTCTTATATTTTTAGCATGGACTTACCCCTTAAAATCTATTTCTCCAAATTAATTTTTTTGTGTTGTCCCCCTCAAAATAGATTCCAGACCTAAGGAGCATGGTATAATTTTGAGGGGCTCCACTCTTTCTCTCTCTTTTTTTTTTTTTTTATACTATCACAGCTGAAAAATGGACATCGATGCATCTCTATGGAAAAATGGATGTAGATGGATGATCATTCATTTACATCTGTGTACATTCGCTTCAACATCAGGAATGGATCAAAGCCCTATTTTTCTTCTAATAAAAAAAAACTGACCAGATGAAAAACTGTGTCAACTAACAAACGATCCCTTTTTGCATTGAAAAATGGCTGGGGACTCAAGTGGTTAAGGGCTCTAGCTAGAGGATGTACAAAACTGATGTAAGAACAGATGAAAACCTATGCCTAAATGATAAAAAACTGATGTAAGCTTCACCTGTTTTTCTGTGAAAAAACGTGACTGAACTGATGAAACGAATAATCCACATATGTGAAAGGGGCCTAAATCTGCCAGACGGACAGTCTGCTTCCAGGGTCGATCACTCACAAGTGAACACTGCATTACATGAAAGTGAATGCAATATGCAGCGGAAGCCGGCAGCCTCTCACTGATTTTATTGGGCTGCCTCCTGCAGCTAATTGCCGGGAAGCCCTGCTGGGGTTCTGGCATGTAAACAGTGTCGGGCATATTTGTAGGTGTGAATGTGCCCTTGAGTGTGTACTCAGAGTAGCAGAGCAGTAGCAGAGGGGAAGCCTGCATCCAATTTGCATAAGTGTGAAACCAGCCTTAAAAAATATTGAACAGTGATGGACATTGATTACCTGCAGAAAAAGCAGCTTGTGGAGCAGAGGACGAGCTGTTGTGGCCTGCGAAGAAGCTAATCAAGTACGATCTTTGCTTTATTCATTTCAACTGAGTGCAGAAAAGACCCCCTGATAACTCAACAAGGGCTGATTAAGGCCCCTTTCACACATGCTGTCCGTTTGTCCGTTTTTCATCCATCCGTTGACAGATGAAAAACGGACATCAATGTATCTCTATTTAAAAACGTATGACAACGGATGATCATCCGTTAACATCCGTTTTTATCTGCTTCCGTCAATGTCCGTTTTTTTGAACGTATGAATATCCTATTTTTCATCCGTCAAAAAAACGGATCGGACGAAAAACGGATGACAACGGATGAAAAACGGATGAAAAACGGATGACAACAGATGAAAAACAGATAACTGACGAAAAACTGATGAAAAACAGATAACAACTGACGAAAAACGGATGAAAAACGGATAACAACTGACGAAAAACGGATGACAACTGATGAAAAACGGATGTAAAACTGATGAAAAATGGATGAAAAACGGATGGAAACGGTTCCTTTTTTCCTGTGACTGAACTGATAAACTGAACGGACCGTATGTGTGAAAGGGGCCTAACACTTCCGGCTTTTCACTGTGGAGGAAGTGTCAGTTCTTGCTGGCAGTGTCTTGTGTTTTTAATACACAGAGAACAGTTTACTTTTTTTAACTTTATTGAAATGTCACAGTGTGACATGCGCTCAAGTGTAAACAGATCACATAGAAAATAATTAATATTGCTGTGCATGCCCCAATGGGAGCTGATAACCCATTATTGCTTTGAAAGCATCTCCTATAGAATATTTTAGGTTTCAAAGTTTGTTGCCATGTCATGGTCACCTGAAATTTTAAGGTTTGGCATGTTTGCTATTTATTTACCTAATACAACCTTATCTTTCTTGGGTAATATACAGTATTGTGTTTGTGTACACTAACATTAACTTTAGTGTATTTTTTACTGAACATATAGGTTTGATAAACAACTGTAGACACTACCACTGTTTTAATCTACAGGGTCATGGCTTTCAAAAACTACGTAATGTTATAAGAATTTTTACTAATCTCCAGGCCTTAAAGGTGCATTTTAACATGTGTGCAAAAAATGCAAAATAGGCTCTGGCAGCGAAAGCTACATTGAGAAAAACTCATAGGCTGCCTCTTCTGACAATGACTATGATGCTAATATAGCGGCTTCACTGCTTTCTGATTCACTGAGAAGAAACTGCCATTTTCGGGAGGAGATTAGAAATGGCAGCCCATGTATTTCTCTCAGCACAGGTTTCATTTGAGCTTCTCTAAATGCATGCTACACACAGCCCATAATATATTCTAAGTTATACTGCAAAGTATTACACAGCTCACAGATGTGTAAACTTAACACAAGGACACTGAGTCACAGCAGGTCCAAAAACGACTGTATAATTTATTATTCGTTATAAACTGAAATCCCAGATAGAATATACTCTTTCAATCAGCTTTCATTCACCGTTCCACAAAAACACAATATACAATCCATATACTGCACCACTACACATACATTAAAGTAAGCCTGACAGACTTGCACAGAACTTCAGCTTTCTATATTTCTGCATCTAATAGTTGTTTTCACATGTAGTTTTGTATTGAAGGTATAACCTATGCTTATGCAGTTTGCTCACCATATGCTTACCAAACTGTCCCAGTTTGCTACAGGTTCACTTTGAATAATCTGATCATAGCATATTTTTTGCCATGGCAAGCATATGAAATGAAACTATATATAAATGCATTCCATTTGTCACTAAACCCTGCCTACCAGCAATTTAAAAAAATTTGGCTTTAATACTGGTGTAATCTCATGCCAAAGAACTAAAGCTGGCCACAGATGGCTTGTTCAACAGGGACCGGCCGAGATTCAAACCATGTTTGGGCAGGCTGAATGTACCCAAGTTGATCGATCGATTAACTTGGGTAAAACCAGCTTGTCGGTTTCTCATGCGATTATTGCCAGCAGTTTTAGCCTCTAGCAGTAATCATTGTGTGTTCTCCAGGCCGGGAGGGCCCCCCTGCCCCCCCTCCCCAGCCTATCCTATCTTACCCTTGCAGTCAGGGGAGAGTAAAAATAGACAGCTGTGTCTCAGTTTTACCAACCCATGACCTGGATGGGGCTGTACACATATAAAAAAAAAAGGGGGGGGTACTCTTACTAGGAGGGCCTATTGTGAAGTAGGGGAAGGGAACATATAGGATAGCTGGAATACAGCAGCCTGTTGCCTATAATCCCCTCTAATCACACAAGGGGGCTATTAGAAGTCTGTTAACCAGGGCAGAACTACAAAAATATCAAAGAAGAGGAGAAAGAGATTTCAGCTCTGATGAAACCAACGCGGATAGGCTGATGAAACGCGTCAGTTTTACGTCATCACAACGGCACCAATGCGGGACATCGGTAAGATTATGCCTAGAACGGCTGTGGAGACCGCCAGCTTAGAGTCACTTCTGGAATGACGGCTTGCCGGAAACCCGCCCCCTCCCCTATACGCTTAGTGGAAGCTCAGGAGGTAGGCAGCGAGGAAGTCTCAGCCACTGCAATCTCTACCGACACACTGCAGGCTGGACACCTGGATCCATAAGAGCGTGGCATCCGTTAATACAGTCCGGACTTTCTGTGGAGGTACTGTATACCCCTTTCTTATTATACAGAGCTTTTGTGCCTGCTACAATTTTTGACCTATACAGCCTCCTATACATTGGACTGCCTAATGATCTACAACTCTAGACTACCTGCCACAGGACGCCACCATTGATTAGTCCAGGGGCGATTACACACATATATATAGTTCATGTGATTTTGGAGCTCCAACTTTGGACTGTCACTGACGGTACTACGGATCCCCAGGTGTTCTGAATCAAATGTTTTTTGAAGTGCTAGATATATCAGGGATTGCATGTTTTCTTTCCCCAATGAAGATATCATTTTCTCACAACTTCATATTTTTGTGCACTTTTTTCTAATATGATTACTGCAGTAATCCCATGTTTTTAAGTATATGTGGTTTTACATAAGGTTGCGGTTTATATTGGGAGCTATTTTTGTGTCAGTTATACAAATTTCAATAAAGCAAAATAAATTTCAATAAAGTTTATTCATCCTAATTCACTCTTATTGTCCTTAGTTGACCTCTTTGAGGGGGAATCTCTTTCTCCTCTTCTTTGATATTTTTGGGGCTGTACACATGCTGTGGACCCGATATTTTACCCCATGTGGCATTATGCCACCAAGGATGATGCATTTAAGTGAATTGGGCCATGCTGCAATCGTGAGCCAAATGCTAGGCACACGGTTGCAGTGCAGTATCAACTACTGAATATCTTTCAGCCACACCTATGCCACTCTCTGAAAAGCAGTCCATTGTGGATCATCTTTCAGAGAGCAACGCAGGTGTAAACAAGCCCTAATAGAGGCTCTGTCACAAAGCAAAACACATGTCTATGTACAGTATCTCACCAAAGTGAGTACACCCCTCATATTTTTGTAAATATTTTATTATATCTTTTCATGTGACAACACTGAAGAAATTACACTTTGCTACAATGTAAAGTAATGAGTTTACAGCTTGTATAACAGTGTAAATTTGCTGTCCTTCCAAAATAATTCAACACACAGCCATTAATGTCTAAACTGCTGGCAACAAAAGTGAGTACACCCCTAAGCGACAATGTCCAAATTGGGCCAAAAGTGTCAATATTTTGTGTGGCCACCATTATTTTCCAGCACTGCCTTAAACTTCTTGGACATGGAGTTCACCAGAGCTTCACAGGTTGCCACTGGAGACTTCTTCCACTTTACCATGACAACATCATGGAGTTGGTGGATGTTAGAGACCTTGCGCTTCCGTTTGAGAATGCCCCACAGATACTCAACGGGGTTTAGGTCTGGAGACATGCTTGGCCAGTCCATCACTTTTACCCTCAACTTCTTTAGCAAGGCAGTGGTCATCTTGGAGGTGTGTTTGGGGTCGTTATCATGTTGGAATACTGCCCTGTGGCCCAGAGGGGATCATGCTCTGCTTCAGTATGTCACAGTACATGTTGGCATTCATGGTTCCCTCAATGAACTGTAGCTCTCCAGTGCTGGCAGCACTCATGCAGCCCCAGACCATGACACGCCAACCTCCATGCTTCATTGGTCGCATCAGACCACAGGACATGGTTCCAGTAAGCCATGTCCTTAGTCTGCTTGTCTTCAGCAAACTGTTTGCAGGCTTTCTTGTGCATCATCTTTAGAAGGGGCTTCCTTCTGGGACGACTGCCATGCAGACCAATTTGATGCAGTGTGCGGCGTATGGTCTGAGCACTGACAGGCTCCTCCCCCACCCCTTCAACCTCTGCAGCAATGCTGGCAGCACTCATACGTTTATTTTCAAAAGACAACCTCTGGATAATGCTGAGCACGTGCACTCAACACCTCTGGTCAATCATAACGAGGTCTGTTCTGATTGGAACCTGTCCTGTTAAACCGCTTTATGGTCTTGACCACCGTGCTGCAGCTTAGTTTCAGGGTCTTGGAAATCTTTTTATAGCCTAGGCCATCTTTATGTAGAGCAACAATTCTTTTTTTCAGGTCCTCAGAGAGTTGTTTGCCATGAGGTGCCATGTTGAACTTCCAGTGACCAGTATGAGAGAGTGAGAGCGATAACACAAATCTTAACACACCTGTTCCCCATTCACACCTGAGGCCTTGTAACACTAACGAGTCACATGACACGGGGGAGGGAAAATGGCTAATTGAGCCCAATTTGGACATTTTTACTTAGGGGTGTACTCACTTTTGTTACCAGCGGTTTAGACATTAATGGCTGTGTGTTGAGTTATTTTGAGGGAACAGCACATTTTACACTGTTATACAAGCTGTACACTCACTACTTTACATTGTAGCAAAGTGTCATTTCTTCAGTGTTGTCACATGAAAAGATATAATAAAATATTTACAAAAATGTGAGGGGTGTACTCACTTTTGTGAGATACTGTAGATTCTAAATAACTTAGCTATTCTGTGATCCATTCACATCATATTAGTTACTAGGTAGCAGTGGCAGCCTGTCCATTAGGGGCGTAGGGGCGCCACCCCCCCCCCCACTCCATGCATTTGGCCCCCTAATCTACATGCAGGGCGCCTGATGCATGGATTCCAATGGGGGATTTTTTTTTTTTTTTGAAGCATGTGATTAGAATCAGAGGTTCTAATAGGCTTCAAAAAAGGGTGGGCTCAGGGCACAGAGAACTGCGCCCTGTGCCCACGCAGTTGTATGACAATAGCAAATTAATGTTTGCTATTGTCACACTGATTTTCCTCCCACCCAATCAGGAAGCTGGTCCTGAGACCCCTTTCCCGATTGGCTGAAAGGAGAAGCGATGTTATTGGCCAAGGAGGAGGAGGAGATGCACGGCCTGAAGGAGAAGCACTGGAAGCACAGACTTTCCCACCAGCCACCATTGTCTCCAGGGATGGCTCCCCCACAGCGGCTCAGCCATCCAGCACCCCCCGGCTCAGACAGGAGAGGGAGGAAAGAGTAATCACAGGCAGGACTTCTGCCTCCTAAGGTATGAAGGCCATCCCTCCCCAGCAGGGGGGGGGGAGGAAGGTGTTGTTTTTGTTGGTTTGCCCCCCAAATAATTAAGCACCAGCCGCAACTGTTAGGTAGAGATAGCGGATTTGATGAACTTCTACCTTAGAGCTGTCATGTAGCATGGCTGATACCATGAAGGCCTTATTAGACTGTATCTGTTGAAGCATTCATTGCAGCGTTGATTCTCCCCAAAGAATAATTGAAATAAATGGTAGTGAAAGGAACAACCTTCCTCAGTCACACCCACTTGACTTCCCTTGTACACACTTAATACTCCATGTCCTGAGCTGCAAATATTTTTTTTTACACTCTGATCATTGCTTTTCTTGTGCATTCCGGCTACAGTGAATGGCTCAATTCTTGGAAGATTTTCATTACCCGGTATGAACAAAACTAAAA
Source organism: Pelophylax lessonae (assembly GCF_965119305.1). NCBI lineage: Eukaryota > Metazoa > Chordata > Amphibia > Anura > Ranidae > Pelophylax > Pelophylax lessonae. The sequence goes on along the minus strand of NC_138769.1, from coordinate 632,149,306 downwards.
TTACTAAATACTAAAACACTGCAGGATGAGCAAAGCTCCTTTTCCTTTGTGTTACAAATATCACTTCACTCCTTGTGATTTTGCATTCCAATGCATGTAAACACACAGGAAAAACTCGAAGGCATAAAAGAAAATTAAAAATGCTTTAGCCTGAACAGGATATAAAAAAAACTGTTAGATTCCAGCACAGATCTAGTATAGATATCAACTGACTCTTACGCTGCACTAAACATTTACACACAGCAACAATAGCAGAAAAATCACGGGAGTCTGATAAAATAATATATCAAATCCTGTAGCAGTGAAATTCAGCCATCAGTCACAGGCCAAGATGTAGCAGTCATTCCTGTGGCAGCATACAGCAGCCTGTAAACAAACTGACCCCCCTTGTCCTCACTTGTTTAATTGAACCATAAAGCGCCGAACACGTGTGTTGTGCCTGCACAAGTCATTTGCTTTCTAATTAGCATCAGGGCCACCTACCTAGGGAGGTAGTAAACTGCGAGTTCATGCAATGTTAATAGCAAACAATTGAGAGGGAAGCGCAGCTGCTGCAGACAAGCTTTGACACTGCTAAGGAAGATCATAAGAGACCTGGTGAGCCCAGATCAATCATGCAAAGCATAAAAAAGATGTCAAGAATAAACTGCTGCAAAATGCACCATATTTTTGCATTGCTGGAGAAACAAATGGTTCCCCCCTCCTCCACGGCAGCTCTGCTTGAGAGAAACATTTTAGTTCACCGAGAATGCAAGTCACAGGAGAATAGCAATTACAAAGATCCGCGGCAGCTGAGCCCTTTCATTCTACCTCGGTTGTGCAGTTTCTTTTTCACTCGCTACTGCTGGGAAAACCTCAACTCTCCAAGCCACATAAAAAACACTTCTACCCAAGCTACATCCAACCCAGCAGGGATCCTGGATGGATGGATGATGATAATGTATGATTTAATATTTCAGTACAACAAACACAGCTTTTCCTTTCACAAGACCATTTGTGATCGACAGTCACAGAGACTGATTTGTGGTATTGGATATCCAGTACATTGCTTTCTCTGATCAGATCAGACAGAGGTGTGGAGCTACATTACGCAATTTATAGGGCCATGTTGCACTGACAATATTGACTTAAATTGACTTAAAGTGGTTGTAAAAGCACAAGGATTTTTTACTTTCATGCATTCTATTCATGAAGGTAACAAACCTTCTGTGTGCAGCAGCCCCCTCTTATACTTACCCGAGCCCCCTAGCGATGTCCACGAGAGTCTTGCCTCCCGGGGGAATCAAACTCCTAATTAGCTCAATCTCTGTGATTGACAATGGCCAATCAGGAGATGGAGGGGGTGGGGGCAAACCATGGCTCCTTGTGTGAACGGACACACAACTTAACTCGGGTGCCCTTATAGCAAGTTGCTTGCTGTGGGGGCACCCAACAGGAGGGAAGAGCCGGGAGCGCAGACGTGGGACCCAAAAAAAGGAGGATCAGGGCTGCTCTGTGCAAAACCACTGCACACAGCAGGTAACCAGGAGCCTGCAATACTGAAAGCTGTAAGCAAGCAGGGGTATAAGGTTTAACAAATAGTGTACTAAATAAATAATATCATTTATTTGATTGTGCTCAATATAATAAGCTAAAAGACAGTAGTGATTAATACTACATTAAAGTAAAGGTTCTGGTGAACAATCCTTTATTGGTAAACCTGCAGTCTGGGACTTTAGTCCAAATAAAGCAAATGACATCATAATTACACAACACAACCAGAAGGTTCTACACCATTTTTGCAGTAGGCAAACTTCATTTGACCTATTCGCTTGCTGAGAACAAGGGACACTCCTTCAATTATATCACATGGTTTTCCTATGCACAGATGTAAATTGGAAGAGATCCTAATCTTTTGCCAGTTTATTTGAGTAAATCAGTTTTCTGCTGGGTTGTCCTGATTACTGCAGGTCCTCCCATTTCCATGAGAATCAAAGTTTATTCAAACCAATCCGCTCATCACTACTGTTGACAGTTTTACAGACACCATACCATTTAGCAGGGTGGGATATCATATTTTAACAAAAAAGACCTGTGCTTAAAGATGTAAAGGCGAAGACATCGTTCCCTTATATACTTATTGCCCACGTGTTTTTTTTTTTGCTAATCATCAGTAAAAAATATAATAATTTCTTTACATTATATTAATACAACATGCTTACTCTGGGTTGGATCAGTTAAAGTTAGGCCCCTTTCACACAAGGCGGATCCATTTTGACGGACTCCGCTTGCTTAGCAGGGATCACTCTGCTGATCCCCACTGAGCAGGCGGATGACAGGTCCGTCTCCACTCACTGTGCAGTGACGGACCTGTCGGAGTCCCGCTCTCCTCTATGGGGAGATCAGATGAAAACAAACAGACTGTTCATTTTCATCTGATCCCATCCGATTCGACCCACTGGATGGATGGCGGACATCTGCCTCCCTATAGATGACAATGGGTGGCCCGATCTGGTCAGCCTGAAAAATGGACAGGCAGACTCGATCGGTCAAGTCATGTAAAAGGGGCCTAATACTAAAAGCTCCCATTTCTATATTTAAAAATCACAAACATGTCATCCTTTTTTTTTTCTGAAAATCTTTTTATTGAAGTATAAACATAGAAAAACAGTTAAACAAACAACGGTGCAAAGGCTCAGACAGGAGCCGAGACTACCAGTCAAGTAGGCATGTAAAGCATAGTACCCGCGCAGGGGTCCAACATAATGCACAGTAGATATGACAACACACAGGCCCTGAGAAGAAGGCATATACAAGCAATCTACATATCATAAAGCTAGTGCAAAGTGCAAAGGGCCCCACGAGACCCACCCAGGTGGCCGTGCAGGAGACCTGAGAAAACCCCCCTCGCTCCGGGGAGCAACGATACCCAAGGACAAGGAACCGCAAACAGTGTGGAGCCGTAGGGCAAGAGTCCCCTCAATCGCTGTCCGCTGTGGTGGAGTCAGCCAACCATCTGGACCATACTCTGTCAAACTTTTTGGGACACCCCCTGTGGGCATATGTGTCTTTGTAGAGGGGAAGGACCGAGTTCACCAGAACCCGCCAGTGGTGCACCGTGGGGGGGGAGCGCTGACGCCAGTGAAGTGCAATAGATTTTCTGGCATAAAAAAGTAAGAGACCGAGCAACGTCCGGTCCGCCACCCGGGTCACCAAGTCATCGAGTAGCCCCAAAAGACAGATCCTCGGGGAGGGATCTAGCGAAACAGAGGAGATTCGACTGATCATATGGAGCAACCCGGACCAGAAGGCAGAAAGGTGAGGGCAGGTCCAGAAAATATGGAGGAAATCCCCCGGGACCTGGCCACACCGCCAGCACTCCGGAGAGTGGGAAGCGTGGATCTTATGCATCCGGTGCGGGGTGAGATAGGACCTGTGGGCAATCTTGAATTGGATAAGCCTATCACGGAGAGAAACTAGCACTTGAAATGGTTGGTCCCACATGTTAATCCAGTCCTCCTGGTCCAAGTTCGGAACATCCCTGTTCCAACGAGCAAGGAGACCAGCGAGCTTCGGAGAATGGACCCGAAGGAGATGTGTATAAAGGGTCGACGCCGCCTTCTCCAAGCAATCATACCTCAAAACCCTCTCTAGGTCCAATTGGACCATCTGAGAACCGCCGGACGGAAACTGGGACCTGAAGGCATGGGAGAGTTGTAGGTATCTGAAAACCAGCGACGAAGGGACCTGGAACTTATCAGTAAAGAAACTAAAGGGGGGAAGGGAGAGATCCGAGGAGACATCCGAAATCCTTTTAACATTGTGCATCGTCCAGACCACCGGGTCTGGGAGGGAGTAAAGATGAGGCAGGGTGGGGTTGTGCCACAATGGCGCATTTGGGGAGACGGTAGGTCCGGATAGCCCTCGAGCTGCAAGCCAGTTTTCCAGGCCCGCAGAACCGCGGTCATGGAAGATGTGGGCTCGTGGGGGGCTTTTGGTCCCCTAAAAAGCAAATGTGAGAGAGCTTCCACCGATCCGAGCACCGCCGCCTCCACCACAGTCGCCGAGTTATGGAGGTCCGGATTAAGCCACCAAGCAGCCGAGACCAGTTGGGACGCCAGGAAGTACTTGTGGCAGTCAGGGAATGCAAGTCCCCCCAGGGAGAGGGGACGCATTAGGGTGGACAATTTATATCTCGGGGGACGAGGCCCCCATAAAAAAGAGGAGAACAATTTGTTCAGGGAATGGAAGAAGGACTTCGGTATCCACCTGGGAGAATGGCGGAAGAGATAAGTGATTTTAGGTAGCACCTTCATTTTAATCAGGTTGACCCGCCCCAGGAGGGAAAGGGGCAGATTCTCCCATGCCTTCAGCTTAGCCCTGACCACCGCCACCACCACCGGGTCCAGATTAAGAGCAATAAAATTCGCCACATCACTTGAGATCCGCACCCCCAAATAGACCAGCTCCTCCACCCACTCCAGCAGAATGTCAGCCGGTGCCGAGGAGCGGGCCCCCTGGTCGATCGCCAACAGTTGCGATTTGGTCCAGTTGACCCTCAACCCCGTCACCCGTGCAAACTCCTCCAAAACATGCAGCGCCCCCTTGAGCGAAGAGTCGACGTCGTTAAGGAATAACAGGAGGTCGTCGGCGTACAAGGCCACCCTCTCCTCCAGCCCGGCAATCCGCAAACCCCCAATCAGCGGGGAAATACGGAGTGCCTCTGCCACCGGTTCCATAGCGATGGCAAACAAGGCCGGGGAGAGAGGGCAGCCCTGCTGCGTGCCCCGAGACAGGGTAAACCAGGACGACACCTGTCCGCCCAAACGTATGGCCGCCCTTGGCGAACTGTAGATGATTTTCAACCATTCAATAAAGAGCAGAGGGAACCCCATCCTCCGAAGAGTCTCCCACAGAAAGGGCCACTCGACGGAATCGAAGGCTTTTTCGATATCCAAGGAGGCCACCACCCTCGTGCCCACATTGAGATGGCGTGCCTGAATGTTGGTGTAAAGTCTGCGCAGATTCACGTCTGTGGACCTGTGGGGCATAAACCCTCGACCACCGAGGGTAACATGGGCTGGAGTCTGGTGGCCAACAGTTTTGTCAGGATTTTCAGGTCATTAAGCAACGCAATAGGTCTGTAGGAGGCGAACAATTTGGGGTCCTTAGGGGGTTTATAAATGAGGATGATATGCGCCTCCGCCATCGAAGGAGGGAGGGATCCCTCCGCGAGGCAGCTGGAGAATGTCTCGGCCAGTAGAGGAGCCAAAAGTCCGGAGTGGGCCTTATAGAAATCCACAGGAAGACCGTCTGGACCCGGGGCCCTGCCGCCTGGGATGGTCGAGAGGATAGCTGCAACCTCCGCCGGGGTAATGGGTCTCACCAGCCATTGTCGCTCACTGTCAGAGAGCCAGCCCAGGGCCACCGGGTCCAGAAGGGGGTACAAGTCTGTCGGCCGAAAGTCCGGGTGGAGGGTAGTAGAGTATAGGGAACTGTAGTACGAGCGAAAGGCCTCCAAGATGTCCTCTGGGGCGGCCAAGGCCTCCCCCGTGGGAGCAGTGATCTCGGGGATCACTGTCAAGGGCTCGTCATGTTGGGATATAAGAGCCAAAAATCGACCATTCCTATCCCCTTGTTCAAACACGGTCTGGTGGGCGCTATGCATGGATAACCTTGTGACCTCCAATATGTGTAAATGGAGGTCCCTCTTCACCGCCTGCAATGCTTCGAAGTTGGAGACCGAGGGGTCCAAGCCATAAGTAGACGAGGCCCCCTCCACTTCCCCCTCCAGACGGGTCAGCTCAGAGGCCTGCCGCCTCTTCACCGCCCCAATGGTGGACATGTAATGGCCCCTGGTGAACGCCTTGAAGGCATCCCACACCATCCCAGGCGGTGCCGAGCCAGCATTATGTTTCCAGAACTCCTCCAGGATCGGCGGAGTCTGAGAGGCGACTTCGGGGTGATCCACCCATTGAGGGCCCAGACGACACATGGAGCGCGAACGAGCCACGTGAGAGCGCAGGGTGATTTCCAAGGGGCAGTGGTCCAACAACCCAGCCGGTAAGTACCGCGCCTTCACCACCTCAGACAAAGCCAGAGCATTGGCAAACGCCAGGTCAATCCTGGAGGAGGTCTTGTACGAAGAGGAGAAGCAGGAGTAGCCCCGCAGGTCCGGGTGCTTCCATCGCCAGATCTCCCGCACCCCGGCAGCCTCCGCCCATTGCAGCAGATCCGCTGAAAAGGATTTAGAGGGGGCAGGCCTGTCCAAGGTGGGGGAGAGGATGGCGTTAAAATCCCCCAGAAACAGTAGCTTTGCCGGGCAATAGGGGGTCACCCTATCCAATATAGAATAAAGGACTTCAGGCTTAAACGGGGGGGGGGGGAATATAAGCCCACCAACACATATCTACGCTGCCAAAGGGTGAGGACCAAGATGACATAACGGCCCTGGGGTCTGTATGGACCGCCTCCACCTCACAAGGCAGAGATTTGCGGATCAAAATCGAGACCCCCCTGGCGTAAACAGAGTAAGAGGCATGGAATGATTTATGAATCCACGGTTTTTTGAGGGACCGTAACTTGCTCCCCACCAGATGCGTCTCCTGGAGAATTACTATGGACGGATTGTAGGAGGACAAATATTGGAACATTAGTGCTCTATTAAATTTAGAATTGAGGCCACGGACATTCCATGAGATAATGGAGAACGTCTGTGGGTCACGTGGGGCCATAATAACAATGGAGGGTGAAAATCAGAGAGGGTCCCGCTAGGGACAGCCTTAGCATCAGGGGGAAAACAAGTTCAGTCGAGCCCAAGCACCACATACATAACTTAGTAACAGTGAACAACGTAAAACACACAAAGGAACATACAGTAACAAAAATAACACCCAGGCACGGAGTGCCTTTCCTGCCAAACCCCAGCATCCCCCACAAAAAGAAAAAGAGAACCGGGGGGGGGGAACTTGGACCCCCCGGGGGGAGCTGGAGACGGCCTGTACCCCAAAACATAACATCCCCAGCAGGGGAAACACGAGTCCACCCGTCAGATCCAGAACATGGATGCCGGGTTGGGAGAGGGCCTGCCGTTCCCCCAGGAAGGGGAAGAGCAGCCAAGTAGTCCGGGGGAGAGTTCAAAAAAGGCGCATGGAGCAGCTCCATCATGGCGAGCTATCAGGATGTGCGACAATAGTGGAAATCGGCAACCGGGAAAGGGAGGGGGGGGAAGGGGGGCAAATGAACCAGGCAAAGTCAGTGGCAAGAGTCAAGCAGTAGGGGGGAAGGGAGTGGGCAAGGGGGATCCAGGGATCAACAGGACAAGGAAGGGGCAGTAGAGTAAGAGGCAACGATCATACCAGTCCGCAGGAGGATCCCGGAATCAGCGGACATCCAGCCAGGAGGCCGCCTGCGAATCGAAGAAACGGGTGCGATCGCCATCAATGACTCGAAGCCACCTGGGATAGAGGAGGCTGTACTTGAGGCCTTGATCCCGGAGGCGACGTCGGATCTCCGTGAACTGGCGCCGTTTCTGCTGGACTTCAGGTGAGTAATCCGGGAAGAGCATTATGCGGGCATCCTCAAAACGGAGATCCTTCTTAGCCCTGGCAGCGGAAAGGAGACGATCCCGGTCCCTGTAGTTCAGGAGTCGGAGGAGGAAAGGCCTGGGAGGGGCCCCCGGGATCGGGGGGGTCGTGGGACCCTGTGGGCCCATTCCACTACGAAAGTGGGCGGCATGGCAGGGAGATCCAAAAGGGTAGGCAAAAAGGATTCCGCAAATTCGGCAGGCTTGGGGCCCTCCGCCCGCTCCGGCAGGCCCAGGATGCGGATGTTATTGCGCCTCAAACGGTTCTCAGTGTCGATCGCCCTGTCCTGAAGAGCCTTAACTTGAAGCTGTAGGGCCCATAAGTCGTGAGAATCCTCCCTGGTGGAGTCCTCCAATTGAGAGATGCGGCCCTCCGCCTCGGACATCCGCGACCGAAACTTGTCTAGGTCATGGTGGATAAGGCTGACGTCCGTAGCAAGATAGTCTATCTTGACCGTCAGGGTGTCCCTGCAAGCCTTGATTGCCTCCAGGATTTCAGATGGCGTTGGATCTTGGCTGCAGCTCGGGCCGGCCCCAGTCTGTGTGCTGACAGACATGCTGCGAGTGAGAGAGCTCGTGGCCAAGATGGCCGCAGCCCGCTCCGAGGGACAGGGAGAGGACACCGCAGCTGTCGAGGATCGGAGCTTGCCGGGAGGCAGCGGGGGGACCCGCTGTTTGCCACTCGACTTCTTGGGGGGACCCAGGTTGGTAAGGGGGTGCCGAGGCGATAGGAGATAGCTCGGATGGAGTTACAGGATAAGTTCAGGATCGGAGCTCATGCGCCGCACGTCTTCTCAGCTTCACATCCCGGCCACGCCCCCCACAAACATGTCATACTTACCTGTTCCGTGCAATGGTTTTACTTCTCGGGACCCTGCCAGTGTTTCTGGCCCCTCCCCCTCGACGACTGCCCCCAGAGCAAGCTGCTTGCTCTGGGGCACTCGTGAGTGCTCGCTCCCGAGCTGACTCTGTGTGTCCATGGGACACACAAAACGCGGCTAACTCCTGAGCTGACTCTGTGTGTATATGGGACACACAGAGCATGGTACAGTTCCGCCCCTGCTCCCTCCTCAATGGCTCTGATTAACAGCAGCAGCAACTGTGGCGCTGTGGAACATCCACAGTGCAAACCCAAAAGTGTTCCCTTCTGTGGTCACAAACTCCTTACCAGATAATAGTCATTACTAAACCTTAATGGCAATAACCAGAAGAATGAATGGCTCCAATCCACATTATACTCAAAGGATTAATGGTGGGTGGCTGGCACCCTGTGGTGGGTGGCTGGCTGGCACCCTGTGGTAGGTGGGTGGCTGGCACAGGGGCTGTGGGTGGCTGGCTGGTACAGGGCCTGTGGGTGGCTGGCTGGTACAGGGCCTGTGAGTGGTTGACTGGTACAGTGCCTGTGGCTGGCTGGTACAGGGCCTGTGGGTGGCTGGCTGTCTGGCACCCTGTCTGTGGGTGGCTGGCTGTCTGGCACCCTGTGGTGGGTGACTGGCTGGCTGGCACCCTGTGGTGGGTGGGTGGCTGGCACAGAGGCTGTGGGTGGCTGGCTGGTACAGTGCCTGTGGCTGGCTGGCTGGCTGGTACAGGGCTTGTGGATGTGGGTGGCTGGCTGTCACCGGGCTGCTCTGGGTGGGTGTATGGCTGTGATACACTCCCGCGAGACTAGTCCCGACTCCAGACGAGGCTGTCCAAGGCGAGGGAGGCAGCCTAAGAAGGCAGAATGACGTCACAAAAATATCGGCAATATCGGCCAGTTCCAGGGCCGATACCGATATATTGGGGAAAGTGCAGAGTGGCCACCGATATATCGGCCTTGCCGATAATCGGTCTATCCCTATTTATCGTATATCTACATATTTCCCATTTAAAAAAGCACAAAATTAAAAAAAAAAAAAAAACAACAGCACTTTATTCATTTGTAAATAACTTTGTATTGCTTTGTACAAGAATCATAATTTTAGTGTCATTTTAAACAGGACAAAGACATAATAAAAATGCACATGTTATATGCAGTAACCCTATTTAATTTTAAACTAACACTCCAAAAAAAAAAAAAAAAAGTGTTCTGTTTAGTTGTGTTGCATTTTATTGTCTAAGGATTGCCAAAAAAAAAAAGTTGCAGTTATTGCAAGATAATATAATGTCATGAAAAGAAAGCCTTATTTGTCCTTATGGTGAACAAACACTTTAATTCATTGTCACATTTTGCACACTTATTTTGCATATTTTTAATTTTGGTACAAATAGTACCATTTCCAATAGTTGTTTGTAACATGGGAACCTTCTTATCCTCTGCCATAACTCTCCCCCATCTTTCCCCATTCCACCCACCAATAGAGGCTGACCCCTGTCTGACCTTTCTGCCCCATTATAATCTAATCCACCCTCCCCCCTCAATCCTAGTTTAAAAATCCTCCAGCCTTCCCATAAACCTCTCCCCTAGCACAAAAGACCCCTTTCCATTTAGGTGCAAACCATCTTTAGCATATAGGTTGCACCCCAATGAAAAGTGAGCCCAGTGCTCTAAAAACCCAAATCCCTCCTTCTTACACCAGGTCTTTAGCCATGCATTCAGCTCTCTAATCTCCCCCTGTCTTTCCTGTGTTGCGCATGGCACAGGCAATATTTCAGAGAATATCATCTTGGAGGTCCTTCCCTTCAACTTGCAGCCTAGTTCATTAAATTGGCTCTTAAGGAGCCACCACCTTCCATATATTCTGTCATTGGTTCCAATCTGGACCAAGACAGCAGGGTCATGCCCAGCCCCTCCCAGTAATTTATCAACCCAGTCCACCACATGCCGAACCCTGGCACCAGGGAGACAGCAAACCATTCGGTTGAGGTGATCCTGGCGACAAATTATTCTATCAGTCCTTCTGATTATAGAATCCCCAAATACCACCAACTGTCTAGGCCTACCTACAGTCCCCTCACCACCTATACTAGACGGACTGCTCTCTCGGCTGTTAGGGAAAGCAGTAACATCTAGGGCTGCCACCTCTGAGCTTGCCACCCCCACATCTTCACCCAAATCTGTTAGGGTGCTCAAACCCAGGGCTGGCCTTCCTTTTCTGTGAGCCACTACCACTCCCTCTGACTGTATTAACCCACCTACCTGATAAACCTGACTTACCCCTCCACCCTCCCCATTAACCCCACTAGCCACCTGCTCAGCGAGCAGAGGACCCCTTTCAAGGTTGTCAGTTCGCCCTGTGTTGCAATTTGCTCCTCCAGATCTCTAATGTGAGCTTCCAGAAGGGCAACCTGCTCACATCTGTCGCAGCGGTATCCATCCTGGAGCGGTTGCTCCATTATTGTATACATGCGGCACACTGTGCACTACACAAAACCTTTAATCTTGCTAGCACACATTTTCCTGGTTACAACAATAATACAACTAATAGAAAATTTCAGATGTTACTTACAGGTCTGAAGACTCATGTTACATAGTTAGTGAGGTTGAAAAAAGACATCGGTCCATCCAGTTCAACCTATGATGTGTGTGTGTGTGTGTGTTTGCTGTTAACTGTACATTGTATACCCCTCTATGTTGTGGTCTTTAAGGTGCCCATCTAATAGTTTTTTGAAACTATCGATGCTCCCTGCTGATACGACTGTTTGCGGAAGAGAATTCCACATCCTTACTGCTCTTACAGTGAAGAACCCCCTACAAATTTTAAGGTTAAACCGCCTTTCCTCTAGTTTTAATGAGTGGCCATGTGTCTTATTGTATTACCTTTCTCTGAATAGTTTGTTCCTTATGCTAGGTTCGCCAGTACAGTATTTGTACATTGATATCATATCCCCCCTCAATCTTCTCTTCTCCGGAGAGAATAAGTTCAGTGCTTGTAGTCTTTCCTCATAGCTGATGTCCTCCTTTCCCCTGATTATTCTTGTTGCCCTTCTCTGGACTCTCTCCAGTTCCAGCACATCCTTCCTGAGGACCGGTGCCCAGAACTGGACAGAATACTCCAGATGTGGCCGAACCAGAGTCTTGTAGAGAGGGAGAATAATCTCTTTATTTCTGGAGTGAATCCCCTTTTTTATACATCCCAGTATTCTGTTGGCTTTGCTTGCAGCGGCTTGGCATTGCATGCCACTGCCAAGCCTGTTATCTACCAGTACCCCCAGGTCCTTTTCCATCCTAGACTCACCCAGAGGTTCCCCCCCCTAGTGAGTAGCTTGCTTTCTGGTTTCTGGCACCCAAGTGCATTACTTTACATTTTCAACATTAAACCTCATCTGCCATGTAGTTGCCCACCCCATTATTTTGTTCAGGTCCGCTTGTAAGGTTTCCACATCCTGTATAGAAGATATTGGCATGCTTAGTTTAGTATCATCCGCAAATACTGAGATTGTACTAGATATCCCCTCCTCTAGATCATTTATGAATAAATTAAACAGGATTGGCCCCAGGACAGAACCCTGGGGGACCCCAGTTTCCACACCCGCCCAATCCGAGTACTCCCCATTAATCAAGACCCTTTGCACTCTCCCCTGGAGCCAGTCCTCTATCCAGGTACTCACCTTATGGTCCATACCTACCTTCCTTAGTTTGAACAGTAAGCGTTTTTGGGTAACGGTGTCAAAGGCCTTTGCAAAGTCTAGATACACCACATCCACAGGCTTACCTTTATCTAGGTGGCAGCTCACTTCATCATAGAAGGTTAATAGATTGGTTTGGCAAGAACGATTTTTCATGAATCCATGCTGATTACTACTAATAATACCATTTTCATTACTAAAGTCTTGTATGTGGTCCCTTAACATCCCCTCCAAAATCTTGCAGACTACTGATGTTAGGCTGACCGGCCTATAGTTACCCGGGATATATCTCGGCCCTTTTTTAAATATTGGTACCACGTTAGCTTTTTTCCAATCAGCTGGCACCATACCCATCTGTAAACTATCCTTAAAGATCAAGAATAATGGTCTGGCAATCACCTGGCTGAGCTCTTTAAGAACCCTTGGGTGCAAGCCGATGCTCTAGTTTAGTTCTAAGTCTATCTTCTGTTAGCCATGGCGGTACTTCCTGAGGTGTGTTATTTAGTTTGGCCTTACAAGTTGGGTTAGTGTAGCCCCCAAATTCTTTTGTGAAGACTGAAGAGAAGAAATTATTTAACACTACTGCCTTTTCCCTGTCCTCTGTGGCCAAATCTCCTTTATCGTCTTTTATGGGGCCAATGTGTTCTTGCCTCGCTTTCTTACTGTTTATATACTTAAAGAATTTGGGGTTCTTGGGGTTCTTTTTACTCTCTTCCGCTATATGTCTCTCGTGTTCTATTTTAGCCGCCTTGATTTCGTCTTTACATTCCTTATTACACTCTTTGTAATGCCTGAATGCTGCCAATGACCCCTCAGCCTTGTATTTTTTGAAGGCCTTTTCTTTAGCATTAATATGCATTTTTATTTTGGAGTTTAGCCACCCAGGGTTTAGTTTTGCTCTTTATTTATCTAAATTTATCTAAATTTATTTCCCTTTGGAATGCACTGGCCAATCCCTTTGTTAAGTATGCTCTTGAAGCACTCCCATTTTTCCTCTGTGTTCTTTGTTCCCAGGGTTCTATCCCATTTGATATTTTCTAGCAGAGAGCGCAGTTATAATCTCCTGTTTTAAACTCTGGTTATTAACACACCACTTAGTCAAGTTCCACTTGCTCAGAGTTCCAGCAAGCAAAAAGGTGGCAAGCTCAAGAAAGAGCAAGCTCAGATGAGTCCTACAGAAATTTAAATAGCACCTGAAGCACCTGTGACCAATTAACCACTCCCCTTAATTAGTAGTCTGAAGGAAGGAAAGAAAGAAAAAAGAAAAAAAGGCTATTTAAAAAGTGACAGAAAAAAGAGTAAAAAAAAAAAGGGGGGAACCCCCCCCAAAAAAAAAACTGCAAGGAAAGAGCCCCTTAAAATGCAAACAGTCACCAGCAGTCAAAAGCAAAACTGTTTATCACTCTCCACTCAAATGTCCCACTCTTCAGCCTCCAAACAGCAAATTAACAACAGGTGCACTAGATGGGCAACAATGAGACAACCCCTAAAACAGGAATAGTTTTACAGGTGGAGACCATTGACATTTTTTTTTTCTCTACTCATGTTTTCTGAATGATTTTCACTAGTTTTTTTTTTTTTTTTGAGTTTTCATTTTGAGTTGCTGCAATAAAAAATTCAGTATAATGGACTAGCCTGCTTCATCATTTTTTCACTTAGATTTGCGGGGTGTCTTTGAATTCAGCCCTCTGTAGGTTGATAATTTTCCTTTCCATTAAACGATGTGGCATCCTTTCGTTCCTAACACATTACCCAGGCCATATAAGTATACTGTATATATTCAGCATTCAGCATGAATCAATGTGATAGATAAATAAATATCACCGGTGTGATGAGAATAGTACCAATAAACCCAATATTGCACAAGTCTGCTTAAAATGAAACTAAATCCAAATAAAGATGGGATTATCCACAAAGGTGAAGACGTGTTTTCCTTTCCACCAACATGTAGATGCACAGCGCACTCACCAGACCCTATTTACCCCTATTACAGGGAGTCAAATACAGCAGTGGGGTACTCTTAAATTCACAGGTTGATCACCAAACACCTGGATCCAATTTAGCAGCTAGCATTCAGCCAATAGTCTTGGTAACCTCCAGGAATTCCCAGCACAGGGCTCTGGCGCCCTTAAATACTCTGCATACAATTACAGGCTAAGAAGGAGAGATGAGGGAGCTCTCATGGTGTAGTATTTCAAACATTTTAATAAAAAAAAATTTTTTTTAAGAAACAACTCCAGTTTGTGTTCCACCTACATTCCAACTAGCAGGTGTGATGTATCAGATTGGCCCAGTTAACATGGCGGTTGTGTATATAAAAGATAGACAGATCTGGACATGTGACCCCTGATGACGTCAGACATTTCAACTAGTGGATGTAATGTATCATGGAAGTCCAGCTGAATGCGTTTCGTCAGCAAACGTCTGACGTCATCAGGGGTCACATGTCCATATATGTATATCCTTTATTTATTTACATTACTGCCATGTTAACTGGGCCAATCCAATCAATTGATTGATCAATCAATCAATCATCCATTTGAACTGGCCCAGTTAACATGGCGGTTGTGTATATAAAGGATAGACGTATCTGGACATGTGACCCCTGATGACCTCAGATGTTTACTTTGAGAAAGTTAGAGAACAGTGTTTTGCCTGTGTTTTTTTACAATGCCTGATTTTATGGATTACATGTAAGTGCAATACTTGTTTTTAATAATAAATATGAATTAAAGGAGTTGTAAAGTCAGGAAGGTTTTTCATCTTAATGCATTCTAAGCACCCCCTAATACTTACCCAAGCCCCCTCTCTGTCCAGTGATGTCCACGAGTCCCTCAGCCATCCTAGGACTCTCCCTCCTGATTGGTTGAGATATGGCTGTGGCGCCATTGGCTTCTGCGGCTGTCGATCAAAGTCAGTGAGTCAATCAGGAGATAGAGGGGGTGGGGCCGTACTGCAGCTCCGTTTCTGAATGGAAACACGGAGCTGCAGCTCAGCTCGGGTGCTCCCATAGCAAACTGCTTGCTGTGGGGGCACTCAATAGGAGGGAGGGGCCAGGAGCAGGAACGAGGGACCCGAGAAGAGGAGGATCCGGTCTACACTGTGCAAAACCAACTGAACGGAGAAGGTAAGTATAACATGTTTGTTTCTTTGTTTTTTTTAAAAAACTAGATTTTGCAATCACTTTAAGGGGTCTACACTGCTGTGCTTCCTTCCTTAATTTATTGGCTATTGAGAACATACTTACACACCATCCTTGTCTGACTTACTGCATTTTTGGGATGGTGGGGGAAAAAAAGTTGTGTTCAGTGAAAGCTAAGAGATTTATCACATTATTATCACACACATATTTTATGTTGGTTAAGATTTATAGACAATATTTTGATTTCTTTCGGACCTGTGGATTTATGGAATTGATTTTTAAATGAACTGAATTATAATCTGAACATTTTTTGACACACCATTTCTCTCCCACAGACATACAATTCTTGGATATATGGTTACAGAATAAGAAAGATAGAAATATAAAATCCTAAAGATATAGAAAATTGTAAGCAGATAACAGCTATTTACATTTTGAATGTTTCCATACATGGACATTATACAACAACATACCTGCAGGGCAATTCTTGATTGAGGAGATGCTGCATGCAGGATACTATCTTTATTCAATCATATGAACTAAGAAATTTAATCTCAGAGGTTATCTTCAGAAATATAATGGTAAGGTATACAGGAGAACACAGCAGAGTGAATGTTATTCACTACTGAGCCCTACAAGGATCAATCTGAAGTGGTACATTTAATCTCTTGTTATAATAACCAATGACCGGCACCATACTCAGTATTGCAGAAGTAACCATTGTTATACTCAGATGAGACAATCAGAAAATAAATTACAATCAGAAGATAAATTACAAACAAGCCATGAATAACAGCTAGATAGGGCCCAAACTGAGGGACAAGATATCTAGAAGCTATATTACCAAGCCAACAATCCACTTCCAGAGGGGCCATAAATTGTTAGGAGGCCAATCCTGTGGCTCATATTTATACAATCATGAAGGTACAAGAGATTTTTAGATTCTGAAATGTATTACATGTCAGATCACTGGTGTCATTTACCTGATTAGATGTTCCTGCAGCAAAATGTATGCTGGGCATGCCAACAATAAGCTACGTACAAGAATACAGAAACACATTCTAACATAAGCTGGCAGTATACTATGTCTCAATGGGTAAAACATTTTTAAAAAAAAGTCCCTACAGCTTTAATCACATAATAAAGTATTTCCCACTTTGTTAAGGGCAACTGGATCATAGAGAAATGTTCACGGCAGAGATGCCTGTCCTCCTCTGTCTCTGAATGTCCTGCGCTGCAAAGGTTAAAAGCTTTATGTCTTCAGGCAGAACAACAGTTGAGAATAGCCTGATGAAGACACGACCACTACATTTCCCTCCTCCAACGAGAAGAGTTATTTCATTGATTACACAGCTGATATGTAAATGAGGGAGTCAGTCACATGATTCTCTCCCTCATTCACTGATTGTGCTAAAAGCAGGTGTAATCAGTGAAAGAACTTTTCTCAATGGAGGAGGAGGAAGCAGGGACATGTCCCCATCAGACCACATTTACTGCTGTACTACCTGAAGACCAGAAGTACATGGAGTCATGTTGCCTGGAACACAACCTATTTTGCAGAGCAAGGACCCTTTTCACACTTCCATTACTGTGGCCTCTTACTTTTTCTATGTAAAGGAACATAGTTGACTAATAATCAGGATATATCAAGCTGACCTATCAAATAGCTGATTATTCTTGACACACAGTATGCATGGACACTTGTACTTTTGCCTGTATGGATTTTGATCCCGCATAAAACATTGTTGTGTTCAATTTAATTGACATCACTTCCAGTTTGGTGGGCTTTTAACATAATTGATGCAGATGCAGGGGGCATTTAAGCCCCTACTTACCCTGTCACTCCTAATTGCTGAAGAAGCAGCAGTCGCCACCATACATGTACTGTAGACCAGTCTGTACAGTCAAGCCTTTTTTAGTCAGGATTTTCAGCTACCCAGGGATAGCACTCTGCTTCTATTTCGCACAGGTTGACTATTCTGTCATTATTTTATTTATGTTATATGTGTTATTTACACTAGACTTTGCAGTGCAAAGCACTTAAAGTGCATAGCACTTTATTGATTCTTTCAGTCATTAGTTGGAAATATATTATTATTTCAGTTGCACTTTGTTTTTGAAATGAGTTACACATTTTATTAGGGGTGCACATCTTTACTGGTCTCACAATTGATTCCTATTCGATTCAATTGCGATTATCCTGTCAACAATTCGATTCCACAATGTATCACAATGCATCTCGATTAATGCCCACGGTTTTTATCCAAATATTCAAGCAGTCAGAAGAACTCAATTTTTTTATTTTCATCTACTCTATCCTGTTTGGGGAGGGTGATTCTCATAACCATTCCAAAATAGAGCTACAAGTTATTTACTTTCAGTTCATTACAAAGAACAAAGGGCATTCTTTACATATTGAGGAAAAAGAGAAAGACTTCTTTGCCGTAAGAGCCGTGAAAATGTGGAATACACTGACTCTCTCACAAACTAGTTTTTAACAAAGCCCTGAAATGCATTCCAATCCTAAATGCACAAAATATAACTTGATATTAACATTAATAGGTGTTTAGAACTTGTGATCCAGTAAATATACAATTGCCCAAGTGTCAAGGACTTGGTACACAAACAGTTAATGTACATCAAAGTAGGAGAAGCTCAACCCTTTTGCTGCCAGCAGGACTGGCCCAGGACATTGTGCTGCCTGCGTCCAAGAATGAAATGCTGCCCCCCCCCCAAAAAAAAAAAAATCACGCCCACCAAAAGGCCCCCATATCCATTATTTATATCATAAGAGGGTGAGAGAGAGGGGGGGAGAGAGAGGAGGGAGTGAGAGAGAAGGGGGAGTGAGAGAGAGCGGGGAGTGAGAGAGAGAGGTGAGATTGAGAGAGAGAGAGGGGAGTGAAAGAGAGGGGGAGTAAAAGAGAGGAGGGGCTGAGAGGAGGGTTGAAAGAGATGGGGTGAGAGAGAAAGAGGGAAAGGGGGTAAAAGGGAGTGGGTGAGAGAAATAGGGGGGTGAGTGTAAGAGAGAGGAAGTGAGCGAGAGAGAGGAAAGGGTGAGAGAGAGGAGGGGGCTGAGGGACAGAGGGGAGCTGGGAGACAGAGAGGGGCTGAGAGACGGGGGGTTGAGAGAGAGGGAAGGGAGTGTGAGAAAGAGGGTGAGAGAGAGAGAGAGAGGGCTTGAGTGTAAGAGAGAAGGAGTGAGTGTGAGAGAGAGGAGTAAGAGAGAGAAAGATGGGGTGAGAGAGGGGGGCTGAGAAATGGGGGGAGTGAGAGAAAGAGGGGTAGAATGTGAGAGAGGGGGTGAGAGAGAGAGGGGTGAGAGTGGCAGGGGGGCTGAGAGAAAGAGGGGAGCTGAGAGACGGGGGGAGGGAGAGAGAAGGGGGCTGAGAGAGGGGGTGGGTGAGAGAAAGAGAGTGAGTATGAGAGAGAGGGGGGCTGAGAGACAGAGGGGGGGCTGAGAGACTGAAGGGGGCTGAGAGACAGAGGGTGGCTGAGAGACAGAATGGGGTTGAGAATTGAGGGGGCTGAGAGAAAGGATGGCTGAGAATCAGACTTGGGCTGAGAGTCGGAGGGGCTTAGAGACAGGGGAGGGGGGGCTGAGCAACAGAGGGGTGGAGTGGAAGAAAGAGAGGGGGTGAGAGAGAGAGGGAAAAGCTGAGAAAGACAACTCCTTTGCCCCCCTCATGTGCAGGCTCTGTGTGCGGGTAGGTATATGTAGGATTCCCAGTAGCTGATGGCCAGCAGCGGGTAGCACCCAGTCTCCTTGATCCAGGGGTGCTCCCACTGCTGTCGTCCTTCCAGCGGATCCTTGCCAACCTCTGCCTCCCGCCCGTCCTCTTCCTCCAGGCCCCCAGTTAGCATGTCCTTGATCTTGGAGAAGAGAGGAGGCTGGAGGAGTCCAGGTTCTGGGAGTGACAGGGAAGCTGAACCCGCTCCTGCTCACCTCTTCAGTGGTAAGGAAGAGGGTGGAGGTCTTCTTGCTCCTGAGCTCTCACAAGTCTAACTCCCCTCCTCACTGGCCACTTTCCCCTAATCCCACGGCCTCGCAGCTGTTTGCTGCCATGCTCCCGCTGCCACTGAACTCTGCATGAAAACAAGTGGCTCAAGGGGCAGTGTGCTAGGCGCACTGCTACCCCTCTCAAAGTGCCACCTGGAACCATGGAGACCCAACGGACCCATGGTAGGGCCGATCCTGGCTGCCAGGCCCTGTGCTCCACTTTTAAACTTAGCTGGCCAGACCATTTTGGCAATTTTTTATTTGCTTTTACAGGATGTTTTTCACTTCTAGCTTTCAGAGTTTGTAAAAGACCCTCCAAACCATATATTTTCTGAAAGCACATGACCTGTAGAATAAAAAGAAGGTGCTACTGATTTTTAAGGTCCCACGATATTTGCGCAAAAGTTTATCAAACAATATTTTTGCTAAAAATCCACAAAAATCATTATTTGCAGATAAAAACACAGCAAATTTTTACAAAATCCCAACTAAATATAAAAGCTTAATCTGTATTGAGTTAATAAATAACAAATATTTGTAACTTTTAAATTGTGCCTTTTTGCGAAACGGTAAAAATCGAACAGACGCAAAAGTGTAAATATCCAAATTTCTTAAAAAATCTGAAGGTTTTCATCAGAATATGTGAAAGACCCTGCAGACCATATATTTTCTGTATGCACATGACCTGTAGAATGAAAATAAGGTGCTACTGATTTTAAGGTCCCGCATTATTTGCGCAAATGTTTATCAAAATAATGTATTTGCAAAAAATACACTAAAACCATTATTAGCAGATAAAAACACAGCCAATTTTACAAAATTCCTGCTACATCCCTACTAAATATAAAACCTTACCCTGTATGGAGTTAATAAATAACACATATTTGTAATTTTTAAATTGCGCCTTTTTGCAAAATGGTGAAAATCAAATGTATGCAAAAATGTAAATATCAAAATTTCTCTAAAAATTTCTCAAAAAATCTGTTCATTTTTCACTTACAGCATTCACACTACAGCTTTAACACTGTTTACTATGCCACCGTGAGAGCTGAACATAGGAGCGATCGGTACTATGTTCACCTAGGAAAGGAAGGGGGCTGGTAAACAAATGTTTAACAGCCCCCCACCCCCCCCTGCTGTCCATCCTGACACAGAATGATGCAGACTGCCTCCCGAGCAGCAGATGCAGCTGGCGGGAGGTGGGGAGGGAAATCTGGCTGGCTGCCGTGCAGAGAGGGGTCCCGGGAGATCAGAGATGCGAGGCACTACAGGGGGGGGGGGGGTCAGAATGGTGGTGGGGGGTTATACATTTTGTTTTTCCCATTTGTGCCTTCCCTGAAGCATATGAATTGGTGGGAGGTAGAGAAGGGAAGTTTAGTCAGGTCCTAGCTAATTGGAGCCAAGGGGTTGTGTCCTGTGGCCGTAGGGTGCTGTAGACTGGGTACTCATTTGAAAAGAAGTACACTGATTCTGCGGATGTTTTTGGATGGTAAGATTAAATCTAAGGAACATCTACTCCTGGACAGCGGGGGACTCCAGATACCCGTCACTAATCCTTTATCTGATCTTTGATCATTTGTCATCCGGTAAGAGTCCACCCATACTTCTACACGTGATGAAGGATTGTTCAGTGGGAAGATTCTTTGCTGTACCTAATGGGTCTTTTACATCATGTGCATGCTATAATTGCCAGTTGGTAAGGGTACCTTTTTCTCATCCACACGTGGTGCTGTGAGGGATTTGTGTACTCAGTATCTGCACCTTGGTTCATCTGCATCAAGAACATTCACCTGCACAAGTTTTCGGATTTTATTGGGACTTTTGCATTTGTCACTCTTTTTTTGTTCAGAGATTGTCTCATCATCACTTATGTCATCAGTTATGTTGTATTTTGCTGTGTCATATTTGTAGACACTAACCACATTTTCACTTAGAGTTTGTTTAGCTCACATAGTGATCCTTTAATACATATCAAGCGTACCTCACATTTTTCTTTTTATTCCATACATATGCATTCAGTTAACTCCCACTCGATTTAACTTAGCGCCAGCTAATTATAATCTTCATCTTGCAAAATTAGCAGAATAAATTAAACAATTCTTCCATTGCTGGCTCACATGGATGGGCTACATTCAAGAGAATGATCAAGTTATATGTATTTTCAGGACCCTACCTATCTCTTAAAAACAAAAATACCTTTGATCATTACTTCCTTTTAAAAAACGATTTATTTGGCAAAACAAAAGAGCACGTTGCTCCTATGCACACCTTATTAAAAACAAAAAAGCTAGAGGAGGTGGCTTTGTGAATATCCGGGGTTATTAATATGCATCGCTACTTACTCAACTGAAAAACTGGTTTCACACCTCCACAGACACCCTTTGGGTGGACATTGATTCCACCTTAACACAGAATGCAGATCGCAAGTCATTCCTTTAAGCTGATCTCTGGTGTCCCCGAAACCTCCTAAAATTCCCCCTTACAGTCCAAGCCTCCTTGATAACTTGGCGGGTACTAGCCCGTAGCTCAGCGTATGATAAACACAAATCTGACATCTCCATCCCACTTTCCTCATTGGAACTTCTTATACTGCACCTACAAACCACATCATGGCAAGAGTCTGGTATTTATTTGGTTGATGATGTCTTCAAAGAAGGTAAACCTAAGACTGTGGGGGAGATTTACTAAAACTGGAGCACGCACAATCCGGTGCAGCTGTGCATGGAAGCCAATCAGCTTTCTAACTTCAGGTTGTTCTAATAAGTTTTAAAAACAAAACCTGGAAGCGAATTCGTTTCTATGCAGAGCTGCACCAGATTTTGCACCATGCAGTTATAGTAAATAACCCCCATTGTCCGAATTAATGAATGCCTATGACTTTCCCTCTACTGAATTTTTTTTGCACATACACATTTTCTGAAAACACAAAATACAGTATATATGTTTCCCCAAGCCTTCAGATTCTATACTAGCCCTCTTTCTCTTTGATACTAAGGGCATCTCTTTGTTCTACTGTCTTCTTTAACACAAAGGGACCTTCCTCAAAATTCCACCTATGCTACAGTGAGTTAGACTTACAGACTATCTTTTTAGATACCCAATGGTTAAGAGCATTACGTTACTCATACACTATTACTCATTGTATTAATCACTTGGAGTTTGCCCAAAAAATTACAACCAGGTGGTATCTTACTCCCTACAGACTTACAATATTTTCCCCTGATCACGTCTCTCTCTGTTGGAGAGGCTGTGGTCAGGTGGGCAACCTTCTTCACATTTTGTGGGCTTTTAAGAGACTGACTAGTTTTTGGGACCACAAGTTTTAATTAATTTCTAAAATCACTGGCATCTTGACCACCCCAGATCCAGCCCAGATTCAGCCCTACCGCTCCTTATTTTGGTATTAAAAAGTTCCCTAATCAATACCATTATTAGCAGTTAAGTCCCTAATCACTAAAATGTGGCAAAGGCACTTAATGTCTCCGAACTCATCGCCATGAGACTAATCTCAATTATACCTCTGAAAGGACGCTCGCTATTAGAGCCAACACTTAATCTAGATTTGGACAGACATGGAAATTTTGGGTTAACGATATATCTGCTTGATCTAAACTGGTAGCTTTATATGGTTGTTGTTTATTCAATTCTATAACCTCCCCCCCCCCCCCTCTATTCTTTTATATTGGACTACGTGATCCATTTTTCCTGCTGGATTTGAGTTGTATTGATAAATATATTGTGGCCTTCATATCTAATATTATTATGCATCTGATGTGTATTTTATATTCCGATGCAATTGCTGTAATGTTATTACCCTTTAAATCTAATAAAAACGTTATGGTTAAAAAAAATAATAACTTTGGGATTCTCTAGGAATGTCACACTTTATAAATTAATTTAATATATATATGTAGCATTTATTGATTACACTAACGCACTATAAAAGGTAGATGCTAAACATTTTCTTTCCTTTAGAGACTAGGAATGCTTTAGTAATGCATAGATCAGCAGCAAGCAGTATTGCATGTACATCTGCCACTGCAGGCAAGATGTTGAACCGTAGAAGTCCGTGGTGTGTGAAACCAATTCTGAAAAATGCAGAATCATATTTTGTATTGGATTGTGCAAAACAAATTTGTTTTTACATAAAGGGGTCCTCATAGGGAATTTGGGGAAGTGTTTTTATTTATCAATAGCGGGTAGCGCCAAGATGCATTGACCTATGTTTATGTGCATTTTTAAAGTTAGCATTTTTAAATGCACATACTATGTATGAACAATTGCAACAATTAAAACAATTAAAAGAGAGTGCCAAAAAAACTTACATTTGTAAAAAAAAAAAAAAAAAAAACCTTGAGGAACTATACACAGAGTTATATTGTGCCTCACATGTGTGGAAGTTTAACATAATGTATGAGATCTCATAAGCTAGTTCTTGGAATAGGGATCCCAGTGACAAATACCTGTGCATATGACAGCATAGTAACAGTATAGTATATAGGTTTTTAATCATTCCATTCAGCTTTGTGCACGCACATTTCACTGCTTGGCAAGCCAGCCACATTATATATATTTTTTAATCTATAATAATATTTTATCAAAATGAGTAAAATGTTATTAGGAGCATTCTGTAGTGTATCTTATAGGAACAAAAGGGACAAAAGTCAAAAAGTTCAATGTAGACACAACAACTTTTGCGCAAACCATTCACTATATGCTTATTGGGACTTTTGTTACCAAAAATAAATAGCGGAATACATATTGGCCTCAATTTATGAAGTAATTACATTTTTAACATTTTTTTATTGGATTTTTTTTATAGCAGAATGTAAAAAATATTGTTTTTTTTTTTGTCAAAATTGTTTGGATTTTTTGTTTGTAGCGCAAATAAATTAAATACCCAGAGGTAATCAAATACCACCAAAAGAAAGCTCTATTTGTGGGGAAAAAAATACATAAATTTCATTGGGTACAGCCTTACATGAGTCCGCAATTGTCAGTTAAAGTAACCTAGTGCCATATTACAAAATATGACCTGGTCATGAAGGGGGTATATCTTCTGGAGGTCAAGTGGTTATAGAAAACCACAGGGCCTTTTAAATTATTTGACTTTTGAAACAGGTTTTATTGTTGGTA
Source organism: Pelophylax lessonae (assembly GCF_965119305.1). Classification (NCBI taxonomy): domain Eukaryota; kingdom Metazoa; phylum Chordata; class Amphibia; order Anura; family Ranidae; genus Pelophylax; species Pelophylax lessonae. The sequence goes on along the minus strand of NC_138769.1, from coordinate 632,124,919 downwards.
AAAAAGGACTAGTCTTAAAGCAGAATAAAACCTACAACATTTTTGTTATGGGGCCCCAGTAGCTGTTAGCCATTATGTGCTAGTATGGACAGCATATTAGTACAATATGGCAACCTTGCCTGCCAATTGATCTCCTGGTCTGTGATTATCTAACTCCCACACGTGCACACAGGTGTCACATCCCCATATGTACACTGAGCTGATCAGTGTACATAAACCCTGAAAAACAGGGAGAAGGGTTTATGACAGAAGAGACCAATAGTTTTTTTTCTTTTATTTTGTCTCAGTTCCACTTTAAAGGCCTGTAGATATCCAGTGCCAGGCTGTATGCACTGTAAAACAAAAATCTATCCAAATACAATCAATGCAAAACTCACTCAAATAATCAAAAGTGAATAAACAAATATATAAACAATATATCTAACATATATAAAAAATATATAAAATACTGTAGTATTACTTGCTTGCTAAAACACTGTGCAGGCGATTCTACAACACCTCCTCTATATATCAAAATATGGTGTAGCGCAACTATAACATAAATAAAGTCTATGAGCTATAATACATTGAATTCATCATGGTGTAATTCATGAAATCAAAGCTCCGGTCTTCATAAAGTGTCATGTGTGCCTCCACCAAATAGGTGAAAAACATGCTCACCTCAATGATTGACCTCATATAAAAGGTAAAATCATGCTCAAAAACATTCCAGCGATCACAGCCAATTTTACTCGTTCTGTAACCCCCTTTCAAAGTCCTTCTCTGGGTCTACGAATTACTCACTCTCACAAATAAGGTAGGTTCAATTCTCATAAGACATGTAGTCTTCTCTATTTGAATAATGTATTTAACACCCAAAAATTAAAAACTCACAAGAAATAAAAACAAGGTTTCACCAGATCACGATCTAAGACGGCCATGGGATAAAGTCACGGGTTTGGCTCCTTCCCCTATACACGCTACATCCTGTGATTGGACTTCATCAGTAGTTGGGGAGCCAATACAACCTGGGCCTCTAAATAGCCCTCCCTGCTGCTCCCATGGCAACCAAATCAACAAACAACGTTAGAACTAGGGACCAGAACACCCGTGTATGTGTATATATACATATAAGTGTGTGTATATATACCCCTATACAGAAGTTCAGATGTTATGCCTGCCTCCAAAGACGCCTAAAAAATGCCCAAAAAAATGCCTGCAACAAGACACATGGGCGTTTTTGTTGCAGGCATTTTTTTGGGCATTTTTTGGGCGTCTTTGGAGGCATAACATCTGAACTTCTGTATAGGGGTATATACACACACACACTTATATGTATATATACACATACACACATATAGGTGTGATAGGAGTAAAGCCCTATGCTTGCAAATAATTTCATTAGCGCAGGCATAGGGTTCTGCTACTTTCACACCTATATGTGTGTATGTGTATATATACATATATGTGTGTGTGTATATATACCCCTATACAGAAGTTCAGATGTTATGCCTGCCTCCAAAGACTCCCAAGAAATGCCCAAAAAAATGCCTGCAACAAAAACGCCCAGGTGTGTTGTTGCAGGCGTTTTTTTGGGCATTTTTTGGGCGTCTTTGGAGGCAGGCATAACATCTGAACTTCTGTATAGGGGTATATATACACACACACTTATATGTATATATACACTGTGACAGGAAGTCAGGTAAATCTGTGGATGTAGTCACAGACAGGAGATACATTTCCACCTGGTTTAGAAAATTCACCAATTACTATAGCGTGTCGGCTGCAAAGGTAGCCAGAACTGGCTTAAGGAAGTTGAAAGGCCTTCAGCTGTTTGGAATGAGGAAGTTAAGGCCTCTATAATTCCAAAGGAAGTCTATTGAGGGCTGCCTCCTGACGCTGTGTGAGCTGGGTAGAGGAGGACAGTCAGATGTGTGCCTCCCGACGCTGCGTGGGCATGGGAGAAGACCTCCTGGAGCGATGTGCGCTGAGGAGGGTAAAAAGTGTGAAGACTACTCAAGGTGAGGTCTGGGATTGTTTCTATGTGGAAGAAATAAATGAACTGTTTGCTATGTGAAGAGACAAGCAAAGGAATGGTTGCTATGTGAAGAGACAAGCAAAGGGACATGTTCAATGTGAAGAGGAAATGTCCATTGACATGTTCAATGGACATTTGTTGTGTGAAGAGATAATAAACATGGACTATTGAGTGTCTGCTGTAGGATCAGCAAAGTTTGCCCAACAGTAGGTTGGAGACAGACTCCGTAGGTAGGTTCCTGTATGTGAGAAGGTAGCTGCCCACAGTGGCAAGGATTTATTTTGTGTTTTATTTTTATTTTGATGTTTTTGAGGCTTGCACTTGTGTGAAATAAATTGCAAGAATAAACCAAACTGTTGTTTGCAACCACTTCTCGGCTATCTCCCTGTGTAAACGCACCCCCCCAAGGGGTCATCCATACCCGCCACCGAGCTAATCCCCACATATGGTGGAGGTATGCATTGGACAGAAGCAGAGATCCCTGCAAAGAAGTGCATATGTTCTATGAACTTTGTCTGGTGCATGAGATTGCACAATCTATGTGTGCAGGAGAGGAGATCCTAAAAGAGAGAAAACTACTTGTTTTAAAGAGACAGTGGTCTCAAAAATTTTCGATGAACTTTGTCTGGTGCATGAGACTGCACAAACTGTGTGTGCAGGAAAGAAGATCCTGCAAGAGGGAGAAAAAAACTACTTGTTTTAAAGAGACAGTGGTCTCGAAATTTTTTGCTGGACTGTGAAAAATTTATTGTGGAGTTATTGAAGATGGGGCGGTGAAAACGCCTGAAAGATGCAAAGATAGCTGAAATGAGAGACTGAATTCTATGGATGGAGGGGATGTTACCGTCTGAACGAGCCCCATCCATGCCTGAACAGAATCTGCTAAAGAGAAAGGTTGTTGTCCCTAGCAACACTGATGCAAATGCAGCTCAACAGCAGGCAAATGCGGATTTTCAGCGGAGCTTTGCAGCTCAACAAAAGGCTCACCAAGAGAGCATGGCAGGCTGGAAACAGAGACCCCAGCAGCCAATGGAGGCCATCGGTTTGGAGGAAACCGAGTATGTGTGCAGGGCTGAGCTGGATGCCTTGCAACGGAAAATGGAAGAAAAGGAGCAAGCCTTGGAGTTGCTTAGGATGGAGCATAGAAACGTGCAGGCTCAGGTGTTACAGTGGGAAGAATCTACTGCTCTTCTTTATTTTGTGTTTTATTTTTATTTTGATGTTTTTGAGGCTTGCACTTGTGTGAAGTAAATTGCAAGAATAAACCAAACTGTTGTTTGCAACCACTTCTCGGCTATCTCCCTGTGTAAACGCACCCCCCCAAGGGGTCATCCATACCCGCCACCGAGCTAATCCCCACAACACATATACACATATAGGTGTGATAGGAGCGGAGCCCTATGCCTGCAAATAATTTCATTAGCGCAGGCATAGGGTTCTGCTACTTTCACACCTATATATGTGTATGTGTATATATACATATATGTGTGTGTGTATATATACCCCTACACAGAAGTTCAGATGTCATGCATGCCTCCAAAGACGTCCACAAAAAAGCCCAATAAACGCCTGCAACAAAAACAGCCAGGTGTGACAGGAGCAGAGCCACTACCCTGCTCTACTGCAATTGTAATACAAACAATCTTTTTTCTATGGCGGTCACCCTGACACGGAAGGGTTTGGTCACCCTGCCATAGCAGTCAGAGTCAGTTCACCCTACACTACACTACGGTCACCCTGACACTTAACACTTTCCCTACATAAACTAGATTATTGAATCTAACTATAGTGGAAAATAGTACCCTAACTACACTAGATATCACTTTCCTCACACATTGCTAAATGACACATTTGAAGCAGGAGTAACAGAGCTGCTTCCACTCTATTCCACAGCCCCTGTATTACAGTGCTAGCGATTTGGCGGGGCTTATATATCTTATATACTGGGGGGCGTATTCACTACTGATTGGCCTCTGGACCCCCTAGTCACTCCAATCACATTCCTAGCATCCTCCTGCCCCCTCAATTGGCTTTTACTGATGGTTCTGGTCCAATCATGGGCTTTTAAAGCCCAGTTCCTGCCCCATTGCATTTTGGTCAGTTCTGTTTGCCGAATTCCGAACTTTTTCAGTAAAAAGTTTGGAATTCGGCCGAATTTCGAACAGTCAATGTTCGGGTCGAACCAATGGTCGACCCGAACCATTCGATCATCCCTAGTTAGAACCTGAAGTGACACTAGCGTCCCATTTTCCAAAAAAGGATGTATACTTTGAGAAGAGGAGATTAAGGGGGGATATGATCAACATGTATAAATACATAAGTGGTCCATATAGTGAACTTGGTGATGAGTTATTCACTTTAACCATTTCTGGACTGGAAGGATTTGCCCCTTAATGACCAGGCTATTTTTTGCGAGTCAGCACTAGGTTACTTTAACAGGCATTTGATCATCTGTGCAATTTTTATTTAGTGCGCTATAAACAAAAAAAGTGACCATTCTGAAAAAAACACAATATGTTTCACTTTCTGCTATATAACATCCCCCCAAAATTTTTTTAAAATCAAATGTTTTTCATCCTTATAGGCAAATTTGTATTCTGCTACATATTTTTGGCAAAAAAATCATAAGCGTATTTTGATTGGTCTGCGCAAAAGTTATCGCGTCTACAATTTAGGGGAAAGATTTATGTCATTTGAATTTAATTTTTTTTTTTACTAGTAATGGCGGTGATTTGCAATTTTTAGTGGGACCGCGGCATTGCGGCGGACAGATCGGATCCCTAACTGACATTTTTGACACTTTTAGGGGGACCAGTGACATTACTACAGTAATCAGTGCTATAAATATGCACTGTTACTGTAATAATGACACTGCTAGGGAAGGGGTTAACCCAGGGGCGATCAAAGGGTTAAGTGTGAGCCTAGGGGAGTGTTTTCTAACTGTATGGGGGAGGGACTTGTGGAATCAACACAGAGACCTGTGATCCTAAATAGGAGGATCACAGGCGCTCTATGTTAATTCCAGAGAGAACAACGATCTGCTGTGTTTACAACAGCAGACCGTCGTTCTCTCTCCACGGGGAGCAATCACGGCTGCCCGGTCCCGTGGATTGGCTTCCCCGCTGTCTAATGGGGCGGGCATGTGCCAGATATGGCGGTTAGTGCAGCCGAGCCAGCCTCCACAGTATATCTGCGGAGGGTGGTTGGCAAGTGGTTAGGGTCATCACAGATGACAAGGGGGCACTCTTTACATCTGGAGGAAAAGAGATTTCATTTCAAAATATGAAAAGGTTTCTTCACAGTAAGAGCTGTGAAAATGTGGAATAGACTCCCCCTAGAGCTGGTTCTGGCCAGCTAATTAGTGTTACAGGATTGTGTATATGGGATTGTATGATACTTTTTTTTTCTTCTTCCCTTTTATAGGTTGGACTGGATGGACTTGATTCTTTTTTTAACCTCACTAACTATGTAACTATAGCAGGAGCAATGTCCTATTCAATGTGAAAATTAAAATAGATATATTGCGCTCAGCAAATATTATTCACAAGAAAAGTGCACTGGTGCACTTAGATAAATAAATGAATAATTGAATAAATAAATAAAGTCCTTGGTGCTTAGAACATCAAAAGTAGTTAAAGGGTTAACCGCAGCAGTTGATGGAAGCACCAACTTGATAGAAGTGGGATCTAAAACCTTCACCTCCACACCTTCACCCAGTGTTCTTAATAAATACTCCTTACCAGAAGGATATGACCCCTTGATTATAGGGGGTCACAAAAGGCATTGGTATCCACACAGAATCCAGACCATCCACATCACATTCTCTCACCATCAAGGATGTATGATCAGGTAGATATGGAACTCCAAATTTCAGGACTCCTCTGCTGCCACTCCCAGTATGTCTCCTCGCTACTTCGTCTGGATACCAATGCCTTTTGTGACCCCCCTTTAATCAAGGGGTCATATCCTTCTGCTAAGGAGTATTTATTAAGAACACTGGGTGAAGGTGTGGAGGTGAAGGTTTTAGATCCCACTTCTATCAAGTTGGTGCTTTCATCAACTGCTGCGGTTAACCCTTTAACTACTTTTAATGTTCTAAGCACCAAGGACTTTATTTATTTATTCAATTATTCATTTATTTATCTAATTGCACCAGTGCACTTTTCTTGTGAATAATATTTGCTGAGCGCAATATATCTATTTTAATTTTCACATATATCACGTCATTACGTTGTTTGTTTGCAGCTCGCAGTGTGGAAGATATTCCCACTTATCTAATCAATTATTTATATATTTATACATTTATATTTATTTATTTATTCACTAGTAATTTGAGGTTCACAACATTAACCAGCCGATATAGCTTTAGTGTATTATAATACTTTTATCTCTCAAGTGTGTTCACCCATTTGCGCAGTTCCTTTTTGGTAATTACCAAATTTCTTTCTATAATGTCCTATTCAAGTCTGTGGGATGTTAGTGTGCAAGTGCTCACAGTTTGACACTACATTTTACTAGCCAGGCTCCAAACTTCGCTGGAGCTCGAGGAGACACAACTGAAGGTGGCAGATCTAGGGAAAAGGGTCTGGGGAAATCTTTTCTTAAACATGTACATGTGCTTTGGGTTTTTTTTATACATAATATACAGAAATTAATAAACCTAAAATGAAGAACTGTATTAAAATAGTTGGAAACTAGGTAAAGTAAATGTAAAAATGAAAACTTATCTCTGTTGAGATTTGCAGCCCTAGAAGTTCTATCTCCTCTCCCTAGCAAGGCAGGTGTCCAGAGATTACTCCATTAAAGGCAAAAGAAAGCTTCACAACACCCTTCCAGCTTTTTCAGCCTTATGTGTCGTGGGACTTTATTGCAGCACATACTCTCAGAATCTATACAGAACAGAAAATACCTCATTTATCAAAGTGACGTTCCTAAAAACTGTCTGTATTGCCAAAAAACAATCAATCATATTCAAGCTTTCATTCTTCAACTGTCACTTCAAGTTCCAAGTTTTAATCTGATGGACTATCATGGGACAACACAGAGACTCCTTACAAAAGATACTGTGAGAAATGAGGCTCAGAAGTTTAACAATGCTATCTCCTATTTTTTTTTTTAAATAAAATGGCTGTTCAGTTATTGCAGAGCTAATTCAGCAAGTAATACTAAAACAAAATACAATGTTTAGAATAGAGCTAAGTATAAATTATGTTATCAGTCAAAAAGCAATACTATTGTCACTGTAGCTATACATCTACATAAAAAAAAATACTTATATGCTCCATAGTGCCATCATAATACTATAGTGGTACCTTACACCAGTTCTCAAGCTTATTCATTTTTGTATCTCCTATTTTTTAGCTGCTAATCTTGTTCTCCCTAACATTTCTACAGTTGTCACCAATGCTTTTTGTTCAAATGCTTCAAAGGAATTGTTAAATTGGAACTTCACTTCCTCAATCAAGATTAAATATTTTTATTCCATATGCTAGCATTAGTAAATAGATAGAAAAGTATATCATATTCACTTGTTTTAAACTGTATTTTACATTTCTTTCGTTCTTGGTTTCCATGCCTAGGCAAATTAAGTCATACATCCCAGGAGTCTTCAGGTTGGGAACATGGGATCTGTCAGTTAGGCACACCCTCTTGCCTGCATGCCTGGGCTAAGAGCAGATGGATTCCAGGAGGTGAATGCTAATGAATGAATAATCTGCCCTTACCCAAGTTGGCTGCAGCTAGAAATGCTAAGGGGGTGTGTTTTAAAGTGGTTTCTCAACAAAATACAGCATAGAGATGTGGATGGATGGAGGACGTTTTGTGTGAATATTAAAAACAAATGAAATAAAGTTTTGTGTTGCTCAGATGCAGTGTAGTTCGGCTTTAATGTTCATTTAACAATGAAGCACATGACCCATAATAGTGTTTTTGTCCACAACGTTTTTCCCCTAAAGCTTTAAATGTTTATACAAAGTTCTTGTTAGTGCTAAGAAGTGCCCCATGAACATCCAGCGGTAGCCCCAGAGGTTCATGTATGTATTTTGGATAACTTTTTAAAAGCTGGTAGTTATTTTTTTTTTGCCATCTATTTTTATATCATGCTTTTTTAAATATTGGCACAATGTACATATTTATTTAAAAGTGCCTATTCAGGTCAGTGACTCAAAGTATGAAGACAAGCATTTCATTATTATTCGGCTTCAGCTTTGGCCAAGAATTTCATTTCGGTGCATCCCTACTTTAAATCATGTGAATTTGCAAAGGGGAGTGGGTTTTGGCGCTGCTCTATTCATACCTCATAATTTTATACTAAATATGTCATATATCATACCGTGCCCAAAATAGCTGATAAGGTAAAAACATAACTATAAAAGATATAAAAAAAAATGTGCATGAAATTATATATATGGTGAATTTTGTGCAAAAATGTTTTTTTCACAAAAGGACTTATGACTGGTAGCACTGGTCACTTTATTTGCCATTGGTCCCTTTGTATTTCTAAAGCACAATTGATATTTTAAGGCACAATTGATTTTATCATGTGATTATATTTATTGTAATATTGATTATTTTTACTGGGCACTTGCACAAAATTCATCATCATATATATAATTTCATGCACATTTTTTTATAATTATTTTTATATTTTTTATAGTTATCTTTTTACCTTATCAGGTATTCTGGGCATGGTATGATATATGACATATTTAGCCTAACATTATGAGGTATGAATAGAGAAGCGCCAAAACCCACTCCTCTTTGAAAATTCACTTATTAGACACTACCACGGTAGATAGGGGCAGCAGCTATATATTTCCAACATCCATAGTGTGGAAACATACAAATAAACCATTACTTTGAATCATGATTAAAACTACTACACTATGAGCATTTTTTATGGTTGGTGATTTCATGTGGATATCAACACTGGTACTAACCCCTAGTGGAGTGGAAAAAGAGAAGTCTTGTCCTGTCATCTGTGGAGAGCGAGTGGTGATGCCGGATACCTTATATATATATATAAAGTGCTTGTTTCTGTTCTAATGTTAGACAGCATATCTTTGTGGTGAGTTTGAATTTTTACCATACGGTGAAGGACTGACATGGACTGGGTTTTTCCAACCATGACACAGTATAGTTAATAAGTCACATTTTTCGGTGGATATTGATTATTTCACTAATTATTATTTAACTCAGCACTGCAATCACATATATTTAGTGTATCTGTGTATTGTTTATCTACACTTATTGCATGTAGCTATTTTATTGAAAAAGCACTGACTTTTTTCACTACTCCATCCATGACATATGCTTTTCAGCCTAGCCTAATGAAAAGGTTCATCAAGTAGTCCAAGGGTGGCTATTTTTATTCCTCCATAGATACAGTGGAGGACTGAATGCAGCCACCCTAAGACAGGTCACAGGAGGTGTTACTATCTGATTACCAGATAAAAGGATTAAAACCTTGAACAACAGAAAAGTAATGCAGCCATCACATCCCATGATTGGTAAGCTACAATATATTACAATTTTGTTTATGGGTTAAGTTACGCTTTAAATGATTTATCTCAACCTTTTAGCTGCTATCTTTGCTAGACAGCTTGGTCTGTTAAAAAAAAAGCACTGGCTGATCACCAGGTAATAAACTACGTTGCAGGGGGACTCATAAGAACACAAACTACTCTACTGACGGACTGTATAATATATATATATACTGTATATATACACACTATATACAGTGGTAAAAATAATTATGTGATCCCCTGCAGAATTTGTAAGTATGCCCACTTACAAAGAAAGTAAGTGGGCATACACATATGGGTATAATTTTTATCATAAATGTGTTTTAAATGAAAGAGACAGAACATTAACCAAAAACAAAAATCCAGAAAAAACACATAATACAATTCTTTTTTTAAACTGAGTTGCAGTTCAGTGAGTGAAATAAGTACTTGATCCCCTACCAACCAACAATGATTCTGACTTCCACAGGCTACAGTATGTGCTTATGTGGTACACAGATTAGTCCTGTCAATTTGAGAAGGTGCTCCGAACGACAACTCATTATGTGTATAAAAGACACCTGTCCACAGAATCTCTTTCTTCCATTCAAATGTTACTGTCATGGGCAAGACCAAAGAGCTGTCAAAGGATGTCAGGGACAAGATTGTAGACCTGCACAAGGCTGGAATGGGCTACAAGAACATCAGCAAGAAGCTTGGTAAGAAGGAGACAACTATTGGATTGATTATTCGCAAATGGAAGAAATACAAAATAACCATCAATTGCCCTCGGTCTGGAGCTCCATACAAGTTTTCACCTCATGGGGTAAGGTTGATCATGAGCAAAGGGAGGGATCAGCCCAGAACTACACACAAGGAGCTTGTGAATGATCTCAAGGCAGTTGGAATCACTTTCACAAAACAAACCATTAGTAACACAAGTATAGGCCCATCTGAAGTTTTTCAATGAACATCTAAATGAATCAGAGAAGAATTTGGAGAAAATCATGTGGTCAGATGAGACCAAAATTTAGCTCTTTGGCATTAACTCGACTCTAAGTTTTTGGAGGAAGAAAATGCTGTCTATGACCCTAAGAACACCATCTCTACAATCAAGCAAGGAGGTGGAAACATCATGCTTTGAGGCTGTTTCTCTGCTAAAGATACAGGCCGACTTTGGCACATTGAGGGGTCAATAGACGGGGCCATGTATTGTGAAATCTTGGATGAGAACCTTCATCCCTCAGCCAGAACACTGAATATGGGTCGTGAATGGGTCTTCTTGCATGACAATGACCAAAAACATACTGCCAAACCAACATAGGAGTGGCTCAAGAAGAAGCACATTAGGGTCATGGCGTGGCCTAGCCAGTCACCAGACCTTAGTCCTATAGAGAATTTATGAAAGGAGCTGAAACCTATAGTTGCTAAGCGACAGCCAAGAAACCTTAAGGTTTTAGAGAAGATCTGTAAAGAAGAGTGGACCAAAATCCCTCCCAAGATGTATGCAAACCTGCTAAACAACTACAAGGAATGCCTTACCTCTGCGCTTGCTGACAAAGGTTTCTCCACCAAGTACTAAGTCATGTTTTGTTTGGAAATTAGATTTTTGGTTGATATTCTGTCTCTATCATTTTAAATACATATATGATAAAAATGATAGACCCTTAATTGGGCAACCTTACAAAATATGCAGGGGATAAAATAATTATTTTCCCCACTGTATATATAATTTTTGCCCATAGTTACACTTTATGTCAGAAGAAATTTTCTGGGTGGATAAAGCTGACAGTGGGCTTCTTGTGGCATCTGCTGTTTGCCAGAACTTTTACGCCAAACACTAAAATTGGGGACAATCTATTTTTTTTTGGTAGATAAAAAATGATTAGAGACTTTATTTAGGGCCAGACCTCCAAAATCCCAAAATAGCAGGTTGAGCTCTGGTGATAAATCCCTTTTTATTTTTTGAGAGATGAGAGAGAAGGACGGTCAGCTATTGTAAACACAGCTGACCATTCTTCTCTCTGGAATGATCACAGAGTGCCTGTGATCCTTCTATATAGGATCACAGGTTTCAGTGATCACATCAAAAGCCCGTTCCCCATACAGTTAGAAACACTCCCCTAGGCTTACATTTAATCCCTTGATCACCCACAACGTTAACCCCTTCCCTGCCAGTGTCCTTATTACAGTAACAGCACATATTTCTAGCACTGATTACTGTATTAATGTCACTGGTCCCCCCAAAAGTGTAAAAAATGTCAGTTAGGGGTCCAATCTGTACGCAGTCCTGCTAAAAATCGGAGATCGCCGCCATTACTAGTAACAAAAAAAAAAAACAATAAAAATGACATAAATCTTTCCTGTAGTTAGTAGACGCAATAACTTTTGCACAAACCAATCAAAATACACTTATTGCGATTTTTTTTTTTTTTTTACTAAAAATATGTAGCAGAAAACAAATTGGGCTAAAATGTTACATTTTGATTTTTAAATATTTTCAGAATTGTCGCTCTTTTTTTGTTTATAGTGCAACACATAAAAATTGCAGAGGTGAACAAATACCACCAAAAGAAAGCTCTATTTGTGGGGAAAAAAAGTACATCAATTTTATTTAGGTACAGCGTCGTGTTAAATAACACAGTGCCAAATGGCAAAAAATGGCCTGGTTGGGGGCAAATCCTTCCGGTCCATAAGTGGTTAAAAACAAAACTATGCAACTTTATTGATACAAGCACTAACAAAAAGTCATACTAATCAAACAATGATTACTCCTACAAATTATTATACACAATAGAACAATAGTATTAAAAAAAAATTTCAGACCTCTTTTACATGGCAGCCCACCTCCCAGATTAGCATATTTCTGAACTATGTGCAGTCAGGTGGGCACATGCAGACAGCCATGGTGAAAGGTTGCTATTTATTTGTACAGGCTGTGCCACCTAAGCTGATTGCAAACACCTGGCCCTACCTGCCACACAAATACACTGAGCTGGGTAGTATACGGCTTTGGATGGCTATTGTATGAGACCTCTGAGGTCCAGTGCACACCATGCCCGCACATGAATTGCACAGGAACCCACTGTGCATTCCTGTGCGATTTACATGCAGTTCTATATGGTGCGATATCAGCCCATTTATTTAAAATGGGCTAAAATTGCATAAAAGCACACCAAAGTTGTGCACGGACTACTTGCATTACATGCATTTCTCTAAAAATAGTACTGGAATTCAGCGGGGGTTAATGGGGTGGCGACTATGTTGTTCCCACCCTTTTTTCTTTTTGTAGTAAACTTGAGCAACATGAGAGGTTGTTGCCTTCTTCTAGAATGGCATTATTAACCAGGATGCTGTGGCACCGTGGGATACCATCTGGGTTCAATTTGTCCAAAATTGTAAACAAGTCATCAAGTCTGCCTTTTTGTGCCACAATGCCTCAGTTTTTATTGTACAGCATAACAACCTTGGGCACTGTGCAGGTCAGCCACTGGGATCCTAACAACCAATGACATAGTGATATTTTGAGTCCAAACCACATGGCTCAAATGTTAACATATGATTATTTCAAACGTAATCAATTATATATAAATTATTAAGGCTAAGAAATATGATCAAGATTATAAGACTTGAATTAAGCCAACCGTGAAAACCATCGGAACTCTCCAGTGCCTCTAAAATTTTCAAATATTTAAAAAAGACATACGATATAAAGAATATAAAGAGAAAAGACTAGAAAAGAGAAAGAAGAGAGAGAAAAAAAAGGGGGGAGGGTAGGTGGGGAAAGGAGGGGGAAGGGAGGGGAAAGGGAAATTTTCCACAACTGGTATCACATTGATGCTTTAACCATGTATCATATATCCTACCAGAGCTGACCCTACTATGGAACTCAATAGATCCATTTGACCCAGAAATCAGTTTAAACAGGGGTGGCTGTAGCCACCATCTCCATGTCCCATACTCACAAGAGATGCAAGTTTAACTCCAGCCTCCAGCCTATATTTATTACAGAAGACCACCATCGCCTCATCTCCTCTATTCCCTCTCTCATGTACATTACTACCAGGGACAACCGATCTAAACCAGTATAGATGTTTTCTTTCTTTTCTTTCCCCCTTCTCTTCCTTTTCCCTTCCCTTTTATAGCTAGAAGGGGGCATGGATTAGAAAACCGGGAAAGGGATGGAAGAATGCTCAAACTCGGAATATCCTCATCACAGTCAGTGTCAGTCTACCTGACACGTAGTTACACAATTTCTTTAACAACCAATGACATCAATGGTTGATAAAGGAGGATGTTGGGACTCTGGACAGCAACCTTTTTTTTTCACCTCCCCTGCACTTTTCCTTCAACACTGGGTTCACATTAGCAGAGAAGGAAAGAAACTGAGGGAGAAGAGAAACACTAGAATACTAGTCAGTACCAGTTTGCAAAGGTGGAGGAAAAAAAATAAATTATAATGTTGGGTGGACCAAAATGTGGATGGATGCTGCTGTGATATATAAAGCTATTGGTTTAGCTTTTTTTAGAATGGGAGGCCTTACAATTGTGCAACATTTTAAAGGGTTCTTTGACTGAAAAATAGCTGGGAAACACTTCTTTGGATCAACTGCTCTTTGAAAAAACTCTGAGTACAGTAGGAAACATGTTGAAACTGTATTATGTTGTGAATAAGAACAAAAGCTAACAGCATACATACTGTGAAAATTTTCCCTTTTTCTCTTCATGTGGATATTGATGCTGGAACAAGCCTAGATATAAACCTGTATATGAGCTGATCAGTGAGTGGCTGGCTGCAACAATAACTACCCCCCAGCATTGGTGGTCAGTATATTGCTGCGACAATAGCAGACCAGCACTGGTGGTCAGTATATGGCTGTGACAATAGCAGCCCATCATTGGTGGTCAGTGGCTGGCTGCGACAATAGCTCCCCAGTATTGGTGGTCAGTGGCTGGCTACAACAGTAGCACCTCAGCATTGGTGGTCAGTGGCTGGCTGTGACAGTAGCACCTCAGCATTGGTGGCCAGTGGCTGGCTGTGACAGTAGCACCCCAGAATTGGTGGTCATTGGCTGGCTGCAACAGTAAGCCTCCCCCAGCATTGGTGGTCTGTGACTGGCTGGCTGGCTTGAACCCCAACCCTCAGCATCAGTGTTCTGTGGTTGGTTGCAACAAACCCCCCCCCCCTCCTCCAGCACTGGTGGTTAATGGCTGGCTGAACGGTAACCCTTATAAAAAATGGTAAAGTTTTACATTTACGGCTAAAAGTTATTTTTTATCTCCTTTTCACTAGAACTTCCTTTTGAAGTTCTAGAACTACATGACAAACAAAAGACATTTTCTGGGACAAACGTTACCTGGAAAACTGTTTATTCAAGAGAACGCCCCTTGAAATTACTGCCTACATACAATATAAACGTCAAGTGATTAAATACAAACCTGACTGGGGAATATCATTAGGCTGAATTAACCTAATTTAGATATTTTGAAGAGAACAAAGACATAAAACAATAAGACCAAGTCAGGAATTAAATCTCAGCTTGTTACTTTACAAACACAGAGGCACTGCCAAGTTTAGAAACTTGAAGGTACTCAGAGATCAGTCAACACGAGGAGCTCTTAGCAAGTCTTGTAACATCAAAGCACATTGTAAGTGTAACATGTAAGAGTGTCTGTTCGATATGCTGCAGGGCACAACAACAAGGTATTAGGAGACTCAGAAAGGCTTGCTGGATTTATGACAGTTTAAGGTCAGCATAACTGACACACATTCTACATTCAGTCAGGTCAAAATTGACTGACATTGAAATATAATGGAGAGACCAGAGAGACTTTTCTTATGAAATGTAAGTGTGTATAAGTAACTGTTATATAAATCCCAGCGTTTTTATTGTTGCATTCGAATATTTTAATACGTTTTACATTATCTTTGTTTTATACAAACAGGATATGAAAAACTCTGGGTTGCTATATACAAATGATTATGTTCTTCTGCTAAAATATATCTGTGAAGCATTCTGAGGGCAGAGGATTGCATGGGGCAGTTGTCAGTTGCATTTATTGCTGTATATGCAATGCTTTGCCTTTACTACTATGTACAAGTCAATAACAAACAATGTAAATGCACCAGAAACCCACATCAAATGCAAGTCATTTTTGCCTGAAAATACCTAAACATGGGGCATGATGTACTAAAGCAAATGAAAAGGAAAGAGATATATCACCACAGTTTACTTGCTTGTGGGCCCATGTGGGTATGTAAATGTATGTATGCACATCAATTCCTGAGCCTATCTAGATGATCATACATTAATGTTCATTGTGTATAATGAGGGCCCAGCATGTTATGTGTAGCGCTTACTCCTGCAGGAAGCGCTGGTGATGATGGATCTTCTGTTGTGCAATGACCCTCTTAAGTGCTCAACCCTCACTGACACACTTGGTCAAAGACCGAAACCCATTCACACCTGTGTAACCTTAAGAGTTAGTAAGCTAGAATTCTAAAATTATGCACAGGAATAAGGCTACAAGCATCTTGGAGGTAAATTATTCAAACGTATTATGGCAAAAGCAATCAAAGTAGGCATACATAAACAGATAATTACACAGAAGTAAGGGCACTAAAATAAATAGTCAAATGAATAAATGAAATGAATGGATGAATGGTCAAAGGAATAGACACACACACTTTTTTTATATGAACTTCATTTTATTTTTTGCACTATATTTATTCATATGAACTTCATTTAATTATTGCACTATATATTCATTGATTTATCACCTGCACTATAAAAGCCTATAATTTATAATAAATATTTATCACATCTTGTGCACCTCTGTTTCCATTATTGCTCATTGCACACTTCTTTTTCTCTCACTGTATAGCATTCCTTATATACTGAGCACTTTTTTGGGGGATTGTGAGAATTAAACCCCCTTATTATTACGGTTTACTGGCACCTTTGCACTTTATATCACTATTGAATTTTTATTTGTTTATGTATTTAGTGATTTTACACATACAATATCAATTTTAGCAATTTCTCACAGGTAGCGCCTGTACCAACCTTTCCCAATTTTATCTCATATTTTAACCCTTGTACCCCAGGGGTTGGTGGCAGCTTACACCTATTTATTTCTTTCACATACTCCATAGCGCTGGTCATCTCTGTTTTAATAAAGACCCACTATCTGGCATTCGAAAGACTATAACAAAGTCAACTATAGAAAAGAGGGGGGTTTTTGGTTGAGCTGACCCTTGTGTGCCATAATCCTATTAATTAGAGAAAAAGGAACTCCATGATACAAAACAAGTTTGCTCAGGGAGATAGAGATTTGGTGGACTTTAAAGGCACATATTAAGTAGGCAAAAGACTACCATAGATATAAAAAACATATATTCTTTTATTTAACCAAAGTTTTTTAAAAAGAACAAATGTTCAAAAACACAGAATTATACAATGACATACATATTGTTTGAAATAAGAACATTTATCATATCTATAGGTCAAAATATTAGATATACAGATATTGTGGTAGTTACACTTTGTGAGTATTAGGATAGTGGTCTGAAGAGGTCGACGCGTTTCGCCTTAGCTTCTTCTGGACCTCAGACGCAAATATACAATTTATCTCTTTTAGTAGAAACAGAAACATGCAATTAGTACAAAGCATTTTATATTACATTATTATTTCATATCTTGTATTGGATTGTTAATCAAAAACAACACACCTCTCAAAATGCAGAAAACCATGTGATCCGTGGTCATCAGTATCAGTATATCATATTGATCATAGAGTAATAAAAATGGGAAGTGAAGAGGGAGAGAGCCAAGGCCCAAAAAACTGGTGGAGTAGGCCACCTATATATATGGGGCAAAGGAAAAACATATAAATCTCAAAAGGGTATCTCAGTATTCTCAAATATTAGTAATGGTTTGTGTTATATTTACCTCAATTCCCACACTGGAATCTATCGAGGATTCAGGTCGGGATCAGAGCAATGATATGGAGGCTGCTATTGGTTGTATCACATGAAGGTCTAATAAAAGAAGTAGTGTATATATTTATGTTAGTATTCCCATATCTCATCCATTCAATAGAAATGGAGAGACAAAAACACAAATATATAAAACCACAGGGTTCTATACTTATGAATACATCTCCAAATTAATTCATTATTACCTTTGTATCCTTCTGTTTAAAATTAGACCATATTGGGACCCAGTCCCCTTATAGCAGTAGATATAGGTGTCTTGTAACGTTGGATGGAAAAATTCCCCCCAGACTTGTAGTATATCCACTAGGATGTAATCAGATAATAGTAGATTATATTCACAAAAAGAGGGTATATATCTCGTTTTAAATCCCTTATGTTAATGTATACATATCATATATATATATATACCTATAGATATTTGTTACTTACATAGTAGAGTATATTCCAGTGTAAAGCAATGATATTATAGAATTTACAGCTGAAATAACTTGTGAATATAGTTCCCAGAGATAGAGAAGGTATAGTCATCTGGTTCAAAAGGGGGCGACCTAAGACGTTTTCAATAGAAAAGCATGTCTAAATTAGTTTGAATATATTGCCAAGATTTGGGGTAAATAGTTTTAAAAAAGCTCAAAAAACTTACTGCGCCAAGAGCCTCCATCATCATGCTCTGTATACTCAGGACATGGCGGGATACGAGCAGGATGATGGAGGCTCTTGGCGCAGTAAGTTTTTTGAGCTTTTTTAAAACTATTTACCCCAAATCTTGGCAATATATTCAAACTAATTTAGACATGCTTTTCTATTGAAAACGTCTTAGGTCGCCCCCTTTTGAACCAGATGACTATACCTTCTCTATCTCTGGGAACTATATTCACAAGTTATTTCAGCTGTAAATTCTATAATATCATTGCTTTACACTGGAATATACTCTACTATGTAAGTAACAAATATCTATAGGTATATATATATATATATGATATGTATACATTAACATAAGGGATTTAAAACGAGATATATACCCTCTTTTTGTGAATATAATCTACTATTATCTGATTACATCCTAGTGGATATACTACAAGTCTGGGGGGAATTTTTCCATCCAACGTTACAAGACACCTATATCTACTGCTATAAGGGGACTGGGTCCCAATATGGTCTAATTTTAAACAGAAGGATACAAAGGTAATAATGAATTAATTTGGAGATGTATTCATAAGTATAGAACCCTGTGGTTTTATATATTTGTGTTTTTGTCTCTCCATTTCTATTGAATGGATGAGATATGGGAATACTAACATAAATATATACACTACTTCTTTTATTAGACCTTCATGTGATACAACCAATAGCAGCCTCCATATCATTGCTCTGATCCCGACCTGAATCCTCGATAGATTCCAGTGTGGGAATTGAGGTAAATATAACACAAACCATTACTAATATTTGAGAATACTGAGATACCCTTTTGAGATTTATATGTTTTTCCTTTGCCCCATATATATAGGTGGCCTACTCCACCAGTTTTTTGGGCCTTGGCTCTCTCCCTCTTCACTTCCCATTTTTATTACTCTATGATCAATATGATATACTGATACTGATGACCACGGATCACATGGTTTTCTGCATTTTGAGAGGTGTGTTGTTTTTGATTAACAATCCAATACAAGATATGAAATAATAATGTAATATAAAATGCTTTGTACTAATTGCATGTTTCTGTTTCTACTAAAAGAGATAAATTGTATATTTGCGTCTGAGGTCCAGAAGAAGCTAAGGCGAAACGCGTCGACCTCTTCAGACCACTATCCTAATACTCACAAAGTGTAACTACCACAATATCTGTATATCTAATATTTTGACCTATAGATATGATAAATGTTCTTATTTCAAACAATATGTATGTCATTGTATAATTCTGTGTTTTTGAACGTTTGTTCTTTTTAAAAAACTTTGGTTAAATAAAAGAATATATGTTTTTTATATCTATGGTAGTCTTTTGCCTACTTAATATGTGCCTTTAAAGTCCACCAAATCTCTATCTCCCTGAGCAAACTTGTTTTGTATCATGGAGTTCCTTTTTCTTTTTTTCTATAACAAAGTCAAACTGAACTATAACAGGTGCAACTAGAGTCTCTAGAACAATACAAACTAACTCAGAAGAATAAACAGGTCCTTGTGTGTACCTTAGGCATACAACCCCAAAAGTGCATGGGCGTATGCATTTCTAGTGTAAGCAGGTTACATAGTTACATAGTTACATAGTTAGTGAGGCTGAAAAAAGACACAAGTCCATCCAGTTCAACCTATGTGTGTGTGTTTGCTTTTAACCGTACATTGTATACCCCTGTATGTTGTGGTCTTTAAGGTGTCCATCCAATAGTTTTTTGAAACTATCAATGCTCCCCGCTGATACGACTGCTTGCGGAAGAGAATTCCACATCCTTACCGCTCTTACAGTGAAGAACCCCTTACGCACTTTAAGGTTAAACCGCCTTTCCTCTAGTTTTAGTGAGTGGCCACGTGTCTTATTGTATTCCCTTACTCTAAATAGTTTGTTCCTTATGCTCGGGTCGCCAGTACAGTATTTGTACATTGATATCATATCCCCCCTCAAGCGTCTCTTCTCCAGAGAGAATAGGTTCAGTCCTTGTAGTCTTTCCTCATAGCCGATGTCCTCCATTCCCCTAATTATTTTTGTTGCCCTTCTCTGGACTTTCTCCAGTTCCAGCACATCCTTCCTGAGGACCGGTGCCCAGAACTGGACAGCATACTCCAGATGTGGCCGGACCAGAGTCTTGTAGAGTGGAAGAATAATCTCTTTATTTCTGGAGTGAATCCCCTTTTTTATACAACCCAGTATTCTGTTGGCTTTGCTTGCAGCGGCTTGGCATTGCATGCCACTTCCAAGCCTGTTGTCTACCAGTACCCCCAGGTCCCTTTCCATCCTAGACTCACCCAGAGGTTCCCCCCCTAGTGAGTAGCTTGCTTTCTGGTTTCTGGCCCCCAAGTGC
This sequence comes from Pelophylax lessonae, assembly GCF_965119305.1. Taxonomy (NCBI): domain Eukaryota; kingdom Metazoa; phylum Chordata; class Amphibia; order Anura; family Ranidae; genus Pelophylax; species Pelophylax lessonae. The sequence goes on along the minus strand of NC_138769.1, from coordinate 632,104,387 downwards.
ATTACTTTACATTTTTCTACATTAAATCTCATCTGCCATGTAGTTGCCCACCCCGTTATTTTGTTCAGGTCTGCTTGCAAGATTTCCACATCCTGCATAGAAGATATTGGCATGCCTAATTTAGTATCATCTGCAAATACTGAGATTGTACTAGATATCCCCTCCTCTAGATCATTTATGAATAAATTAAACAGGATTGGTCCCAGGACAGAACCCTGGGGGACCCCACTTTCCACACCCGCCCAATCCGAGTACTCCCCATTAATCACCACCCTCTGTACTCTCCCCTGGAGCCAGTTCTCTATCCAGGTACTCACCTTATGGTCCATACCTATCTTCCTTAGTTTGTACAGTAAGCGTTTGTGGGGAACGGTGTCAAAGGCCTTTGCAAAGTCCAGATACACCACATCCACAGGCTTACCTTTATCTAAGTGGCAGCTCACTTCATCGTAGAAGGTTAATAGATTGGTTTGGCATGAACGATTTTTCATGAATCCATGCTGATTACTACTTATAATACCGTTTTCATTACTAAAGTCTTGTATGTGGTCCCTTATCATCCCCTCCAAAATTTTGCAGACTACAGATGTTAGGCTGACCAGCCTATAGTTACCCGGGATATATCTCGGCCCCTTCTTAAATATTGGTACCACGTTGGCTTTTTTCCAATCAGCTGGCACCATACCTGTCTGTAAACTATCCTTAAAGATCAAGAATAATGGTCTGGCAATCACCTGACTGAGCTCATTTAGAACCCTTGGGTGCAAGCCATCCGGTCCCGGGGATTTATTTATGTTAAGTTTCTCTAGTTTAGCTCTAAGTCTATCCTCTGTTAGCCATGGCGGCACTTCCTGAGGTGTATTATTTAGTTCGGCCTTACAAGCGGGGTTCATGTAGCCCCCCGATTCCTTTGTGAAGACTGAAGAAAAGAAATTATTTAACACTTCCGCCTTTTCTCTGTCCTCAGTGGCCATTTTTCCTTTATCATCTTTTATGGGGCCAATGTGTTCTGGCCTTGCTTTCTTACTGTTTATATACTTAAAGAATTTCTTGGGGTTCTTTTTACTCTCCTCCGCTATATGTCTCTCGTGTTCTATTTTAGCCGCCCTGATTTCATCTTTACATTTCTTATTGCACTCTTTGTAATGCTTAAATGCTGCCAATGACCCCTCAGTCTTGTATTTTTTGAAGGCCTTTTCTTTAGCTCTAATATACATTTTTATGTTGGAGTTTAGCCACCCAGGGTTTAGTTTTGCTCTTTTAAATTTATTTCCCAGTGGAATGCACTGGCCCACCCCCTTGTTAAGTATGCTCTTGAAGCACTCCCATTTTTCCTCCGTGTTCTTTGTTCCCAGGGTTCTATCCCATTTGATATTTTCTAGCAGTGAGCGCAGTTTAGGGAAATTGGCTCTTTTGAAATTCAGTGTCCTTATATTACCCTTGTGTTTCCTATTACTGTAATTAATACTGAAACCAATTGACCTATGGTCACTGTTCCCTAAGTTGTCCCGTATTTCTATATCCGTGAGCAGGTCTGTATTGTTGGTAATCAGTAGGTCAAGTACCGCATTGTTTCTTGTCGGTGCATTCACCATCTGACCCATGAAATTGTCCTGCAAAACATTTAGGAACTGCCGAGCCTTGGCTGAATGCGCGGTTCCTTCTGCCCAGTCTATATCTGGATAATTAAAGTCCCCCATTATAATGACATTTCCCATCCTTGCTGCCAATCCTATCTGTAACATGAGGTCTGCCTCACCCTCCTCCCTCTGGTTTGGGGGCCTATAGCATACGCCCAATATTACCTTCCCCACCGTGCCTTTCCTTTGAAGCTCTACCCATAGGGATTCTGCCTCGTCCATAGCTCCATTATTAATATCATCCCTCATATTTACCTGTATACTGTTCTTAATATACAAACATACCCCTCCCCCTTTTTTACCCTCTCTATCTCTGCGATAAAGGGAATACCCCTGAATGGTCGCCATCCAGTCATGAGAGCTGTCAAACCAAGTCTCGGTTATCCCCACAAAATCTAAGTCCTCCTCAAACATCAGCAGCTCCAGTTCTCCCATCTTGTTGGCCAGGCTTCTGGCATTGGTATATAAGCCTCGTAATTTTGATGTTTTTAGGATGCTCTCTTGATTTTTCCCCGTACCCACCCTGGGTATAGGGGCTCCGAACACCCTACCGCTAATGCCCCCATTTCTGCCCTCTGAAACTTGCTTTCCACTGGCTAATTCTACATCTGTACCCTCCCCCCCATTCCCTAGTTTAAAAGCCCCTCTAACTTTTTGGCCATCCTCTCACCCAGTACGGCTGCACCCACCCCATTTAGGTGCAATCCGTCCCTACCAAAGAGCCGGTGACCGACTGAGAAGTCGGCCCAGTTCTCCAGGAACCCGAAACCCTCCTTACTACACCAGCTCCTCAGCCACTCGTTAACTTCCCTAATCTCCCGCTGCCTCTCTGGTGTGGCTCGAGGTACAGGTAGTATTTCGGAAAATACTACCTTGGAGGTCCTAGTCCTCAACTTAGCGCCTAAGTCCCTGAAATCGTTTAGGACTCTCCGTCTTCCTCTGCCTATGTCATTGGTACCCACGTGTACCATGACAGCTGGGTCTTCCCCAGCCCCACCCAATAATCTGTTCTCTACCTTTCGCTCTCCTTTCTTTACTGCTGTGATCTGGAAGGATTTGCCTGAGAAAAGGATGAAGCTCTCCTCCTCCAGGTTGTGGGAATTGAAGTCCACAGCCTGTTAACCTGCATTAAGAAGTATGGTGCAGTGCCCTTTGAAGAACTGCATCTCCCAGGATAGTCTTGTGCCTGCCTATAAGTCATCTATGTTGTTTTTATTGGCTCCTACTTCCCACCCTCTGGGAACGATTCCACACTGCAGGTGGGAGGGGGGAGAGTAGGAGCTGGGGGTTATACAGATCTGCTATGATACTGTGCAGCAGTGAAGCTCCGGGTGAGAAGTGCTGGGTGCACACACAGTTCATAGATCCTCCCAACATGAAATGTCTCAGCAGGGGGAGGGGGGTAAAGAAACCCCGCAGCACTTCCACTTCTTACACTAAGCCCACTCCTGTCATTGCTTACAGGGGGGGGGGGGTGAGTGTGGAATGAGCGAGCCAGTACATACAGCACCCAGTACTAATACTACCACTCAGTGCAACCATCAAAGAGATTGACTAGATTAGATGGAAGCATTGAAGAATGGGAGATTTGAAACCTATCTACCGAAGCCACAGTCCCACCAAGGGTGAGATAGACTGAATGTTTTGATTCCAATCTGGGCTATTATAAATACAGTGCCGAGGGTCTGTGAAACCTATAGACACATTTTCCCAAATGCACATATCAGTCTTGCTGTAGGTTTAGAGCAGGGATGTCAAACTCAATTTAATCACAGGCCGCATCAGCATTGTGGTTGCCCTCAAAGGGCTGGTTGTCTCTGTGAGACTATATAAATGTATCTACTGCAAGAAAAGGAGAGTTGCACACCGCTGGGAAGTTTCTTGTGGATGATCCCAGCAGTGTGCGACCCTCCTTTTCAACTGGCACAGAACTCTAGTATTCTCACAATACTTTTAAGAAGATGTCTGGAGTGCACCCATCCCCCCCCCCCCCCCCCAGAAGTCAACAGTCCTCCACCCTCCCTTACATCACACTGTGCTGCCGGGAAGAAGCGAGGGGGGAGGGGCCACATGAAATGACCTAGAGGGCCACATTCGGCCCCCGGGCCTTGTGTTTGACACATGTGGTTTAGAGCATCTAGGTGGGTGTTATTTGTTTTGTTTTGTTTTTTATTTCCTTTTGCTCTCTGTCTCTACATAGTGAGGAAATGTGGAGTAAATGTGATTGAAGACTAGAAGAGAAGGAAAACATATAGAATAAAAATAGCACATATGATTTTTAATAGTAGTTAAATTTTTTTTACACACATTTACACAGATAGAGAAGGCACTATCACAGTATTTTCAGTAGTACTGGACAGTACTATATAGGGGCACCCCTGAAGGTGTTTCTAACACTTTAAGTAAAGAGCTAACTGCAAGCTTTTTTGAAGCCTGAGCAGGGTTTTACGTATTGGGGCTTGCTTCATATAATTGTATATTGCAGGCATAATCTTTTTTTTTTTTTTTCAGTTCTTTGGTTGGGACACACAAATGCAAACTGACTTGAAAGTCAGTCTTAATAAAACAAAGAGCAACAAGCAAGTGCACTGCGCCTAAGCAATTAATAGGATGTCTTTTATCTTTGAACATTTCTAAATCGAATGTGTTGCTATAAGTAACTGTATATCATTTCACTTTGCTATATATTAAAGTAGATATATGCAGGGTTTTTTTTTTCTTAACTCAGGTACACACACATGAATTTTCCACCAAGATATTTAGCTTGTAAATATCCCATACAAATGAACATTCTGGCAAAATTGCATTTGTGCAACTCACTGTGGTTAAAGAGAGTCATTTTGGAAAACATGGATTGAAATTCGATTCATGTATGAAAAGGGAGGTTGTACAGAAGTACAATGGTCCTGTTGGATTTTCCCCGCTCATTTAGCATCGTAGGCTATAGCCAGCAAAACTGATCAGTGTTCTGACTACAGGGAAGTCTCACTACTTTCAGAATTCAATGACTTAGCAGGGAGGATTCTTCCATCTACATTAAGTGTGTGAATGGGGGAATCTAGTTAGCTTTCTTTTCATTCAACCCACTGGATGAAAGAAAAAATGTACTCATCTATGGGCTGCCTAAAACACAAACTTAAGATATGCGTTGTAAATTGAGGCTGCAATGACACTTTTCATAGTGAAAATAAAGTAATTGTAAAGCTTATTTTTTAATACCAAAGATTATGGGGTTGATGTACTAAACCTGGAGAGTGCTATATATGGTACAGCTGTGCATGATGGTCAACCAGCTTCTAACTTCAGCTTGTTTAATTAAAGTCTCACAAAAAAACCTTTAAGCTGATTGGTTTGTATGCAGACCTGAACCAGATTTTGCACTCTCCCATTTTAGTAAACCAGTCCCTGGATGTCTACCTGCTCTGTGCAATGGTTTTGTACCTCCTGTTTGGGGGTCCTCCGCTGGCGCTCTTGGCTCCTCACGGGCTCAATACAAAGCTGGGCTGTATGCATCTATTGAGGCAGTTTTGACTGACGGCAGCAGGAGCCAATGGCTAATATGAGGTCAAACCTAAAAACTTTGAATTTGTATGCAGTCAGGCTGGCCTTTGCACTACATAGTTGAAGATAAATCTAAAGAAAACTTAACAGGAAAATTGTATATTATATGGGCAGCTTAAAAGTGAAAGAAATTCCCAAATTTTGAGTTGTCACTAGAAAAGGAAAAGAGGGGAAATTTTCCAATGGATACACTAGTTCTGGTGACAACCAGCGATTCCCTCACTTTGAAACAATCTCCTCTCCCTTATTGGTTTGGTCATGTAACAGGGGGATATAGTCCTCCCTTATTTTATCCAAAATTAATAAAAAGTTTGGCTTTTTTGTTCTACTTTATTGTGCATTGTAATATAACCAGAATTTGTTCTTCTCATTGAAAAAAGAAATCAAAGAACATATCGGTCTGCTGTTATATGCTGCATTAGAATTGTATATAATGTATAATGTACACTTATTTTTAAGGGACCAAAACATCAGGCAATTCTAGTCCCAACAAAAGTAGGTAGTCCTCCCAAAAAATGCAGAAATACTGAAAAGTAGGAAATATCTCACTGATAAGGAAGGAAGAAAACGAGGCCCCAGAAGTGAATCCGACCCCTATTTTATCCACATTTACAACTACAATAAGCTCAGATGTCTCACACCTTTCATTATTTGTGATCATGGAAGACTCTGCTAGCTAATAAACGTATCAGGTTTGCTATGATGTTGTCTTACCTGGTGCAATGAGGGGGAAGAAGGCAAGTATTCATCAATCAGGGTCAAGGTTAGGTGCCTGGTGGCCATAGGCACAGCTCTGATTGCTAGCTGTACTACTCCACTGACGTGATACACACACGAGTACTTCATGTTAGTATATCAGACAGTTTTACCTTCTAAGTACTGTAGACAGCAGGCACAATACCTTGGGATTAATTAAACAGCACTCTAGTTGGTTATGCATTTTTCAAAGCATGCTGTTTACTACATTCAGTAGGCTGTAGGTCTCCATGGGCTTGTCTAAGAATATGTTTCTAATTAAAGGTATATACCGTGAAATGACAGGCATAGCCTAGAAAAAACTTGGAAATGTTGTTTTTACTTTTAGCTTGAACTTAAAGGATATGTATTCCTGATATGTGCCTGCTGTGCCATGTATTTATGTGAAAAAGTATCCTGTTCTCTTTGTATTGCTTCTTGTGCGTGAAATCCCTGGTGGTCCTGTCAGTCCCTCTGCTTTCCTATTAAAAACTGACCACACTAGGTAGGGGAGCAAAGCATAATCAGTTCAATGATCACACTTGGACCCCCTTTCCTACATGTCCATTCACTGGAAAGGTTAGTGTGCTGCCGTTTCTCCTCCCCCGGCTTCTTATGCAGCTATGAACAGAGGGGATGTGATCACTTCTAAAAAAGAGGAAAAGGTATTTATAATCCTTTATATACGTGTATATATATATATATATATATATATATATATATATATATATATGGATATACACACACCACACAAATGTTTTGCCTTGCATTTCTATTTTTAAAACCAAATTGTTTTACAAGGTGAGGGTTTACATATACATTAAGGGGTACTACGCTAAATAATTCTAGACCCTATTTTCATGCTAAAAAATTAAAAGTGATACTTTCATTTTATGTGGAGTACATGTAAGTGTGGTGCAAGCTTTGATTTAAATATCTCAATTAGTCTTTTTGGAGTTTCCTCCACTCAATGCCTGAGCTGCTGAACTGCACCAGATTTTGCACTCACCAGTTTTAGTAAATCAACCCTATTATATATTTCTAAAGAGCAATTAAAGACAGCAAATAAACCTATTCAATAAAATGCTAAACTTATCAAGGAAACTCCACAACACTCTTAGTCTGAAACTCTACCCAATTTGCGTTTCATCTTCCTTTTGTCAGATTTAACATTCCTTTCAGAGTGCTACTGGACATGACTGCAACTTCCTATCACATGATTCTGTGACAGCCTTAGAGCTTTAGAAGGTGATATTCAGAACCATTGACATGCATTGTAGGGTTGGATAAGCGCCATTTAGGGTATAAGGGCAGACTTTAGACATGCCACCCAGTCGCAGATGCCAAAATGAAGATCATTTAGCAGGCCAATGTTCATATTTGACTTTTGTGCATGTTTAAACACCTAAAGTAGCAAATAAATGTAGTACTATTATTAAAGAGGGAACTAGACCAAGGAGGGTGGTCTGGTATGAAGCTCATCTGTAAGATGTGTCAAATTTCTCTGGAGACCCAGATGGCTGCGGCGGAAAAGCAGAGCAATAGACCAGCATTTCACTATGTAAATGTAATCTTGCTATGCAAATTAATCGGATTCTACTCATTTTACATAAATAAATCATGTTTTTATAGTTCACAATCGTGTGCCCAAAGCTAGTTAGGGAATGTTCCAAAATAAATGAGGAATTGTCCTAAATAAGATACTACTGTGCCTTCTAAAAACAGCTACACACACAAGCTCACAAACATGTTCACACAGAGTTTTTCCTGCAGCTTTAGGCTTCATGTAGACTGGCAGCTCCTAAACGTGAGTTTAGGAATTTTTTTAATATGTGTGTAGAAGATTCAGCGCTGAATAAATTAACTTGCAATGAGACCAGCAGCTAACACTCAAGGGCAATCCATCTCCTTCAATGAAATAAATAATAAATAGTGTAGCGCAGTCTATGATAGATTATTGGGATTCAATCATTGGATAAAACACTTTAAACCAATAATAAATATATTAAATATATTAAAACATGTCTAAAAAGGAGATAGTCCATATAAGAGGCGATAACAGTCGGTAGAGGTAAAAAGTCCACTTGTGATATGGTGAAATAATAACAGGTGTGACTCTGGTGCTCAAATCCCTCCACCAAGCAATATCTGCCTCTCACCTCCAAAACATGACCCTGCAGGGCCAGACAGCATAAACAATCTCCACAGGTAACCAACTCGTATTACTCCGATACAGGCAAAACCAAGACTCCAGCACTTGTCAGCACAAATAAGGATATCGCTGCAGCAGGTACAACTCACACTCGATTCCAAGTTTCCCAAGATATATAAATAAAAGAGGGGGAGATCTAGTGCTCTCTGTTGTAATGCTGAAAGCTTTAATTCACTCAAAACATATTGCACTTACATTGTATCCGACCATAATAGGCATAGTAGTTGCAGAGTGTGCAGCGTGCTGGATGGTGCCTGGTTACTTCCTGGTTAACAGCCGTAGGACCGATTGACCAATCCCCCGTACGCGTTACGTCAGGTGGGCGTAGACTTCTTCAGCGGGGATGGTGATAGGTCGAAGGTCCGGCTTTTTATATTATCCCTAAGCTCCGCCCACTATGTCACTTCCGGCGTTTCACCATCGCCATGGAGACAGAGTGTCTCCTGAGACAGAGAGATAGAGGGGCGGGCTAAAAGTAATGATATTCATTCGGCCGTGTTTACAATTACATTTGTCACTAAGGAGACATACATATATCTCGGAGATCGGCCGAAGGATCACTTATAACAGCAGACTAATATTGTATGTCTTTCTTTACAGGAAGAACCATTTAGAAACTGCTCAAAGTTTTTTAATATTATTAAAAAACGAACTTATACTCAATCATTGATTTGTACTGTGTTGATCTTATAGGTCGTACGGCTATATTAGCAACCAGACACCAGATGGCAGCACTTTTGCTCACTTACATAGGGAACAGTGTTAAATACAATAATATACATAAAACACATTATAACCACATAAAAACATATAAAATCGTACATAAACCCCAATAAAATAGTATAAAATTTACTAAATAAGTATTTAAAATTTAAATATCATAAAAAGAAAAAACAATGACCATAAAAAATTATCTGTCTGAAATAAAACAATTCAGATCAAAGTCGACATTCAATCCTAGGGGCGTTAAGACTTTAGCCTCATAAATCCAAAAGGATTCGCGACGACTTAATTGTCTGATGAAATTACCACCCCTCCAATGGTAGCTTACTTTTTCAATCCCCCAGAATTTTAAGGTGCTTGGATTTTTATGATGATAATTTTTAAAGTGCCTAGATACACTGTGGGTAATAAGCCCCTTCCGTATGTTGTTGACATGTTCCCCAACACGTACGTGTAGAGCCCGCGAGGTGCGTCCAATGTATTGTAACCCACAGTCACACTCTAACATGTAAACCACACCTTGTGTGGCACATGTTATTAAATTTTTTATCAAATAGCTTTTTTGTGTGACCGTGGATACAAATTCCTTGCGTTTTTTGATATTTTTCCTGCAACTTTTACAAGTAGCACACTTCCCGCACGCATAAAAACCTGCCAGGAAAGGGAATATACCATTGCTCTTCACCTGGGGTGGATCAACTACTCCCGGGGCAACTTTGTCTCTGAGGGATGGAGCTTTCCTGTAAACAAATTTGGGCTGCTCTGATAAGACAGGGCCCAATACCCTATCCTCTCTCAGAATGGCCCAATGCTTACGGATGATTTTTTCAACTTTTTTATGTTGGATATTATAATCTAAGACCATTCGGAATTGCGTATCCACTTCTCTAGATCTGGAATTATCCAAAAGGCGATCCCGACTTGTGTTTTTAACCCATTCAAGCTCATTTTTCACATTTGTTTTATCGTATCCCTTTTCTAAAAACCTTCCTGTTAAAACCTCTGACTGTGTAATAAAATCCTCCTCAGTGGTACAGTTACGCCTTAAGCGTGTAAACTGTCCACGAGGGATATTACACAGCCACTGTCTGTGATGGCAACTGTCAAGGGGGATAAAAGAATTTCTGTCTGTGGGTTTAAAATAATTACGGGTTTTAAAAACACCATCTGCTTTGTACACTTCCAAGTCTAAAAAAATTATACTCTCATATTGCAAATTCCATGTAAGAACAATATTATACAAATACTTAATACAATACCAAGCTCCACTGAATGTATAATGATTACAGCGGATGTTGGATCATTGTACACCATTATTGACCACTCGGATGCACTGAGTGCGGTTAAATGGGGTCTATCTCATTCACAGTTACCTAGAAAGCAAATTAGGTTTCTTCAGAGGAGCTTAAAGTTTTGTCTTGAGAAGAACTATTTTTGGTACAACCATAGTTTTTATTTGCAAGTCAAAGGAGTTGCGATGGGGGCTAAGTTTGCTCCCAGTGTGGCCAACCTATTTATGGCCCACTGGGAGGAAGAAACTGTGTTTGAAGATTTGCCCCCACAGCTCATATGTTACCGTCGCTATATCGATGATTTATTCATGGTATGGCGGGGGGACATGGTGAGTTTGGAAGCGTTTATGAACAAATTAAACAACAATGAAAAGAATATTGTTCTTACATGGAATTTGCAATATGAGAGTATAATTTTTTTAGACTTGGAAGTGTACAAAGCAGATGGTGTTTTTAAAACCCGTAATTATTTTAAACCCACAGACAGAAATTCTTTTATCCCCCTTGACAGTTGCCATCACAGACAGTGGCTGTGTAATATCCCTCGTGGACAGTTTACACGCTTAAGGCGTAACTGTACCACTGAGGAGGATTTTATTACACAGTCAGAGGTTTTAACAGGAAGGTTTTTAGAAAAGGGATACGATAAAACAAATGTGAAAAATGAGCTTGAATGGGTTAAAAACACAAGTCGGGATCGCCTTTTGGATAATTCCAGATCTAGAGAAGTGGATACGCAATTCCGAATGGTCTTAGATTATAATATCCAACATAAAAAAGTTGAAAAAATCATCCGTAAGCATTGGGCCATTCTGAGAGAGGATAGGGTATTGGGCCCTGTCTTATCAGAGCAGCCCAAATTTGTTTACAGGAAAGCTCCATCCCTCAGAGACAAAGTTGCCCCGGGAGTAGTTGATCCACCCCAGGTGAAGAGCAATGGTATATTCCCTTTCCTGGCAGGTTTTTATGCGTGCGGGAAGTGTGCTACTTGTAAAAGTTGCAGGAAAAATATCAAAAAACGCAAGGAATTTGTATCCACGGTCACACAAAAAAGCTATTTGATAAAAAATTTAATAACATGTGCCACACAAGGTGTGGTTTACATGTTAGAGTGTGACTGTGGGTTACAATACATTGGACGCACCTCGCGGGCTCTACACGTACGTGTTGGGGAACATGTCAACAACATACGGAAGGGGCTTATTACCCACAGTGTATCTAGGCACTTTAAAAATTATCATCATAAAAATCCAAGCACCTTAAAATTCTGGGGGATTGAAAAAGTAAGCTACCATTGGAGGGGTGGTAATTTCATCAGACAATTAAGTCGTCGCGAATCCTTTTGGATTTATGAGGCTAAAGTCTTAACGCCCCTAGGATTGAATGTCGACTTTGATCTGAATTGTTTTATTTCAGACAGATAATTTTTTATGGTCATTGTTTTTTCTTTTTATGATATTTAAATTTTAAATACTTATTTAGTAAATTTTATACTATTTTATTGGGGTTTATGTACGATTTTATATGTTTTTATGTGGTTATAATGTGTTTTATGTATATTATTGTATTTAACACTGTTCCCTATGTAAGTGAGCAAAAGTGCTGCCATCTGGTGTCTGGTTGCTAATATAGCCGTACGACCTATAAGATCAACACAGTACAAATCAATGATTGAGTATAAGTTCGTTTTTTAATAATATTAAAAAACTTTGAGCAGTTTCTAAATGGTTCTTCCTGTAAAGAAAGACATACAATATTAGTCTGCTGTTATAAGTGATCCTTCGGCCGATCTCCGAGATATATGTATGTCTCCTTAGTGACAAATGTAATTGTAAACACGGCCGAATGAATATCATTACTTTTAGCCCGCCCCTCTATCTCTCTGTCTCAGGAGACACTCTGTCTCCATGGCGATGGTGAAACGCCGGAAGTGACATAGCGGGCGGAGCTTAGGGATAATATAAAAAGCCGGACCTTCGACCTATCACCATCCCCGCTGAAGAAGTCTACGCCCACCTGACGTAACGCGTACGGGGGATTGGTCAATCGGTCCTACGGCTGTTAACCAGGAAGTAACCAGGCACCATCCAGCACGCTGCACACTCTGCAACTACTATGCCTATTATGGTCGGATACAATGTAAGTGCAATATGTTTTGAGTGAATTAAAGCTTTCAGCATTACAACAGAGAGCACTAGATCTCCCCCTCTTTTATTTATATATCTTGGGAAACTTGGAATCGAGTGTGAGTTGTACCTGCTGCAGCGATATCCTTATTTGTGCTGACAAGTGCTGGAGTCTTGGTTTTGCCTGTATCGGAGTAATACGAGTTGGTTACCTGTGGAGATTGTTTATGCTGTCTGGCCCTGCAGGGTCATGTTTTGGAGGTGAGAGGCAGATATTGCTTGGTGGAGGGATTTGAGCACCAGAGTCACACCTGTTATTATTTCACCATATCACAAGTGGACTTTTTACCTCTACCGACTGTTATCGCCTCTTATATGGACTATCTCCTTTTTAGACATGTTTTAATATATTTAATATATTTATTATTGGTTTAAAGTGTTTTATCCAATGATTGAATCCCAATAATCTATCATAGACTGCGCTACACTATTTATTATTTAGGAATTTTTTTGCCAAAGCTCCTAAACTCAGCTCCATAAAAGCCTGTGTCAATGTACACATAGGCTTTTAGCAGATTTTAGAAACTGCTGCAGTTAAGGAAGCTTCAAGCTCACTCTACCTCCCTATCCTGAATGTAAGTTACAATCCAAAATCCAGAAATTGTTCCTCAGATGTAGAGTACTGTATATAACTAAATCACAGGTACTGAAACAGCGCTTTACAGAGAAAGGGTATAAAAGTGCAGATTTAGATAAGGTGATCGAGGAAGTGGGGGCTATCACACATGATCAGTGTTTGGAAGATAAGGTAGCAGTTCTGGATAATAAGCATGAGTTCAGCTTCATCTCTAATTTCCACTCCCAGTATAGGGAGGTGGAAAGTATTATACAGAGATATTGGAATGTGCTCATGATGGACAAAATCCTCTGACCAGTTTTGTGCCCTTCCTTTATCTATAGGAAGGCACCGACATATGCTGACCGTTTGGTGAGGAAGGTAGTTGATCCCCCTAAACGCCCACAAATTTTTTGGAATAAAGCTGGCTTTTTTGCATGCAGACGGTGCAATGCATGCCGTCAGGTTATCACGCATTTGCGAGGAATCACTAACTTTACTTCGACTGCAAATGGGCAATCTTTTGATATTGTGGACTTTATATTGTGTCGGTCAACACACATAGTTTATGCTTTGGAGTGCCCTTGCGGTTTAATGTATATAGGCCTTACCAAACACCTTCTAAGCAAGCACATCTCCGAACATATCGACAATATCAAGATAGGGTTTAAGAACCATAGTGTTTCACTCCATTTTCGCCTCAAACATAACAGGGACCCCTCAGGGTTGAAGTTTTGGGGTATTTCATCTACATCAATCTCCTGAGAGGGTCCACTAGGGTGTGAGAATTATCCAAAAATGAAACTAAGTGGATCTTTCTCACTGATACTCTCCACCCAAAGGGGATGAACGTTGAGTTAGACCTCAACTGCTTTATAAGCGATTATTGATAGGGACAAGGTTGTCCTGATCGGTGATGGCTGTATGTATGTGTATGTATATATATATATATATATATATATATATATATATATATATATATGTATATATATATATATATATATATATATATATATATATATATATATATATATATATATATGTATATTAGCAGTTATTAAGGATGGGGCAGTTATGGATTATCATTTCTCGGTCATTGTTGACATTGTGGTGAGGTACACTCATCATTTGGATGGGGCATTATATCGTCTCTCCTTTCTGTACTGTTATTGTATTTATGTATTTGGAGTATACACCACTTATAAGGGGGATGATTTATTCATTTTTTGCCCTGGATAATATTAACAAGATTTTTTTTCCTTCTTATTTTATCAAAGGTGGTTTATTGATTTATTTGTATTCAGATTTTGTGATTATTGTTCATATTTTTTGCAGTATTGGATTTTGTGGTGATAATAGGTTTCACACAGAGCTTACAAAATGTATGGGCTTGTGTGTGGAATTTTATTATACATGGTATTATTTTATATTGTTTTATGGTTTTAATTTTTTGAGATTTTATATGTGGGGGTTACTCTAACTAAAATCTTTGTTGAACATTTATTTGGGGACCCAATGGACTTGCTATCTTTGATGTATAAGATAGATTTATGTAACTATTGGGCTGAGGTCTAGTTTCCCTTAAGTAAATATATTTTAACTTGGGGGAGGTTTTATTAAGGTATACTGCTCTATGATTGCTGTGTGCCTGGTCCCAGATAATGGCTATGTATGGCCACATCACCCTGAATGCGCCTGATCTTGTCTGATCTCGGAAGCAAAGCAGGGTTGGGCCTGTTAGTACCTGGATGGGAGACCGCCTGGGAAAACCAGGTGCTGTAGCCTTTTTTTTTTTTTTTTGGGACACGAACAGACTAACCAATCAGAGGGGGTGGGTGATACGATTTAGAATTTGGGTCACTGCTATTTTCAATACAGCCCTTTTTTGATCTATCGCATTGTGTTTAATGGATTAGCTATGCTCCCCTATTAGTTTATCTGACTGTTTGGCGGCAGATTGTATCATGTGAAGGGCTTTGAGATTGAGCCTTCATAGTTCGGGTACCCCCCTTTTTAATTTTTAATTTTGATGTAATTGTACATTCCCGCTCCGGTAGGGGCGAGGGCTGAGCTTGATTGGCTTAGTGTGCCATAAATGAATGTGAGTTGCGCCACGTAGCCACACTCTCTGAAGAAGTCCAACAACAATACGCATAAGGGTGTGACTACGTGGCTCTGTCAAGCACCTGGAATGCTGCATCTATCCGTTCCACTGCTGGTCAGTGACTGGGTGAGGACAAGTAATGCAGGTCCAGCTGTTTTAAAGGCTTGTCATATATGCTTCAGTTTTAATATATTGTTGTAAGTGCAATGTCTAAGGGGGGTTTGTATGGGGTAATAAAGTAATCATTGTACTACACTATGAGTGGCTCCCTCCCCTCTTTACATATATTGCATGTCCTATAATTGGAACTGACTTCAGATGTTTCTGGGTGGAGAGTTGTGATAAGAATCCTGTTATCCCCCTTCCTGGAGTGAAGAGGAATGGTGTGGAGAGAATTGCTTATTCCAGGATCACTGCTTTTATCTGCCTAAGAAGACCCAGTCTGGGGTGGTCATTGAGATCTTGGTTGCATTCAAAGGATATGATGTGCCTTTTACCCATTGATTTCTGGCGAGTGCATTACCATTGGGAGAGGCTGCACGTAGTGTTGTGAAGGACTATTTACATCGTTTATAGGATTTCCATCACATGGTGCACTTCAGGATCATCCCCTATTAATTGGACTTGTTTATAGAGCATTTATAGACATATTTATAGTTTTACTATAATTTATCCCAATACTGCAAATTCTATTTATTGTGTATTTTATTTTATTTTTGGATTTAATATCATGGGTGTCCTTGGAATATAGTTCACATTCAGATTTACCATGTATATATGATGTGGTCTGGGTCCTTTGATCCAATTCACCCTTTTATTTTTATTGTCATTATTTGTTAGGTGGAAGCTCAGTACTTAGAGATTATCTTCTTATATCATTGGCGCAGGGTGGAGACTTCTTGTGATTCTCATAGGTTGCTCTTCCTTTTTTCTTTACTTATATAGCGCTGTCAATTTACGCAGCGCTTTACATATACATTGCATATTCACATCAGTCCCTGCCCTCAAGGAGCTTACAATCTAAGGTCTCTAACTCCTATTCATACATACATAGTAGGGCCAATTTTTATTTTTTATACAGGATCCAATTAACCTACCAGCATGTCTTTGGAGTGTGGGAGGAAACCGGAGTACCCGGAAGAAACCCACGCAGGCACAGGGAGAACATGCAAACTCCAGGCAGGTAGTATATATATATATATATATATATATATATATATATATATATATATATATAGGGTTTTTTTTTTTAGCAGAGAACCTAGAAATCAGAATGGCAATCCTTGCAACATTTTATGTCACACAGTATTTGCTCAGCAGTCTTTTAAACACTTTTTATTTTTTTTTTAAATACACTGCGCACAAGGAGGGATGGGGCGCTTTAAATTGTTTTTTTTTTTTTTTCTTATTTATCTTACTTTTTATCTTTTTATTTTTACACTGTCCCTTTATATATTTTTTGGCACTTTTATTCCTATTTTGAGGAATGTAAACATCCCTTGTAATAGAAATAGGAACAACGGGTCCTCTTTATTGAGGGATCTGGGGTCAAAAAGACCACAGCTCTGTCATTTACCTTTCAAAGCATAAGAAATAAAAACATTTTTTTTGGAAAAAATTACTTTTTGGCCCGAGAACCAGAAGTGACATCAGACGTCGCTCTGGCCCTCCAAGGGCATAGAGACAAGTGGGGGACATCTTGCCCTTATTCGACTTCCTGCTCAGAAAACGGCCCCATCAGATTGCTTCCGGGCTTTACCGATGGCTCCGGTAAGCTCAGAAAATGAGCAGGAAGAGGCAGGAGGGGGGGACCTCTCCTGCCGCTTCTAAAAGTGACCTGCGGTGAATCTGCCCATGGGAGCAATTTTATCAGAAACAGAACCGGGCATTCTAAAAATTTATACCGAGGTTATGGCAGCTAGCTGCTGCCATGGCACCGATAATAAACGTCAAGTAATGACATATTTTTACTCTGTGCTGGTCGGCAAGTTGGTAATTAAAACCATCTAAGTTTATTTCTAATCAATATACAGCTGTCAAATTACCTAGATCTTTCCCAGCCTGTCTGCAAGGAAACATAAGCAGGAGGAGCTTCTAGTCCTCTGCTGCTGGTCACATGTTCAAAATAAAAAAAATCAGCCCTTGAAATACAGAGTAGAACTAGATAAATACATTTTTACTCTTTAAATTGCCGTACAAATATATATTTGAAATAATATTTAATTATTTTTGGCAATAACATAGTGTGGGCAGATTTCTGCCAGTCACAGGCTGTGTTACGCCCCTCCAGCCTGTGTCTTAGAATAAGAGGGAGGTGAAGCTTCTATCAATCTACATGTAACATCCCTCCCCATTGTGTTTAGCTGCTTAGCGGGTGTGGAGGAGGAGGTAGGGAGTGGGCTGTCATTTATCACTGTGTATACACCCACATGTGTGGCTCTATAGTCACATGGGCTGTTCAGACGTGATAAGGAGGAAATGCTCAGCATAGAAACTCACTGAAAACTGAGCATGTGCAGGGTTGCCACAGTAGCACCCTCCTAGGTAGGTGCTAGAGAGAGAGAGAGTATAGTTTTGGATCCTTTCTGCTTACCAGAAGGATTGCCAGGTAAATCTATATTGTTCTCTGCCTACCAGGGAGCAGGATCTGCTAGTGAGGTCTGCTCATTGTGCCCCGGTGCAGCTCAGTTTGTCTGAAGTGTTTCACACTGGTCCAATAGGGAGGCATATTTGACAGTGGGAGAAAACCTAATAAATGAGTGCACAGGCATTTAGTACAGCCTTGGTGATTGGCAGAGCCTCAATGGATGCCAGGATACTGTATATATGCCAAGAGCACATGTGCTCGAGGTCTTTCAGCTGGAGAGCGGAGTCCCAGAGGGAGGGAGCAGCCACCTCCTCCTCTGTAGAAGTTGCCATGCGGCCTCAGGTGGTCGACCTGAGGGCCTAAAGAGCTAGAGAAGAACTGAACCCTGAGGTCCTGTAGAGCTGACTGGAAGGGGGACACTGGAAGGATCTGATTTTGCATACAGTGAAAACAGATCTGTGTCAAGGGACCTGACCTACCCTAAGTGACTGTCTGCAGGTAATCAGAGTAGGCCCAACAAATAATGACACAGCAAGCCCTATGGGGAGAGTGCTACACCAGCACAGCTGTAAACTCCTTAGCTGAATTGGGGACATGAATAGGAGGGAGAGATAGAAAACAGCAGGATCAACCAGTTTTTTTTTTTCAGAATACAGAAAACCGAGTATGAACAGCATGTAATACAGCATTTATTGATAGTTTTTTGTGATGTGGATTAGTGACACTTTAAACTGATATTTTACTCATGGGGCAATGACATCTTGGATTACCTCCAGGATTCTCATCAAGCGGGCAAGAAAATAATGCATAGAATGCATTAGGGTTAAAAAAAAAAAAAAACCTTTTAACATTAGAACCACTTTAACCCAAAGAGAGCAGGGGTCGGGAGTATGCAACACACAATGTGCAGAGGTCAGAGTTCAGGGGTCAGAAGTTGTAACAAATAGTGTAGGTCATAAGTAAAGATCGCACAGAATGCAGAGGTCAGGGGTATGCACCACAGTGCAGAGCCTAGGGTTAGGAGTAATACACAGAGTGCAGGGGTCAAGAGTAAGTAACACACAGAGTTCAGAAGTCATAAGTGCAGGGATCAGAGGAGAGTAAAACACAGAATAGAGAGGTCAGGGGTAATTATTTCACAAGGTGAAAGGGTTGGAAGTAAATAATGCACAGAGTGCTGAGGCTAGGGGTTTGTAGTGCAGAGTGCAGGGGTCAGGAGTATGTAACTCACAGAGTGGGAGTGAAGGAGTCATGAGTAAGTAGCACATAGACTCAGAGCACTCATTAACAGATGTGGGACAGGTGCCCTGGGGTGCCCAGCTAGCGACTCCTAAGCTTTTGGCAACACTTCTTGGTTCCAGTATTACTGTGCCTATGGCCACAAATTTGAGATCATAAAGACATGGTTTGATGAGTCTGGTATAGAGAAACTTCAGTGGCCGCCAGACATCCCTGTCCTCAACCCTATTGGGATGAATTAGAATACTATTTATGAGCTAGGTCTTCTTGTTCAACATCAGTGCTTCACCCCACAAATGACCCTTTGGCTGAATGGGCACAGATTTCCACAGATATACTCTAAAAGCTTTTCAAACACAATTTAGAAGAATAGTGACTGTTATAGCTAAAAATTAGGGATACCTCCATATTGATACCCGTGGTTTTGAAGTTCATACAGATGTCATGGTTAGGTATTTACAAGCTTTTGGTCTTCATAGCATATGCTTTACTTAAAGTGATTGTAAACGTTCAGATTGAAAAAAAAAAAAAAAGAACATATTATACTTACCTGCCCTGTGCAATGTTTTTTTTTTTTTTACAGGGCAGCCCCGATTCTCTTCTTCTTGGGTCCCCTGCTGGAACTCCTGGCTCCTCCTTCCTGTCAAATGTCCTCATAGCAAGCTGCTTGTTATAGGGGCACTTATGCAGGCTTGCCCCTGAGCCCTGCTCTGTGCGTCCATAAGACACACAGAGCGCATCTCGGCCCCACCCCCAATCCTTCCTCACTGGCTGTGATTTACAGCACTACTTTACTACTGTGTCTGAAACAAAGAGAAGGAAGAAAGCCGAAAAGAGCTTCTGCTATTGTGCACATCACTCAGGCTTAGATAAGTATAAGGGGCGGCTGGGGGGGGGGGGGGGGTTGCAGCACACTGGAGGTTTTTGACCTTGGTTGGAGTTTTGACTTCAACCTTTAGAACCACTTTAGGAAGGGAGAGGTATCTTACAAATCAAAGATGTCATAGTATCTACTACAGAAAAATAAAACAGGACAGTGCAAAGGTCTGGGTGGGACATATTGTATGGTTGATGACACCCATGTACAGGTTACCCAGTTTCCACATTAAAAATTACACTGTTTGCATCACTGCTTCCATTAGTCATAGATGCCCTTTAAATTTCAGCTATAGAAAATAAATGGTAATTAATGTAGAGTAAGTTAATGTTGCTGTTATTCTAATAGGTACTCATTAAAAGGATATGTTCTAGGCGATGGTATGGATCAGAAGGTAGATGAGAACATCTTAAGATATTGAAATTCAGTGAAAGGCTTTGAAGTTGTTAATCTTATGTTTCACTTTGTAAAACAACCAGTTGTAAGAGCTAACACATTTGATATGCTATCATATTGATATATATTTAATAGTGCTGTATGGTAATCAGTTATACTGCATTGCCAATGTACCAAAAAAATGCTAAATATTTAAACTTGGTCTACGTCCTGGCTTGTGTTAACATTTCCCTTCCTCCTATCTTTCATTGAATTTCAGACAGAGAATACTATCATAACAATTTCAATCTAAACTCAAATATTTTAAGCCTGACACCAATTACTTAAATCCCAATCACCAGGATAAAATGGATAATCAATCCCTGACTTTCCATGAAGCACCCAAACGTTGTGATTGTCCTACGTAATGGGACAGTTGGGCAGTTTGTTCTTTATTACTTCAGTACCAGGATGTTAAATCGGATTTACGCCTTCCCCTCCAAAAAGTAAAAGTCAGCAGCTACACATACTGTAGCTGCTGACTTTTAACAGGTACCCTTCCCCACTTCCAGGTCATGGCGCCCTGTCCTGGAGTCCAGCGATGTCGGCACCGCAGCTGATGTTTCCATTAGCTGTCGGGTGCTGCCGCCGCCATTGCCAGTAAGGTAACCTGGCAGTGAAGCCTTGCGGCTTCATAGCCGGGTCCCAACTGCGCATGCGCGAAGGGAGCTGTGCACTTCTATTGGCTCGGAGGCAGGGGAAGGAGGAGGGGGCCGAACATCCGGGACAGACAGCCGCGGTGCTGTGTCCTAGAAGTGGGGAAGGGAACCTGTCAAAAACAGGTACCCATTCCCCCCTCCCCCCTGAAAGGTGCCAAATGTGGCACCGGAGGAGGGGGGGAAGCAAAAGAGCCACTTTTGGGTGGAACTCCGCTTTAAGTTGTGTGATAGCTGAAGAGGGAAGTAAGGTTTAATAGCAGTTTTTATCCTGAAATGTGGATGTGATGAAGAGAAAGGGCTGGTTCACAAAGCTGATTGGTGTGCGATCTGACTGAACCCAGCGTAGTGATGAAGCACTAAGCGCAGCAGATTGCACCATTTCCTTTTTTTTCCTTAAACAGACTTTATTAGGATGTCACACAGACATCTCATGAAGTTCAATTGACGGCCGTGAGGTGCGAGGCATTGGGTTGCCTGCGCTAAAAGAAAAAACGACTGCAGTACTTTTTTTAACCACTTCTGGACCGGAAGATTTTCCAACTTAATGACCAGGCTATTTTTTGCGATTCGGCACTGCGTTACTTTAATGGACAATTGTGTAGTCGTGCGATGCTGTACCCAAATAAAATCGATGTCCTTTTTTTCCCACAAATAGAGCGGTGGTATTTGATCACCTGTGCGATTTTTATTTTTTGCGCTATAGACAAAAAAAGAGCGACAATTCTGAAAAAAAAAAACATTATTTTTCATATTCTGCTATATAACATCCCCCCCAAAAAAATAAAAATAAAATTTTTTCATCATTTTAGGCCAATTTGTATTCTGCTACATATTTTTGGTATAAAAAATCCCAATAAGTGTATATTGATTGGCTTGCGCAAACGTTATCACATCTACAAACTAGGGGGAAGATTTATGTCATTTTTATTTTTAATTTTTACTAGTAATGGCCGTGATCTGCGATTTTTAGCAGGACTGCAACATTGTGGCGGACAGATCAGACCCCTAACTGACATTTCTTTCACTTTTGGGGGGACCAGTGACATTACTACAGTAATCAGTGCTAAAATTATGCACTGTTACTGTAATAATGACACTGGCATGGAAGGGGTTAACCAAGGGGCGATCAAAGGGTTAAATGTCACCCTAGAGGGTAGAGTTGAGCGAACACCTGGATGTCCGGGTTCGGCAGGTCCGGCCGAACTTGAAAAAAAAGTCTGTGTTTGTGACACGGACTTTACCCGAACTTTACCCCGATCCCGAACCCCATTGAAGTCAATGGAGACCCGAACTTTTGAGTACTAAAATGGCTCTAAAACAAACATGGAAAAGGCTAGAGGGCTGCAAATGGCAGCAAAATCATCTTAAGAGCATGGCAAGTGGTCTGCAAGCAAATGTGGATAGGGAAATAACTTAAAATAACATAAAAAACATAAAAATAAAAAATAATCATCTTGAATGATGTAGGAGGAGGACGAGGCCCATATGGGGTAGGAGGTTGAGGTGGCGGAGGATATGGCGGTGTAGGTGGAAGCGGCGGCGGCGGTGGAGGAGGAGGACGAGGCCCATATGGAGTAGGAGGTTGAGGTGGCGGTGGATGTGGCGGTGTAGGTGAAAGCGGCGGTGGAGGAGGGCGAGGTAGCCAACACTGGTTTTTGTTTTTTATTTTATTTCTTTTTCAATTAGGGTACACCCCAAAAGAGTGAGAAAGATCAAAAATAAAACAATGGCTGGGTAAGGCCGGTATACATGTCTATTCTGCACAAGGTACGGACAAGTCCTGTGGAATCCATGCCTGGTTCATTTTAATGAACGTGAGCTTGTCCACATTGGCTCTGGACAGGCGGCTGCGCTTGTCTGTGATAACGCCCCCAGCCGTGCTAAATACACGTTCAGATAATACACTGGCTGCAGGGCAGGCCAGCACCTCTAAGGCGTAAAGGGCAAGCTCAGGCCATGTGCCCAATTTGGAGACCCAGAAGTTGAAGGGGGCAGACCCGTCATTCAGTACGTGTATAGTACGTAAGGAATGGTAAGGAACTGTATATAGTATATGGTAAGGAACGGTGATGGCGGCGGGGGGGGCTTTTTCCCCCTTCTGGGTTGAGTCTGGCCTTGGAAAAAGTATGTGTCCCTGGTTGTGGGCCCGGCTCTCCCAAAGCTGTCTAAGTTCTGAGGCTTTCTGGTAGGAATGGGGCTGCACTGGTCTTGCCAGGGACCGGGATTCTGAAAAGCCTGTGGTGTATGTGCCCCTGGAGTGGCAGTCCAGGGGTGCCATAATTCATGGTGGATGGCAACACTATGAGTGTGGCACCAAGGACACTGCACTTCCTACACACGTTTTTCACACCTGCCTTTGGGGCCGGGCCTTTTGGTCAGGAGTCAGGACCAGAGGAACTTTTTATTCCTGGCCGAAGGGCCTGCCATAATATTGCAACGTGGCACTAACCTTGCACTTCTCCACTATCCCTTTCCCCACTTTTATGTGTTGTGTGTCTCACGTTTTGTGTTTTTTTATTGTGGCGGTACACTTTATTTTGCACAGCGTGATTAGTAGGGTGTAGGTCCTTGGGCCTGTCCCTGAAAGTCTTAGGAGGGGGTGGATATGAGAAAGAAAGGGGATTTTCTGCGCCAAAAAATTACTATTCGATATGTATAAAACAAGTGACTATAACTCATAAAAGAAATACCCTATGTGATATAGGAGAGAAGCTGCTACACAGACCTATAGAGAATCCCAGACGATATTGCAAAGAATGTGTAGCTCTAACCCAAAACTTCAATATTCAAAATATATAACAATAAAATTAATGGTGTGCACCAAAATATGTGTAAAGTGAATATGTTCACAAAAACCAAAGGAAAAAAACAAATATATATAAAAATATGTAAACCCTGCGATTTTGAGTCGCTAAGATATTGACAATTGAATTGGTGATAATTACCCAAACAATTGTGAATAAGTTCACAAAAAAAAAAAAAAATGAAAAAGGTTTGTTTTGCAACAAAAAAATAAATAATAAAAAATAGTCCCTGCGATTTTTGAGTCGCAAAAACATAAAAAGTCCCACTGGGTTTGAAGAAGTGAGTGTTGTCTTCTGTAGGAACTTCATGAAGACTTGTGATAACCAAAACTGCTTACCAAATATAGTTGGTCCATCAAGTGCTTTGCATGAGACATTTGCCTCTTGGGATCTGTGGTTCTCTCCTTCCCCTGAATGGCGATTGTGACGAGACCCTTGCTCGCCCTGTCCGCTCTCCCGACACTCCTCTGTTTCTAGTCAGTCAGCTTGCAGATCGCATCGTCTGATGGTTCGGTCAACCAAGGATCCGGGATCCGAACTACAGCTATGTGCCGTTCGGAATCCATTAGAACAAAACACCAAGCAGGCTGTATGCAAGTTCAAGCAGGAAGACAATTTATTGGAAGAACACAGCACACTTTATACAGAAAGTGGAGTATCCATGCAAATGAGGGCTTGAAATGAGTCAACAGGGATTGGTCAGATAGCTTTGACCAATGCAAATGAGGGCTTGAAAATGAGTCAGTAGTGATTGGTCAGATAACTTTGACCAATGCAAGGAGACAGAAGCCCCAGGGGGCAATCAATGTACACAATAGTCAGACACAGAACAATGGTTGTCTAACGAGCCCTGAATACACATTACTCTGTGTCAATACGTCCCTTAGCAGACAACAGGTGCGGTCATTAGCATTAGCCCACCTGACAATAGTTGAATGGGGAGCCACCCCCAGACAGTCCGGCTCCTCATAACTTCCTGGGATGACCATATTAGGAGTGGCTTCCTGCTCAGAAACCTCATGGCAAAGGGAACAATTGACCTTGCTGACAAAAATGAAGCAATTCAACCCCTCACCCATCTGTCCTTAAATTCCAGTGATTGTGAACACCATCACATATCTTCCCCCGGGTAAACAGTCCAACAGCCACAGTGGGACCCCGAACGGGTCAACTCGAGGATGTTGGAAAAGTAGTCTTAAGGTTCTAGGTCTGTCTGCCGGGATAACCCATCCGCATTCCCATGTATATTCCTGGTGTAGGGGTGTGGGGCCTTTGTGTAATTGAGAAATCTACACGTATGTGTCTTCCATCAAGTTCCATGCCATTTGCATGTTCTTTTGCCTCCTTTGCGTCTTCAACATTTTCAAAGCAGACAAACGCGAAACCCCTGGAATGCCGAGACTGCCGATCATACACAATGGATACATCAGCCATTGGACCATATGTCGAAAATACTTCTCTTAGATCTCGCTCCGTTGTGTAACGACTTAGGCCAAACACGCCCAAACAGCAGTTAGGATCAGGATTTACCGGACGTACTCTACTTCCTATATGCCGCCTTCGATTTGACATGGGAGAGCGACTGTGGCTGTGACGTCTGGTGGTCCCAGCCATGGTGGCCTCTGGGGCATAAGAGGAAGTTAAATGGCCCAAATCGTTTCCCAAAAGTACTTCTGCGGGTAACTCGCGTAGCAATCCCACTCGCACATATCGCTCCCCTGAGCCCCAATCCAAGAGGACTTGGGCGGTGGATAAACGTAGCACCTGGCCCCCTGCTACCCTGACTGCAACAGTCTGGCCGGTCCGGGCTGACTGGGGAATCATGTGAGGCTGGATGAGGGTAATCGTAGCCCCGGAATCGCGGAGTCCCTGGGCCGGATGCCCATTAACCCATACTGCCTGGCGATGGTGCTGCCGATTATCTCCGGCAGCAGCTTGGACAGGATCCGCTTCGAAAAGTTCGCCGCACTCTTCCTGAACATCTCGATGGTTGGGCTCATTCTGGTAGCAATGAGCCGCTGGTCTGGATGGATGATTAGTCTCTCGATACCTCGTGGATTGGCTAGGGCAATGTCGTTGCAGATGACCGGTTTGGTTACAGGTATAGCACTTAGGTCCTGTAGGAGGGTTGGGTCGGGCTGGGGGTCTCGAGGCAGACCACGGAGGTACTGAAGTCGGCTTAGAGGCTGGTAAACTGGGCCGAGATAGTGGATAGCGCTCATTTTCGCCTGACCTTCGAGAGTCCAGATATTCATCGGCCAGAGTAGCCGCTTGTTGTACCGTCTGTGGTTGTTTATCTCGCACCCAATCCCATACTACCAGAGGGGTGTGGTTAAAAAACTGTTCTAATAGTACTAGCTGGGTGATGTCCTCTATGGTATGAGCGTGGCTTCCCTGGAACCAGCTCTTAAGGTTCCGCTGCATATGATGTGCCCACTCCACGTATGTTGTGTTGGTTTGTTTCCGGGATTCTCTAAACTTAATCCGGCTGGCTTCGGGTGTAATGGCAAATCGGGCTAGCAAAGCTTCTTTTACCCGGTCGTAGTCTTTAGCGTCTTCGTCCTCCAGGGCCCGAAATGCATCCGCCGCTCTGCCAGTTAAATTACTCGCCAGTAAAACGACCCAATCTTGGGACAGTACTTCATGTATCTGGCATAGTCTCTCAAAGTCCTGCAGGAATGCGTCAATTTCCTCCTCTCCTTCCTTAAATAGTTTGAACGCCCGAAAGGGCAACTTACGAACAGTCGCTGCATCTTTAGGCGTTTTCTCCGATTGACGTATTTCTGCCATTTTATGCTCATGTTGCCGCTCTCGTTCTTTCTCTTGTCGCTCATCCTGCAGCTGGATGTCTCTAATGGCATTCTGTATGGTGGTCTCTGATGGGTTAGCACCATATAATGCCAACCGCTCCCGAACTCGTTGCTGAAAAAAGTCTTCAACTGACCGGGGTCCTGCATCACCCTCCCTCTGATCCATCTCGGCTAGCTCACTGATCAGGGTGGCCTTGTTCTTTGTCCCACTGGTCCCTCCGCGGCTCTCAAGTAAGTCTTTCAGCGTGGCTCTCCTGCATGCTGCATAGCTGGTCATTGACTCTGGTGGTTTGGAGTGTCCCGGTAACTGGAGAGCAAATCCCACCACTGCCAACCAATGTGACGAGACCCTTGCTCGCCCTGTCCGCTCTCCCGACACTCCTCTGTTTCTAGTCAGTCAGCTTGCAGATCGCATCGTCTGATGGTTCGGTCAACCAAGGATCCGGGATCCGAACTACAGCTATGTGCCGTTCGGAATCCATTAGAACAAAACACCAAGCAGGCTGTATGCAAGTTCAAGCAGGAAGACAATGTATTGGAAGAACACAGCACACTTTATACAGAAAGTGGAGTATCCATGCAAATGAGGGCTTGAAATGAGTCAACAGGGATTGGTCAGATAGCTTTGACCAATGCAAATGAGGGCTTGAAAATGAGTCAGTAGTGATTGGTCAGATAACTTTGACCAATGCAAGGAGACAGAAGCCCCAGGGGGCAATCAATGTACACAATAGTCAGACACAGAACAATGGTTGTCTAACGAGCCCTGAATACACATTACTCTGTGTCAATACGTCCCTTAGCAGACAACAGGTGCGGTCATTAGCATTAGCCCACCTGACAATAGTTGAATGGGGAGCCACCCCCAGACAGTCCGGCTCCTCAGAACTTCCTGGGATGACCATATTAGGAGTGGCTTCCTGCTCAGAAACCTCATGGCAAAGGGAACAATTGACCTTGCTGACAAAAATGAAGCAATTCAGCCCCTCACCCATCTGTCCTTAAATTCCAGTGATTGTGAACACCATCACAGCGATATTTGTGAGATACCTTAAGCAATAGGATACTTTGTGAGTGCTATTCTTTTATTTCCTTTCTTTATACCAGTACATCTACGGTATTACACTATGTGCTCTTTTCTTTTGTCCAATTTATATGGTCATGTTAACATCTACCTCTGAGAGCTCTCTTCCCCTCATACCAAGGAGATACTCAGGAAGTGGATCTTATCTTCACTATATCAAAAAGTGAGTTAAGGTCTGTCCATTAATTTGGTGGACCAACTATATTTGGTAAGCAGTTTTGGTTATCACAAGTCTTCATGGAGTTCCTACAGAAGACAACACTCACTTCTTCAAACACAGTGGGACTTTTTTAGTTTTTGCGACTCAAAAATCAAAGGGACTATTTTTTATTATTTATTTTTTGTTGCAAAACAAACCTTTTTTATTTTTTTTTGTTGTTTTTTTTGTGTGAACTTATTCACTTCACATAATTGTTTGGGTAATTATCACCAATTCAATTGTCAATATCTTAGCGACTCAAAATCGCAGAGATTATATACTTTTTTATATATTTGTTTTTTTCCTTTGGTTTTTGTGAACATATTCACTTTACACATATTTTGGTGCACACCATTAATTGTATTGTTATATATTTAGAATATTGAAGTTAGGGGGTGGATATGGCCTTCTGGCTTGGTTCGCCCTCTCTCATGGGGTCTCTCTTCGGGAGAGCCCCACCTAGTACTTGGGGTGGTCTGTTTCAGCAACGGAGCTGCCTGGTTTCGGCCAGGTTAGCCAGTGTAAGTACCCCAGTCCCTGTCAGGAGCCTTGTGCACTTTTTGTGTTTCACTTTTTTGGTGTGCACTTTTTTATGCACCCACCGGGTGATAGTTTGAGTGTGTTCACACACCACGGGCTTAAAAAAAAAAAAAAAAAACAGCTGGTGGTCCTGGTTGTTGTGGAGTGCCGACAAAGCTTTTCCAGGTTTCATACATGCTAACCCTGCCTTATGCGGTGCTGGCGGCGCCCTGGCTGCGTTGGTGACCTCCTCCTCCTCCTCTGCCTTTGCCTTGTGCTTCCACTGTGCCCCCGCTGTCAGGTGGGAATGCCACCAGAATTGCTTCTCGACCTTTTGGCTAAGATCAAGTGTAGTATCTGTTGTTATCAGTTATCTGGGTGCCACCCTGCTGTGAACATGGTTCCTCCACCTCGTCATCCTCCAGAACTGTGGCCCTTGCTGGACAATTGTGTACCTGGCGTTTTTGAGTGCAGGAACCCACCCTCTGAGCCACTTGTGAATGACTGCCCTGAAAGCCTTGGAAATGATCACTGCTTCGGATGCAGAGGTGATAGAGGATGAGGATGAGGAAGCGGAGTAGGAGGAGTTAGCAACAGGAGGCAAACTGAAGCGCCCTTTGGTGGTGGAAGGAGATGCGCCAAACAAATTTAAAGGGTGTATCTCACAGTAACATAATCAGCAAATGCTGCAAAATGATTAATTTTCCCATAAATGGGTGTTTATTGAATAGCAGAATAGAACAACAGTATCCAAAGGGTGTATCTCACACGTACAGATACAGACTAAGCCACAATTTAATATCTTTCTGTCCCCTAAATGGGTGTTTATTGAATAGCAGAATAGAACAACAGTATCCAAAGGGCGTAGCTCACAGTAACATATGCAGACTAGGCCGCAATTTAATATTTTTTCCCTATATGGGTGTTTATTGAATAGCGGAATAGAACAACGGTATACAAAGGGTGTATCTCACACGTACAGATACAGACTAAGCTGCAATTTAATATCTTTCTGTCCCCTACATGGCTGTTTATTGAATAGCAGAATAGAACAACAGTATCCAAATGGTGTATCTCACACATACAGATACAGACTAAGCCACAATTTAATATCTTTCTGTCCCCTAAATGGGTGTTTATTGAATAGCAGAATAGAACAACAGTATCCAAAGGGTGTATCTCACACGTACAGATACAGAATAAGCCGCAATTTAATATCTTTCTGTCCCCTAAATGGGTGTTTATTGAATAGCAGAATAGAACAACAGTATCCAAAAGGTGTATCTCACAATAACATATGCAGACTAGGCCGCAATTTAATGTTTTTTCCCTATATGGGTGTTTATTCAATAGCGGAATATAACAACAGTATACAAAGGGTGTATCTCACACATGCAGATACAGACTAAGCCGCAATTTAATATCTTTCTTTCCCCTACATGGCTGTTTATTGAATAGCAGAATAGAACAACAGTATCTAAAAGGGTGTATCTCACACGTACAAATACAGGTAACTCCAAGGTCAATGAACATTTTTTTCTTAAAGAGCCCCCCACAAAAAAATGAAAAGTCAGCAGCCACAAATACTGCTGACTTTTAATATTAAAACACTTACCTGTCCTGGAATCCAGAGATGTTGGCCTTGCAGCTTCACAGCTGGTTCCCTACTGTGCATGCGCAAAGCCACAAGGCCTTCCCCCCTCCTCTCCTCTCCGAAAGGTGCCAAATGTGGCGCCAGAGGGAGGGGGAAGCAGATAAGCAGAGCTTCCACTTTTGGGTGGAACTTCACTTTAAGCTTGTCTGGTTTGTAAGGAAAATAATCCCATTATATCTAAATGATACTACTACAGCATGGCTCCCAACTGTCCCTGATTTTGAGGGACTGTCCCCGATTTGGAACAAAGTCCCTCTGTCCCTCTTTCCTCCTCATGTGTCCCTAATTTTAGTCTGATCTATATAGTTGTACATAAAATGCACTTTTTAACTTTCAAAAAGTGTTTCCCAGTGCTAAACCTTTTATCCAATTCCCAAAATTGCTGCATTTAAAAATTTCAGAAGCCAATATAAAGAAATAGTAGTGGTAAAAAAAGCACTTGTGGGATTAACCAATCCTTTTTTTTGTATAATTTTCCTTTAGGGGGCGTGGCAGAGGGTGTGTCCTTTGCCTACATACTTTTGCTTAAAGGTGTCCCTCGTTCCCATCTCAAAAAGTTGTGAGGTATGTCCTACAGTATTTGATGGGGAGTGTAAGCACTAATGTAGCAGAATTTATGGGAGATTCCTATAAATAGCATAATAATATACATAATACTGTATGTACATTCATACCTTTCCCTAATACACAGTGGTGTGGATTCCTCTCGGATTCAAGCTGTGATAAAGATGTATTTTAGCACGTTCTGCAATATGTTTCACAGTTGTAAATAAGTAATCTCTACACAACAAATATGCACAATACCAGGAGGTCTAGAATCCCAAACATTTCTTCTCTGGCTGAAAAATCACATGGAGCTGTGTTTTGTGGCAGATTTCCTAATATGCTACAACCAAAGTTTTTTTTTTTTGCCAGTGGCCATTTAATCGTGACATTAATAGACATAAGGCTTCATGTCACAATGCCAGGCTGCACAGACTTACTCCCACACTAAACGCTGTGTGAAGCCTAGATCTCTAAATCAGGCAACAATAAATTATATTGTGCAAGAAAGGTTTAAAGATGGAAATTGTTCTTAAAAATGCAAGAAAAATATTATATAAAAGTAAGCAAGAAGGTATGTTCACCCAAAATGGGGGTGATCTGAGAAGGCTAAGCCCAACTGAACTTTCAACTTAAATCACTAAATACATTCTAGATACAGATTTTAGATTTTGTAGGAAAGTAGGTGCTGTCAGCATGCTGCAGAGAGGGGCCCTTGCTTTCTGTATAGAATTGGCCTTTCTGCAGAGGTTCAATGCGCCTCCACTGAGTTAGAGTGCCTGAGCTTTGCTGATTGCAGAGGTATACTGTAGGTCTGACTCAGCAGGGGACATGTCAGACCACTGCAGAGAGCCCAATCCTTTCACACAAAACGTAACATACATTATAGAATTTTCTTATTAAATTTTCTTTAGATTTATCTTCAACTCTGTAGTGCAAGGAGCTGCCTGATTTGATAAAAATTTAAAGTGTTTACATTTGACATTATATTCTATGGTTTTGGTAAATCTAATGGAAAATTTTACTAGAAAATTGTATACAGTAATGTATGGCCAGCCTAAGTGTCCTTCATTCAGAGTTGTATAAAGTACTCGAAACCCATACTTGAGTAAAATTACAAGTGCTCGATCAAAAAGTGACTTGAGTAGAAGTGGAAGTGCTCGATCAAAAAGTGACTTGAGTAGAAGTACTAAAGTACCTCGGGTTGAGGTCAGGACTCTGTGCAGGCCAGTCAAGTTCCTCCACCCCAAACTCCCTCTTCCATGTCTTTGTGGACATTGCTTTGTGCACTGGTGCGCAGTCATGTTGGAACAGGAAGGGACCATCCCCAAACTGTTCCCACAATGCTGGGAACATGAAATTGTCCAAAATATTTTGCAGAGGACTTAAGAGTTCCCTTCACTGGAACCAAGGGGCCAAGCCCAACCCCTGAAATACAACATGACACCATAATCCCCGCTCCACCAAATGATTTGTGCTAGTGCACAAAGCAAGGTCCATAAAGACATGGATGGGCGAGTTTGGGGTGGAGGAACTTGACTGGCCTGCACAGAGTCCTGACCTCAACCCAAAAGAACACCTTTGGGATGAATTAGAGCGGAGAATTTTTAATAAATTCTGTATTTTCACAGAAACAGCATTACAATTCCACAAAACAACAGTTCACAACCATGACATGACATTCAATAGGAGCCAAGTTAATCACATGGTTAACAAAACTTGTCTGCAGGAGTACTTCTGTGTGGTGGTATAATTTATTGTCCCAACACTTTGACAATAAAGTGTATGTTTGGTATTAACCTTCCTAGCGGTATTCCCGAGTGTGGCTCTGGGTTAAATTTCAGTGCCAAAAGCAGTAACCCGGAGCCACACCCGGGGTACCGCTAGGAAGATCGCTGGATCCTGGTAGAGGGGATCGAGCGATGTATCTCGGCGGTGTGCGGCGGCGGATCTTCCTCCTGATGCTCTGTGCCCCGGCTTCCATCTCCTGCGACGTGACGTTCGGGGGGGTGGAACCGGCGGCAAATTCAAAAGTAAAACACACCAAACACACTGATACATTGCAAAATAAAATAAATTCACATTAGTTTGCCCCCCCCAGTGCCCTTTCCTGCAGTTTTACTTTACTTTATATATATATATATATATATATATATATATATATATATATATATATACAGGGAGTGCAGAATTATTAGGCAAATGAGTATTTTTGAGGATTAATTTTATTATTGAACAACAACCATGTTCTCAATGAACCCAAAAAATCATTAATATCAAAGCTGACTATTTTTGGAAGTAGTTTTTAGTTTGTTTTTAGTTTTAGCTATTTTAGGGGGATATCTGTGTGTGCAGCTGACTGTTACTGTGCATAATTATTAGGCAACTTAACAAAAATCAAATATACAGTATACCCATTTCAATTATTTATTTTTACCAGTGAAACCAATATAACATCTCAACATTCACAAATATACATTTCTGACATTCAAAAACAAAACAAAAACAAATCAGTGACCAATATACAATAAAAATAAAAATTCAGCGCTTAAAAATATAGCCACCTTTCTTTGCAAGGACACTCAAAAGCCTGCCATCCATGGATTCTGTCAGTGTTTTGATCTGTTCACCATCAACATTGCGTGCAGCAGCAACCACAGCCTCCCAGACACTGTTCAGAGAGGTGTACTGTTTTCCCTCCTTGTAAATCTCACATTTGATGATGGACCACGGGTTCTCAATGGGGTTCAGATCAGGTGAACAAGGAGGCCATGTCATTAGCTTTTCTTCTTTTATACCCTTTCTTGCCAGCCACGCTGTGGAGTACTTGGACGCGTGTGATGGAGCATTGTCCTGCATGAAAATCATGTTTTTCTTGAAGGATGCAGACTTCTTCCTGTACCACTGCTTGAAGAAGGTGTCTTCCAGAAACTGGCAGTAGGACTGGGAGTTGAGCTTGACTCCATCCTCAACCCGAAAAGGCCCCACAAGCTCATCTTTGATGATACCAGCCCAAACCAGTACTCCACCTCCACCTTGCTGGCGTCTGAGTCGGACTGGAGCTCTCTGCCCTTTACCAATCCAGCCACGGGCCCATCCATCTGGCCCATCAAGACTCACTCTCATTTCATCAGTCCATAAAACCTTTGAAAAATCAGTCTTGAGATATTTCTTGGCCCAGTCTTGACGTTTCAGCTTGTGTGTCTTGTTCAGTGGTGGTCGTCTTTCAACCTTTCTTACCTTGGCCATGTGTCCGAGTATTGCACACCTTGTGCTTTTGGGCACTCCAGTGATGTTGCAGCTCTGAAATATGGCCAAACTGGTGGCAAGTGGCATCTTGGCAGCTGCACGCTTGACTTTTCTCAGTTCATGGGCTGTTATTTTGCGCCTTGGTTTTTCCACACGCTTCTTGCGACCCTGTTGACTATTTTGAATGAAATGCTTGATTGTTCGATGATCACGCTTCAGAAGCTTTGCAATTTTAAGAGTGCTGCATCCCTCTGCAAGATATCTCACTATTTTCGACTTTTCTGAGCCTGTCAAGTCCTTCTTTTGACCCATTTTGCCCAAGGAAAGGAAGTTGCCTAATAATTATGCACACCTGATATAGGGTGTTGATGTAATTAGACCACACCCCTTCTCATTACAGAGATGCACATCACCTAATATGCTTAATTGGTAGTAGGCTTTCGAGCCTATACAGCTTGGAGTAAGACAACATGCATAAAGAGGATGATGTGGTCAAAATACTAACTTGCCTAATAATTCTGCACTCCCTGTATATATATATATATATATATATATATATATATATATATATATATATATATGTGTGTGTATATATATATATATATATATATATATATATATATATACATACATACTTTAACTTATTTATAGTTATTTATTATATTATAATTTATGATTTTGTGTTTCAAGCGTTATCATACCCGAGATGTTATAAAGAAGAACGCATAGTAAAAAAAAAAATCATATGTAAATAGTTGGTTTGGGCTGCTCATTTTTAAGAATTTCATGCAAAATAATGGTACCGCTTTCAGCACCTAAAATCCGAAAGAATCATACCGCCGGGGAGGTTAAGTTGCACATGTACACGGAGTAGCCTGCGCACACATTTGCACGAATCTTGAGTGCATATTACATTTTGTGAGCATACAACATGATTAAGGCGTTGGTGTACACGCAATCTTTTGGTAAACACTATTAAAGTTGGTCAAGAGACTTTCAATTGAATAGTCAAACATAATATGAAATATTTAATTAGCCAGAATTTCAAGTCATTCCCAATAAAAAATGACATTTTAGTTTTTCAAAGATGCTGTAAACAGAACAGTGAAACCTGGCATGTACGGTGAGTCTGTTTATTATCTATTCTCAGATTGTATGATGTATGTATGTATGATTGTATGATGGTAATCCCGTCACCCATAGATCTAGACACCCAAACAGGCGTGTGGTCCTATTCAATCTTGTATTTCCTGATACCACCTCTAGTAATGGGATCCCTTCTCCCCCCTGATCATATATGTTTCCTGGTTCTTGGTCGTTCCTTGATTTGTTATAAGAAAAATAAAAAAATGATAAGTGTGCTTAAGCAGTATCCTGAAAAAAAAAAAATATTATCTGGAGTTCCTCCTGAAAATAGCAGTGCATTTCCTAGTATGTGAGGAAGCCAAGGCACTCCTGTGCCTACAGCATCATAGCTGTATATCTGCTGTGTGAGATCCAAGCCACTGCTGCCTCTGACCGTTAAGCCATGGAGATTTGGTGATATCACTGTGTGCTGCTCACTGTTATCCATGCCGGAGGTTCTGAAATGAGGAAGCAAAAGCCTTGCTTCTACCAAGATGGCTGCCTCCACATAGGGACACAGTGCAGAACAATGTATAGAAAGTCAGTAAGGGAGAAATGACATCTAAAGGGAGACCACCGACAGTCCCAGTGACTAGTCCTTTGCCCTCTGCTTGCCTTTTCTGGGCACATCTTCCAAAGTTCAATTCCTCTTTATATCTCTCGGGTATCCTAGTAGCAAGTAATGTTTGCAGCCCTGCAGAACTGTTGTGGCCATAGTGAGAAGTCTCACTCTGTATTGTATTTTTCATTCTTAATACACCGAATGTAAAAGAAAGCATAAACTCATAGCACTGCAAGATGGATGAGAACACAATAGGAATTTATAGCATAAAAATCTAACCTCTAAATGCCCCTTTTATGGTGAAGAATCATTTGGCCTGGTTGAATTTTCCTGGTAAACCACATATGTGTATGGAAAGATATTTGGTGTTTAAACCACACATGCATATCCAATGTCAATCTGATGTCTGATAGCTTTATATAAAAAAAAAAAATGATTATGCCTCTGAACAGCTATATTTATCTTCCATTCTTACATAATTGTACAGAAAAAAAGTGGTGACATAATTGATCTTGGAGTATCTATAAACCTATATGGAAAGGTAACATACACAAGCTTACTTAAGCACTTGCCAACCGCCCACGCAGATTTACTGCGGCAGGGCGGCAGGGCGGTAGGGCAGCAGGGTGGCGCATAATCACGTAGATCTACGTGATTATGTGCACGCGGTCTCGGCGGCACACGCGCCGCCGGAGCCGCGCTCCCGCTGTGATTAGACACCGTGGGAGGAGCGGGCTCGATCTCTGCCAGCCTCCCGCAATCTTCACAGAAACTGACAGGAGAGCCGTTTGCTTATGTAAACAAAGCAGGCGGCTCTTCTGTCACACAGGCAGAGAGAGATCTTGTGTTTCAGCTAAGCTGAAACCCTGATCTCTCTGTGCCTGTCACAGAGCCCCCCCCCCCACATTTAGGCATACATTTAACTATTTGATCACCCCAAGTATTAACCCCCTTCCCTGCCAGAGTCATTTATACTATTATTTAGCACTGATTACTGTATTAATGTCACTGGTCCCCAAAAAGTGTCAAAAATGTCAGTTAGGGGTCCTGATCTGTCCGCCGCATTGTCGCATTCCCACTTAAAATCGCAGATCGCCGCCATTACTAATAAAAACAAAAAAAAAAAGTCCAAAACTCTGTCTCGTAGTTTGAAATGCTATAACGTTTGCGCAAACCAATTAAAATACACTTTTTGGGATTTTTTTTACCAAAAATATGTAGCAGAATACAAATTGGCCTAAACTGATAAAAAAAAACTAGATGTTTTAATTTTTTTTTTATAATTGTGAATGTTTTATAGCATAATGTAACAAATATTGTGTTTTTTTCAAAATTGTCACTCTTTTTTTCTTTATAACGCAAAATCTAAAAACCGCAGAGGTGATCAAATACCACCAAAGGAAAGCTCTATTTGTGGGAAAAAAGAACATCAATTGTATTTGGGTACAGTGTCGCACGACCGAGCAATTGTTAGTTAAAGTAACGCAATGCCGAATCACAAAAAATGGCCTGATCATTAGGGGGTAAAACCTTCCGGAGCTGAAGTGGTTAATAAGGCAAATTAATTCCTAAGACAAAGTAACATTTGATTGGTTACCATAGGTCAATGTGTTTTCCACACCTTTATTGATCTTTGCTTTGCCTTATTAAACTGGATGCTTGTGTGATTTCCCGCTGATGTTGAGCATTCCATTCCCAGCACATTGAATTTGCTCACTGATGATACTTTGAGTAAACTATAGTGGAAATCAATGTTAAATATTGTCCTAATGGACTCAGACTACACTATTACACAATATATAACATTGTAAACACATTGGCAATTGACCATGTATCAAAGCTTTTGTCTTTTGTTAAGACGTTTTGTTAAATGGAGTGCTATAGATGATGAGTAGAATTAACAAATAAGCAGTTCTGCTAACCATTTTATAGGTGGCTACAGACACCATAGAACATTTGCTAGATCTGGATGTGTTAGAGGACCTTTATTAATTTCTGAACAACATACTCAAAGAGGGGCTGGGAATGTTTAGACGTGCAAGTGTAGTCAGATGAAGGACAAATTCAAACAAGCTCAATAGCTCAGCCGAGGCAGCTCCCACACAGCAAGACTTCCCTCAATGGACCCCAAACAGTAGCTCAAACCATAGGAATAGACAAAAGAGCGTCAGACCAGAAGCAAATAAGAGTCTGTGATAATTTTAATTGTAACTAAAAAAAAAGGTAATTTAAAAACAGCCAATGTATTTCAGGGGCAACACCTCCCCTTGATCAAGGCTCAACACAGGATAAAACCTGGATGAACTCAGAGAAAACAACGACATCATAGATCCATATTAGCATTGCTGCTCAGCAACTTGCAAACTTTTAAGCCATGAGGAGTGTTCAGTACTGGTTCTAATATACTGTATATCTATGTAGTCACTGATTCTCTGAGTCCATCCAAGTTTTATCCTGTGTTGAGCTGCGATGAAGGAGGGAGTTCTGTTGCCCCCAAAACGCATATGACTATTTTTTTTTACCAGCAATTGAAATGATCTTGGACTCTTTAATCCAATTTTGGTCTGGCTTTCCTTTCTGTATTTCTATGTTTTGAACTTTATTAATGTTTGTCCTAGTCAAAAGTTACTACTTGCTACCTAGATATTGAGAATTGTTCTCTAAACAAGAGGAAGAGCATAAGAGAAAGGAAGTTTTCCAGCAGTTTTTTCAGCTAAGAAAAGCATCTTCCTTTCTGTCCGACTGTTATGTGTCTACTAAAATGCTGTAGGAATAGGAAGTAAGGGTAAATCTTTCTGATGGAATACTACCAGATGGCAGTAAAAAGCTGACAGGGGTTCTAACCCTTCCCACTCTCTCCAAAATTAAAAAAAAAAAAACAAAGTTTTGGCCAGACATACTGGGGTTGATTTACTGAAACCGGAGAGTACAGAATCTGGTGCAGCTGTGGATGATAGCCAATCAGCTTCTAACTTCAACTTGTTCAATTTAGCTTTGACAAAAAAAAATCCGAAAGCTAATTGGTTTCTCTGCAGAGCCGCACCTGATTTTGCACTCTCAAGTTTTAGTAAATTAACCCGCTCTATATTATACGCTCTAATAGGCATTAGGCGTGCGTAATGTTAAAGTGTATCTAAACCTAAAACTAAAAATGTATAAATATTGCAGACCATCTAGAAAATGGGCAAATTCTGGAAGAGCAAACTCAGAAAATAGGACTGCCTGGAATATGGGCATGTTAAGTGTTGGCTGTTGGAGAGGATGACAATATCCCAGGGACTGGAACGAATATGTTGGCAAGTATGGTATATTCATTAAAAAGGATTTTAAAAAGTAGTGTCTTTATTCAATAAGAATAGAAATACAAACAGTAAGCAAAGTATATGGTACAGATAGTGAATAAAATAAGGAACAAAACATGGACATACCATACCAATCCAAAGCAAGGGTAGATTGGCTAGACCACTATAAATACAGCACAAAGGGAAAAATAAAGGGAGGGAGGAGAGGGGGGGGGGATGTAAAAAAAATAGAAGAAATTGGGAGAGGGAAAAATAAAAAAGAGGGGGGATGGGGGGCGGAGGGGAAAATGATAAAATAAAAAAAAAAAAAAACAAAGCACAAAAGAACCAAAGTCAGGGCTTCTCCGCCAATCCGAGTTGAGAACAGAACGCCAATCAGTAACCGTTGGTAGCTTTCCAACCGATAAGTATCTCCCTATGTGCATAGAAAAAGTGGCCTAGCAAACAAATAACTTAGAATAACAGCCCATAACCTGATCATTAAAAATGTTCAGCAACAGTTGTTTGGGGTCTAACTCAGGGGTTAGGTTAGTGACTCGAATAATATCAGCAAGCACCGCTGTCCAGAAGGAATAAAGAGACAGGGCTGCTGATAGAAATTGCTGAGCTCTGTACAGCCTGCCTGACAAGGCCACCCCCCCAGAAAATAATGAAGTGATATTTTGCTAAAAATACATTAAAAGCAATATTAGCTGACACAAAAACCACAATATTTCTGCTAAATTTAAAACAATATTGAGTGTAATAAATACAGCTCTATGTGTGAAGGAGGTCTTGGGGCTCATTCACATGGGTCATGTGGCCTGTACAGGCCCGTACAGTATGGATCAGTGAATTGTTTATGTGTCTGGAGGCAGCCTATGTTACACTATTTGGCTGTATGAACACATCTGCAGGTCCTTATTTGAAAGGTATATGGGTGCAGGTATACAGCCCCCAACATGAACAATGGACATTTGGGGCCACTCAACCACACCTGCCAGAATAAAACTTGCAGCTGTGTTCATACAGCTGCTGTCTCCCCATAGAGTAGTGGTGACTCTGGCCACATGAGCAAAACACTCATTCACATGACCAGAGAACCTGTGTGAATGAGCCCCTTTTTTTAAATTGTATTATTTTTTTACTACTTTTAAACACTTTTTTAACAACCCTGTTGAATAGATGAATGAACAGGAGGTGCTCTGTGTTCATTCACAACCTAAGAAAAGTAAGCACAGTTTACTATGCTTCAGTTATGAATGAACGCGGTGAGTGATTGGTACCAATCACTTACCATGTTCACTGAAGAGCAAAGGGTTGGTAAATATGTCAACCCTCATCCCAATCCTGAAACGATCCCCTGTTTGGAGGGAGAGGAGACAAAGCCACTGCTGCAGGGGTCACAGGGGGATTATGGCTGCTGGGGGGGGGGGGGTTTGGATCCTGGACAGGGAGAATGATCATAGCTGATCCCATAGAGAGATTGGTTTTGGAGATAACTCCCCATAGATTAATGATTAATAAATATCCATAAAAGAAAAAGTTTTAAAAATGATGGAAAAAAAAAAAAGAAAGAAATATAACGGAATGGTTAAGGCTGGTTTTACACTGGTGCGATGCTGGAAACCCTGTGAATCCTGTGCGGGTTCTCGCATCGCACCTGAATTGCAGATGGTTCACACTGACATCTGCAAACCGCTGCAGGTGTCAATAGAAAGGTAATGACCCCCAGATCGGTTCGCAGATCGCAGTGCGAACTGTGAAATGGTGCAGGATTCGGATCACATGGGTGTGAACGCCCATGCAATCCGATTCCCATGTGGACCAAAAAAGAGTCCTGAATCATGGTGCTACACGTGACTACTCGGCTCTCTCCTCTGCCCAGCTGATATAGCGGGCGGGGCCAAACATTCCCGTTGACGTCAGCCAGGGAGGAGAGGAGGAGAGAGGAGAGAGTGCCGAGGAGTCACGTGAGCGCCGGGAGACGCTCTGATATATAGGTACAGATTGGCATTATTTTTATATAACACAGACACAGGGGCACATAACATTAAAGAGGTTGTAAACTCAAAAAAAAAAAAAAAAACCTGTAGGACAAAGGCATAATGAGCTAGTATGCATCTAGTAAAAAATTTGTGCTAATCACTAATGCAACTGCGCATAGGAAAAATGTTGTGACTTAAGTGTAAAGTGTCAACACAATGAATAAATAAATA
The DNA here is from genome assembly GCF_965119305.1 of Pelophylax lessonae. Lineage (NCBI taxonomy): Eukaryota > Metazoa > Chordata > Amphibia > Anura > Ranidae > Pelophylax > Pelophylax lessonae. The sequence continues at coordinate 632,063,532 of NC_138769.1, read as the reverse complement.
AATAATTTATGCTATCCTAGCCTATAAAAATAAATAATTGTTGTGTATAAATTGGTGTTGATTAAATAATTGATAAATAATCACATACATAAATAGATAAATAAATAAATAAATAAGTGAATAAATTAACAGCACGTCAAAAAAGCAGTGAATCGCTCAGTGATAAAAAAAGGGGGTTGTAGACCACGCTTATATACATACATAATGCATAACATACATAATGCATAACAACCAGTGACCCCGGGTTGGGATATCGACCCCTGGAACACCAGGTCACTGAGGGTAGAGTATGAGTACATGATAGCCTCCTCCAAGGTCACCACCAGGTTGTCTCGAGGTTGAGAAAACTACCATACTGTTGCAAGAATCACTGCCCAAAAATATACCTGAAAATTTGGCAAAGACAACCAAAAATATAGGATTTTTAGCAGGAACACCATTTTGATGAGGTTCACTCTGCCCACTGGCGTGAGAAGAAGGGACTGCCAGGCAGTACATTTTTGTGAAAATAAAATTGAGCAAGGAGAGCAGATTTAAATCAAAATAGAAAGACAGAGGGCCATCAAACACTATCCCCAAATAATTCAGCAACCCAGAAAAAGGGAGGATTAGTAGGTGGACGGGGAAGGGACCGGTGCAATGAAAAAGGAAAGATTTACCCCAATTAACCCAAATATCAGAAAACAAGCCAATAGTATCAATTATCTGCAATGCTGTGGGTAAGAAGGTGGTGGTGTCTCCCAAAAACAGGAGGGTGTCATCTGCATAGAGAGATATTTTCTCTTCCACCACCCCCACCTGAATACCTTTTGACTGAGAAGGCTGACTGGATTTGTGCAGCAAGTGGGTCCATTGCCAATGCAAATAGAGTGAGCAGCCCTGTCTGGTTCCGCAAGAATAAAGGAAATGGGGAAGATAGGGAATTATTAGTTTGCACCCGAGCACTGGGGCTAGTGTAGAGTAGGCAAAGCCAAGTAATAAATTGAGGACCAAACCCAACCTTACGAGGGGCAGCCCAGAGGTAGTGCCATTCCACCGAATCAAATGTTTTTTCCGCATCTAAGGAAGCACCACCCCTAGACTGCCCTCATCCACCCTGGAAATAAGAGTAGGAAGTCTACAGATGTTAATATCAGTTCCCCTGTCTGGCATGAACCCAGATTGGTCAGCATGCATCAAAGCAGTAATCACAGTGTTCAAACAACCAGCCAATACCTTAGCTAGAAGTTTGGAATCCACATTAAGGAGGGAAATAGACAGATACAAAGAACATTGATGTGGGTCCTTACTGGTTTTGAGAAGAACCACCACCACAGCTGTGGTCATAGAGAGGGGAAGGGAACCAGCTTCAAGAGATTTCAAAAGCATAGCACGGAATGTGGGGAGCAGCTCTTCTGCATAGGATTTTAAAAACTTAGCAGTCAGGGCAAGGAGTTTTCCCCATCTGAAGAGAAGATGCCGCGTTCTGCAGTTCCTTCAATGTGATAGGGCTGCCGAATCTATTATGATATGTGGAGATTAAGCAAGGTTGATCAACCTCCTCCAGATAATTATACAACTCCTCATCCATACCCAATGGCCGAGAGCTATACAAGTCCTGGTAATAAGAGGCAAAACAAGCATTTATGTGGGTAGGGTCAGTCAAAATCTCTCTAGTAGGAGATCGTATACAAGACATAGACAAGACACAGAAGAGGAATGTTCCCTAGCTAGCCATGCCAACATGTGGATATTTTTCTCCCTCTGTTCAAAAATACATTGAGATTGATGCAATAAATGAGTCTTAGTAGCAGAGGTACGGAGAAGAACAACGTTACAAAGTGTGGCCTAAAAAGAAGTATATACTAGGGGTCCCTTGTCCCTGAATACTCTATCTCCAGAGAAGTGACCTTGAACTCTGCCTGCTTGAGATCTGCCCTCACCTCCCATCTCGCCTTCCGGATAAAAGCTTGAGAACAACCTCATTAAATGCATCCCAAGTAGTAGAGAGAGCCACAGATTGGTCCTAGTCATTCCAAAACTGTATCATATCACATCTGTAGGACTCAGATACCCTCAAATCAGAAAGCAACTACAAACTATCTGCAGAAGCAGTAGACAAATAGAGCTGCAAGGCAAGTGGTGCATGATCTTAAACACCACGGCAGTATAGAGACGTCCCGAACCCTAGGAAGAACAGACCTCCCCAGCATAGACTAAATCTTTATGGGAGAAAGTTTTGTATGTAGCTGAGTGGCAGGTATACGCCCCCAAGGAGGAGTGACGCCAGCGCCAAACATCCATAAAATTGTAAGCTTCCACCTAGGCAGACAGCTCGGAAAGCGGACTAGCCTCCAGGAAAAGTCTGTCCATGCAAGCATCCAGAACCATATTAAAGTCAAAAACATTATCAGTAGTATGAGCCACAATTTTAGACACCAGCTTATGAAGCAATCTAATAGAAGCAGGGGGAGGCAGGTACAAGCCCACCAAAACCACCTCTAGCCTGTCCAAAAAGCATGTAAAAGAATATACCGGCAGTCCGAGTCCAACTCCAGCGCCAACAAACGAAAGGGAAGTAGTTTGTGGATTAAAATACTAACCTTATATGAATAATTAGAATAAGGGGAGTGATAGTGATTGCACCCAAGTCTAAGGACTTTACCCCCAAACAGGTGAGTCTCTTGCAAGATACAAATTTAAGGGTGATGGGACTTAAGGAACTGAAAAACCAATGATCTCCTAATTCTAGAGTTTAGATCCCTGGTATTCCAGGACAATATTGTACAATTAGTTATAAGGCATTAAGTGGAAACATAAGAGCAGGAAAAAAAGGGGAAACCCAGGAATGGAACTCGGATCACCTCGTGCACATGGGAGCATGAAGATCAGCAAAAATTTTGCACCAGACATTACACTGCTTGAAAAAAAAAAAACACAAATTAAGGAATAAACAAGAAAACAAAACCAACGCAAACTATCCCCCCACTAGCCCCAACACTCAACTTGGGGAGGTCCCATTCTCAACCACAACAAATGCACATTCGCCTACTAGGGGGCACAGTGTGCACAATTACTTCTTCAGTCGAGCAAACAAACCAAAATCATTCGCTTTAAAATAAAAGTCTGATAACTTACCGTGTTCACTGAAGAGGAAAGGAAAGGGTTGGTAAATATGTCAACCCTCACCCCAATCCTGAAAGGCAGACAGCTCGGAAAGCGGATTAGCCTCCAGGAAAAGTCTGTCCAAGCAAGCACCCAGGACCATATTAAAGTCAAAAACATTATCAGTAAAAGCTGCTAAGAAAAGCAGAAGCAGTTTCCAGCAAAGGTTTGGGGCACAAACTTGAGTACATTCCACAGGAGATATAACAGAAGAAGAAAAAACAAAAAAACAAAGTCAAAGTCAAAGTTCCAACAGGGTGGAAGAAGGATCCAAGGAAGACAAATCTGAACATAACAACAACAGGAGAATAGCCATAGCACAAGGCAAGGAGTCATCCATAATACAGCATGGTAAGTAGTAAAACCAGCCAGCGCTCCAAGGGCATAAAACATAAATGCAGAGTAACAACCACACTTTGGAGCAGTAAACAAAACAGCACAGAGCACTCGGCTGCAGATCTCACTGCCGACAAATAGTATCCAGCCAGGATAAGGCATCTTCGGGGAAATCGGACAGTCTCACGGTCCTCCACTCATAGCCTGGCCAGGAACAGCATGCTATACTCGATGCCCTTCACTCGGAGCCTGGCCCTGACTGAATCAAAAGCCTTCAGTTTATGCTGTGTTTCCACAGAGTAATCCGCGAAAATCAAAAGCTTAGCATTTTCAAAGCGAATCTCACCCAGTGCTCTAGCTTCCTTCAATACCAGATCAAGATCCCGGAAGTGCAATTTAAAGATGAAAGTCCGAGTAGGCGCTGCTGTAGCAGATGACTGAGGGGAGTACTCCATTTGAGTGGCCATGTGGGCAGAAATAGTGGCCGGGTCCACGGCTCCTGCATTGTCTGGGATGTCAGCAGCAGAAGCTGTGCAGCAGGTGGTAGGCTGCAATTTCCTCTTAGTCATATCCCAGGGACAACGATCAAGCATGTGAGTCCAAGCCATGGTCAGAAAGACCGCAATTAATAAACAGCAGGATAAAGATCCGGTCTCTGAAAGCTCCATTACAGAACATCCTCTCCCAGCGCCATTTTGGACTTTTCCCCCAGTAAAATTTATGACATTCAAACTTCACCCCCTTGCAAGTTACTTGTAGCATGGCTTTGAAAGGGAAATAGAGCAGCTCCCAATGACTGGCATAAGAATACAGTCCTACTCATAAGCCATCTGAAAGCTTTGCTCAATCTGGAAATAGGAAAATTATTTCAGACTCATGGGTAAATATATTTATTGGCCCTTCTGATGTTTTATATTTCCTGGGCAGCATTAGGCAGCTAACTGAATGATTTAATGCGAACTATGTAACTTCTAAAGATGCATTTATATTATGTAAATATGATTTGGTTAACCCAGTACTATAATCACATGCTGAGTATATATTACTGTAAATATCGCTCTTCTGAACTGTACCGGATACCTCATACACTTACTGAAGCTGCTAGTCTAACATTGGAATTTAATAAATTAAAGAAAGACAAAAATGTCTGGCAGGCAGTTTTTTTTTCCCCAGTGGAACTACAGGTGGCATATTATTTCTGCCTGTAAAACAATGAATATACATATGTTCTGGGGATCTAACATTTTACAATACAAATCACAATCTTCAAAAGAGTTTGCACTTGCGCTTTGATGATCGGCAGTGTTGAGGATACAAGACTGTTATTTAATTAAATGTAAATCTTTAAAACATCTCTCGCACACATTATGTTTGATGTGATATAGAATATTTCCAAAGGGCTGAGCTTGTGTTGTTCACGGCTCTATGGCTATGATAATTGGGATTAGACACAACATGGAGAAGGAGGAAGATGAATGACAGCGGATTCCAGAAAAGGCATGCAGGACTGTATGGATTCCCCAACAGTTCTCTATAGTCCCATCTATACAAATATACAGTATGTAGTTTAAAACAGTGAAGATCTCTAAATAACCATCCCTAAAAAATAACTTATCAGTAACTTTGTCCACAAAGTTATCAAATTTGCAGATATTTTGCTGAAGTGGAAAATCTCTGTTTTGCTTATTGGGCTGCTTAGGCAAAATTTGCCTAAAGTGGAACTGCACTCCATCTGAGCACCACAAACCAAAGAGGCTATATAATTCATTTGTACTATTCAAAGCAATATCCCCATCCATCTATGTCTTCATGCTTTGTTTTGCTGAGAAATCAGTTTGAAAAACAGCCTCTAGCATTTCTGATCATGGCCATCTTGAGTAAAGGAAGATGATTAATGTATCATTTACCTCCTGGAATCCACCTGCCCTTAGCTCAGACATATGCTGAGCTGAGAACCCTCCCTCCTCTCCTAAAGACTCCTGGGATGTATGACATCATTTGCCTAGGCATGAAAACCATAAAGTAGATGAAGAAATGTAAAAAAAAAAAAGCATAAAACAAGTTAATATGATATATTTTCCTATTTATTTTACTAATGCTAGCAGCATAAGGAAATAAACACAGTCCATGTTAATTGAGAGAGTGAAGTTCCACTTTAAACAACATTCAACTCTTTTTTATTTATTTTTTTTATTTAAAAGGTGTGGTGTGTGTTTGTTTAATGCAGCTGTGGATCTCTGTAGTGCAAAGGGGTCTACAAGCAAATTTAGCCTAAGCAACGTAATTAATGACTTTGAGCGGTTTCCCAGCGGTGAAATCAGTTTTGTCTTAGCCACGCTATTCGTTTGAATTGGTAACATGAGGTCTAGGGATAACCAGAAACTTTGAACCCCCATGCATACCTCTGGGTTATAATACCTTCCTGCCTTCTGTCAAAACTAAAGGAAAATCAGAATAGCATTAAAAAAACTGTGAAAATTAACTATTGCTTTTAGAATAAAAGTCCGCAAGTATAACCTTTCCCAGTCAGCTTTTCCATTGTGCAAACTTTTAAAATTGGTGGTGGAGAAAGCTGTTGGATATCCCAACCCCTGAGATTTAAAAGTGTGATGTTTAACAGCTCACATGTTCAAGCAGCTCAGGCTTTAACATGAAAACTTAACAGGCAAACATGTTAGCCATTAAATAGTATTTATGGGAACAATGTGCAGAATAACTTAATAAAACAGAGATATTTTTTTTAAAGCGGAGTTCCACCCTAAAAATGAACTTTGCACCGTCCGTTAGCTTAAAAAAACCTGAAAAAGAATTGGATAATTAATATTTTTTTTTGTTCACTTACCTTGTTTTTAATGAAAATAAACTTACCTTCCTTCCTCTTCCTCCTTGTGCGGCCACGGCCCCCGACATCACTTCCTCCTTTGCATTGCGTCCTGGGAGATGAGCGTCATCAATCCCAGGATGCAATGGGAACGGCCGGCCGAGTACTCTGATTGCCGATCGCAATCTACATTCGGCATTCTGGGTAGCCAAGAACCAGGAAGAGGGACGCAGCGGGGGACACCATGGCTTCAGATGCCCACACCGGAAATGGCCGCGCTCTCTGCAATCAATTTTAAGTGCCGGTTCACACTATTGCGATGCGGGAACACTGCAAATATACTGCGTGTTCCTGCATCGCATCCGCAGCACAGGCAGTTCACACTGCCATATGCGATACGCTGGGGGTGTCAATTCAAAGTTAATGACACCCCCAGATCAGATAGCATATCGTAGTGCGATCTGAAAGTTCGCACAGAATCGGATCGCACTGGTGTGAACCACCATGTGATCCGATTTTGCTGTGGACCAAAAAAAGGGTCCTGTGCATGTTCACTGCGATTGCGGTGCAAATTCAGACATACAAACTGTATGGCTGAACTCGCACCACACAGACATCGCATGTGATTTTTGGAAAAGTGCGCTCCGAATCATATGCGATGTCTGTGATCGCATAAGTGTGAACCGGCACTTAATGTAAGAATTTATCTTTATTCTATAACTGTAATGTACTGTAATATGGGGTTAGTGTTAGGGTAATTGGGGATATGTTAGGATTAGAGGGGTATTTTTAGCTTAAAAATGTATTTTTGCCCGGAAATCCGCTTTAAGTATTTGAGAGCTTGATACATACATAAATTAGTATAAAAGTCTTATTTACCAGAAAAAAAGCTTGCTATTGGTACTATAATGCTAAAACAAGCTGCAATCTCTGCTTCCTACAACTAGTATGCCAAAGTAAGGCTCCACGCACGCAGGACATTCAAAAAAGTCTTATTGGACGTCGGATTGCTGGTAGGAAACTGCTGCTTTAAAAACGTGCTTTAAATAGCGTTTTATAATAGCGTTTATGCACGTTTTTTAGCATTTTTCAGCGTCAGCGATTTTGGACGTTTTTGTAAAATTACATCAGCTTACATTCAGCTCTGCAATGTAAAAAAACGCTGAGCGCTGAAAAAACGCGTGTTTATGAGCGTTTATGCACTTTTTTCAGCGTTCAGTGTTTTTTGTGGTAAGAAGAACTGCTAATCTTAAATGCGATTTAAGGGGGTTCAGGCAACAGCCCATAAACTCCCTTGCTGATAAACTTCGGAAAATGTCCGTGTGTGCATGGACACATAAGATAACATAGAGGGAAGTTTAAGGGCTGTTAAAAAAAAATGCCCAAACTCACAAAAATGTGAGTTTATCAGCTGCAATGTGCATGAGGCCTTAAAGTGATTCTAAAGGCACAGCTGGGCTTGTGCCGGACTCCACCAGCCCAATTCCCTGCCACTCCCAGTGACAGCCATTTGTATGCTTTACTTAAATACTAAGAAGCTGTACTCTTGCACATAACCCGTGCTCACGGGTGCTTACATCCCTTATTAAGCCCTGTTCTTATGATATGCCAAACATGCATTGCATTGCACCCCTTTAAGTTTGTCATCAAGTAACTTCAGACCAGGCAAAGTTGAATAACAATAAACATTCTTTACTGATGATGTTTAAATATAACAGATAAACAGTTTAAGTCCCGGTTCACATTTCTGCGATGCGGGAACACTGCGAATATACAGCGTGTTCCCGCATCGCATCCGCACCCCTGGCAATTCACACTGCCATATGCGATACTCTGGGGGTGTCAATTAAAAGTTAACGACACCCCCAGATCAGATCGCATATCGCAATGCGATCTGAAAGTTCGCACAGAATCGGATCGCACTGGTGTGAACCACCATGCGATTTTGCTGCGGACCAAAAAAAGGTCATGTGCGTGTTTAGTGCGATTGCGGTGCGAATTCAGCCGTACAAACTGTATGGCTGAATTTGCACCGCACAGAGATCGCATGTCATTTTAAGAGCAGTGCACTCCGAATTACATGCGATCGCATAAATTTGAATCGGCACTAACAGGTCATCTTTAATAGACATTCCTGTACTTGTTCCTCCAAGTGTCCCATAGCTGTTCTCCTGTTGCCCCATGAGGTAGTCATATCCTAAATAAGTGAGAAAGTCCTGTAAAGTCCATTTACATAGCTCCCAACTGCCCCTGATTTCGAGGGACTGTCCCTTATTTGAAAAATATCCCTCTTTCCTCCTTAATTGTCCCTCATTTTGGTCGGATCTATATAGTTGTATATAAAATGCACTATTTATCTTTTAAGAAGTGTTTCCTAGTGCTAAACTTTTCATCCAATTTCTAAATTGCTGCCAGTATAAAGGAATAGTAGCGGGAAAAAAAAACCCTTGTGGGTTTTACTAATCATTTTTTTTGTACAGTTCTCTTTTAAGGGGGCATGACAGGAGGTGTGTGATGGGGAAAAGGGAACAGCCATTTTAGTTATAAACAGAAATAAATATTTTATACAAAATATTTGTAATGAAGCTGATTGTCTATCATCCTGTATTTCTTGTTCCTGAGACCAACAGTTTCACACCAGTTGCCCAGCCCTTCATTTGCAAGATTGCTATCTCAAGTCTATGAAGATTTGTTCAATTAACGAACTTGGAAGTTACATGTCTGTGAATGGCCGTCCGCATATCAAAGACTCCAAAAGACTCCAAAATGTCACCAAATGGAACTTCAAAAGAAATTAGTTAGCTAGGTTCCACCCACTTTAGAATGTAAAAATTGGAATAGAAAATCCTTAGTCAGTAGAGCAGCCATTACTCTGTATTGCTTGTTGCTCTCCCTGCATGCTTGTAAAATACATTTTTCTTTTAATTCGGCTTAAGCAGTCGATGTTACTGAAAACCCTTGAGTTCTGGGGTTTCCCTATCAGTGTGTCCTATGCCTGCATACTTTAGACAATAGGTGTCCCTCATTCCCATCTCAGGAAGTTAGGAGGTATGCATTTAGCAGTGACATAAGTCCATATTCTTGATACCCTGACTGGGTCTCACAGGGGTGGTTAAGTGCAAGAACTAGTTCACACCTTTAGCTACATTCTGTTCCTTGAGGGGAGAAACCAGAAACCATACCTCCAGCCGGCTTACTAAATTTTATGTGCCTAAGAGGTAGTTTCCTCCCTTTTTATTTGTTTACGCCAGCAGAGGGCGGTACTTCCCCAAAAATCCTGGGAAAACCTGGCCAGCAGAGTTAACCCTAAAATGCCAGGGAACACAACCCCAGCAGGGCAAGCACAACCAAACAGTGTGACCAACCCACACTGGGATGCACAGTCCTACAAAGAAATGCAAAACAAATAAAAGAACACGCAATACAACGAATCCCCCCGGAAGCACCTGCTTACAAGCTTGCTAAGCTATAGTATAGGGTATGGGTGGTAGTATCCGCACTTGTGGAGAAAAAAGGGGGAAAGTTGGAATGGCTGCAGCCTACCTCAAAAATAAAGACTGTAAGGTCAATATTCAGGATATAATAGAGGTGGTGAGGTAATTGGCGCTGCCTAAAATGTGTATGGTGCCTGAAATGTGTATGGTGTATTAAGTACAAATATCACATAGAATCACAATACAATTATACACCTAAATATTAGACCATGTGCAAATATATATATAAATGGTATAAATATAAAGTGCAAACCATAAATAAATAAATAAATAAGTAGATAAATAAAGTGCCAGGTGAATTAGGTGACCAAATAAAGTGAAAGCAGTGTCCAGTGGACTATATAATGGTCACAAGGAAATAGCAGCTAAATAATAGTGAAGGAAAATACTGCTGTATCAGCAAGAGCTGGTGAAGTAAACTAAGAAGTGATTCCAATATAAATATGGAATATATGACAAAAGAAAAGTGATCAAGTGCAAAAAGGTCCTAAGTGGACCAGTGAAACAAAAAAATGGCAACAATATTCTAAGTGATGGTGATTCAATATCACAACAAAAGTGATTAGGTGCAGTAGGTCCTTCCCAACGTGATTCGTTAGGGGGACCCGTAAACGAAAAGTACTTTTTCTGTGGGTGGAGCGGCGTGTGTGTGGACGTGTGCAGGACCCCGGAAATATTGCTGATGGATATGCATTATACTTGAGACCCGTTTGATTACATGATATACATGGGAAAGAGGATTCAGCATTCACCATTGAAAGGATCGGCACATAGGATTACTCCCTATTGAAGGCATACCTTGCTACAGATACGCTGGTTACCCCTGTAGGGGTGCTGACTTTTGGTGAGTGCGGGAGAGATTGGAAGGGGGAGCACTGTTTCCCCACCCGGCACCCAAGCACCTAGATCACCCCAAGAGTCACCTATTGTTTTTGGCATTTCAATTAATTATGAACTTTATGGACTCCCTTATTTATATTTTTCTATATATTTTTCTATGAAACTTGTATACAATTAATTTTTGGCCCATTTTGCCACATTCGTTTACGGGTCCCCCCTAACAAATCACGTTGGGAAGGACCTACTGCACCTAATCACTTTTGTTGTGATATTGAATCACCATCACTTAGAATATTGTGGCCATTTTCTGTTTCACTGGTCCACTTAGGACCTTTTTGCACTTGATCACTTTTCTTTTGTCATATATTCCATATTTATATTGGAATCACTTCTTAAACCTCGTACACATGCAACGAATTTCCGCCGACCGGTCGTCCATCTTTTGTCCAGAGTGGTGTCGGTTGGTTGGAATGTGCCTAGACTGCACACATTTTCCCATACGACAGAATTCTATTTCAGAAGCGATGTCATGTGTTGGATTGCTTTCTATGTGTTCTTTCATCTCTGAGCATGCCTAGTCTTGCTCATAAGATTTTTCCCCATCGAAATCTGTACTAATGAGACGAAAATCGGACGTGTTTTGATGGTCGACAAAAATTATATAGCCTGCACAGCAGGATTTTTTTGGCCGAAAAGTCGGAGTCGGTTGTCGGAAGCACCATACTAACAAGCTGAAAATCGGCAGATCAGTCGTCAGACGAAATTTCCGGCCGAATTTATTCTCGTGTGTACGGGGCTTTCGTTTACTTCACCAGCTCTTGCTGATACAGCTGTATTTTCCTTTACTATTATTTAGCTGCTATTTCCTTGTGACCATTATATAGTCCACTGGACACTGCTTTCACTTTATTTGGTCACCTAATCCACCTGGCACTTTATATATTTATCTACTTATTTATTTATTTATTTATTTACAGTTTGCACTTTATATTTATACCATTTATATATATTTGCACATGGTCTAATATTTAGGTGTATAATTGTATTTTGATTCTATGTGATATTTGTACTTAGTACACCATACACATTTTTGGCAGCGCCAATTACCTCACCACCTCTATTATATAGTATAGGGTGATGAAGTCACACAGTTGTCAAAACTAAAATGTTTCAAGGATCAGTAGCTAAGTACTGAAAAAAATAAGCTCCTATAGTGAAGGCTTAATAGGTACATGTAGTCAGGGCCAGTTATAGGGGGGCCGAGCACACAGGGGGGCCCACACAGGGAGGCGGATTAGTGATGGATGACATTTACAGAAATCTTCCTCCTGCCAGCTTTTATCTGCTGGGAAAGAGACAGTTGTCCCTCACTAATCCCCCTCCCTGTGTGCCCCCCCCCCCTCCCAGCACTGGCTGTAATGTTAGCTCTGCTCCTAAATGTTCTTTATCCCTGTAACTTTGTTTCTCTCCCTCTGTCTCTCTGATCCCAGAGCTCCAACTGCCCAGCCTGTATATTTTTTTTATCTCATCTTCATTTTTATTTTTTAACTCAGTTTTGTCTTTTAGATTAAGCAGGAATTCTGTGAGTTATGTTGTATTTGTGTCTGCTAATAATGATTTTATTGTATTTTCAGCGAAATATAGCTTTAACATTTTCTTGGGGGTAGGGGACCCTGTCTGGCAGTCTGTACGGGGCCCTGTGATTTCTATCAGCAGCCCTGCATGTAGTAGCAAATAATGTGGACCTAACCTTATATAATCTGTCATGTTAAGTATATGTAAACCGAATCATGAAAATCTTATATAAACCTTAAAAAGACTTTGTCAGGTCTACTTAGAATCATGGAGTGGGATTTGTGTGACATCTCGCCACACCGTAGAAGTAATCGCTTCTACAATAAACAGCAGAGCTAGCACTTTCATTTAAACAAGCTCATGGCTGCTTTTGCTTGTTTACTCATTAGTGTATGGTGTAAAAAATCGTCGCTAATTCAAATAACAAACAAATGTGACAATAACGGTGTCCACCACCGTGGATAGTGCTCTATGTGATATAGCACTAATACCGAAAATCGAAATAAACCAAATAAATAAATCTATAACTCTTAAATAAAGTCCTCGGTGAATAACTATGAAACAAATAGTGAATGTATGAACTCTTCCATTGAATAAATGGTCAATCCAAAAAATGTGCAATCCCAAAGATGATAATCAATAAAATCAATAATGAATCTTAGTACAATAAAGGTGATATCAATCTGTGAAAAAATGTGATGAAAAAAAATATGGTGAAAATTTTTTTTTATATATATGATATCGATCCAATCTTCTAGACCGGGCAATGACGGAAGCGCCAGCAGCGGTGGGCTCCTCTTGAAAGGCGAAACGGCTCTGAGGGATCGAATTGTGCAGCCGATTTTTTACACCATACACTTATCCATTCACGGTGGGGACACCGATTAAGATTGGCAGCTTTTTCTCCTTTTTTTCTTTTAATTTTTTTTTTTTTCGTTTTATTTTTTATTTTATATTGATTCACTCCTATCAAATCCCTCTGGGTAGCACATTGATCCTCTTGTTATATTTGCTTGTTTACTCATTATTGTCCCGCCATTGAACTTTAATATATATACAATTTTCTCTTATTTTATTTTTTTCTTATGGTGTCCTTTCATTTAAATAACATCTCAGATTGCCTACAGGAATAGTTGACAGCTGTCATTTTCTTTGTCTGGCGTGAAAATGAATTTTCACTTAAACTGAGAATCAGCACCAACTAACCCTTAGTTACTAACAAGTTACTGGTAATTGCATGTTAGCAATTCAGGATCTGGGTAGTAACACCTTGCAATTTTGCATATTAGGATAGGAGATAGTGAGACATAGGCTCACATTATCTTGTTAGCACATTAGATGAGTGATGGTGAATCTAATTATTATGCTGATAATTAGCCATGGAGGAAAGGCCATGCCAGATTGGAAGTAAAAATCAGTGCATGTGACCAAACCATGCCAACCCTACTGAAGCGATATTTTTTATTTACTAATATTTTCACAGCTAGAGTACAATTGTCAGGGCTGGGACAAGGGGTGGGCGGTAGGGATGGTTGACCTGGTTGCAATAGTTTACTGTAGGGATGGGGGTGTCCTGCCGAAAATTCCAACCTGCCGAGATCTCCAACCAAGTTATTTCCGGTAACTGTACACTGGGAATAATTGGAGATTTCGAGCACTTGGTGTTTTCACACAATACCGGCAGCCTATAACACCCGAGTACATGGTATAATTAGTGAAGATTCTTACTCAAGCCGCTACTTGTCGCAGCCTTGGAGGCGGCCATGATTTTGGTTACTAGCGGGCGGTGTAAAAATGTGCACTAATTATACCATGTACTAGGGTGTATAGGCTGCCGGTGTTGTGTGAAAACACCAAGTGCTCGAAATCTCCAATTATTCCCAGTGTACAGTCACCGGAAATAACGTGGTTGGAGATCTCGGCAGGTTGGAGTTTTCGGCAGGACAGGGGCACCTTCCTTCTGTTGCAAGGCTGACAGGAGAAGTGACAGCGGCAGCGATTTCTAGTAAGTGACTGCTGGGTGTAGGATCCCCTAAGCTTGCACATCATGAATGGGGGAGGGGGGGCGCAGTTTGGCATGTTTGTCCTGGGTGCTGGATGAACTTGTTCCAGCACTGACTATTGTACTTTAGAATATGTGCAATCTATAGTAGATGGTAATGATGTATCGAAAGGAGAATGATGCTATGAGGCCTGATCACTGACACATTTGAGCCCACAAATTCTTTTAGGGTTGCCTGCCAGTCCATGCCTGGAGAAGAAACACTTCACTCAATTCTCTAAGTCATAACCAATATCATTTGCTAGAAACCCTATCATTTCAGCAATGACAGTCAATGGGAGCTTCAAATTACTGTTATGTGTCTGAAAATAAAGATTGTTTTGTAAAATAACACATTCATTGCAGCTCAGCTATTTAAACCTTCTGAAGTACAGTATAGAATTGGACACTGTTTATGTTTTTGTAAAACTCCTACCAGTGTTAGTATACTAAAAAGAAAACAGGTTAGAAGAAAACAGACATAGGTACAAGTTGACAGGCTATGCACAGGTAGGGTTGAAGATGGACTTTTCCTCCATATTTTCACATTAACTCATCGGGCGCCAAGTTTGGGTCACATAAGAGGACTACCCCCAGGGTGGGTTCTTCTGGGCTACACTAGGCACCTGGGATAGGGTACCTCCTGTTCTTGGGCAGCGCCCAACTGGCACAAATTCATCCCGCATACAAACACCAATCTTTAGGATTGGGAGATTGTGGTTTATATTAGCCCAAATGTGTGTTCGAATAACTATTAGTATAACTATACTAAAATAAGCATGCATATTTATGGTAAGTGCCGGTTCACACTAGGTCGCTCCTACTTCGGAGGCGACCTGTGAAGTCCCATGCACCGCGACTTCGGCGCGACTTGCACGGACTTCATATAATGAATGTCTATGCAAGTCGCTCCGAGGTTGCCCCGAAGTAGTACAGGACCCTTTTTCTAAGTCGGAGCAACTTGTGTCGCTCCTATTAAAACGGGTCCTGTAGCACTGCATGGACCATGACGGACTGCGACTTGTCAGGCTGACAAGTCGCGGTAGTGTGAATGGAGGCTTAATGTTTAGAACAATAAGCATTTTATCCAAACATCACAGTATAGTAATCCTTGGCTTTGAAGTGCACCTGGTAATATGTAAATTGCGGCGCTAAATGTGATTATACACAAAAAAAAACAAAGGTTAGTCAGAAATTTGAAATATAACATATAAACTGCACCTACCATGTGTATGTATGTTATAAAAACATAAAGAAAATTCCAAATAGAGTCTTCAAAGCACCGCTGTGAGACTTTGAAAGAAAATAATGTTTAACCTGCTTTTGTGATCACATGAACCATCACCAATCATAAGAAATGGACTCTTATCAGAGTGCAAGGACTCCACTACAGAGTCAAATCAGCCTGTATATGGCAATTCCATCAAACGGAAAACCGGCTCATGCTGTTTAGCTGGAGTTCCACAGTATATCTCGTTTCCCAATAGTATGTAGCATCAATAGCAACCTTACAGTACACGAAATTCCACATAAAATCAAGATGGAAGAACCCACATAGTGTAGATCCAATTAAAAAGCTTTATTGCACTTCAAAGTATGACTACTACTCAGATGGATAAAACAGATATGCGCTTTGTATATATAAAACAGTAGTACAATACAATACTAGTAGTACAATAGTACAATAATGGTACAAAATTTTCAAAGTTCACAAAGTTACCAGTCTAGATAGGCGGAGCTAAGGCACGTGATGTCGCCACACCTATATAGACTGGTAACTTTGTGAACTTTGTCTAAAAATGTTGTACCATGCATCCCAGGAATGTTTTATATACAAAGAGCATATCTGTTTTATCCATGTGAGAGGTATTCGTAATTTGAAGTGCAATAAAGCTTTTTAGACATTTTGGGGAACTTCACATGTGTATCAAACTTCAGGCATTTGTTTCCTGGGCTGGGTAAGGGGAGGAGAGCAGTTCTGGAGGAGTTCTTCAGACACAAAAGCTTGCAAAAATGCACAAATTGTGTGTTTACAGGTTCTACCATTGAAGTCTAAGAGGCCAAAAACAATTGCAAAAATGACTCAATCGGGGAGAGGTGTAAACATCAATAGTGGGCAATCAGCAGCACCGCCATCGCTGGTTACACATTACTACATGTCAGCCCTGAACAGCGACTGCAGCTAGTAGGGTCTAGGTATGCTATACACAGGTAAACATTTACACAAACGTTACGTGTGTACAGTGTACGGACAACTTTTTAGGCCCTGTTCACACTTGAGCATTTTTCAGCTCGTAAAACATTCATCTCTAAAGTCTCAAAACTCCCAACAAGCAAAATCCCATTTATTTTAATGGTCCCTGTTCACAGATGAGCATTTTGTCGTCTGAAGCAGAATGCCTGAAGCTCAAAAATGTACATGGGCTTCTTTTTTGGCAGATTACAAGAGTTTTTGTTAGATGTCAATGCCTGCCTCCAAGCACCTGCAAAAAACGCCTGAAAAACGCCCAAAAAAACGCCTGAAATTATACACTCAGTTGTGAACGGAGCCTTACTGCAAGCAACAAGAGTGGTTATCTTTTGTTCAGATAATTAAAAAATTAGACTCTTTTAATATAAATGCATGTAAAACAAGATTTTAATAAGATTTTACCATGTTTTTCTATGAAGATATAAGATGAGCTGCTGTCTGGCTTTAAAAACTTATAAGGGCATTAATGTCAAAACAAATAAGATTATACTGAAAATTAGGAGACGAGAGCCTAATGAATATATCTGCAATTTAAAATCATGTTTATTTACCAAGCAGTGTAAACACCTGTAACCCAACATCAACCGTAAACCGAATTATGCAAATAATCAATAGCAATTTGTTACCTGAATAGTTTAAACCTTGATTATGCCAAACACAGGGACATCCAGTTTCACAATTCTAGGATGCTGCTTAAACAGAAGGCAGGTTCTCGGGGGACAAAATGACACTCAGGGGGGTTGATTTACTAAGGTCTTGTTCACACATGCGGCTGTTTCCTTACCGCTCTGAAAAGTGATCCATTGAGGATTCTCACTGAATATTTGGACTTTTATAATATTTATCTGATTTCTGGAATTTTGATTTGGTCTTTCCCGCTGCTCTTTTTATTTTTTTATTTACTTTTAGGTTACATAGTTACATAGTAGGTGAGGTTGAATAAAGACAATAGTCCATCCAGTTCAACCTGTGTAGGTGTGTGTGACCGTAATCATCTAACATAGCCCTTAATCTCCTGTGTTGTGATTGCCCTATTTGCGCTGATTGCCCTTTCCATTATAATATATATATATATATATATATATATATATATATATATATATATATACATCTACACATGTAAGCTGCATGAACAGAGCACTCCTATTCCTTCTGTATTGAACTGTTGTGTAATTGTACTGTCCCCCCTCTACATTGTATAGTGCTTCGTAAACTGTTTGTGCTGTATAAATCCTGTATAATAATAAAAATATTAAAGCGGAGTTCCGGGCACAGATGTCATTTTTTAATAAACATACCCCCGGGACAGTCAGGGCTAGTACATTCCACAATGGATAGCCTCTGATCTGTCCCGGTTCGCACTTACCTTTTAGAAGAAATACTTACTTATAAAATTTCTTCCACAGCGTTTCCATCTCTCTTGTGGGAAACGGCGTCGCCCGGAAGTGACGAGCGGGGCCGATGTCGGCGCATTGATTCCTGGGAGCGATGACGTTTAGCTCCCAGGAATCATCGCAGCACAGGAAGTGACGGGTGAGCCGCGGCTCCGAGGGAGGAAGTACCCTGAGGTGAGTATTTACGATCGTCAATTACAAGGTGAGTTTTTAAAAAAAAAAAAATCTAACTATCCAATTCCTTTTCAGGTTAGGCTGAACAAGCGGACGGGCACAAAAAAAAAAAAATATCGTTTTTGTGCCCGGAACTCCGCTTTAATAGTGTGTAAAGGAGTGAAAAGGTCACCAGATAGAGACTAACAGACTCCATGGAAACTACCTCAGGCCTTGGCGTTCCCATGCTGCCCTTGCTCACTGCCCCTCTGTCCATTCAGCCCCTCAGTCACTCCTAGGCTCTCACAGGCCTTTAGTATTCGTGATAATGAAGGCCACAGACCATACTATAAGGGCCTCTCACTCTTCAAGCTGCCATTACTGTGCACCAGCTATCTTACCTTAGGCAGGCCATCCTCTGAATTCCTTGCACACGGTTCTTTAATGGCGGAGCGATGCTAAGTTACAGATTACCTCAGAGCCATCTATTGGTGCATGTCAATTGTCCTCCTAGGTTTAGGGGCCCAGGCACCAGGCACGTTCAATTCCTGTATTTTCTGAGGAGATTGTGTCACAGCCACACCTGATGGCTTCAGCTCATAGCTTCTACCTCAGGTGTTCCCAGCTGCTCTGCTGGGATTGGCTGAGGGAAGACATCAGCTGACTGAATTCTCTTGTCATGTGCCAATCCCAGGGAACAGACCTTTCCAGAATCACTAGGCAGACTCTGCCTTCTTCAAATGTGGGGCCTCTTTTTTTAGGCCCGATATACAGTATATTATATATAAAACCCATTGTTAAATCCACACAAGGGGAATTCATACAAAGTGTCTGAGAGAAGATCTCTCCCAACTGGTGCCAATGCCCATAGCAACCAATAGGTTTTTATCTATTTTTTTCTACACAGCTTAGAAGATGAACATTTATAAAACTAATGGTTGTGCTCCAGGTAAAAAAAAGTTGAAAGTTTGTTTCAGACACTGTGACACCATGTGCAGTGACCTGCATTTTTTCACATCAGTTCAGTGAAGGTCACTGCGAGGGCACATAGAAAACAATGTTTTTTTATTTGCCTTGTTCATACCATAATGCAATTTAAAATAATGTCATATTCACAGGGGGTGATTTAAAGCGGAGCTCCAGCCTCCCCACCAAAAAATGTAAAGTCAGCAGCTACAAATACTGTAGCTGCTGGCGTTTAATATAAGGACACTTACCTGTCCAGGGATCCCGCAGTGTCGGCACCCCAGCCAATTTTCACCAGCCGCCACCATTTTATGTAAGGGAGACCGGCAGCCGGTTTCCTACTGTGCATGAGCAAAGGGCGCTTCGCTTTGTGAATGGCCCGGCTGCAAAGGAAGTAGGAAGGGAGTTCTCCCCGCTCGCCCTCCCCTCAAAAGGTGCCAAATGTGGGGGGGGGGGGGGGGAGAGCAAACAAGCAGAGCTTCCCCTTTTGGGTGGAGCTCCACTTTAATTTTTGCCCAACATGGGGCCGTGTTTACTGGCATTGGGATGCACAGGTCACTTGGGATGCAGTGGCTACACAGACACAGCTGCTGCTTTCAATATGACATCCACCCGGGTTCAGGTGCGTGGCCCTGAATGCACTGGCTGTGCACATCCACCCACATGGATGTCACATTCATTCATGCAGAGAGCCAGAAGGGAGAACACAAATCATCGCTCTCAAAGCAGCCAGCTGAGCAGGAAAAGATCCCGAGCAACTGTGGCAGTCTTGCAGGACTGGGTGCTCACCAAGGTCCGCAACCTGAGAAGTTCATGTAAATGAAGAAGAAAGCGGCACTTCCAGACCCAGAAACTTGGAAACTTGAGTTTATTCTTCAAATCAAAAGTTCAACATCAGACAGGAACACAAGACAGACTGGATAGCAGACGCGTTTCACACCATGTGCTTATTCATTGCTCAATATTGGTGTCACAAGGGATGTTTACATTGCTTGTGACAGCAATAAAAGTGATCAGATTTTTTTTTTTTTTTTTTAAAAAACTGTAATAAAGTTAAAAAAAAAACAAAATAAATAGGAAAAAAAAAATTTTAGCCGCCCCCGTCACCGTTAGCTCGCGCACAAAAAAACGTATACGGAAGTCGAGCCGCGAATGAAATCGCTGTTAAAACCACACATGTGAGGTATCGCAGCGATCACCAGAGCGTGGGCAATAATTTAAAAAAAAGAGCTACTCTCTAACTCTAAACTGGTAACCGTTAAAAAAATTTAAAGCATCGCCTATTGAGATCTCTATTGACCGAAGTTTGTCGCCATCCCACGGGGGGGCGCAATTTTAAACCATAACATGTTGGGTATCTATTTACTTGGCGTGGCATCATCTTTCACAATAAAGAAAAAATGGGCTAACTTTACTGTTTAGTATTAGTGAAATGTGATTTTTCAAAATTCTTCCCAAAAAATGGCGTTTTAAAGACCGCTGCGCAAATACCGCGTGACAAAAAATATTGCAATGGCCGACATATTATTCTACAGAGTCTTTGCTAAAAAAATATATATAATGTTTGGGGGTTCTAAGTCGTTTTCTAGGAAAAAATACTGGTTTTAACTTGTAAACAAAAAGTGTCCGAAATAGGGCTTAAGTGGTTAACCAGTAAATACGGCCCTACGTGGGGCACAAATTAAATTTCCCTGTGTCAATGAGGCCTTAGTCTAGATTCACACCTGTGTGATGCATTTGCACGCACACATTGATGGTACATTTGGCTAGGCTGCTGTACCCACGAGAAACATAGGTAAAGAAGTGCCAGACCCTTTTTCAAAATTGTGCCACATGGAATGACATAAAGCTACATCACCATGTGGTTTCACATGCGTAAAAATATGAGCTTTTCGGCCAATACATGGGCGTGCCATTAAGAATTAATGCCACTACTGCCTGACTGCAAAAGAGTAGTGCATCTTGCCTACAGGTTGAGAATAAATGCGATTTTGTAAGCGTTCCCAGCCTGCATAAGTGTGACCCTATGCAGGATATCAAAATCAAAGTGTTGTTAGTTAGCACTTTGACCCTTCCAGGGACTTGTTACTTCATAATAGATATTAAAATTCATGCCAACTCAGATATGAACCCAACATAACGCAACCCAATGTGCAAGAATATGCATGTTAAATGCACATGAGGGCACATAAAATTCTGATATGTTGTGATGAGTTTTTATAGCGGAGTTCTGGCCTATTTTGCAACTTTAGTGATTCCTGGAGTGCTCGCTATGCTGATAAACAGTTGGGCATTTTCGATTTTTTTCAGAGGTCCCTTACCTTATTTTCAGGGCATTTTTGATTGTACTTCCTCCTTCTCCCCCCTCTGTGGCCACGCTCAGACAGCGTTTTTAAAAGTAAGATTTTGACTAAAATCCAATACTATACATCTTGTAAGTATGAGAATAGCAGTTCTGTAAAGGGTGATGGATTAGTATTATAGGGGTATTTTTAGTTAAAAAAGGTATTTGAGGCCGGAACTCCGCTTTAAGTGCAGTATGCTTTGAAAGGATCCTTGGGCCCTGTTCAAACTAGTGTGATTTCTATTGCATCTGCAATAGAAATCACAGTATTCTCTATGGTGCCCGTTCACATCAATACAACATGGTACTGTGTGATTTTTGAAAAGGTGCTGGACGGTGCTTCTTTTAGTGACTTTAATGGGAATGCATGGAAAGTGCATGGAAAATGCAAGTTAATATGCTTGTATATGCATCTTTATTGCATTTTTGGTAGAGTTTTGTGTATCAAATCCAGTTTCCTTCTTCAACATAAAGAATGCATAAAAAAAAGCTTTAAAAATGCATGTAAAAACACACTGGAAATCACAGGATTATGCAGCAGAACAAATGAACGCTAGGTGAAATCCAAGCAGATCAAGTAAGGACCTGAAACAAACTTGTCAGCTCAGCGTAATGTTTGCATTTTGATTCAGGTCATTATGGATCTGTTTGGACCCCATGTTATTTTTTCCATCATATAAATTTTTATTGAAAAAATGTTAAAAAAGTACAGCAATGTGATTAAATATCAAACATAGTGCAGTATCACACTGGAAATACAATATATCCAGAAACTCGCGGCAGCAAGAATAACTCGTAAAGATTAAAACAGGAAGAAGAAAAAAAAGTTAATAGTAACAACTGACTGAATGCCACAGTTGCGATGTAACAAAAACCTATCATTAGTGTATGTGGTCTAGTTGTGGCAACAGGACTAGCCGGACCTTAAGTTTCCCTATAAAACATAAAGGGGTGGGGGCCCCCAAACTCAGTTCATACGGCTCCATTGGCTCCCGTCAAGTGTTAGCATGTTTTGTTTAGGTTAGTCAGTTATAAGAGGGTGAGAGGGGGATCTGTCAACGGTCAGTTACATATATTTCAAGGGTATATATTTCGTCTTCAGAGGTAGTTGATGCGGTGGTCTGTCCAGTGTGTTTTAGTCAGAAGAAAAATGTGTATGTAGATACAAACATAGCAAGAGGAAAGGAAAGTGGGGAAGGGAAGAGAAGAAAGCAGGAACGAGGAGAAAGGGAGTGGAGTTTGGACGTTAGTGTGAGGGGGAGCAGTCCGGGAGGGGGGGGGGACCCACGTTTTTGATCTGTTTCAGATGCTTAGCTTATTCCAGTACCTGCTTTTGACCCTGTAAATCAACTGATCATCATCTGACCTCTTTGGTACTGTATTTGGTTCTGATATTTGGGATGGTTCTGCAATTGCTGTGCTTGGCCCCATAGTACCTTGCTGCTCATCTGGTACTGATCTTAGCTCATCTATTCATTACCTCTACTAACCTGGCATTCCCCACCACTGAAGAAAGAGAACCTTGTTCTGACTTGATAATCTGCCAATTAAAAACTGGGAGCACCCTGGTATGGATTAAATATATAAGGCTTCCAACCTGAGAAATCATCCGACGCTAAACTATTGTCCTCCCTTCATTACTGGTAAATGCAGAACAAGTAGAGTTTTGTAGTTGGCATGTGTAAGCTTCTCCATATGGTTTTTCTTTTATACCAAGTTGTGAATTTGTTGCAAAAATTTGCCCCTGCCCTGACTTACTAGTTTGTCATCCTCTATCTTCTTAAAATATGATAAATATATTGTTACCAGCCACATAGGACTTTCCTGAAAGATCGCTGCTATAGGTGTAAAGCACTGCAGTGATCATCATGCCTGAACTCCAGACTTTTCTCACTGTCAAAGAGGATTAAAAATCCCTCTTTCCCCCAGCAATGGTAGTCATCTCATTTCCTTGCATCAGTCCCTTCACTGATTAATTTTAATAATGATGGCAGGAGATATCATTTCTGGTAGGAAAAGCATATAAACAAAGAGATTTTTTTTTTAATACTATAGTTTTGTAGGTACTATTAACACAGACACACAAACACACACACACACACACACACAAACACACACACACAATCTATTTCTCTGAATCAAAGACAAACACTTCAATCTACACAGCGATAAAAAAGGGCCAATATTGTGCAAGGGGATGAAATTAGCATAACTTGCTTCAGCTTCTAACCTCTCAGATATAATTAAAAAGCCTTTGTAGTCTCCGGCATCTTATGCAATTACAGTGAAATTTGGATATATGATTCAAATTAACTAATCTGCCAGCTAAAAGTCAGATTTGCATTCTAGAAGAATAAGAAGAAAACAAAATGATAAAGATCAGAAAATATTGCAGTTACTAGTGCATACACAAAACATATAAATAGGCCCCAGATTCAGAAGAAGGTGACCTCCTAATGTTAATATTAACACTTCAGGTACAGTGTGTCAAAAGTGTGATCTGACGGACCTATTCTCCCTAGAAAACACAGGCCCTCTGCAACCTATAGACCCCAGTCAGCCCCCACTCAGCAGAGTTAGTTACACTGGTGGGATGTGGTGGCATCACTTATTTTTATTCTTATTCTAGCTACCTCTATCACATGGCTACGGGGAAAGGGGTCAAGTGATGAAACAATAGCCTAGAATTCTCTGCTGTAAAAGAACACCAGGCTAGGGTAATTAAATAGTAACCCCATTTCCCGCTGTAAAACAGTTTCCTCAATCCAGTGGCCCATGCTTTAACTAGTCAAACTGTACTGCTATTGTCAGTCTTACACCAATACCAGGTCTCCACTAACCACTAGTGGGTAGAGACCTGTCCACAGACAACCAATTTTGAGGAGACCTGTCCCCTTATTACCATGGTGTCCGTTCTGTTCTGGCTACATGTTTGTCCCTGGCATGTATGTAGCTCAACATACAGTTTAAACCTTGAATCCTAAAATAACCAGAATGTCTATAACTTTGGGTCTTTATTACAATGAACAGATGGTGGTCATATAAGAATAGGATGCACACGGATACAGTGAAACTAGAAATAAACAAATTAATTAACATATAATAAGTACATGAACATAAACCCATAAACAAATGCCCACTGGATATACAGTTAACAGTCTTTAAGCACACCGTGTTTCCCCGAAAATAAGACCGGGTCTTATATTAATTTTGGCTACACAAAACACACTAGGGCTTATTTTCAGGGGATGTCTTATTTATTTATGGTATGTAAAAAGACAATCTTAAAGGGATTGTAATCCTAAAATAAATAAATATCCTGATCCTTTAAAGCATGGTAGACAGCACAGTGCTTGTGTTGTATCATTTAGCCCTCTTTATGTTCTAAAAAAACCTGGAATAAAATAATAAAAAAAGTTCTCTCCCCCTCTCTCCCTGTCAGCTCAGGAGTCAGCATTATGACATTCTGTAATCCCAAAAATAAACCTTGGATAAAGTCATTGTAAAAATATGTAATCGATTTTGTAAAAAGATTATGTAATGTGCAGTGTGTCTCCTTTTGTAACTTTATTGTGGAAAATACCTTATTTACAGCGCTGCTGGGCACTCACGTGACCCTCCGGAGCTCTACTTTCCCTCTCCGAATACTGCAGAAGGAGGGGATAAGATCAAGGATTTTATTAGGCTTATTTTTGGGGTAGGGCTTATATTGCAGCCATCCCTGAAAATCATGCTAGGTCTTATTTTCGGGGTAGGGCTTATTTTCATGGAAACAGGGTACCAGTGATGCTGCCTCAGAAGGATAAGGATTTCTTCGGAAACATGTGGTGTATACTTAGCTGACTCCCATGCGGTGTGTTCTAATGGATAATGTAAAAATAACTTTCAGTAGGAGGTGGAGCTAGTTACCAGTGATATAATAGGAAATGTGTAATACCATAGAATACTGTCCATCAGTAGTCTTTTGTTAGAGTGGCATCTTGTGGTATTTCAAGTCCAAAGGATATTATTTTTTCCTTATGGGCTAAAAGCATGACAGTGTCCACTGACCACCAATCCAACGGAGAACTGCCCATTGATACCAGTGTAAAGAAGACCTGTCTAATGACCACTAATGCTAAGGGGTGGTTGCACTTTTTGGAGGACATTTCCATTGATGTAGGGGGCTTTTAATAGAGACAAGGGCTTCCACTGTCCACCAATTAATTAAAAAAATAAAAGGGCCATTAGGAAAGCTGCTTTACTGCCTACCATTGGAAAATGGCTGAACAAAAAAAAAAGGGGGGGGGTAGGCTACCAGTCCAATAATAGGCAGAGAATGTAAAGCTGAGTGATACATTTGCAGCTCAACACCAGCTTTAAAGGGCTTGGTATTAGGTATGCAAAATGCCTAGTGCCACAAAGAAATCACAAGGCTATTCGGAACACAAGTAGAATCCATAAAATGTTGCATTGTGACCCTGTGATATCTAGTTATGTTCCTGTATAGAAAAGTGCCAAAAAGAAAGTGCATTGTAGTTTAGTGTAAGAATTCCTAATTATATACTTTATATAACTGAAGGGATGGAAATCTTAGCAGTATTTAGTAGCTGAAGCCCAGTCTAAGACCTTTGAATCAATCAGGGCTCTGTTACTTTTAAACATTTCTGTCAGTGTAACTCAGTGAACATGCTTAGAAGAAGGGAAGAGAACAGGGATGACCTGATTGTCCAGCAACAGTCTGGTGTGGGTAATGGAGCGGCCACATTAAACCACTGCAGTGTGTTCTTCAGGTCGATCGCTGCTATGCAGTTTGGCATGGGTACTTACTGTACAAGACCTGCTGATGAGAACTGTAAACCCTCTTAAAGGCGGGACAATTTAAATAAATGCATTTTAAAAATGTATTTATTGGCTATCCTTGTGTTCAGATTTTACAAATCAAAATTGTCCTTATCATTCTTTTCTATTTTACATAAATGTATGCAGTACATTTTTCTGTCATTTGAACACATTCACTGTAGATATTATGATGCAGCAGTTGATGCTTTTGTTGCATTAACAAAGGATTTATGAATAGCAGTTGATCTGTTATGATGGAGCCTTCCCAGCCTTATCGATTTATCTACCTTCAGGGTTACAAATTAATTAAGTCAGCATTATTAGTACTGCCAGCAAAGCTGCATGGCATTAGCATATCACACCATTTCTCTCACAGATGACAGGCTCCCCTTGTGATGTGCTGCCTTACATAAAAAAAAAACTGATTCATAATGAAGCCATAATCAGGTAAGTGCATCACTTTATCTGGCAGCGTGACATCCAGATAGAGGAAATCCTTACTGCATGTGTACATAATGACAAAGTTCTTCTGATATTAAGAATGCTGAAAACTATAAAGGACAGACGAATTAGGGGTACCTTCCTGACAATTATTATAAGGCTTTACATAGATGGCTACCAGACAAAGGGGTCAATATACAAGGATAATTGCATAGGGTACCGCTGTGTGAAATATCAATAGACTCTACTTGATAATAATTGTTAAGCTCCGTGAGATGTCCATCAAGGAAAGCAGAAAAATGAGCCCTCTAAGGAAGATGTAAGACACCAGTTTATGAGCAATAGAGGCTTTCAATAGTTAAAGTCCATCTTCAAGAAAGGAAAAATGCTCCCTTGCAGTGGGGCTGGCCCGTCACTGCACAGGTTGAATGTTCGTTTAGGTCTAGGGGAAGACAAAAAGATTTACATAACCAATCCTCTGCTCTCCATGCAGGTGGCACTTTCCTCTTTTCCCCTCCACTCTCATAATGGACTGTCCCTTGGCATCCTCACATGCAATGAAAGGCTATGGGCTCTTCATCGGACTTGATGGCGTCAGAGGACCTCTAGATGTAAACAAGCATTTAACTTTTGCAGTGGAGGCAAGAAACATTTTCCCTTTTACTGGAATTCAGTTGTGATATTTATGTGAACCAGAAACTGTTTTGAAAAAAATATTAGGATAAAATAACAAATGCAGGTAAAATAACCCCTATATATCTTAGTGAATTGAGACTGGTAGTTCCCAACAGTATAGCCACAGGCAGTATGGTAGTAAATGTTATTGGCCTGCGGGTCCTTGGAAAGCCACCCCTTACCTAAGTTCAAGAATCCCTATCGCTATTATCATCACAACAGCAACTAAAAAGGGAACTATGGCATCCTAAATATTTTATATGGAACATAACATTTCTCATATGTTTGAAATAGAATAATCTTATCAGTGTGCAATAATGTATAAAAACGGTCTAAGTGCACGTATAGCGATTTTAATTCTGTTATCTCATTGCTCTGTAGCAATGATTGCTATAGGCCAGGTGACCTACGTGTCCTATACTCCACATAATGAGTAAATATATATATATCGTTCACGGTCACCTGGAAATTGCCAGTGGCAACTTCATTATTGCCCCAGTGCACAAACAAATCTATAATAGCTCAACTTGCCCTTAGAGGGTATAAAATTCCTCAATAATGGTGCTGTAGAGAAATAAACCAGAAAGTTATATTATCAAGTAAATATCTATAAATCATATGTCAATTAAATATGTCATATTCTTCAAACCTCATAGATAAACACCTTTTATGTAACCTCTAGCACACAGGATAGTGCAATGGCATTGATCAGACACTTATAATCCATAGTTTCTTGACTATAATCTATCCAAAAATGTCAATAAAGGTGGAATATCCATCAGAGTTATTTTTCTGTATTTTCTCTTTATGACACAATCTTCACCATACACTGAAGTAACTGTAAATGAGGCATTTGCACTTCAGTCCTTATAAAACACTGATTTACATATCTTCCAGTGTGTTTTATGGATCAACATCCACTTCAGGGAATTGATTGCGCAAATGCTATTATATGACATAAGATCTCATATAAAACATTGAATATTGGAACAGTATCTCTAAATGCCATTTTCACAGGTTTAAACAAAGTGAATGTATTCATACTTTATTAAAAACATAATTATCACAAGAACCAAGGTTTCCATAGTAGACTTCAGGTGTCAGAATTTTATACTTTCCTAAAAGCTATTAGCCATGCCACAAGTGTTAATTAGAATCTAAATGATGAATATTAGTAGAAAGTATGACATATATGGGTAAAAGGTCCTATATCTGCGAGAGCAATGTAAGGAAGATGGAATAGTTGAAGGAACTCATCTACGCCCCCACTTGAATCTCATAGGTTGCATCTGTAAGACTATATACATTTATTCAGGGCTTTTATTTTCTCAGAGAATAGGTGCAAGAACTCAACCACATCCCCAGCCAAACCATATCAAACGGTGGGTGTGACCAAATTGCACAGTGGTGGATCTAAAAGAAGCAATAAATACCAGGAGTTCATTATGTGCAGCATTCAGGGTGAGCTGTACAGAGTGCAGGGTTGAGGAGTGCACTACATTCAGAGGGTAGGGTTTAGGGGTGTGCTATGCACAGTATGCAGGGCTCAGCGCTCTTTCACAGGCTGTCAACATGTCTCTTCCACTGCTCCCCTTTAGTGCGAGGGCATCATAAAAGGACCTGACAGGCCAGATTCAGCCACTGGACCTTTTGCTTGACACATATGATTTAAAATTATACAAGGAGCACAAGTGAAGCTTCTAATTTTTTCTTTACTACATTATTGACTTTAGGGCACTAAATTTGGTCTACTGGGCACCATTTAGTTTACCTAAACTGAAAGATGAAGTCAAGGTAAATAAACAGATGTAAAGTCACATATACACAGCTGTTCCACACAGCACAGGCCTATCTGGTAAGGACATGATCTTAAAGTAGAACTATAGGCAAAACTTTTTTTTTCATTGTGGATAGAGTACAGAAGGGTTATAACCCCAGTCAATTTTTTTTTTGGCATCTCTTCCCATTGCAGAGATTTCTCTTCACTTCCTGTTCCACAGCCAAAAAGAAAGTGGGAGATATCCCTGCAAATTCAGGGAATTCATTGGGTCCACCAGGTCACCAGAACTAGTGTTTCTATTGGAAGATTTTCCCTCTATTATTTTTGGAACAGTCCAAAATGTAGGATTTTCTTTCACGTTCACTTTCAATGATAATGCTAAACAGAACAAATAGAGAGGGTAATAACATCAGATTAGAATATCCTCAGAAGTTTTAGTGGATAAAATTAAATCAGCATTTCCATAAAGCTGGTCAGCAGAGGGAAGCATGAAGTGTTCTAGAATTTGCTGGAAGAAGGCTGCGCTGACTTTGGACTTGATAAAACACGGAGGACCAACACCAGCAGATGACATGGCTCCCCAAATCATCACTTACTGTGGAAATTTTGCATTTCATTTGGAAATCAAGGTCCCAGGGTCTAAAGAAAGAGTGGAGAGGCACAGAATCCAAGTTGCATGAGGCCCAGTGTGAAGTTTTCAAAGTCTGTGATGATTTGTTGGTCCACTGTGTTTTATCAAGTACAAAGTCAGCACTGCCCTCTACCAGGAAATTCGAAAGTACTTCATGCTTCCCTCTGCTGACCAGCTTTATGGAAATGCTGATTTCATTTTCCAGCAGTAGTTGGCACCTGCCCACACTGCCAAAATGATCATGGTATCACTGTGCTTGATTGGCTAGAAAACTCTACTGACCTAAATCCCACAGAGAATTTGTGTGATATTGTCAAGACGAAGATGAAAGACACCGGACCCAACAATGCAGACAAGCAGAAGACTCCTATCAAAGCAACCTGGGCTTCCATGACAACTCAGCAGTGCCACAGGCTCATTGCCTCAATCCCACGCCGCATTGATGCAGTAATTCTTGCAAAAGGAGCCCCGACCAGGTATTGAGTGCATACTATACTATACACGGACATACTTTTCAGTAAGCCAATATTTCTGTATTAAAAATCCTTTTTTTATTGGTCTTATGTAATATTCTAATTTTCTGAGATACTGAATTTGGGGTTTTCACTAGCTGTGAGCCATAATCATAACCAAAAGAAAAAAAAATGCTTGAAATATATCACTCTGTGTTTAATGCATCTATATAAAAAATTTCACTTTTTGAATTGAATCACCAAAATAAATACACCTGTATATAATACATTTGGGTATCGCGTTCCATGACTGAGTAATTGTCGGTCAAATGACCACAACACATATCATATATACCGACTAGAAACCAAGTGGTTAAGCAAGGCTTTCATAAGGCATCTGAGTGGGACTGCAGCCTTTTGCTATTCATTTTGTGATATGCACCCTTCTCAAGGCAACATGGCTTTGCATGCAATGCATCCTGTAGGCCACAATGATGATGGAGTAAGGATGTTAATATTTTCTTTCTGGAAGATCAAAGTTCACATAATTAGGCATTAGGGTGAGCAGGGATGAGATCCATGGCCTGCAGAACTACAAGCTGGTGATTCTGTGGTTTCCTTATTCCGAGTTACTGCCAGAACACAGTATTCTTTCTATACTATTGAAAATACTCCCTATAAGGCAGCTAAGGAATTTGCAAGATTAGTGCTGTGAATGATATCACAGAAAGGGTGTTAAATGATAAATTGCATTTCGTATACGCAGGTTCCTTTTATCTCTAAAGCTTTGTATTATCTGTCCTACATATACAGAATGTGGAATGAAGATGACTTCCTAATTGGTATTCCTTACGAGATCAAGGTTTTTGGGCAGTGTTCATTGTATTTGTAACCAATCTCATTCCCAAGGTAACTAAAATCCCAACTTTCTCCTTTATAGACTCGGCTCTGCAAGCTTGTGTCTATTGTCCAAGCAGCTAAAGCACACTGCAACAGTATGGGCACCGCATATAAATCTCATCCACGGTTTGTAACCTTCATAAAGGGAGGTGGTAAAGTTGAAACTGCGCTGTGCAGTCATTCTGAGGGAATGAGAAGTGATAGTGATAGATTTTTAATATCTCCTTAGGGTAGTACTTTTATCGAGCAAGAAAATGTTATTGGGTAAGATCACTTAGTTTTATTGGAAACACAGCTATTCTGCCGTTACAGAGGAAAAGCATGCTCATCACTAATCAGGGAGGAGGAATTCCATCCATCTGCTGCAGTCTAACTGACAGATGTAGATACTATCGTTTAAAGAGAAATGTATTTTTATATCACACTGTTGCTAGCACCATTTCTTCTTAGAAGGAGTGTTTCTAGTAATAGCTACCAGGGTGCTGATTTTATTTTTTTTGTGGGGTCTGGGGGTTGCCAAATAGCTACTATGTGAAATACTACAGAGATGAAGTAAATAACTTTCGTGTGCACTGGGGGCAGGCAGTTGAGTACTACTGGGACCCTACCACTGAGGGGTGTAACTACTGTGTGTGATTTTATGAGAGGTATTAGGAATGTTGTTAAAGCCCAACTCCAGGAAAATGTAAAAATAATCAAGACAGTGTTTAACCACTTCAATACAGGGCAATTTCACCCCCTTCCTGCCCAGGCCAATTTCCACATTTTAGCGCTGTTGCATTTTGAATGACAATTGCGCGGTCATGCAACACTGTACCTAAACCAAATTTATGTAATTCCCCCCCACAAATAGAGCTTTCTTTTGGTGGTATTTGATCACCGCAAGGTTTTTTTCTTCTTTGCTAAACAAATACAATTTTGTAAATAAATATGTTTTTTTCCTGCACTTATGAGCGCTGATGAGACTGCACTGATAGGCACTGATGAGGAGGCACTGATGGGGTGGCACTGATGGGGTGGCACTGATGGGTGGCACTGATATGCGGCACTGATGGGCGGCACTGATAGGCGGCACTAATAGATAGCACTGATATGCAGCATTGGTGGGCACTGATAGGCGGCACTGCTGGGCACTGATAGGTGGCATTGATGGGCACTGATAGGTGGCACTGATTGGCACTAATGGGCACTGATAGGCAGCACTGACGGGCGGCACTAATGGGCACTAATGGGCACTGATAGGCGGCACTGGTGGGCAATAATGGGCACTGGTGGGTGGCACTGATAGATGGCAATGATGGGCACTGGTGAGCAGCACTGATGGGGAGGGCACTGGTGGGCAGCACTGATGGGGAGGGCAATGGGGGGCTCCCTGAGCCCTGATTGCCATCCCTGGTGGCCATAGTGGGCATCCCTGGGGTCATGGGTGGGCATCCCTGGGGCCATGGGTGGGCATCCCTGGTGGTTCTAATGGCACCCCCCCAGAGGGTCTGCACTGGTAATCAATGATCTGATTACCAGTGCCGACCCCCCCGTCAGGAGACCTGCAGATCGGCGCTCCTTTACTCGTGCCTGTCAGGCACGTTCTAAGGAAAGCAGATCAACGGCTCTTCCTGTTTACTACGTGACCAGCCGTGATTGGACATGGCTGGTCACACGGTAAAGAGCCTACCGAGATTGGAGATGCGGGGAGTCAGACTGACACGACGCATCACCGGTCGCCGCTCTGCGCGGTCATATGACGTACGGTCAGGATAATGCAACCACATTCCCGCCGTCATACGCCTATAGGGCGGACGGGAAGTGGTTAAAATAAAAAAGCAGCTCTGGCTGCAGTATTCACCTGCTCACTGGAACTGCCTCTCAGGGTAGTCCCATTTTCACACTAGATGTCCTCAGTCTTCTAGTTTGAATGACACCCAGCTTCATTCAGCATGGAAACCTGAGGGCATGCAGTGAATGCAGGGCCTCACTGACCTGCTGCCTGAGGAGGGGCATTATTATGGCGCTCAATGATGCAAAGAGTGCCACTGATGTTATTGTATTACCAATGCTCTCTTTATCATTAAGAACTGCTAACCTCTGGGAGAAGATCAGTTGAGGACATAGCAAACCATGTGACCGGCCTGAAGATTCTCTTTGTAATAAAGCCTTATCCCCATGCTCCTCCTAGTGGATCAGGGTGGATAAGATCAAGAGCAATAAAAAAAAGAAGCATGGAAGATGATGACGGTGGATATGAGCAACATGTCTTCCCACAGGGAGTATAAGTTGCCTGTCTTCATGACATGAACATGGTCACAAATTCTTCTTTACTATTGTCATTTTTTTTTTTCAAACTTCCACAGCTACAACATAGTTAATAGATAGCTCCTTGTGCAACAATTGACAAAATGCTGTGGCCTACACTTCTCACCTTTGGGCAATCAGCAATCCTTGTCTGTTGACATACTCCAATAGGTGCCCAAGATCTTGCATGGGTCCATTCTGTTGAAGCCCTGGTAGGGCTGTTGTAGTATGATAAATTCTTTCTGCATTATTTCATCTGAGCATGGTCTGTATAAACACTTTGGGCATATTTGTAAAGCACTGAATCTGGCATTCGCCAAACATTTAATCTTCCAGATGGATGCATTTAAAATTATAGTGTGGTACTACCTGTGAAAGCTGTATTCAGTGCTTTATAAATATGTGTTCCGAAAGTTATTCTATCCATTAGCCCTAATCACAAAGCTGGAGATGTGATTTCACCTGAATTGAATGTATTGTAAATATATAAGGCAAAGTTGTTGTTTCAGATAACATATCTCTCAAGAGGTGGTTTCTGTACTTCTGCTTACTACAACAGGCAATTTATCAGAACAGCTTGGAGTTTAAAAAAAATAACTCACAGTATGTAGTTTTCAAAAATATGATTTTTTTTGAAAACTTTTAGCAGACAGGCAGCACTCACCACATTAAATGAGATTGCTCAAAAAAAAGTATATTCAATTGTTTGTATTGCTATTACAAGGCTAATGTAAAATTAAAGGCTATACTTTGATCATAGATTTCCTTTAATAAAAGCTGCATATTTAAAACCACTGGAAACGACTTTTAAAAGTGCATTAACATGTTAAAGCTTCTATGAATTGTTAATGATTAAAGTTAGATCTACTTTAATCTATATAATAATAGCAACACCCCTCTGAGAATGTATCATACATTCTAAAGCATGAAGGGGTAGTGTCAGGTAGAAAAAACAAAATTAAAGTGGTCCTAAAGCCTTAACATTTTTTAACTTAATGCATTTTTTACATTAAGTGAAAAAATGTTTAGGTAAAAGTATTGCACCCACCTGTATACTTATGTTTCTTGATCCTGCGCTGTGCCTGTCTGCAGCATCAACTCACTTCCTGGTCTTACAGGCTTTGTTGAGGTAACAAAAGCCATTGGTTCCTGCAGCTGTCAGTCAAACCCTGTGATGAGGGAGTGGGGGTGAGGCCAGGCCACACTGTCTATCTATTTGGACACAGGCAATGCAGCTCAGGATCGAGCCTGCATGTGTGCCACATTAGGTGGCAAACCAAGAAGAGGAGAAGCCAGGAATGCCACTGGGGGACCTGAGAAGAGGAGGATCGGGGCCCCTCTGTGCCATTCCATTGCACAGAGCAGGTAAATATAAAACTGTTAGTTATTTTTTACATGTTTTTTTTTAAAAAAAAACCTTGCATTTACAATCACTTTAACCTACAATTTCTCACAGCAGGTGATATTATCTAGGACTAAACTGACAGCCTTCTACGGCCTAGTACAAGTAAATAAGTAAGAAGCTGGAAATAAATGGCACCATCATTTTTCTTTCATATATCAGCTACAGAAATCTCTCCCTGTGGGGTGGATTTACTAAAGGCACATAGGTTGCAAGGGAATTTGTCCCAGAGCTTAGTGAACGAGGTGAAGTTCTGCTGACTTCCATCACCCAATCACATGCCAGCAAAAATGCTGTTTTTCTATATTCCAAGCACTTGTATGCTCATACATATTAATTGGGTTTTCTCTCTCTGTGCCAGTTTAAAGGTGACACCTTCTGAATACCTACACGTGTTTCGATCTGGATGGTGACACCATGCAGTTGTGAAATGGTGAATAGAGGATAAGCTGCATAGCTGTAACCAGCAGGTGATAAAACAGGATTAATGATATGCTGCGTCTATCCAGGTGTGATGAGTTGCTGTGTGTAGGTGGTAGGACACTAAAGGCCCATACACACGTACCGATTGTCGGACGTAAATATTTGGCCAACGTCCGATCGGCCGATTGTCGGCTAGTTAGTATGATGCTTCCGACAACCGACTGCGACTTTTCGGCCGAACAAAATCTGGTCTGCATGCTATAAAATTTTTGTTGGCCAACACCAGAATGGCCGATTATTCGTCAGTAAGTACAGATTTAGGCCAACAAAAGCCAGATGAGCAAGACTGGGCATGCTCAGAGAAGAAAAAACACACGGAAAGTTAACCATCACATGACATCACTTCTGAAGTTGGTTGTTGTTGGCCGACAAAATTCGTTTGCAGTCTTGAGCACTTTTCAACCAACACGACAGCACTGGACAAAAGACGGCCGATCGTTCGGCCGACAATCGGTGCGTGTGTACGGGGCTTTAGACTAGAATATTTTGCAACTGAACCCACCTGGGGGACAAAGCCTGCTGCTTTTATTTGTCATGTTGGCAGTCATCTGGTTTATCTGTCTGTTTTGCTTGCTAAAAAGCCATGAATGCTGACATTATTTTTTTCAACATGGCCTTGAGTCTAATCTGCGGGATATGGATTTCCTGGATCCAAGCACCAATCTGTGCACGGTGCAGAATCATGTTATAAAAGATTGAAATACTTCCCTAAAAGTCCAGCATTTTAGATATAGTAGACTTTAATTTCAATCTGTAGCCAGTTATAATTTTCGAAACCTTCTAAAGATTTAAATGTTGCTTCCCAATAATCATTGCAGCCACTCCAGGTAAGACTTAGGATTCTACTCTACAATGTTTTCACTCAAGATTTGCAAAACTTTCATCCAAGATTTGCGTATTTTTTTCTGCTCGAATTTTAGGTGAAAGATGGGTGACACTTGTGTGAAAGTTGAGTGAAAATATTTACAAGTAGACCCTTTAAAATTGAAAAAAATGATTGTGTGTTGCGGTGACACATGTGTTCCTGCACCACAATAGTGTGAATGGTAGCTAGCCAGTCATATTTAATAAAAAGCTCCTTAATCTAGTTTTTATATCTTAGTTCTTGCAGTGGAAATTCTACTTTGTTGCAGTCAAGAATGAGAAGGCTTAATCGGAAAAGAGTGTTTGAGATTTATATAAGAACTGATTATGAATAAGTTTATAGTGTCCTGCACAGGATTGTCTAAATTCATGATATAAATCTTACAATGGCTGCAGGAACAAATTATACATTTCTAGAAATGCACTGAACTCTCATTGATGAGTCAGATCTGTGAAGGTGATTAAAGCACAACTAAATTAAAGAATAAAAATGTAATATCATAAAGCTTTCCAGTCCTTGATGTGATCCTGCCAGTAACATACTTCCTTTCCTAAGGTGACTCTATTCATACCTTAGCAGCATTGTCACCCTAGACTGTAGTACAAAACTCAAGGCTGCACTCTGATGACATCAATCGTTCAGCTTATTCTAAGCTGCACAGTCTCCTGCCTTGGCCATGCCCAGCTGACGCGTTTTACCCACATTGGGCTTAGACACAGCAATACAGAGCATATCAACTTCAACCATGCTACCAAATAACACAAGCTCACAAGATTTTTGGCAGTATACAGAACAGGTATTTTGTGCACTTATCGAACATACAGTATATAACAATTACTTTCAGTTGTATTTTTAAAAGGCCAAAAGCAATCAAGTTACATTTTAACTAATTATATTGTTTTGCCAATAAAAAAATTGCTGTTGGTTATATTGCAGTCTTGTGAAACTGTAGGAGTTGCTTTAACCACTTACCCACTGAGCACTTAAACCCCCTTCCTAACCAGACCAATTTTCAGCTTTCAGTGCTCTCACATTTTGAATAACAGTTACTCAAATAGAGTTTTCTTTTGGTGGTATTTAATCATCATTGGGTTTTTTTTATTTTTTGTGATATAAATAAAAACAAGAACTAAAATTTTGTAAAAAAATACATTTTCTCCCGTTTTAACCACTTAAGCCCCGGAAGATTTTACCCCCATTCCGACCAGGGGGTATTTTGCGATTCGGCACTGCGTGACTTTAACGGACAATTGCGCAGTCGTGCGACGCTGTACCTAAATGAATTTGGCGTCCTTTTTTTCCCACAAACAGAGCTTTCTTTTGGTGGTATTTGATCACCTGTGCGATTTTTTGATCACGCGCTATAAACAAAAAAAGAGCGTAAATTTTGCAAAAATAGCAATATTTTTCACATTTTTTTATATGAAATTCCCCCAAAAAAAAAATGTAAAAATCAAAATTTTTTAACATTTTCGGCCAATTTGTTTTATGCTACCTATGTTTGGTAAAAAAAATTGCAAAAAGCATATTTTGATTGGTTTGCGCAAAAGTTATCGCGTTTACTAACAAAGGGAAAGATTTTTGTCATTTTTGTTGTTTTTTTTTTTAACGCGTAATGGCGGCGATCTGCGATTTTTTTTGCGGTACTGCGACATTGCGGCGGACAGATCGGACCCTTGACTGACATTTTTGACACTTTTGGGGTTACCAGTGACATTTCTACAGTAATCAGTGCTATATATATGCACTGTTACTGTAAAAATACACTGGTAGTGAAGGGGTTAACTTTATTTGGGAGGGAGGGGCTGTGTGTGTCCCTAGGGGCGTGCTTTCTACTGTGATTGGCTGTGGCTTGAGCTGTAAGGACATTGATCAACGAATCTACATAGTAGATCCATGTGATCAGTGTCTTTACAGCGAGGAGAATGACAGGTGGCTTGTTTACACAAGCTGCCTGACATTCTCCCTCTCCCCCGCCGATCGCCGAGTGGCCGGCAGACATCGGGTCCGCTGGTCACATGCGCGGGGGGGGGTCCGTGACCACGCGGGAGCCTCCGGGGGCGCGCGCTTGCTCCCTAGACCCTCACAAGCAAGCAACGTAGCCCTACGTTAGTTTGCCTGTGAGGGGCTGACTGCCGACGTAGATAGTCGTGCGGCGGTCGGCAAGTGGTTAAAATGTTGCATATTTATTGCATTTTCTTCATAAATTGTGGCCAAAAGTTATACTGCCACATATCTTTGATAAAAAATAACCCAAATAAGTACCGGTATATATTATTTGGTCTTTGTAAAGATTATAGAGTCTACAAGCTATGGCGCCAATCATTGAAAATGTTATCATTACCCGATGTACTGATGGCCTATTTCATTACTTGAGACCATAACAAGCCAGTAAAGTACAAATACCCCCCAAATGACCCATTTTTGAAAAGCAGACATACCAAGGTATTTAGTAAAAGGCATGGTGAGTTTTTTGAAGTTGTAATTTTTTCCACAATTTTTTGCAAAATGAAGCGCGATTCTGGGAGGACGTCATAAGCCCAGAATAAGCCAACCGCTCTGTAGCCGTCATTCGGCAAGTGGTTAAGATGAATAAAAGTGCTGTCACAGGGATGTGTTGGACTTCTGCAGAGAGACAACTGCTTACACACAGAGAGCAAGAGTCCTACTCTGTAGCATGCTGGCAAGAGAAAGGCCTCTATGCAATGCAAACTGATCATAGCTAGTAAGAAGGGGTGACAGGGTTCCTTACAAAGCTTCCTAAAAACATCACAGCATCCTGCCTCAGTACTAAGCGATTTTTCACCCTGCCCACTCACTTTCTATCATTCCACTGGTACCTTCCTCCACTTAACAATCACAGTCCCTACATTGCATTCCCGTTATTAAGGTGTGGCTGTATCTTCCTGCTTCTTGCAGCCAACCCCTTGATTATGCTCCATGGCACATGCACGTCACCAGGGTGTTGGCTGCAAGGAACCAGAAGAGACACTAGTCGTCCTCCTCCCCTTGCCCTTTGCAATGATGTAAGCAAAGAAGATAGAGGCACAAGACCAAGAGGACAGTCAGCTTTGGTGCAAAACAGAGAAAGAGTTCTGCTTTTAGTCATCCCCACACTACCCAAAAAGAAAACATTTGGCTAATGTAAAAAGCTGCAGTGAAATGAATGAAGCTGATTAAGGGACTGTGTTGAAGGGCTTAGGTCTTGAATCAATACATCAGTTTGAGATACTTCTAAGACTATTCACTAATCATTGACGGGTGAATTTGTCCTGCAGTTCACCTCACTCTGGTTGGCATTTGATCTGCTTTAAGAGGGATTTGCATTCCCATAGACTTTTGTTGGAATGCAAAACTTCTTTGATGTGATCAAATGTTTGTCGACACAGGCCTTACTAATGCAAAGAGACATTTTAAATCATTTTCCTTGCCCAGGATTGGTTGAAAACAATGCAGCTGTGTTCAGACCCATAGTTTAAAAAAAAAAACACTCGTATATGCGTTTTTTACGGCCATGTGAATTAAGCCTTATTCAGATCTGTAACACAGAATCCAAAAATCTGCATTTAAGA
The DNA here is from genome assembly GCF_965119305.1 of Pelophylax lessonae. Taxonomy (NCBI): domain Eukaryota; kingdom Metazoa; phylum Chordata; class Amphibia; order Anura; family Ranidae; genus Pelophylax; species Pelophylax lessonae. The sequence goes on along the minus strand of NC_138769.1, from coordinate 632,023,862 downwards.
ACGCGCTTACACATACTGTATACACGCATGTATACATGTATAAGCAAAGTCTTAACAAAGAGGAAAAATAAATTATTATGCACGCATAAGCAACTTTATTTGTCTTTACTTGTTTTAAAGCATCTATTTTACTGATCATTAGGCAGGAAACTTTTACCTAGAAAACACGTGTAATAACATCAGTAGATTTTTTACGGATGTGTAAATGAAGCCCTAAAGAAAGCATAAGATATTTTTTTATATACAGTATACTTTTATATAATATTTAATGTAATATCAATAACTACAAAGTTTTGTATGCCTAGGCAAGCTGTGGTAAATGTGGAAAAATTGGCATTACAGCATTGTGTAATAAACTGAGAAAATGCACTTTGTGAACACAAAATAGTCATAGGGTGGGACCTGCATGTATTTGCTTTTTCAATATATTTTTTCACCTACTGAAAAGTATACCATCGCTTTGTTTTCCTTGTCAATTACACTGGGTCACTATTGGACTGAGACATGAACTTCACAACTGTCAAGCTTCTGTTTTTACCAATTCTGTTGGCAAACCTCTTCTTTTTTTTTTCTGGACACCTGAGCAAGTTGCCTTTTATAAGGGTTTCTGTTTCGAATCTCAACCACGACACTACCTGCCTGGAGTTTGCATGTTCTCCCTGTGCCTGCGTGGGTTTCCTCTGGGTACTCAGGTTTCCTCCCACACTCCAAATACACGCTTGTAGGTTAATTGGATCCTGTCTAAATTGGCCCTACTATGTATGTATGAATGTGAGTTAGGGACCTTAGATTGTAAGCTCCTTGAGGGCAGGGACTGATGTGAATGTACAATATATATGTAAAGCGCTGCGTAAATTGACAGCGCTATATAAGCACCTTAAATAAATAAGAAATAAAATAACCTTCAATGACTGTCCTGAAATAGTTTTTGGAGGAAGCTTGCCTTTTTAAATAAAGACGAAAAATGTCTGTTGCTGAGGAATGCTGTCACTAAGGAAGAATCATCCTTCAGCACCATGGACAGCTGCACTAGCAAACAGCTACCCTTGCAGCTGGAATATTAGTTCTGTCATGGTCATGTTGGTGCTTTGGCTTCAACACTTTTTGAATTTCTGACAGCGAATAAATAAAGCAATAAAGAATTCTAACACTTTTATGGCACTCTAAATCTTTATCATCATGCATGTTCCAGGTATATTACTTTAAAATATTGAAACTAGAAATGGTTAGGCAACTCACATTGTTGCCATAGCTTTCTCATAACAGAGTCACTTTAAAGCAATATAGGTTTGTCAAGGACCATCTCAACATTTAACTGGACAGTGAAGGGCAAGCAACACATAAATCAACCTTGTGCTCTCCCCTCCTATCTGCCATTGGCCTGTTCAATCCAAATCCTACTATGCAGGGAAGTGCAAGAGGTCATTGTATCGACAGACTGAGGTACTATTTAATAATATATTTAAAGTGTACTTGTACTTTTAGTTCAATTAAATTTTATTAAACATTAATTTGCCTCCCCAGTCCCCCGTCAAGCTATATACTGTCCCTGCTCAAATGAGATCTTGACTGTGCAGCCTCCTCTGTGTAGTATGAACTCTTTATAGGACCAAATTGAGACCAAGGCATACATATGCAGTAAGCAAAAATTATGTACCATACATTATGTTACAAAAGTGCGCTAATAAATCAAGAGAACAAAAATGTCCATAGGTGTATTATCAAAGTGAATCAATAACTTCAAAAAGTCCTTTGATCCCAACGAAGGTGATTCCAAATAAACACAAAAATATGAACTGGTGAATAAGGATGTAAACGTGATGAAAAGATGAGTGATGAAACCACTTCCCGACAAACAGTCCGATTCGTGACTAAAACACAAAATACTGATGACACCCAGTGATAAGTGTGGACTCTTACCACATGTGAGAGAGATGAAAGCGTATATGCAAATCACATTGGCCAGGCTAGATGGTACCAGATCCCAACTGGAATGGATAGATCGTCAGCTTCTCGCTTAGGGGATTCTGAGGACTTCCAGGGGTGAGAATGCCACCAGGGGAATCATGCCAAGAAGAGAATGGGACTAATAGTGCATTACCTCCAAGATTTATTTAAACCAATTAGTCCCAGAAGCCGACTTGTTAGTGGAAACGCGTCGGAGGGAGCTAGCCGTGCTGCTACAGGTCCCGGATCGTTCTGCAGGCGTCCGTGACCACATTGTGTATATGCTGTATTTCGTCTGGATCTATGTAAGTGTCTTGCTAATTGGTTTAAATAAATCTTGGAGGTAATGCACTATTAGTCCCATTCTCTTCTTGGCATGATTCCCCTGGTGGCATTCTCACCCCTGGAAGTCCTCAGAATCCCCTAAGCGAGAAGCTGACGATCTATCCATTCCAGTTGGGATCTGGTTCCATCTAGCCTGGCCAATGTGATTTGCATATACGCTTTCATCTCTCTCACATGTGGTAAGAGTCCACACATATCACTGGGTGTCATCACTATTTTGTGTTTTAGTCACGAATCGGACTGTTTGTCGGGAAGTGGTTTCATCACTCATCTTTTCATCCTGTTTACATCCTTATTCACCAGTTCATATTTTTGTGTTTATTTTAATCACCTTCGTTGGGATCAAAGGACTTTTTGAAGTTATTGATTCACTTTGATAATACACCTATGGACATTTTTGTTCTCTTTATTTATTAGCGCACTTTTGTAACATAATGTATGGTACATCATTTTAGCATATTTAATTTTTCACAGTGCTGCTTTTATTATTTCAACTATTGGTTCGCGCACCATTTTTTCATTCACTATTTTATACATACGCAGTACCCAGCAGTGAAGATTCTTTTTAAGAGGCTGTGTGACACCATGAAAGCAGTATAGCACTGCATAGACCACATACACTAATTAGTAGGTGCTACTGCTGAATGGAGTATATTCCATATACAATCCACACCTATAACAACACTAGTCACTTAAATGTGGTGAGTAAAGAAAGGAATTTATATTATCATTATGCATATTAACCACATTTCTTTGTCAAAAAGCAGGAGCAGACAGTATTCTTATTCTCCAAAAATAATCTATAGACATCCACTACTTTAGCCCTCTAATCTGTTTTTCACTAAATCTTTTCTTTTCTTTTTTTTTTTTGCTTCCTTGCAATGTCCACTGGGAGCTCCTCAACATCTTATTTTCCGCTTTCGAACCGGTAGTGCATATTAGTTGCTGTCAAGAGCACTGCTCTGTGCACACTACAAATCTCATAGTCCATATTAAGTAGTCCACCTAGGGAGCAAGCAAGACAGGGTGGCTACATTCCTACATACAGTGGGACTACTTAAAATGAATGTAGTCACCCTCCAACAGGAAGTCCGATCACGGCAGCAAAAGAAAAAAAAAGAATTTGCAGATTTGGAGAAGACAGAGCAAATGAAAGGACTATTGGAGGTAAAGGAAAAGTAGGGCTTTAAAAAAACAAACATACATATTCACTTGCATACATCATCGGTGTGATGCTGCAGCTTTCCCAGGTCTGCTCTAAGCCTGAGAACTGAGCGACCACATGACCACTGTTTGCTCAGTTCTCTCTCGATTCTGAGTGGAGATCAGTGACTGTCAGTCATTGCTCTTTGCACTGACCCTCCAGTGCGCACTGAAACTCTGAGCAGGGGGTGGGCATAGCTGGGTTCAGTTTTTGGCCACAGAGCCAGCGGTCAATCGTAGTAATTGTACTCCTGTGACCCATGAAAGAAATATGGCCAAAAACGATTTGGCCATACTTCTCTTTTAAAAAAACATACCAACAGAATCTTTTTCTTGTACAATTTTTTTTATTTGTGATTAAAAAAAGTTTAAACCAGAGATTATTGACACTTTAAAGTATTTTACTCTAATAGCAAATCTAGAAAGACAATGTAAGATGCATGTGCAGAAATCAACAGCAAACAATTGATGCACAGATATTGTACTTTTATCGCTAAACACATCTGTAAAGGCCTTTTCTTTTGGTTAAACAATTTTCTTTGTAAAAATATGATACGCTGTGCAGATTATATCTACTTCTTGTTTGGAGACAGGATTAATAAATCAGCCATGTACACATAATAACAAGAGATACAGGCCTCACAGTACTGATGATTCAACTCTTCTATCTTCACTATCATTGTCGCATGCTGTATGAAATATGTCTCACAGCTGTAAATGATCTGAGTTCTTGTCACCCATGTGTGACATTCTAAGAGATGCCAGTATAGTACAATGCAGGGGCACAGTGTGATTGCTGGGAGGTTTCTGAAAAGATGATGCTGCATCTGGTAAGAACTCTGTTTACCTCTCTCCTGGGTACTTTACTTCTATCTCTATAGCCATGACCATACCGATGACTATCTAGTTTGCTTTGTGTCTTGGCTGTGTCTTCGCTATAATAGGGAACATCTGTTAGTAATAAAAGTGGAGTTCAATTAAATTATTCTAAGCCTGTGACAATTACAGCATTTCCTCTAAGTGTTCAAGTGTTCTGCAATCTAGGATGTGCATGTTTGTGCGTGTGTTGTATATATATATATATATATATATATATATATATATATATATATACTGTATATATATTTTTTCAAAGAAAACAGTCTGAAGTACAGGTACCATAATTATCGATGGTAGTCTTCAAACTGTCCCCACACAGCCATTGGATACTAGACATCGGCTGTACGTAGAGTTGCCTTCTGGGTTTCTGGTTGGTATTTTACTAGTAAAAATGGGACTAGTGGTTAACTGCAAAGAAGTCAGAAGGCTGGAAGGTTTTTCTCAGGAAAATCAACCTTATCTGTACATGTCGCTTGATCTTCCCAAGGCTTGGTTATTTACCTTCATCCAGCACTAAGCCCCATTTTTGTCATTAGCTGTAAAATGCCAGAGTATGAAAAGATGTGGTTTTGGCTAATTGATTAAATAGGTGAGGTTTAATGACAACCTGAGCAGAAGTCAAGGTGTCACATACACTATGTAACAAGGATCCAAGGGTTATTCAAAAACACACATTTTGAAAACTAACATAGGAACTTCAGTACCTTAGAAACATTATAGGTCAAGTTAGATTAATTTTAGAAAGTTGGTGCACTTTAAATTGAATATATTTTCTATGGTATTTTCTATGATATCTTGATAGGTCTGCAAAAATATGTTACATTAACTGTGGCTGTCTCTGTATAGCCATTATAACTGGATTTGAATTAATTTATCATAGTGCTCCACCACACAAATGGGTGGGTATTATACTAACATTGACCTATTTGTCTGTGGGATTAATTTGATGGGTTCATTCTATGTCTCCCCCTCTTTCTGCAGCCTTGCTGACTTGTTTTCCCCCATGTCTGCCCCAAGGGGATGTTTTGGGCCTGGTGTCTACCTCCCTGTTTTCAGAGAATAAAAGCTAAGTTTTAAAATACTACACTATCCGGAGCACCTTTCTTTCTTCCTATACTGGCCCCATATCCAATGAGGTGAGAGGAGAGGAGGAAACCCACCGTCCCATCCATCCCATGAATGGAGAGCCACAAGGAGATTCCTATTAGCCTGGAGGCTATTAAAGCGATACTGGTCTTGATGCTATAAAGCATACAAGACCCACTCTATCTGGTAAGTGACCCACCCTTACCTTACCGCGGAAAGGAACCAGAGCTGCACTTTTGTCATAAAGTGGACCGAATTTCACGCTGAGCACCTGCACTTTTTGAGTTGGATAAGCATTATTTGCACAAGAAATATTCTATTTTGAACTTTGTCACTGCAGTCACTTTTTATGGACTTGATCAAAATAAGCCACCAACACTGTATATCTCACTATTATATATATATATATATTTAATGTCCCACCACTGTATGAAATACATGCCTATTATTTATCACTATTTATTGTTTTTTTAATGAATTAGATGGTTTTATGGTGTGAATCAGTTAAACACTAGGATTGTATTTCATTTTACCACAGGTACACAATAATTATTACATTTTAGAAATCTTGTACTAAACATTATTACCTAGGTGTGTATACTAGCAAGCGCTATAGGTAGCCTCACTATCAGGCTATTTTTTGTCAAACACCTGCTCATTTATCTATAGCTGCTGCTAAATACATTTATTTATATTTATATTTAATTTATACACCATTAGGCGCGGGGAATATACTTTGGTATATTTTTTTAACATATCCAGGACATGGACTAAAATGTTGCATTCCATGTGTCAAGCCACTCCTGAACCTGAGACCATGTTAGAAGCGTCTTGCCTGGGCTAAGGAGAAAAAGTACTGGACTGTTGTTCAGTGCTCCAAAGTCCTCTTTTCGGATGAAAGTAAAATATGCATTTCATTTGGAATCTCCCAGATTCTGGAGGAAGAGTGGAAAGGCACAAAATCCAAGTTGCATGAGGCCCATTGTGAAGTTTTCACAGTCAGTGATGATTTGGGGAGCCATGTCATCTGCTGGTATTGGTCCACTGTGTTTTATCAAGTCCAAAGTCAGCACAACCCCCTACCTGGAAATTCTAGAGCACTTCATGCGTCCCTCTGCTGACCAGCTTTATAGAGATGTGGATTTTATTTTCCAGCAGGACTTGGCACCTGCCCAGACTGCCAAAGGTACCAATACCTGGTTTAATTATCATGGTATCACTGTGCTTGATTTGCCAGAAAACTCACCTTACCTAAACTCCATAGAGAATCTGTGGGGTTTTGTCAAGAGGAAGATGAGAGACACCAAACCCAACAATGCAGATAAGCTGAAGGCTGCTGTCAAAGCAACCTGGGCTTCTATAACCCCTCAGCCATGCCACAGGCTGATCGCCTCCATCCAATGCCGCATTGATGCAGTAATTCATGCAAAAGGAGCCTGACCAAGTGAGTGCATATTAAACTGTTCATGGACATACTCTTCTGTGGCCAACATTTCTGTATTAAAAATCCTTTTTATTGGTCTTATGTAATATTCAAATTTTCTGAGATACTGAGTTTTGGGTTTTCACTAGCTTTGAGCCATAATCATCAACATGAAAAGACAGAAATGCTTGAAATATATCACTCTGTGTGTAATGAATCTATATAATATATGAGTTTTACTTTTTTAATTGAATTACTGAAATAAATAAACTTTTTGATGATATTCGAATTTTTTGGAATGCACCTATATATTTCTATATATAAAAGAATATATAAAAGATTTACTTTACTCAAAATTTAAATTTTAAATAAGACAACAGCTGAAGACCAACTCGAATACATCTCCGAAATCACTATGACTGACCCCGTATTTGGAATTTGTTCTGTCCAACAGAATTCATTTTGTCCACTAACAGAATTTATTTTATGACACAGCTGAATTTGGTCACATTGATAACTAAAAGTCATCCATTTAAATTTAAAGCCCAATATTTTTCTCTTAGTTACTGGACTGTAATTACCTCATAAAAATTATAGTCAGTTTGGTAAAATAGGCATATGTATGTATGTATGTACGTTCAAGTTGTGAAGGAATGCAGCACCAGACTACCAAATGAATGCTACAACTAAACATTTGCAATGGATCAGACCATAGGGCAACAGTAGACTGGCTTACAATTGCAGCACTCCTTGAAATGAAAATTGATTAGAATGTATTTTCCACCTTTTGTCATGTGGCCATATCACAGATGAACTCATCAAAGACCAGATTTCTTATTATTACCACTATAAGGGCATGGGTTGATGGGCTTTTGTTCACTTCAAGAGTGTTTTGCATTGCTCTGCAAGTCTGAGGGAATACAAAACCTTCTTGAAGTAGATCAAAAGAGGTCAACTGCATGTCAAGTGTACCAGTTATTGAATTCTAAATTATTTCAGAAGCATCTCAAACGGATGTCAAAGACCAAAGTCTGTGGACCAGGGCATAGGATGGTTTGCTTGTTCTTTGCTACATTAGATGGAAGTTCTCTACAGTGAGGGAAAAAGTATTTGATCCCCTGCTGATTTTGTACGTTTTCCCACTGACAAAGAAATGATTGGTATAACATTTTTAATGGTAGGTTTATTTTAACAGTGAGAGACAGAATAACATGAACAAAAAAATCCAGAAAATTGCATTTAAAAAAAGTTATAATCTGATAGAAAAATATTTTACAGTAAAGAGTAGGCCACACCCCTATATATTGTACACAAAAAAAATTGGAAAAGGAGAAAAAAAGTGGGGTTTTGTAGGCCAAAATGAGATGGCCAGAATATGATGCAACACAGCAGTTATATTAAAAATGCATATTTATTAGTTGATTATAAATCATAAAAAGCATATGCAAACATGCTCTAAGGACATACATACATACATATAACATATAAGTATAAAAACAAACACAATTAAGGATAACCAAGTGGTGGGTCTCAAAGACAAGGTGGAAATGGTCCCTGGCTGTGCAGCCAACGCGTTTCGCTTGGTTTTGCTTCTTCAGGGCTCTAAGAGACCAAGAAACCAACTAGTATTCTATGAAGTATATGAGAAAACAATACAATAAATATACATATTATATAACAAAACATATAGCGTCATGCTGTGTGATGTATATGACAAATCATCATAATCGACAAGTATAGTGCATACTGACCCCTCATGTGTGAACTCGTAGGGCAAACGGCAGTTCCATAAATAGGCTCAAGTTGTATATAATCTGATATTGGATTTTAATGAGTGAAATAAGTATTTGACTCCTTTGCAAAATGTGACTTAGTACTTGGTGGCAAAACCATTGTTGGCCATCGCAGAGGTCAGACATTTCTTGTAGCTGACCACCAGGTGTGCAAACATCTCAGGAGGGATTTTGTCCCACTCCTCTTTGCAGATCCTCTCCAAGTCATTAATGTTTAGAGGCTGATATTTGGTAACTCGAACCTCCAGCTCCCTCCACATATTTTCTATGGGATTAAGGTCTGGAGACTGGCTAGGCCACTCCAGGACCTTAATGCGGTTCTTCTTGAACCACCCCTTTGTTGCCTTGGCTGTGTATCTTGGGTCATGCTGGAATACTCATCCATGACCCATTTTCAATGCCCTGGCTGAGGGAAAGAGGTTCTCAGCCAAGATTTGACGGTACATGGCCCCATTCATTGTACCTTTGATGCAGTGGAGTTGTCCTGTCCCCTTAGCAGAAAAGAACCCCCAAAGCATAATGTTTCCACCTCCATGTTTGACGGTGGGGATGGTGTTGGGGTCAAAGGAAGCATTCCTCCTCCTCCAAACACGGTAAGTTGAGTTGATACTAAAGAGCTTGATTTTGGTCTCATCTGCCCTCAAAACTTTCACCCAGTTCTCCTCTGAATTATTCGAATGTTCATTAGCAAACTTCAGATGGGCCTGTACATGTGCTTTCTTGAGCAGGGGGACCTTGCGGGCGCTGCAGGATTTCAGTCCTTCATGGCGTAGTGTAGCTCTTTGGTCTTGGCCATGGTGGAGAGATTGGAATCTGATTGATTGATTGCTTCTGTGGACAGGTGTCTTTTATACAGGTTAAAGCTAAGATTAGGGGCACTCTCTTTGGGTAATCAGAGTGAACAGGATTTTGTGAGTAGTCACTATGCTGGATGAAATGTCATTACAAAACCCCACCGTGTACCCACTATTATACTGCAATCATATCTTTCACCCTGCAGATCTTAGAACCCTGCGGAGGTGGAGAGCATCTGTTTTAATAAAGAGCACTTCCCCAAAACAGATTTACACTTAAATGAAATATCCTCTTAAATATGCAAATTTCAGCAGTTGTTTTACATTCTAATTCAGTCAAAAAACTGTCCCTGCCGTGTATTTGAGGTGTTTAGCTTAACAAGAAGACTGTATGTTCACATTCACATCAAGATGCCCAGGCTTAACACACAACTCATCATGCTTCATCACACATCAACACACAAGTCACATATCACCAACGCATGAAGCATTGCTCAGGAAAACATGCTGGTAGTATGCATCAGTGATCCCCATTTAGTCTGCCTGACTGAGTCTGGAATTGTTTTGTGCACGCACTTAGAAGCAGAACATACGTTGAGTATGCTTTGCTTCAGCTAACAATGCTGAATAAAACAATATTTCAATAGCGAGAACCGTACAGTATGCAAAAACACCTTTGTGTAAAAGTACAACAGAAACCAAATGTATGAAATTTTAATATACATAACATGGAGAGATGATGCTATGTTTCCAGTATAGTCACACAAACACTACCTTACAGGGCCAATTTGGTCCCAAGCCAAAATAGCGCAAATGTTTCCAGAGAGAAGACTGTATGCATTGATGAGCCTTCGTATGAAACTGATAGTTACCTGGCTGTCTGTGGCCTGAATGCTTTACATCACACCCAGGAAATGTGCAATTTTAGAGGAGACCAACAATGACTGCCTACATATTATTCTCCATATAAATCTATTTCAAATTTCTATTATATGGAATCAATTTAAGAAGGGCGCCAACTTACCCTTTCGCTAGTACGTGATGATAAGCTGCTGCCCCTTTATAGTGCAACAACACTATACAATATTATTATTTAAAACAAAGGCCCTGCCCTGTTTACCCAATCCAAAAAAAATTATCAGCGATAGTGCATCTACTGAATTATAAATAACAAAAACAGCAATCAGTCCATGATAATCATAAATTGCAAATCATAAGAAAAAGTCCAGTTTTACACAAATGACCAACACTGTGCTCTTCTGAAATAAAAATGTCCAAATCTTCCATGTATGGTGCTCCACCCAATATGTGATATTATATATGCTCTCACCAGGGCCCTTTGGCCAACAAAGTGACCCTCAAGCAGATAGTTGTCAAATCCACCTCTCAAGGAACCAAGGTCAATTCTTCCAGCAGTTTCCTTTCTCCTCTCTCCCACTCTGTGCACCACAAGAAAAGGCCTTCAAAGCGAACCACAAGAGAGAAGTGTATATTGTAGTATGTTTTATTAAAAATACAGCTTCACAGAAAAAAATGTATGAACATGCTTAGGAGAAAAATGAGCATTCAACATGTGCAGCTTCCTAGCTGGTGTGTCCCGCACCGTCGTTCCACCTGTCGGAAGAAGATGTGGACGTAGAAGGGGACCATACCAACATGCACCGATTGGTGAGGTCACATGGGGGTGGTGCCACCAGGTGACGGCAGGTGGCTCCGCCCCTTACCAATTAAAGAACTGTCAGATGGCGGAACAGGCGCACGGCGGGTTAGCCTTCGTCGTGGGTGGAGCACTTTTTTTTTTCTTTTTTTCTGGCTCAGCAATGGCAGCGACATAGTGATTGACAATGAATCTAAATCGGGGGGGACATTGTTTTTTATTTTTAATAAAGGAAGGTGTGTGTGTGTTTTTATTTCTTTTTGACAATTTTTTGGTGAATAGCTAGAGGTCCTATGTACCCCATATTCATTCACATGGGGGCGGGATCTGGGAGCACATGCTTTTGCCCCCCCATCCCAAAGCACCCCCCCATGTTGAGGACATGTGGCCTAGTATGGATCAGGAGGAGGGCACTTGTTCGTTCCCCCCCCCCTTTTCTGACCTGCCAGGTTGCATGCTTGGATAGGGTATGGTATGGATTTTGGGGGACTCCATGCTGTTTTTTTTTTATTTTGGCGTGGGGTTCCCCTTAAAATCCATACCAGACCCAAATGGGCCTGGTATGGATTGGGGGAGGGACCCCCATGCCTTTTTTCACATTTTTTTATTGCCGGGAATGGTATTGTATTGCTGGCAATTTAAATGTAATTTTTTTTCTTTATATATGTGTTTTGCTGCAGCAGGTTCCTTACACGGTACAGATGCACCACTTTACAGGCAGACTAAGGGGATACCTAAAGCACTTTATTTAAAGGAATTTTTCATTTTTATTGTTTCACTTTAGGCATTAATAAAATCACTGCTCCTGTACAAACAATCTTTATTTTTATTTTTTTAATTTTGCATTGATACATGTCCCCCAGCGCAGAACCTTGTCCCCCATACCCTTTTTAAGGCCAATAATTTGCATATAAGCCTTCAAAATGGGGACTTTCGATTTTTCAAAATTCGGGTCTCATAGACTTTAATGGGGTTCAGGTCCAAATGTTTGCGTTGTTTGAGAGTTCTGGCACGAACCGAACCGGGGAGTATTGGACCCAACTCTACTCTCCATGGACATTGGATACTGAGCTCTCTAGATTCATCATCACCTCTGGTTCAAAGATAAGGGTTAGCAATACTCACACTGCTAGTAAAATTATAATTGCTCATTGACATCTCTACACACATGATTGCACGGTGGATGAGCAAAATAGGACAGGAGGACAGTATCTGAGACTTGGTTTACATACCAAGAGAGCTTCATTAAAAATGGTTCATTTAGGGTTTTCTCAATAAAAAGGCTTTTTTTTATGTTAAAAGTATTTGCACATGTAATTGTGACACTTTTTAACCAGTTGCTGACCGCCAGCAGTACGTATACTGTGGCAAGCTGGCTCTACTGCACGAAACAAGGTGTGCACCAATTGGCCAGAGGGGGAGCCAATCAGTGGGCCACTTCCCAGAGAGACAGAATGGCGTTCTGTCAGAGATGAACACAGGGATCTTGTGTTCCTGCTATTTAGGAACACGGATCTCTGTGTTCAACTAGTGAGTCCATCCCCCGCACCGTTAGAAGCATCCCCCAGGGACACAGTTAACCCTTAAACTGCCCCTGGTGTTAACCCCTTTGATCGCCCCTGGTGATAACCCCTTCCCTGCCAGTGACATTGGTACAGTAACAGTGCATATTATATATACTACGTATACATATACTACTGTAGTAATGGCACTGGTCCCCCCAAAAGTGTCAAAAGTGTCAGTTAGGTGTCCGATCTGTCCGCCACAATGTCGCAGTTCGGCTAAAAATCGCTGATCACCGCCATTACTAGTAAAAAAAAAATAAAATAAATAAAAATGCCATAAATCGTTCCCCTAGTTTGTAGACATGATAACTTTTGTGCAAATCAATCAATATACACTTTGTTTTTATGAAAAATATGTAGCAGAATACATATTGACCTAAAATGATGAAAAAGTTAGATTTTTTATTTTTTTTTTATTGGCTTTGTTTCAAGGCAGAAAGTAAAAAATATTGTTTTTTGTTTCAGAATAGTTTTTAGTTTATAGCGCAAAAAACAGGAAATTGAATGACAAATACCGTAATTTTCCTTTCCTGATGAGCTTCATGGCAGCACAGCTGGGTTATTTATAGCGCAAAAAATAAAAACCCAATAGTTGATCAAATACCACCAAAAGAAATCTCTATTTGTGGGAAAAAAGGACATCAATTTTATTTGGGTACAGTGTCGTACAACCGTGCAATTGTCAGTTAAAATAACGCAGTGCCAAATAAAAAAAAAATGGCCTGGTCATTAAGAGAGTAAAACCTTTCCGGCCCAGAAGTGGTTAAAATAAATCTTACATATACCCTATTCTGCAATTAATAAACTATGTAAACTAATCAGATATAATGCTAGTATTCAGTGGTTTGCTTAACTTGAAATGACTGAATAAAATAAAATCTGGAAGTTTGGTGGAGCAGACCTCGTTATTTACTTCCACAAGCGAATACTTGATTCACAAGATATAATGAGAGAACTGGTAAAAAATAATCTAAAGCCCTATGGCCCAACAGCTACATTGGCAGTCTGTGTTTTTCTTACCTAGGTGCTTACACAGACCAGTGAAAGGCTATTCAGACTAGGTTCTAGTAGTTTAGTAATTAGATTTATTTCTTTTCACTTTTTCTTTTTTTGTTTCCTATCCTTTCTCTATTTTTTAACCCCCTCCAATGTTTTATATTGGAATTTACTCAAATATAGTTGGAAAAAAATTAAGGGGGGTTTATAAAAAAAAATATGAAATATTGATTTGTAAAGGGGCTGGAAAAACAGTCTCTAACAGTCTCATATAATGGGGTTGATTTACTAAAATGGAAGAGTACAAAATCTAGTACAGCTCTGCCTAGAAACCATTCAGCTTCCAGGTTTTTTTTTGTGTCAAAGCTTAATTAAACAAGCTGAATTTAGAAGCTGATTGGGTACGATGCATAGCTGCACCAGGTTTTGCACTCTCCTGTTTTAGTAAATCAACCCCAATGTGTCTCCAGTCTATAATTGTGCCCCGAATACTGTCCTCTCAGATATAGGGTTGGAGGCACATCCCAAAACCTCTCTTCTTTATGAATACTGTCTGCAGTCTCCAGCTACTCCTACTGTATAGCATGCTCACAGTCTCTGACTATTTCTTTAGCATGTCTGCAGTCTCTGACAGCTTTCTGTAACATTACATTCATTGAATATTATGTGTGGCTCTTAATTGATGTCAGGGGCCGCACTTGAGGCCCCCTATATCAAGTAAGTTGACTACCACTGGTGTAAAGAAACATTTACCAGTTCGCTACTTTCTTTACAGAGTGGCCATTGGGGCCCCTAAACAGGCAGAAAGATGCCCACTTTTAGGGCTGCAGAGGATTGCCCACCACATGACATAATTGCCACAATAGGAAGGATAGAACTGAATGAGGAAGTATACTACTCTTTTGTTGGGCCACTAAGTGAAGACCTTCACTCCTTTTTTCTTATTTAAACCAACCCCCCCCCCCCCGGCTTCAGCAGAGACATTTATGTGCCCCAGCATGTCTATCATCAGGTTTCACTTCCCAGGCCGGCAGTCTACAAGGTGTAGCCTATCTCCCAGCTTGTACTGGACGGAGTTTTTGGATACATCTGTTATGCATAAAAATTATCTTCTCTCACTATGCCAGAATGCATAATACGTGTCATCTTGTATAATAAACAGTGACATATACTTTATATATCTATCCTCATATCTACAATTTTTGGCAACACCAAGTATTCCAACTCTTTGGATACACTTATATTTGTATACCCTCTATTGTTTTGCCGTGCCTTGAAAACTTGTCTGCTGGAGACCTTTCCAACCTCAAATTTAACCACTCTTTTTATGGATTGGTTCATCTCTCCATCTTAAATATCCCCCCACCTCCACCATTGGTTCTGGACCATAAACCTATGCCGGCCCTCTGCTGTAATAATTAGCAACTGTTGATTGATATATATGAAATCTCTTTATGTACCCTACAATCAATATTTCACCTTGTGATTGCTTAACTAGTCCATATAATGATATTCTCCAGAAGAAGCACATTTTTACGCGAAACATGTAGAGAACTTTATGTTGAATAAGATGACTATCCCATCACTATGATCTAGTGAACCCACCACCACCGTTGGAATTTACAGCCTTATCTGTTGGCCACTTAAAGGCTCCCTCTGAGTATTTACGGTCTTTTCACTATTTATATACTATATATATATATATATATATATATATATATGCTCTATATATTTCCAACTAGGTGGCTGTGTGGGTTTTCACACATATTGATTCCTATATTATCAGCAACTATTTTAAAATTATGTTTTTTTGCTTATGTTTGTTTTGTATATTTGTATACCCTTTTAATAGTTTAAAATAAAAATATATTTTTTACGACGTATTGTCCTGTCGTTGTGCCAACAAAGTCCAATTATCTACATTCTTCTCTTGACAATATTTCTTTAGCGTGTCTGCAGTCTCTGACAGCTTTCTGCAACATTACATTAATTTAATATTATTTGTGGCTCTTAATTGATGTCAGGGGCTGCACTTGAGGCCCCCTATATCAAGTAAGTTGACTACCACTGGTGTAAAGGAACATTTACCAGTTCGCTATTTTCTTTACAGAGTGGCCATTGGGGCCCCCTAAACAGGCAGAAAGATGCCCACTTTTAGGGCTGCAGAGGATTGCCCACCACATGACATCATTGTCACAATAGGAAGGATAGAACTGAATGAGGAAGTATACTACTCTTTTGTTGGGCCACTTAGTGAAGACCTTCGCTCCTTTGTTCTTATTTAAACCAATCCCCCCCCCTTTAAAAAAATCAGATACAATGATATCCTCCGCTGCCCAATGCCTGTTGAGATTCTCACATCATGAATCCTATGCAGAAGGCTTTAAACTAGGATACAACCCCTAAAGAGACAGCTGGTTTCTGAAGATGTGAGCAATGAAGATGGAAGTGCAGGACCTGGTACGCAGAGGCCTTTGAACAAGCTGAAGTTAGAATCTGATTGGCTACCATCCACAGCTGCACCAGATTTTGCACTCTCCAGTCTTAGTAAATCAACCCCCTTATGCTATTTTTTTATCCTTCCCCTCTTACTTGGTTTCCTGGGTCATCCTCAAAACACATACTCACAGGGCAAAGATGGATTGGACATGTGAGTATGTGTTTTGAAGATGACCCAGGAAACCAAGTAAGAGGGGAAGGATAAAAAAAACAAATAGCACAAAGGGGTTGACTTACTAAGGCCCCTTTCACACATACGGTCCGTTTGTCAGTTTTTCATCCATCCGATGGTTTCTATGCAGAGCTGCACCAGATTTTGCACTTTCAACTCTTAGTAAATCAATCCCAGGGGGTGAAGTTCATCTTTAATAACCACAGACAGGGATTCTCAACCCACAACAATCTGCAATATTAGAAGTGGGATCCCACTAAGAACTAGTCCCACCAAGAAATTAGAGGCTATTTAGAGAGGAGGAGTCCATGTTTCCTGTTTTGGCGGTCGGTCTGGAACTGAACTAGTAAGTTGTCCTCTTAGTGAATTGAAATCAATGGCAAAGCATATGACACACCCAGCTGGAAGTGAATTGGCCGGATTTGCTGCAAGTTATGACTTGATTGATTCAGTTATCAATATTAGTTGCTCACTCTGCTGACTTTAAAAGAAGAAAGGCTTTACAAATTGTGCAGGTAACGCCTGCCATTGAAGGGAATGTATATAAGGATACATGCACATTCCAGAACAAGGCTGAGCACATGCATGGGCACTGTGTTATGAGACCCTCGAAATGGAAATATGCAAGAGCCAATCATACATTTTAATAAGTGTTCTGTCTAATATGTTTTTATTGCTTTGCACTATCATTAAAGACAACATATGTATTTGATTATAAAATGCATTTATTGATCCTTGATCACATGGGTGCAATTTTTAGCTGTTTAGCAGGATTACCAGCTATCAGATATGTGGGATCACTAATTTGGCATGTTTTAAGCATCATAAAAATCTGCGGCAATTATTATTTACAAATCATGTATGAGTGGAGTAGTAGCCTGGCTAATTAGGCTTAAATATGAAATGCCAGTATTTGTTTTCTTAAATCACCATAGTCACACATTTTATCATTAAATTCACAAACAGAGAAAACTCATCAATTAAAAAAAAAAAAATATTTGGTTTTGAAATTATAAAAACAGAATGTAAATAATATTTAATGAATTTCTTATGTCTGGAAGTATGCTTGAACATAGGTTGTTATGGCCATAGGAATTTGTCCTTAATTTAGATTATGCAAATTCACATGTGCATAATTCCATGTAAGGACTGCACATGCCATCATGCACCCATACGCTCATCAGATTTGCTTTAATGTATAATTAAAGGCAAAACTTTTGTTGCTGTTGTTGTTGTTGTTGTTGTTGTTTTGGGTAGATTGGAAAGGGATTAAAACAGCTGTCAGGTTTTTATTGCTCCCTGTGTCCCTGTTAAGGAGATTCATCCTCTCTGTTTACTGTTACCACCAAGAGTAAGAGTTGAAAGAAAGTCACCTAAACGGTAATAGAGAGGAAATATTTGGAGGAATTTCCTCTCATTTTCTGTTTTGGCTATGGGTCAGAAAGTGAAGGGACATCTCCCCAATGCAACAAAGATAACAAAAAAAAAAAACAAAAAAACTGAGGGATTAGGCCCTCCTTTACTCTATGAAAAATAAAAGAAAATGCCTGTAGTTCTACAATAAATAAATAAGCATAAGCTATCTCTGTTGCATTGTGTGAAATCAATGGGTCAGTAAGCAAGCTTACGGAAATCAGACCTTGTGAATATTTTATCTGCATTTTTCAACACATTTAAAAAGAACAAAAAGGAAGACATGCGGTTATACAAGCAGCTAAGATAACTTATTCTTTGTTGAAATATGTATTGAGCCCATTTGAGAATATTTTTCTTATTCACTAATAAAGTATAATCAAAAATTGTGCAACATATATACCACACCATCTATGGTGCATCCGCATCTGTACCCACACCTAAGAGAGCTTGTTGCAGACTTATGTACTTATCATAACCATACAGACACACACAGAAAGGCCAGTTTGGGTAGAATTCAAGACAATATGGTCAGGTAACATGTGCTATTAGTAATCCATGGGAGCTGGCTGTGATGAATTTCCCATTTTTAAAAAAGTTTGGGAAGAAGCCAAATAATATACCTGTATGTATTTGAGTTAGGGGAGGTCACTTAAGCACCTACAGAAAACCTAAGATAGGTTGAGGATATACAGAATCTCACAAAAGTAAGTACATCCCTCACATTTTTGTAAATATTTTATTACCTCTTTTTATGTGACAACACTGAAGTAGTGAGTGTACAGCTTGTATAACAGTGTACATTTGCTGTCCCCTCAAAATAACTCAACACACAGCCATTAATGTCTAAATCGCTGGCAACAAAAGTGAGTACACCCCTAAGTGAAAATGTCCGAATTGAGCCCCGTTAGCCATTTTCCCTCCCCGGTGTCATGTGACTCATTAGTGTTACATGGTCTCAGGTGTGAATGGGGAGCAGGTATGTGAAATTGGATGTTATTGCTCTCACTCTCTCATACTGGTCACTTGAAGTTCAACATGGCACCTCATGGTAAAGAACTCTTTGAGGATCTGAAAAAAAGAATCGTTGCTCTACATGAAGATGGCATAGGCTATAAGAAGATTGCCAAGACCCTGAAACTGAGCTGCAGCGTGGTGGTCAAGACCATACAGAGGTTTAATGGGACAGGTTCCACTCAGAACAGGCCTTGCCACGGTTGACCAAAGAAGTTGAGTGCATGTTCTCAGCGTCATATCACAAGGTTGTCTTTGGAAAATAGACGTATGAGTGCTGCCAGCATTGTTGCGGAGATTGAAGGGGTGGGGGGTCAGCCTGTCAATGCTCAGACCATACGTCGCACACTGCATCAAATATGTCTGCATGGCTGTCGTCCCAGAAGGAAGCCTCTTCTAAATATGATGTACAAGAAAGCCCGCAAACAGTGTATTGCAGAAAAGAAGACTAAGGACATGGGTTACTGGAACCATGTCCTGTTGTCTGATGAGACCAAGATAAACTTATTTGGTTCAGATGGTGTCAAGCGTGTGTGGCGGCAACCAGGTGAGGAGTACAAAGACAAGTGTGTATTGCATACAGTCAAGCATGGTGGTAGGAGTGTCATGGTCTGGGGCTGCGTTAGTGCTGCCAGCACTGGGGAGCTTCAATTAATTGAGGGAACCATGAATGCCAACATGTACTGTGACATAATGAAGCAAAGCATGTCCCCCCCCCCACTTTGGAGACTGGGCCGCAAGGCAGTATTCCAACATGATAATGACCCCAAACACACCTCCAAGATGACTACTGCCTTGCTAAAGAAGCTGTGGGTAAAGGTGATGGATTGGCTAAGCATGTCTCCAGACCTAGCCCTATTGAGCATCTGTGGTGCATCCTCAAACCGAAGGTGGAGGAGCGCAAGTTCTCTAACATCCACCAGCTCCGTGTTGTCATCATGGAGGTGTGGAAGAGGACTCCAGTGGCAACCTGTGAAGCTCTGGTGAACCCTATACCCAAGAGGGTTAAGGCAGTGCTAGAAAATAATGGTAGCCAAAGAAAATATTGACACTTTGGGCCCAATTTGGACATTTCCCCTAAGGGGTGTACTCACTTTTGTTGCCAGCGATTTAGACATTAATGGCTGTGTGTTGAGTTATTTTGAGGGGACAACAAATTTACACTGTTATACAAGCTTTACACTCACTACTTTACATTGTAGTAAAAGTGTCATTTCTTTAGTGTTGTCACATGAAAAGATATAGTAAAATATTTACAAAAATGTGAGGGGTGTACTCACTTTTGTGAGATACTGTACATATATTATTCCCTGTGGGAATTAAACCTGCAATTTTTCCAGCATCGCAAGTCAGAAAGTCTTAAAATAGGAGGGCGGTGAAGCCTCCATTAATCTACATGTAATATCCCACCTCCATTGTGTTTAGCTGGTTAGTGGGCATGGAGGAGGGAGGGGGGAAGTGGTCTGTCATTTACCACTGTGTATACACCCACATGTGTGACTCTATAATGAAATGGGCTGCTCAGATATGATTGGGAGGAAATGCTCAGCATAGAAACCCACTGAAAACATGTGCATGTGAGAGCATGTGTAAAGGTTTCCACAACAGCTGCAAAATCCTTAGCTGAATTGGGGACATGAACACAAGGTGGAGATAGAGAACAGCAGGATCAACCAGGTCTTTTGCAGGGGGGTGCACAGAGCGGTGATCGGTGGTGCGGTGTATCTCCGATCCTGGTAAAGAGCCTATGATGTAGGCTCTTTACCATGTTACCAGCTGTGTCCAATCACAGCTGGTCACATAGTAAATAGGAAGTGCCGCTGATCGACTTTCCTCATTTCGTGCCTGGCAGGGCGAGCAGAGAAGAGCCGATCGGTGGCTCTCCTGACAAGGGGGGGGGGTCTGTGCTGGTAATCAGAGCATTGATTACCAGTGCAGACCCTTGGGGGATGCCACTAGAGCCACCAGGGATTGCCCACCCATGGCCGCCAGGGATGAAAACCCATGGCCACCAGGGGTGCCAATCAGTGCTCAGGGAGCCTGTCAGTGCCCTCCTTATCAGTGCTGCCCATCATTGCCATCTATCAGTGCCACCCACCAGTGCCCATCCTTACCCATCAGTGTCGCCTATCAGTGCGCATCAGTGCCACCTATCAGTGCCCATCAGTGCCACCTATCAGTGCAGCCTCTCAGTGCCCACCAATGCTGCATATCAGGGCTACCTATCAGTGCTGCATATCACTGCCACCTATCAGTGCCCATCAGTGCTGCATATTAGTGCCTCATCATCAGTGCCACCCCATCAGTACCTGTCAGTGCGGCCTCATCAGTGCTCATTAGTGCAGGAAAAAAACGTATTTAATTACAAAATTTTATAACATAAACAAAAAAAATTTTTTTTTTCAAACTTTTCGGTCTTTTCTTATTTGTTTAGCAAAAAAAGAAAAAACCTTGCAGTGATCAAATACTACCAAAAGAAAGCTCTATTTGTGGGGGGAAAAAATGACATAAATTTGGTTTAGGTACCGTGTTGCATGACCGCGCAATTGTCATTCAAAATGCAACAGCGCTAAAAGCTGATTATTGGCCTGGGCAGGAAGGGGGTGAAAGTGCCCTGTATTAAAGTGGTTAAATGAGGCAGGTCACTTTGCAAATATAAATATAAAAAGTACATATAGTTTCAAGTTTATTAAAAAGTCATTGAACAATATTCC
Source organism: Pelophylax lessonae (assembly GCF_965119305.1). NCBI lineage: Eukaryota > Metazoa > Chordata > Amphibia > Anura > Ranidae > Pelophylax > Pelophylax lessonae. The sequence goes on along the minus strand of NC_138769.1, from coordinate 632,002,362 downwards.
ATGATCATACGAAGTACAAAATAACAATTTCAAAGTATGATAAAGGCATCTAAAACAAAGAACTGACACATAAAAATTCATGATTGATAAAATAAATTCATGTTGAAATGGTACATGATGATAAATACATGGAAGATTGAAATTACATGATTGACATAAAGATAAAAAACAAAAGAATAAATCTTGACATCCTAAGACTCTACGCGTTTTCGCGGATCGAGTGAAACCAGCATTTAGAAAAGGGCGCCGGACACACCTCACTCCCGGGTCTGTGGCAAGAAGACCCATCCAGATCAGGGGGACAGCATGTACCATTTCAACATGAATTTATTTTATCAATAATTCATTTTTATATGTCAGTTTTTTGTTTTAGATGCCTTTATCATATTTTGTTATTTTCATATGATCATGGATTATTGCTCAATTACTTTTTAATAAATTTGAAACTATATGTACTTTTTATATTTATTTTTGCAAAGTGACCTCATTTAAAGCCCCATGACCCCTGTATTTTTCCTGTATGCATTATTATGGATGGAGGCATGTCACCGTGGATGCTTCGGGTCTCAATTATTTTTTAATAATGGCATTGGCCGTCTCAGTCCAGATTTGCCTTTAAACATATTTATATGGACATGCATAAAAATGATATACAACTTCACTGCAACATACATTTTGTTCACGTCTCTTCTACAATAAGAACAATTTTTCTCCCAGCTGGGAAGAAACATAAATATTTTATGCCAGACTTTTGAAGATGTCAGCTTCTTAAAGGGCTATAAATTAGCAGCTTAAAGCCCAACTCCGGAATGGTGAGAAAAACTCTTTTCCTGCACTGCAAGTGCTAAATGCTTGTTATCTCTAAAGTGTAGAGGGGGAGACGGTGTTCTTATTGTATTCTTTGATCCAGCACTCTTTTATTTTCCCTGATGTTTTGCACTGTGGAAGGGCTCTTGGTGTCCCTACGTATAATGGTCCTGCATTGCATGTGAGAAGGTAAGCTTGTGACTGAGAGAGGAGGCTGAAGGAGACTGGTTATATAGTTGGAGGGATTCTGCTAAAGTGACCAATTAGCCAAATTTTATACCTTATTACCCTGCCCTAAGGAAATAAAATTTGCATTTAACCCTTGCAGTGCGGGTGTTAGAAGTTGGGCTTTAATTGGATAAAATTATGTCCATTGTATCAAATGCTTTTGCAGAAAAAAAAGCTGATTTTCACAGAACCAATAACACTTAATCAGCTGTAAATGGGGCCCATTCACTAAACATTACAGAAAAGTGGTGCTTTCATTTTACATCCACAACCCTGAATGTAAAATATGTACCGGTAAAAGGATCTTCTGCCAGCATGTTGTAGAGCGGGGGTGTCAAAGTCAATTTCATCACGGGCCACATCAGCATCATGGTTGTCCTCAAAGAGCCAGTTATATCTGTTAAACTAGATATTCAGAGCACCCCCCCCCCCCCTTTACATCAGATGTCAAAAGCCACCCCACCATGAGAAGCAGTGGCGGCTGGTGAATGAAAATTTGGGGGGCACTGCAAAACCAACACCCCCCCCCCCGACGGGATATCAAATCTACCACCCCAGCATCCTTACCTCCTCCTTCCCCGAGCGGCTGTGAGTCTCCTCCGGCCGTACGACGTCTCCCTCTTCCTGGCCAATGGCCAGTAAAATCGCTTCTCTTTTTCAGCCAATCAGGTAAGGGGTCTCATGACCGGCTTTCTGATTGGCTGGGAGGAAAATCAGTGTGATAATTAGCGAATATTCATTCGCTATTGTCATACAACTGGGTGGCCTCAGGGCATAATAGAAGCCTAATAGAGCCTCTGGCTCTAATCACGTACTTAAAAAAAAAAAAAAAAACATCCCCTATTGGAATCCATGCGTCCGGCGCCCTGCATGTATATTAGGGCGCCGGACACATGGATGCGGAGGCTGCATCCCTGCGCCCCCAATGGATGGGCCGCCACTGATCAGAAGTCAAGAGCCCCCCACCATCCCTTACATCACAGTGCACTGCTGCGCTAGGGGCAGAGCTGGGAAGCAGAAAGTGCAGAGTCTAGAGGAGGACCAGAGGAGGGCTGGAGTCAGCTGAATACTGAGACCAGAGGAGGTGGAGACAAAGGAGTGCTGCAGCTGCATAGAGAGGTACAGGATCTGTAAGAGGAGTTCTGTCCTCCTCTCTGATACAAGGAGGGCGCTGCAGCTGCAGGAGAGGTCCGAGGGCCACATGAAATTGCCCGGAGGGCGAGATTCGGTACACAGGCCTTGTGTTTCACACATGTGTTGTAGAGAAAGACTCTTGTTTTCTGTGTGCAAACAGTGGTCTATCTGTAGAGGTCCAACAAGTGTCCTGCTAAGCCAGAGCAAGAATATTTCGCTGTTCAGCTCATTTAAACTGAAAGTTAATCTGGACTTTATAATATCCAAATGATGGACAGTTGAGTTGAGGCCAGGAGCCTTTGTGTGCTAATATAACAAACAAGCAAAGTGCAGGGGGAAAGCTGGCCAAAGCTGGCGTTTTTTTGATCAGCCAGTTGACTCATCAAAGAAAACTGAATGGATTCCCTCAATTACAAAAGCAAGGTGGATGGGGGAATACTCCTCCTTGCATCATTGTATTCTGAAAGTGTGGACTCCTCCACTGTCAGAATACGCTGATCAGCGCTGCAGGCAATTGGCCGCTGATCAGTGCTGCAGGCGCTTATCTGATGAACATTTACCTGGGGATATTTTCAAGGAGCTGATTGTTAGATTGACTCATCTTGAATGGAATGGCCATAAAGAGATTGAAATGTCACTGTTCCCTGCTAAACCAGCCAAAATTTGATCCATCTATGGCCACTTATAGGTTACACTTATAGGTGTGGTAAAAACAGGCGGATGATCCACATTCTTACCACCCTTTGACCACCCACCTAAAAATATACAAAGCGGCTGGAGGGTAGAATTCACATTGCCAAGCCATGATGGTTCCCCTTGTGGTGCAGTAATTTTAGAATGGCATGTTGAGTTTAACAGGTCGCACTGCTTGTCACATTCGTCCCCCTGAACTCAATGGGGTCATACTGCAAGCCTGCACAAAACATGGCTATGGCATGTAACATCCCCACTGAGATAGTGAAAAATCCCCCAGGGGGTTAGAAAACATAAGCTCAGGAGACGGCAGTATAGCCTCTGGAATGCCTATCAACCAGCCGTCAACAGTGGTGTCAAAAGCGATCCACTGCAGATTGCTTTTCAGAGGGTTGTAAAGTCTGAGCTAATAATGGAGTTGATGAATTCAAGGATAGAACACGATTCGCAGATAACCGGATTCCCTCCAATATACCTGATCTAGGTCAAATCTCAGTCTGAACCAAATGACTCATCTCTTCCTTTAGGCAAGCTATTCCCTAAAATATAAACTGCTAGTTTTAATACATAGCACTGACTCTTTTTTACAAAGTTAAGAAGCAGTGGCTCTGCTGTTGCTAAGCTACAACTGCCAGAACACTTAATACAAGAGACAGACTGGAGTTTTCAGATTGTTACCAAGTCATTTTAAATTCTATTAAACAATTGAAAAAAAGGCATTTCCAGTTAATTCTCGACTGTCATTGATGACCTTCCTTTACTCTGTTCAGGTTTGGTAAAAGTATGGCAACATCTTCAATACCTAGAGAGACCAAGGCTTTGCCAACTATGGCCCTTCAGATAATGGGGGTCTGCCTGTCCAAGGGGGCCTTGCTATGGAAGTTGAAAGGAACTGTTCTCCTCTCTTCATTAATGACCATGTGCTTTTAGAATTTTTTTGTCGTTCCGTATGAAGTGGAAAATAGGCAAGTGTGTTTAAAGTAGGAATAGACCGATTATCAGCAAGGCCGGTATGCACTTTCCCCGATATATCGGTATCGGCCCCAGAACTGGCCAATATTGCCAATATTTTTGTGACGTCATTCTGCCTTCTTAGACCGTCTCCCTCGCCTTGGACAGCCTTGCTGGAGTCAGAACTAGTCTCCCGGGAGTGTATCACAGCCTTGCACCCACCCACAGCAGCCCGGTGCCAGCCACCCACATCCACAGGCCCTGTACCAGCCAGCCAGCCACAGCCCCTGTGCCAGCCACCCCACAGGGTGCCAGACACCCAACCACCCACAGACAGGGTGCCAGACAGCCACCCACAGGCCCTGTACCAGCCAGTCAGCCACCCCTAGGCCCTGTACCAGCCAGTCACCCACAGCCCCTGTGCCAGCCACCCCACAGGGTGCCAGACACCCAACCACCCACAGACAGGGTGCCAGACAGCCACCCACAGGCCATGTACCAGCCAGCCACCCTCAGCCCCTGTGCTAGCTACCCACCTACCACAGGGTGCCAGCCAGCCAGCCATCCACCACAGGGTGCCAGACAGCCACCCACCACAGGTGCCAGCCACCCACCCACCACAGGGTGCCAGCCAGCCAGCCACCCACCACAGGGTGCCAGACAGCCACCCACCGCAGGTGCCAGCCACCCACCCACCACAGGGTGCCAGCCAGCCAGCCACCCACCACAGGGTGCCAGCCACCCACCACAGGGTGCCAGCCACCCACCACAGGTGCCAGCCACCCACCCACCACAGGGTGCCAGCAAGGCAGCCATTAAGCATTAACCACTTTACCACTAGAGGATTTTGCTGTCTTACGTCTGGGCCACTTTTTGCGATTCGGCACTGTGCAACTTTAACTGACAATTGCGCAGTCGTGCGACGCTGTACCCAAACGAAATTGACGTCCTTTTTTTCCCACAAACAGAGCTTTCTTTTGGTGGTATTTGTGAAAAATGTGAAAAAAATCACAATAAGCGTATTTTGATTGGTTTGCGCAAAAGTTATTGCGTTTACTAACTAAGGGAAAGATTTCTGTAATTTTTGGTGTTTTTTTTTTAACGCGTAATGGCGGCGATCTGCGTTTTTTTTTTTTTGCGGGACTGCGACATTGCGGTGGACAGATCGGACCCTTGACTGACATTTTTGACACTTTTGGGGGTACCAGTGACATTACTGCAGTAATCAGTGCTATATATATGCACTGTTACTGTAAAAATGACACTGGCAGGGAAGGGGTTAATTTTATTGGAGAGGGAGGGGTTAATGTATGCCTGGTGCTTACTAACGTTTGGGGGGGAGGTGACTGTGTGACACAAGGACAGATCGAGGGTTCAACTATGCTGAACCCTGCAATCTGACCCTGCCTGTCGCTTGTGTTTACACAGGCGGGCGGATCTCCACACTCGATTCCCCGCCGATCGCCGCTGCTCCTCCCGTGGCCCGACTCCCACTGTGACTGAATACAGAGGGAGCGAGCCTCCGGCGCCGCCGAGAAAGGGGAGTATCTGACGACGTAGGTCTACGTCGTCAGACGATAACGAACAACTTTGCCGCAGTAGACTCAACGTGAGCAGACGGCAAGTGGTTAAACAAAAATTAACAAAATATCAGCTGTGACCAAAATATCGGCATCGGTATCGCCCCTGAAAAAAATCATATTGGTGTTTCCCTAGTTTAAAGGGTCTACCCAACCTAATGTGATATTTGGATTCGCTACATTTACCACTGGGGACATTGATGGATGGAAATAGAAGAGAGTTCTCCCCTCTAACTGCCTCGGCCACCACAATGAGGTTGCACTCTGCCTGCTGGATTATGTTTTCATTAGTGTCACCTTATTACAATTTCAGCAGGAGGATTAGGACTCCTTTTTCTTGATACAAAAGACTCTATTGCCTCGTACACATGATCCGATAATCGGACGACTTATCCTTCGCATTTTGTTGCATGATACTAATATCAATTTCAACAATGCATATAAATGTAGGACTTTTTTCATACAATTCTGGAAAAGCTTCCTGGTTGCGTAGCTATATATCGGATAGTGCAAAACAAAAACAATGGCAGCCAGGCTTTTTCTGGGGTTTTTTTGTGTTTCTGATCATGCATAGTCTTTGTCTATCGATTTTTAGCGGACGCATACTGTACTGATTAAACGATTGTCATTCGCTAGGCTATCGTACAACAAAAGTTTTCGTGTTTGTCCCTTCGGATTTTGTTGGACGAAATGTCGTGATCGGCTGTCCAAAGATGTGTAATAATGATCAGATTATTTTGCGATCAATTTGAAAGCAATTTCTTTCATACGATTATTTGATCCCCTGTACGACCTATGTGATATCAGTTGATGATTCAACCCATCAAAATACACTGACTGGCCACTTTATTAGGTACACCTGTTCAATTGCTTGGTAACACAAATTGCTGATCAGCCAATCACATGGCAGCAACTCAATGCATTTAGGCATCTAGACATGGTGAAGATGACTTGCTGAGCATCAGAAAGGGGATTTAGGTGACTTTGAAAGTGGCATGGCTGTTGGTGCCAGACGGGCTGGTCTGAGTATTACAAAAGCTGCTGATCTACTGGGTTTTTCACACACACAACCATCTCTAGGATTTACAGAGAATGGTGGGAAAAAAGAAAAAATATCCAGTGAGCGGCAGTTGTGTGGAGGAAAATGCCTTGTTGATGTCAGAGGAGAATGGGCAGACTGGTATGAGATAATATAAAAGCAATAGTAACTCAAATAACCACTCATTACAACCAAGGTATGCAGAATACCATCTCTGAACACACAACACATTGAACCTTGAAGCAGATGGGCTACAGCAGCAGAAGACCACACCAGATGCCACTCCTGTCAGCTAAGAACAGGAAACTGAGGCTACAATTCGCACAGGCTCACCAATATTGGACAATAGAAGATTGAAAAAATGTTGACTGTTCTGATGAGTCTCAATTTCAGCTGCAACATTCAGATGGTAGGGTCAGAATTTGATGTAAACAACAAGAAAGCATGGATCCATCCTGCTTTGTATCAATGGTTCAGGCTGGTGGTGTAATGGTGTGGGGGATATTTTCTTGGCACACTTTGGGCACCTTAATACCTATTGAGCATTGTTTAAACACCACGGCCTACCTGAGTATTGTTGCTGACCATGTCCATCCCTTTATGACTACAGTGTGCCCATCTTCTGATGGCTCCTTCCAACAGGGTAATGCGCCATGTTACAAAGACCAAATCATCTCACCACTGGTTTCTTGACGATGACAATGAGGTCTCTGTACTCCAATGGCGTCCACACTCACCAGATCTCAATCCAATAGAGCACCTTTGGGATGTGGTGGAATGGGAGATTCACATCATGGATATGCAACAGACAAATCTGCAGCAACTGCGTGATGCTATCATGTCAATGTGGACCAAAATCTCTGAGGAATGTTTCCAACACCTTGTTGAATCTATGCCATGAAGAATTAGGGCAGTTCTGAAGGCAAAAGGGGGGTCCAACCCGGTACTAGCAAGGTGTACCTAATAAAGTGGCTGGTGAGTGTATATTAAACCAAAATATCAGTACTGACTGGAATCAGCTGCCAAAACAGTTTGAGATCACTGAATAATGTAACCAGCCTGCAATGAATATTTGAACTATAGAAAACAATGGGATTCCTATGTATTGGAATACATAGTGGACAATCTCCACTGAAAGAGAAGCATCCTCAGTCTTTTTATTGAAGCATTGGCCAGTCAAGTCATACAAAGTGCAGCAACCCATTCATAGCAATCAATGACATTATAGAGATTCTGATCAGATTGATGACAGTTGGTATCAGACTGGTTGCTCTGTACTGCGCTTTACACATCACCGCACTTAACACTTCCTTAGTATAAAAAGACCCAGCCAACTATCTCTCCTCAGCATCCATTGATAGAGAAAGTTAAAGAACACTGGGGGGAACTTATACAAATCTGCAAACTTCCCACTTTCTATATTTAATGAAAACACAAATTTATTAACCATTCATATTGCAAAAGAGTAAACAGTATGGAAATATAAAAAATAATAACCATTTGAGAAAACACAAATATTTCAGTTGATATGCAAAATATATACTCAACATATAGGATTTTAATAGATGTCCCCTATGTATTCAAATAATAATAATATTAATATTAATAATAATAATAATAATAATGATAATAATAATTAATATTATCATCATTATTATTATTATTATTATTATGAGCAGTAATAGTAACATTATTAATGATGACAAAAATAATGTATTAATAACTACCTAAATTAATACCACCTGTATTAATAATACTATGGTAATAATACACTAGTAATAGTAGTAATAGTAATAATAATAATAATAATACCAATAATAATAACATAAAATAACTACTACTTATATTACTAATACTAGCTATTACTACTAATAGTACATCTTTTGGCTAAAGACCTAAAAGACAATAATTACATGACCTTCAGCTTTCAGGATTTTAACAGCCCCTATTGTATTCATAGAACAACAACAGTAAAAATAATGTAGTAGTAATAATAATAATAAAATTATAAAAATAAAACACAACCTCCATTCACTATTAATACTAACAATGAATACTACTGATGGTAACAGCAATAATTATAATAACAACAACAATAATCATCATCATAATATCAATAGGAAAAGTAACAATTGCAAAAAAATTCCTACCACCTTTACTCTTAATAATACCTATTACTACTAATAGTACATACCACATCTACAATTCTACTATTACTTTTACTACTACTACTACTACTAATAATAATAACCAAAAAATTCTACTACCTCCACTACTCCTACTAATAAAATTGATAATAATAATAACCAACAAAATTCTACCACCTCTACTACTAATAATAATAATAATAACCCCCTAAATATTCTACTATTAATACTAATTACTACTAATACTACTACTGCTAATAATAATAATATTAATGAAAATAATAATAACCCCCTAAAAATTCTACCAGCACCTCTACTATTAATACTAATTACTACTACTACTGCTATTAATAATAATAATAATAATAATAATAATATTAATAATAATAATGAAAATAATAATAAAAATGCTACCACCTCTACTATTATTACTAATTACTACTACTTCTGCTAATGATAATAATTATTATTATAAAGCCTATAAACTCTACCACCGCTACTATTATTATGAATTACTACTATCACTATTACTACTACTAATAATAATAATCTTTCATAAATTATAATAATAAGTGTTATCATCTCCATTCATCCCCATATAAAGGTCTATATGTAGAGATGAACCTTTTGCTCATTATAATAAAACTAGATGAAGGACATTGAGTATATGCCACCCTGACAGATCTGTTGTTGCCCCCCCCCCCCCCCCACATCCCGCACCCCATGTTCCCTGCAGTGCCCCTGTTTTCTATTGTCGGGCATCACAGAAACTTTGTCAGTGCCAGCAGCCCTGATCCTCCAATGATGGATGTACAGCGCCCAGCACTGGCATTCATACAAGGGTATGTGCTAAGTTTGTACTGGAAGTGACTGGTCGGACTGGATGTCTATACTGGGATCTCCATCCATTGGGCTCACCTTAGTTGGTGTTGCTCCCAGTCCTCCTTGCCCTGTGGGTGATGATGGCACGGGATGTACCTATCCTGGAGGCGTCACCTTCCATTCACAGACAAAGGAGACCTGGAGGTGGCTTCTGGTGGTGCTGGTTGTGGTGCTGATGCTGATGATGATGATAATGCCAGTGAGATGCTCTCCAGCAGCACCGACCCTACTGAGCACCAGCACAGGGAGGCTGCACCATCCGAACAAGCTGTGCTAATGATCTCCGAGCCGCCCAGAGATAGCTGCACACTGATAGAGAGAGATAGAGATAGAGAGGGAGCTGTCAGATGATGATCCTCATCCCTGGAATCGTGCTCCATCCACTGCCTGCATCATCCCAGCGCAAGGCTCACAGCTCAGATTTCATGTACCGGGGCGCCCTCTGCTGGAGATGTGGCAGCGCAGCAGTCAGCACTTTTCCCATAGGTGGTGGAGTGTGAGGACAAGTCAGATCAGATCATTACTTGCTGGGAAAAGGATCCATGTTATCCCGTCTGCTCATTTGTGCTTCATTTAAATGAAACATCTTACTCAGACTCTGTTGCTATGTATAGCTCCAGTGTTTGCTTCCATGCCATGCAATCCTTTAAGTAACTCTTTCCCTTGCTGTTTTAATATGGCTGTATATCATCACACCTGCAATACTCTTTTAAAGCAAAACTAAACTCAGTCAGTCAACAGGAACTATTCTTAACCCTTACCTTGCCAAAGCCATTTTGTGTTTTTTTTTGCAAACATGTATAGAAAAAAAAAAAATCAGGCCGAAAGATTACATAAAACATATATTTTCTGAAAGCAGATACCCTAGAGAATAAAACAGTGGTAGTTCCAGTTGTTTATGACACACATTATTTGCACAATGGTTTATGAAATGTAAAATGTCAGTAAAAAATACACTCAAGTTAATTTTAGGGCACACAATGATCCAATTTTTTGGTAAAATACATTAAAAAAAAGGTTGCACTGAGGAAATAGATACCCAACCTGTCAAGCCTAAAAATTGCATGCGCTCATTAAATTATTATTATTATACAGGATTTTGATAGCGCCAACAGTTTGCGCAGCGCTTTACAATATAAGGGAAGACAATACAGTTACAATGCAATTCAATACAGGAAGAATTGGACGGGCTTGCTCGTTAGAGCTTACAATCAAGAAGAGAGGGTCAAGTGAAACAAAAGGCAATAACTGTGGGGTATGGGCTGATGGGGAAAATGTGTAGTTGTTAGGTTTGGGTAGTATAGGCTTCTCTGAAGAGGAGGGTTTTCAGGGATCGTCTAAAAGCTAATATAGTAGGAGATAATCGGGCAGATTGGGGTAAGGAGTTCCATAGGATTGGAGAGGCTCTGGAAAAGTCCTGGCGGCGAGTATGGGAGGAAGTGACAAGGGATCTAGAGAGCAGGAGATTTTAAGAGAGATTAGGTTGGTATTTTGAGACTAGGCTAGTGATGTAGCTGGGGGTTAAACTCATAGGTGTGCGAACAGGGTGTGCCAGGTGTGCCCAGGCACACCCTAATCACCCTGTACAGCACAGATCCCCCCTACTGCCCTGGCTCCCCTCCCTCTTACCCCCACAGCTCTTTCGGCTTCCCTCCTCTCCATCCGGCTGTGGCTGTGGGGATGTTTTAGGATGAGTGGGGAAAGGGGCCGGTAAATATATAATTTGCCGGCCCCCTCCCTTTCTGAATGAACATCGTAAGTGATCGGTAGTGTGTGTTTGAGCTTTCGTGTGCACACCCTAATGCATTAGGCTGCGCACACCTATGGTTAAACTATGGATGGCTTTGTAAATGTTGCTAGTATTTTGAATTTATAAAATGGCAACAAATGTCAGTACCCCATATTTTCCATAGGTGACACTTTACATGTCACCAGGTAACCATGAAACCAAAAAATATATAGATAAAGTGAACGCTAGAAATAAGTATTTTGTGTAGCAGCTGGCACAAAATAAAGGTGAATATACAACCTACAAAAAAACAATATAAAGTAAACTTTTTTTTTTTTTTTTCCATAAATGTTTTTATTGAATAATCAAGAAAAAGTGTATTTTACATTGACAGATAGCACCAAACAATATAAAGTGCAGCACTGATAATTATGACAGTGTTTAACCACTTAAGCCCCGGAGGATTTTCCTGCTAAACGACCAGGGGGGTATTTTGCGATTCGGCACTGCGTGACTTTAACGGACAATTGCGCAGTCATGCGACGCTGTACCTAAACGAATTTGACGTCCTTTTTTTCTCACAAACAGAGCTTTCTTTTGGTGGTATTTGATCACCTGTGCGATTTTTACTTTTTGCGCTATAAACAAAAAAAGAGCGTAAATTTTGCAAAAATAACAATATTTTTCACATTTTTTTATATGAAATTCCCCCAAAAAAAATTTAAAAATCAAAATTTTTTAACATTTTCGGCCAATTTGTTTTATCCTACCTATGTTTGGTAAAAAAATCGCAAAAAGCGTATTTTGATTGGTTTGCGCAAAAGTTATCGCGTTTACTAACAAAGGGAAAGATTTTTGTCATTTTTGTTGTTTTTATTTTTAACGCGTAATGGCGGCGATCTGCGATTTTTTTTGCGGTACTGCGACATTGCGGCGGACAGATCGGACCCTTGACTGAAACTTTTGACACTTTTGGGGGTACCAGTGACATTTCTACAGTAATCAGTGCTATATACTGTACTGTTACTGTAAAAATACACTGGTAGTGAAGGGGTTAACTTTATTTGGGAGGGAGGGGCTGTGTGTGTCCCTAGGGGCGTGCTTTCTACTGTGATTGGCTGTGGCTTGAGGTGTAAGGACACTGATCAACGGATCTACATACTAGATCCGTCTGATCAGTGTTTTTCCACCGAGGAGAATGACAGGTGGCTTGTTTACACAAGCCGCCTGACTTTCTCCCTCTCCCCCGACGATCGCCGAGTGACCGGCGGACATCGGGTCCGCTGGTCACAAGCGCGGGGGGGTCAGTGACCGCGCGGGAGCGGGAGCGCGCCTCCGCGGGCGTGCGCTCGCTCCCCAGACCCTCCCAGGCTAGTGACGTTAATTAACGTCACTCTGCCTGGTAGGGGCTGACCGCCGCAGTAAATTTACTTGCGGCGGTCGGCAAGCGGTTAAACAAGCGAAAGTCTAAACAAAGGAAAAATTCCTCATTAAGTGATCAAAGTATATATGTACATATATATATATATATATAAAGTCCAAAGGGTGAATCCAAATGTGTAATTAGCAGTCAAGAGACAGCTGCATGAATCGCTGTATTCAGAAAGGTTCCTCCAGTGATAGACACAGGGGTTTATTTACTAAAGGCAAATCCACTGTACACTATAAGTGCGCTGCAAGTGCAGTCGCTGTAGATCTGGGGGGGACATGCAAGGAAGATAAAAAAACAGCATTTTTGCTTGCACATTTCAGATCTTCCCCTCAGATCTACAGTGACTACATGTCCGAGTGCACTTGCAGTGCACAGTGATTTGTCTTTAGTAAATAAACCCCATAGTGCCAGACAAAAGCCAAAAAACAGCCAGGAAATACAGAAAGTGATGCACCTCATGTGTTACCAAAATATTTCTTCACTTTTTATCTGCATGTACTCTTATTTTTCTCAATAAATAACTACACTATATTAGCATCATTTTTGTCTCCTACTGGTGAGCATTTTTTACAGTGGGTATCATATGAAAAGTGACCGTGTGTCCGTCATAGTAAGCCACGTTTCCAGCATAATGGTTGACAGCGATGCAGGGCCTATTTATTACATCATCTGGTGGGTGTACAGAATGGTGGAGGAAGAGCACAGTGAAGAAATCTTTTGGTAACACTTGAGGTGCATCACTTCCTGTAATTCACAACTGTTTTTTGGCTTTTGTCTGGTGAGTGTTCTGGCACTCTGTGTGAGATCTGAATTTATTGTGGTTTGTTTGGTGGGAATGGATGGTGGCCACTGGTTTGTTGTGCCTATGTTGCCTTTTGCATGTGTTTCAGCTGGTTTGGTGCTGAGAGTGGGGAGCATTCAGGGCCAGATGCCATATTGTGATTATTCCTGTCCGTCTCTGGGAATACACATCACTTCCGGTTCTGACTGGAAGTGCGGTTTTGTGATGGAGGAACATCTCCTCACATGCGACACACGGGTTGAGACATGGGGGCGGGAGGCATGCAGGAGGGGAGGTGCTTTGAAGTGCCTCAGAGATACAGTATATATGTCTACCACGGCAATGTCGATTTGGCATTGCTCTGCTTTGGCCCTGAAAGGAAGGCTTGTCTTTTTGCATATTTTGGACGTGGTCAGTACTTTACATTACCCTTGGGATTTGTTTACCTAAATTGTTCCTTACTGTGGTGATTTATTGATAAGCCTATTCTTATTTTATATTTAGGTGCTTATTATGCTTATTATGCCGGATATGGGGATTTGGTCCTTATGTGGCTGAATTCAGATGAATGTGGTTGGGTATCAGGGCTGGCCCAAGACATTGTGCTGCCTGGGTCCAAGAATGAAATGCTGCCCCCTCCCAAACCCCTCCCAACAAAAAAAAATTAAGCCCACCAAAAGGCCCCCACATCCATTATTTATATCATAAGAGGGTGAGAGGGAGAGAGGGGGGTGAGAGAGAGCGGGGAGTGAGGGAGAGGTGGGAGTTAGAGAGAGAGGGGTGAGAGAGGGGGGGGAGTAAAAGAGAGGAAGGGCTGAGAGGAGAGTTGAAAGAGATGGGGGTGAGAGACAAAGAAGGGAAGGGGGTGAGAGGGAGTGGGTGAGAGAAAGAGAGGGGGAGAGTGTAAGAGAGAGGAAGTGAGTGAGAGAGAGGGAGGGATGAGATAAAGGAGGGGGCTGAGAGACAGAGGGGGACTGAGAGACAAAGAGGGGATGAGAGACAGGGGGCTGAGAGAGAGGGGTGAAGTGTGGGAGGGGGGTAAGAGAGAGAGTGGTGGAGTGTGAGATAGAGGGTGAGAGAGAAAAGGGGGGTAAGAGAGAGAGAGAGATGGTGTGAGAGAGGGGGGGTCTGAGAGATGGGGGGAGTAAGAGAGAGAGGGGTAGAGTGTGAGAGAGGGGGTGGGAGAGAGAGGGGTGAGAAAGACGGGGACTGAGAGAAAGAGGGGAGCTGAGATACAGGGGGAAGGGAGAGAGAGCGGGGGGCTGAGAGAAGGGGTGGGTGAGAGAGAATGGGTGAGTGTGAAAGAGAGGGGGGCTGAGAGACAGGGTGGGTGAGAGACAGAAGGGGGCTGAGAGACAGAAGGGGGCTGAGGGACAGAGGTGGGGCTGAAAGAAAGAGGGTGACTGGGAGACAGAGGGTGACTGAGAATCAGAATGGGGCTTAGAGTCAGGGGGCTGAGAGACGGGGAGGGGGGCTGAGAGAGAGGAGATAGCTGAGAAAGACCACATAGTCCTGTCCCTATCTGAAGTCCCTCCTTTGCCCCCCCCCCCCTTCGGTGCAGGCTCTGCCAGGATACCACATAAACTTTCTCCAATGTCGGGGTGAGGGGCGGTCGGACTGATCTTCGTTCAGCTTGTGGAAGTGGTTCAGCTTGCGGACGGCAAGCAGCGGTACACTCTGTCCCCATACTCTAAGCTGTGATTGTTTTATTTGAATGTAAGCAGATATATATAAGGGGTTTTGGGGTTATGAATATATTCTGTGAATAAAGGTAAAAAGTTATTACACTATCCCTGTCCCTATTTTGTCTGCTTGCATTTCACTGCTGACATACGGCCCTTGACCGCGACATTGGAGAAAGTTTATGTGGTATCCTGGCTTCAAAAGTTTAGGACTTGCTGGATATCGTTGGGAAAAGGGCTCATGCAGCCAATGCATACATGCTTAGAGTAAAGTGATATCTGGTGAGTGTCCATTCTTAAGGGGAGCACTGAAGGTGTGGTGATGGCTATTTAACAATCTGCCTAAGGAACACTGGTGTTATTTTGCTTGAGAGACTGTTTCTATTTGAGAACAATACAATCACCGTATACACATACATGGACACTCTGGACATTTATTTATTTACAATATTGGATGGAATGTTGTATGGACTATTTATTTGGGATATTTAAATAGTTGGATTAAGCGCTGCTGAATGTGAATATTGCTGTTTTAGTTGTGCTTAGGAGAGATTGCATTTTTTACATTTTAGAACTGCCACAAATATGTGGCAAGTTATCTTTGTTATCTGGGATTCCTCCTACTGCTACCAATGATAGGGCACTATTTCTCCCACTGACATCAATAATGGAGCACTATTTATCCCACTGATACCAACAATAAACCACCATTCCTCCCACTGACACCAATGATGGGGCATTATACTTCCACTGATACCAACGATAAGGTGCCACTCCTTCCACTAATGCCAACAATGGGGCACTATTTCTTTAACTGACATTAACAATAGGACACTGTCTCTTTCATTGACACCAACAATGGGTCACAATTTCTTCTACTGATACCAATGATGAGGCACCATTCCTTCCACTGACACCAGTGATGGGGCATTATTCCTTTAACTGACTTAGGTGCTACAATGCCCTGTGGCTGTATTTTTTTACAGGTGTGAAAAACAAAAGTGGTGGAAATGTACAGTTCATCTTCAATGTTTCTTTTATAAAATGTATAGAGAAGTACTTAACTGTAATAGTATGTAAAGGTTTGAGCTATTTAATAGTGTGTGAAAAGAGGAACAGACAAAGAGAAAATGGAAATAGATTTATTAAATGAGTCAGAAGTGTTACATAAGTAGTTACATGTGAAAAAAAAAGAAAAGGTGACAATGATTGGAGCATGTTAGTAGTAGTAATAGCAAGTATTCCCTATAAATGTGATCTCTGCATGCAGTAACTGGTCTACTAAAATGGTCTTTAGTGCCTTAACCTTGCCGTGCCTTAATTTCTGAGACCTCAATGGTCTCCAAAACTGCATCCAATGAAAAACAAGTGACCGCACTTCCAAATGCTTAGAGATTTTTATTGTTATAAAAACATCCAACAAAGAAAACCAGAGAGACTTTATGACACACATCGGAAGAGCATGGTTGACATGTTTCTCGAAATTAATCATTACTCAAACTGCAGCACGGTGGCCAGACACGGCCTGCATCCGGCTTGCTTTTATCTGGCCCTTGGGGCATTATTCCACCCACCATCAGCAACAGTGGGGAAAAGTTCCTGCCACTGACGCTGACAATGGTGTACTAGTCTTCCCACTGACACCAATGATGACGCACTATTCCTCCCACTGACAATAATGATGGGGCACTATTCCTTCCACTAGCACCAACAATAAGGTGCCATTCCTTTCACTAATACCAACAATGGGGCACTATTTCTTTAACTGACACTAACAATAGGGCACTGTCTCTTTCACTGACACCAACAATGGGTCACTATTCCTTCTACTGATACCAACGATGAAGCATCATTCCTTCGACTGACACCAGTGATGGGGCACTATCCCGTTAACTGACACTAACCCTAGGGAACTGTTCCTTCCACTGACGCCAATGATGGGGCATTATTTTCCCAGGTACTTTTCCTCCCATTGGCAACAACAATGGGGTGTTATTCCTTTCAATGACAAAAATGATGGGATACTATTTCTCTCATTATTACCAGTAATTGGTCACTAGTGCCTAATACCAATACCTAATACTATACTATACCCAAAGTTTTTTAATTTTTTGAAAGGGGACACCATTTTAAAGAAGAACTAAAACCATTTTGGATAGAGTAAGGTAGGGTAAACCCTTGTCAGAATTTTTTTTTTTTTTTTTTGCCGTCTGTGTCCCTTTGGGGAGATTTAATTTCTCTTTCTGTCCAATGCCCAAAACAGAAAAGTGAGAGAAAATTCCTTCACTGTGAAGATATCCCAGGTTGTCCTCAGGGTCACAAGAAGGAGTGTTTCCATTTGAAAGTTTCCCCTCTATTACCATAATGGTGTCAACCCAAATTTTGGGATTTTCTTTTACTTTCATGTAACACTGTGCATCCTATCCTCCATATTAAAAAAGATACTGCACTTCTCACTGCGTGCCAACATAAGGGCCTCAACTAAGCCGGCAAAAGAATCAACCTTTCTGATTGACTGTGCTCAAGCACTATCTTTCTTAGAAGTACTGGTGTGCAAGAAATTTGACAGATTTCTTGGCACTTAAACCTAGACACTCCTGACTGAGGGCCTACAAGTAAGCCGGCCCTAATTTTTTACTAACCCTACATGTCTCACTTAGGGAGTGATCTCTCACTCGGAGGGCTATTGTTTATACCAGAACAGAACAGGTAGCCACACTTTAAAGGGTATTTGACTGGACTGCATTACTCTTTTGCTGATTCACCTTGTTTACTGTTTAACCATTTTCCTAACTATTGTATCGTCTGCCATTCTCCTTTTGCCATTAATACAACTTGGTCATCTATTTTATAACTGTGTGCGCGTATTTTTCCTGTGTGGCTGCCAGAAGATTCTCCGGCCAAGGTCATTTGGTGGTGTCAGTTGGAGTGGGGGCTCCATATTGGGCCAAGAAAAAAGGCCCCTAAAATATCAGAAGCTCCTTTGGAAGTAGTGCTACATTCACTTTTGATGATAACAGTAAGACTCAGTTCACACCAGCCTGACTTCAAAGTCCTGTGACTTCCAGTGCAACTTTGGTTACGAATTTCATGTGATTTTTTATACTCTGTGGCATTGAAGTCAGACCAAAGTAGTGCAGGAACCTTTTCTAAAGTTAGACTGACTTGTGTAGTATCAGTTAAGACAGCTCTCATAGGGAAACACTGAATTTCACTTGTCATCCAACTTGGGGTCTCACAAGTTGGATCCTATGTCGCATCAGTATGAACCGAAGCCTAAACAGGACAAAAAAAGGTAATAACTGACAGATGTTCTAATTCCTCTCCACTCTATCCAAAAGCCTTTATTTATACTTTAAAGCAGAACTAAACTCCCTCAATCATTGTTAACTATTTTCAATCCTTATGCTGCTAGCATTAGCAAATATATAAGAAGGTATAATATATACTTGCTTTAAACTTTTTTTTTTTTTACATATCTCTGGATGCTTCCTGGTTACTAGCTTAGGCCAAAAATATGTCATACATCCCAGGAGTCTTCATGGGCATCTTTTTTTTCTTTTAACCGCTGGAGGGGAGGAGGGGCTTTCCCTGCTAAGCACATCCTCCTATCTGCATGTCTGCACTAAGGGCAGATGGATCCTAGGAAGTAAATGCTATATGAATCATCTGCCTTTACTCAAGACCGCCACCGCAAGAAATGCTAGGGGGGGTTTTAAAAGCGATTTCTTTACAAAATAAAGCTTGGAGACATGGATGGATGGGTAACTTTGCTCTGAATATTAAAATTTAATTAAGTAGCATTTTTAGTTTGTGGTGCTCAGATATAGGTAGATTTTGCTTAAAAACCCCAAACCAAGAATTTAATATATTGCAGCTTATCAACTCTACACACATGCATACACTTACATATTCAATACACAAATTGTCATATCCAACATGGAGAAACATCCTGATTGTCAGTAAAAGCGAGGGATCTGGAGAATCCCAATATTTTACTGAGGTGTAGTCCCAACAGTGCTGCCAATCAATGCCTCCTCATCAGTGTCACCTATCAGTGTTGCCTATCAGTGCTCCCTACCAGTGCCTATCAGTGTCCTTCAGTGCCACCTATCAAAACCCATCAGTGCCGCCTATCAGAGCCTATCAGTGCTACCTATCAGTGCCATCTATCAGTGCAGCCTCATCAGTGCCCACCAGTGCAGACTCATCAGTGCCCATCAGTGCCACCTCATCAGTGCCCATCAGTGCAGCCCATCAGTGCAGCCTCATCAGCGCACATCAGTGAAGGAGAACAATTACCTGTTTGCAAAATTTTATAACAAACTATAAAAAATGTTTTGATTTTTTTTGTTCAAAATGTTGGGTCCTTTTTCATTTGTTTAGCAAAAAATAAAAAGCCCAGTTGTGATTAAATACCACCAAAAGAAAGCTCTATTTGTGTGAGAAAATGATAAAAATTTCATATGGGAACAATGTTGCATAACAGCACAATTGTCATTTAAAGTGTGACAGCACTGAAAGCTGAAAATTGGCCTGGGCTTGAAGGGGATAAAAGTGGTTAACAAGTTATGGCATCCATAAAACCTTCTGAGACTATAAAAACAGGAACAAGAATTGCAACTACACTGTACAGATGATAAAAGTCTATAGGTAATTCTGACTTCTGAAAATTACAACATGCGCATGTACCTTCATCATGCAGAAAAATTATCATGTAATAATAATAATAATAATTTAAGTTTTGTATGCAAATGACTGTATTATGGATTAATTATGGTGCTTGCCTTGAATGAACGAATTAATGAATGAGTGAATGTATGAATGAATACAGTATTCCATTCATCCCCGAATGGAACAATGCCAGATATGTCAATGTGGCACAATGCGAAGCTCAGACATTAAAGGCTGTAAATTGCTTTATGTTTTCCAGGCTGCTTAAAATTCAGAAGTGTGGGATATAAAAGAAACCTGCTGTGAGACTAATATGCTTGTCACTTTCTGATCTCTCTACTTATATGCGTTTTGTTCAGAAACAGCTTCTTCACTGGTTCATCAAACTGAAGTTGTAAATAACATCACAGAACTCACTTGGTTAACATTCCAGGAAAATCTCTTCCAGTATCACCTGCTGTTTGTTTGGCGTTCTTGATTATGAATATTGAACTTAATTGTTTGTGGCCAAAATAAATGGGAACTCTACCAAGGTGCATCAGGTGAGGTGGTATGCCTGAGGTCAGGTCTGTAAATCTTCCAAACCTTATTACTGCTGATCTGGAGATGTTCTCTTCACTAGGTTTTTAAGTAAGATGTTTGGGATTCCGGAGTTCTCCAGATTTGGAGGTATAAGGTGAAGAACCAGCAACTCGTCCTTCTGAAAAAAATCACTTTATTCCATTGAGTGGAGTGTACAAAGTACAGTGGCTTACACGTTTTAGCAATAAGCCTTAGTCACAGCCATAGCGATTTGGTGCCCAAGCACCAGAAGACAAAGTTCTCCCTTTCATCCTTATTCAAGGAGCCAAGGTCCCTAACTCACATTCATATCTATATATATACATACTAGGGCCAATTTAGACAGACACCATTTAACCTACCAGCATGTCTTTGGAGTGTGGGAGGTGACCCTAGTGCTGCTAGGTGGAAGTGGTAACCACTTAGCCACTGTTCTGCCTTCTTCCTCTTTTCTTCTTACGGGCATAACTTGCTTAGGTATAATGTAACGATGTATGTTGAAACTACAAATTTAATGGGGGGTACTTTGGTGCCTTAGGCCAAGGGGGTGGGACTTTGTGGGCAAGTGATTAAATACACCAAAATGTATAAAAACAATGGATTTATTTAACATTGAGTATACACAAATACATATAATGTGTTGAAATTGGTGCTTGGGTTAAGGGTCCAAGGGTGAAAAAGAGTAGAAAGAAGATTCAAAAGAATCTGTGACGTGTGGGTATGGTGACATAAATATGGATGTTAACTCTGTGTTTCCTGTGGATAACCCCCCCCCCAGACGAAACAACAAATTTAAACAATCCAGAATGTGCGTTGGTCATTAGCATAAATAATGAATATGATAATGAATATGATAATAAAGTGAAGGGCAGAACAAATTGTATTAATAAGCAATTAATAAGCACAATCTAAGGCCATAAATACTGCTCTATACCCAGACACACAAGCATAGATGGCTAAAAAATGTGGCCACTATACACTACCAGGGCACTAACCAACTGCAACTGACTCCTGAAAAGGTAATTTTGTAATTTAGGGGTCCATCACCTTACTTTGCCCTTTACTACAGCTGAGTGCCAGTCTGTTCTGAATGGGCAAGGCTTTGATACTCAGATTCTTGTAGTGATGGACCTTTCCCCTCCAATATTATGCACATTCCTCTTGGCCAACAAGGCAGCTGACTATAGTAATGTGCCACTGGGAGGTAGTAGCCATGCTCTGGCAGGTGCCTTTGCTGTATATTTATTACATCTGTTCATGTGACAACACTGAAGAAATGACACTTTGCTACAATGTAAAGTAGTGAGTGTACAGCTTACATAACAGTTTAAATTTGCTGTCCCCTCAAAATAACTCAACACAGCCATTAATGTCTAAACTGCTAGCAAAAAAAGTGAATACACCCCTAAGTGAAAATGTACAAATTGGGCCCAATTAGCCATTTTCCCTCCCCGGTGTCATGTGACTCGTTAGTGTTACAAGGTCTCAGGTATGAATGGGGAACAGGTGTGTTAAATTTGGTGTTATCGCTCTCACTCTCTCATACTGGTCAGTGGAAGTTCAACATGGCACCTCATGGCAAAGAACTCTCTGAGGATCTGAAAAAAATAATTGTTGCTCTACATAAAGATGGTCTAGGCTATAAGAAGATTGCCAAGACCCTAAAACTGAGCTGCAGAACGATGACCAAGACCATACAGTGGTTTAACAGGACAGGTTCCACTCAGAACAGGCCTTGCCATGGTTGACCAAAGAAGTTGAGTGCACATGCTCAACGTCATATCCAGAAGTTGTCTTCAGGAAATAGATGTAGGAGTGCTGCCAGCATTGCTGCAGAGGTTGAAGGGGTGGGGAGTCAGCCTGTCAGTGCTCAGACCATACGCCACACACTGCTACAAATTGGTCTGCATGGCTGTCATCCCAGAAGGAAGCCTTTTCTAAAGACGATGCACAAGAAAGCCCGCAAACAGTTTGCTGAAGACAAGCAGACTAAGGACATGGATTACTGGAATCATGTCTTGTGGTCTGATTAGACCAAGATAAACCTATTTTATCCAGATGGTGTCACGCGTGTGTGGCGGCAAGCAGGTGGGAGTATAAAGACAAGTGTGTCTTGCCTACAGTCAAGCATGGTGGTGGGAGTGTCATGGTCTGGGGCTGCATGAGTGCTGCCGGCTCTGGGAAGCTACAGTTCATTGAGGGAATCATGAATGCCAACATGTACTGTGACATACTGAAGCAGAGCATGATCCCCTCCCTTCAGAGACTGGGCCACAGGGCAGTATTTCAACATGATAATAATGACCCAGAACACACCTCCAAGATGACCACTGCCTTGCTAAAGAAGCTGAGGGTAAAGGTGATGGATTGGCCAAGCATGTCTCCAGACCTAAAACCTATTGAGCATCTGTGGGTCATCCTCAAACGAAAAGTGGAGGAGCGCAAGGTCTCTAACATCCATCAGCTCTGTGATGTCATCATGGAGGAGTGGAAGAGGACTCCAGTGGCAACCTGTGAAGTTCTGGTGAACGTCATACCCAAGAGGGCTATAGCAGTGCTGGAAAATAATGGTGGCCACAAAAAATATTGACACTTCTGCCCAATTTGGACATTTTCACTTAGGGGTATACTCACTTTTGTTGCCAGAGGTTTAGACATTATTGGCTGTATGTTGAGTTATTTTGAGGGGACAGCAACTTTACACTGTTATACAAGCTGTACACTCACAACTTTACATTGTAGCAAAGTGTAATTTCTTCAGTGTTGTCACATGAAAAGATATATTAAAATATTTACAAAAATGCGATGGGTGTATTCATTTTTGTGAGATACTGTATATATATATATATATATATATATATATATATATATTGTGACAGGAAGTCAGGTAAATCTGTGGATGTTGTCACAGACAGGAAATATACTTCTGCTTGGGTTAGACAATTCACCAATTACTATAGGGTGTCGGCTGCAAAGGCAGCAGGAAGGTGTAAAGAAGTTGAAAACCATTCAGCTATTCAGAATGAGGAAATTAAGGCCTCTATAATTTGTCCAGAGGAAGTCCTATTGATTGCTGCCTCCTGACGCTGTGTGAGTAGAGGAGGACAGTCAGATGTGTGCCTCAAGACGCTGTGTGAGCATGGGAGAAGGAATGCCTCCTGAAGCGATGTGCGCTGAGGAGGGTAAAAAGTGTGAAGACTTCTCAAGGTGAGATCTTGGATTGTTTCTATGTGAAAAGAAACCAATGGACATTTCCTGTGTGAAGGGAAAATGAATTAAGACTGAAGACTACTCAAGGTGAGGTCTGGGATTGTTTCTATGTGAAAAGAAACCAATGGACATTTCCTGTGTGAAGAGAAAAGGGACATTTGCTGGGTGAAGAGAAAAACAAAGGAATGTGTTCTATGTGAAGAGAAAAGGGACATGTTCAATGTGAAGAGAAAAGGGACATGTTCAATGGACATTTGTTGTGTGAAGAGAAAATAAATGGACTATTGATGGTCTCCTGTAGGATCAGCAAAGTCTGCCCAACAGTAGGTTGGGGACAGACTCCTTAGGTAGGTTCCTGTGTGTGAGAAGGTAGCCGCCCACAGTGGCAAGGATTTATTTTGTGTTTAATTTTATTTTGGATGTTTTTGACACTTGCACTTGTGTGAAGAAAATTGCATGAATAAACCAAACTGTTGTTTGCAACCACTTCTCGGCTATCTCCCTGTGTAACGAACCCCCCTAAAGGGATCATCCACACCCGCCACCGAGTTAATCCCTCACAATATATACACACACAATATTGTAAAAAGCATTGGGAGACTTGCCTTTACACGCACATGAACTTTAATGTTATCCCAGTCTTAGTCCGTAGGGTTCAATATTGAGTTGGCCCACCCTTTGCAGCTATAACAGCTTCAGCTCTTCGGGGAAGGCTGCCCACAAGGTTTAGGAGTGTATCTATGGGAATGTTTGCCTATTCTTCAGAAGAGCATTTGTGAGGTCAGGCACTAATGTTGGACAAGAAGGCCTGGCTTACAGTCCCCATTCTAATTCATCCCAAAGGTGTTCTATCAGGTTGAGGACAGGACTCTGTTCCTCCACCCCAAACTTTCCCATCCATGTCTCATATATATAATATACAATTGATAAGCTACATTGTAATTTAATGTTAATAAAAATTACCTTTCCGATTCAAACTGCAGCTGCTGTAATTTTCTGTAAAATTAAATGCAATATGGCAACCTGGAGTCCTTCTGTACACCCTTGGTGTACAAAACACCTCCAGGAATGTAATTTTATGCTTGTGTGATTGGCTCACCAATTTTCCCAGAAGTCTGCACTAAGATACAAGTGAGATTTTAAGCATCCTATGCAACAGAGATTTCAGTTTTCATGAGATACTCCCTAATGATTAAAGTGTTTGTGACTTTGTGACATTGTGACTTTACTGGTATTCCCTCTGGATTATGCTGGCATTAACTATAGTGTGAGTGTTTTTTTTTTTTTTTAAATGAAAAGGCAAAATAGCTTTTCTCACACCCCAGGTGTGCAGTCACGTGATCCTCCTCCGCTCTTCTTCCCCCGATCTATGGAGAGCAGTGGGAGGGGCTGAGATTCCCCTGTGACATCAGCAGCGGTGTGGGAAAAGGTATTTAGCCTTTTCATAAAAAAAAAAACACACTTTATGGTTAATGCCAGCATATTTCCGGAGGGGGTACATTTGTTTTTCCTGCATATTACAGCTGAATAGCGGCAGGAGGGGCGGGGAGGTGAGCTGCTCTGATGCTGACAGGCAGGGATCAGGAGAGAGACTCACAGCAGAGAGCGGGATGATAGTGGCACATAACCTGACCATGGTGTTATGGCTCAACAACCATGATTTCAGTGGTCAGCACAGACAGAGGGACACAGGAACAGGCAGGATCAACCAGGTCTATTACAACATAGGAAGGGCCAAATTACACAACACAAGCACGGTGCTATAGATCATGCCTTAAAGGAACTGGATCTTTTTTTTTTTTTTTTTTTGGTTACAACCACTTTAATTACTTCTAAAGGGATGCAGATACTACAGCTTTTTTCATTAGAAAACTGAGAGTGCACAAGGTGATTGGAATGTACCAGAGCCTGCCATTCAGAATTAGAAACAGGTGGGACTACTCTTCAGAGTAGAAACAGGTAGGGCTCTGCAACAAAGTTTGGTAAAATCCTTGCAATGTACATTGATCACCCAGAGGGGATTCATTTTTTTTTTTTTTTTTGGAGTGGAGTTAGTCTTTAAATGCATTATATTACTGTAAAAAGTGTTTTTATTGCTCTAACTTTGTGACAGAATCTCCCATAAACTATTGCATAGGTCATTTTTAAAGTTGTGAAGCACCTAGAGGCAGCCATTTATATTCTATTTTTTATTTGTCATGATTAAAAGCTATATTGCCTGTTTTCAATGTGCCAAAACAATGCGCCAAAAATTAAGAGTTGACTTTCCTACTGTGATGATCTGTAACTGTAACTGCAAGTGGCATAGCAAAATACTGTAAGTGCGAAGTTATGAATTCTAAACAGACAGAATAAAGGTGTATATCCTTTATTCATATAGCTAGATTTATATTCCAAGCAACCAGCTGTCTTAAAATTGATTGCAAGCTCTGTGCTGAATTCTGGTATAGACAGTAAGCGAAATACAGTAGTAGGGAAATGGTCATCTTATTTAACCATGAATTAGTTAAAACAAAGAGCATGAACAGAACATGTTGACTTACCTAATGTTTCCTTGTTTTGCTAGGACAGTCATGATTATTGTTAACCTTTGAAGGATGAGGCTTAGCAAAATAGACATATTTTATACAAAAATGACTAGATATGTAGCAGGAATTCAGACAATTTAACCACTTCAGCTCCGGAAAGTTTACCACCCCTCCCCGGCCAGGTCATTTTTTTTCACGATACAGCACTGCGTTGCTTTAACTGACAATTGCACGGTTGTGCAACGCTGTACCCAATAAAAAACAGAGCTTTCTTTTGCTGGTATTTGATCACCTCTTTGATCACCTCTGCAGTTTTTATTTTTTGTGCTATAAACAAAAAAAGACTGATAATTTAAAAAAAAAAAAAAAAAAAATATATATATATATATATATATATATATATATATATATATTGTGACAGGAAGTCAGGTAAATCTGGGAATGTAGTCACTGAGAGGAGACACATTCCCACCTGCTTTGAAAGTTCACTGATACTATAGGGTGTTGGCTGCAGAGAGAGCCAGCAGGAAGTTGAAAACCATTCAGCTGTTCAGAATGAGGAGATCAAGGACTCTATAATTTGTCCAGAGAAAATCTATTGAGTGCTGCCTCCTGTCGCCGTGTAGGCTGGGAGAGGAGGACAGACATACGTGTACCTCCCGACGCCGTGTGGGCATGGGAGAAGGACTGCTGCCGCCTGTCGCCGTGTGGGCTGGGAGAGGGGGACAGTCGGATGTGTGCCTCCCGACAAGCTGGTGAGCATGGGAGAAGACCCCCTAAAGCGATGTGAAGCTAAGGAGGGTAACCACGAGTGAAGACGTCTCAAAGGTGAGAAGACAAAGTGTTCCATGTGAAGAGTGTGAAGAGAAGTGTTCCATGTGAAGAGTGTGAAGAGTAAAGGGACCTGTTAAATGAACTGTGTTCCATGTGAAGAATCTGAAGAGTAAAGGATCCTGTCATAAATGAACATGTGCTGTGTGAAAGAAAACAAAGGGACATGTTCAATGGACAATGTTTGTGCTGTGTGAAAAGCAAACAAATGGACATTTGAGTGTCTGCTGTAGGATCAGCAGTGTCGGCCCAACAGTAGGTTGGAAAGACTTCTTAGGTAGGTTCCAGCTGTGAGAAGGTAGCCGCCCACAGAGGCAAGGATTTATTTTGTCTTTTATTTTATTTTGGCTGTTTTGATGCTTGCAATTGTGTTAAGTAAATTGCATGAATAAATCAGTCTTGTTTTTCAACCTCTAATCGGCTATCTCTGTGAAAACGCACCCCCAAAGGGGTCACCCATACGCCTACCACCGAGCTAATCCCTCACATATGGTGGAGGTATGCAGTGGGCAGAAGCAGCAAGATCCCTGCAAGGAAGTGCAAATGTTTGATGAACTTTGTCTGGTGCATGAGATTGCACAATCTATGTGTGCAGGAGAGAAGATCCTGACAGAAAAAAAAAAAAAAAAAAAGTGTTTTAAAGAGACAGGGGTCTCAAAATTTTTTGATGAACTTTGTTGTGTCTGGTGCAAGTGACTGCACAAACTGTGTGCGCAGGAAAAGAGATCCTGCAAGAGAGAGAAAAACTACATGTGTTGAAGAGACAGTGGTCTGAAAATTGTTTGCTGGACTGTGAAAAATTTGTTTGTGGAGTTATTGAAGATGGGGCGGTCCAAACGCCTGAAAAATGCAAAGATAGATGAAATGAGAGACCGGATTCTTTGGATGGAGGGGATGTTGCCGTCTGAACCAGCCCCATCCATGCCTAAAGAGAGTCTACTAAAGAGGAAGGTTGTTGTCCCTAGCAACACTGATGAAACTGCTATGGAGACGCAGTGTGCTCAGATGAAAAGTAAACTCAAAATGGAGGAGATGTTGAAACATCTGATTATATCAAATGCAGCTCAACAGCAAGAGAGCATGGCAGGCTGGAAACAGAGACGCCAGCAGCCAATGGAGGCCATCGGTTTGGAAGAAACCGAGTATGTGTGCAGGGCTGAATTGGATGCCTTGCAACGGAAAATGGAAGAAAAGGAACAAGCCTTGGAATTGCTTAAAATGGAGCATAGAAACTTGCAGGAAATGAATGAACTACTCAAGTCTCATGTGTTACAGTGGGAAGAATCCACTGCTCTTCTTTTGGTCGAGTTGCAAAAACGCAGAGAGACTATAATGGAGAAAGATACCATCCTCATGGAAAAGGAAAGTGAAATTCAGACTTTGCAGAAGCAAAGTATGGCTGATATGTTGGAGTTGCGTAATCAGCTGGAAAAAAGTCTTCAGTGTTTGGAAGTTACAAAAATAGACCTGCAGGAGTCGCAGGAACAGAATGTTGCTCTGAAAGCGACATTGTCTCTCAGCGACAAAGAGAAAAGTGAAAGAGAGGCTAAATTACTGAGTACTGTGTATGAGCTCACTACTTTAAGCAATGTGGTAAATGAATGGCGTGCGGACTGTGAAAGTTGGAAAGGGGAAGCCCAACGTGTCCAGCAGCAGTTAAAGGAGAAAGAAGCCTGTGTGGCAGAATTACATTCTTATTCCCAGATGCTAGCCAATGAGGTGAAGGCTCTTATGCAGGGAAAAGAAGATTGTGAACATAAGAGGGAAAAAGTAGAGGCACAGCTTCTGGAATCGCAAGTCAAGGTGTCAGAAGGTGACCGATTGTGTGCTAAGCTGTCAGAGAAGGCAAACCGACTGCAGGTTGAGTTGGACAATGTTACAAATCAGCTTTCTCAAGCAGACAGCAAATCTAGAGAAATTGCGGAAGATTTTTCTATCTTGGAATCGCAGCTGCAAGACACGCAGGAACTCTTACAGGAAGAGAGGTGTCAAAGGCTGAGTTTTAGCACAAAGCTCAAACAAATGGAAGATGAGAAAAATGGCTTCCTGGAACAATTAAAAGAGGAGGCGGAAGCAAAGAAAAACCTATCAGAGCAAGTCGCAACATTGCAAGCTCAGATAGCGGATATGAAAAAACGCATGGAAGAAAGCGTTGGTTCATTACAGTGTGTTGAAGATGTGAAAAAGAAGTTTGATCAGATGCTTGGTGAAGAGAAGACTGTGTCTGCAAAATATGCAGAAGAACGCGCCCGTGCAGAAACGGAGGTGCGTGATAACGAGAGCAAAGCCCTGTTCTTGGCTCGCTCTTTGGAGGAAGCTCTAGAGTGTAAGGCTGAACTAGAAAGTGTTAACAAACAGCTGCGTACAGAAATGGAAGAATTGGTCAGCTCCAAGGATGATGTTGTGAAAAGAGTTCAGGAGCTAGAAAAGTCTAAGCGAGCCTTAGAACAGCAAGTAGAAGAGATGAAGATTCCGTTGCAGGAACTGGAAGAGGAATTCCAGGCAACAGAGGATCTGTCCCAAAGAGGGGATAGTGTGCCTGATGCAGTTTTTAAAAGGATCAGTGTTTTGGGGTCTGTCCTGAGTGAGCCTCAGAAATGTGATGACATGTGGCTTGAATCACCCCTTTGGAATAAACCGTTCCTTCAAAAACTTCAAGCATTGGAAAATGTATCATTAGAGCTTCAGCAAACAAAGGAGCTGAGTAAGAAATGTGATGATTTCTCAGTTCAGGCTGAAAACCTAGTGGGGAAAACTAAGGCTGTTGGTGAAAACGTGAAGCAAATGAATAAGTGCCTTTCAGGGAGTGTTTCCAAAATGGAACTGGTGAAAGACGGGTGGCAGAAGTTTGATCGTGATCTTGAGATGCATTCCATGTGGAATTCAGATAGAGAAAAAGAACTAGGTGACCTTGAGCGGTCAAATAGTTCAGCAGAAAGTGCATTGAAGAAACCTGTAAAAGAATGTGTTGCAGTTCCATGCTTCTTCACTGATGCAGAGAGGAGGTCTATAATGGATACCACCCAGATCGCTGGGTTCAACTGTGTTGTTGCCTTTAACCCCTATGTTGGTGTAAGGAAAGTTGATGATGTTCTGGTTGACTACTTCTGTGAAGAGTTTGGCAAGAAATATAAACTGAATATCAAATCAAATAGTAGGCCTTTACTGCGACTCGCTCAGGAGGGCGAAAAGTTTAAGAAGTTGATGAGTGCAAATGCTTCCGATCTGCCTATGAATATGAAATGTTTGGTGAATGATATTGATATCTCTGGGAAAAGGAACAGGGGTCACTTTGAAGAAATGTGTGACAGCCTGTTGTCTCAATTGGAAAATCCTCTGCACAGCATCTTAGAGCAAGCAAAGCTCAAGAAGGAAGATCATTCCCTTTTACAACAAAAAGTCAATGATTGTGTACAGATGTATGGAGAGGCAACTCAAGTCACAGAGGGATGTCAAGAGTCCCTACTTGGAACAAAGCTTAGTGAAGCAAAGGTTCTCAAAGTTTTGTGGAAAACATTTATGGATTGCAGAGAGAGGCGTCTTAAGAATGTTGAAGACATTAAGACTAGCCCAATTGAGTTGCCTATGGATCACGGTCCTCCATGGTGGATTGGACAGACGGTTATGAGGGACAAGCTGTCTGACATTTATGAGAAAGCTGTCAATGAAGATGACAGAAACGAGAAGGAGCAAAATGATGCCAAAAATGCAGTTGAAGAATGTGTATATGAGATGAGAGACAAACTGTGTGGCATTTATGAGAAATCTGTCAATGAAGATGACAAAACAGTTTCATCCGGAAGCTTGAGGATAATAGGAGGCTTATCAGTGAGTCAGCAGTGCCTGACACATGCGTGCCTGGAAATATGTGTCCCAACCCTAGGGTTGAAACAAGAGGGGGGGGTATGTGACAGGAAGTCAGGTAAATCTGGGAATGTAGTCACTGAGAGGAGACACATTCCCACCTGCTTTGAAAGTTCACTGATACTATAGGGTGTTGGCTGCAGAGAGAGCCAGCAGGAAGTTGAAAACCATTCAGCTGTTCAGAATGAGGAGATCAAGGACTCTATAATTTGTCCAGAGAAAATCTATTGAGTGCTGCCTCCTGTCGCCGTGTAGGCTGGGAGAGGAGGACAGACATACGTGTACCTCCCGACGCCGTGTGGGCATGGGAGAAGGACTGCTGCCGCCTGTCGCCGTGTGGGCTGGGAGAGGGGGACAGTCGGATGTGTGCCTCCCGACAAGCTGGTGAGCATGGGAGAAGACCCCCTAAAGCGATGTGAAGCTAAGGAGGGTAACCACGAGTGAAGACGTCTCAAAGGTGAGAAGACAAAGTGTTCCATGTGAAGAGTGTGAAGAGAAGTGTTCCATGTGAAGAGTGTGAAGAGTAAAGGGACCTGTTAAATGAACTGTGTTCCATGTGAAGAATCTGAAGAGTAAAGGATCCTGTCATAAATGAACATGTGCTGTGTGAAAGAAAACAAAGGGACATGTTCAATGGACAATGTTTGTGCTGTGTGAAAAGCAAACAAATGGACATTTGAGTGTCTGCTGTAGGATCAGCAGTGTCGGCCCAACAGTAGGTTGGAAAGACTTCTTAGGTAGGTTCCAGCTGTGAGAAGGTAGCCGCCCACAGAGGCAAGGATTTATTTTGTCTTTTATTTTATTTTGGCTGTTTTGATGCTTGCAATTGTGTTAAGTAAATTGCATGAATAAATCAGTCTTGTTTTTCAACCTCTAATCGGCTATCTCTGTGAAAACGCACCCCCAAAGGGGTCACCCATACGCCTACCACCGAGCTAATCCCTCACAATATATATTTATATTTTTTTTACTTTCTGCTACAAAACATATCCAACAAAAAATGTAAATAATCAAATTTCTTCATCAGTTTAGGCCAGGCATGTCCAACCTGCGGCCCGGGGGCCGCATGCGGCCCAGAACCACAGGCAATGCGGCCCACTGCCCCATGACAATTTTTTATTTTCTTTGCTGGGGAGGAAGGAAGTTGAGTCGGGGGCACGGCCACAGAGGCTGGCATGGAGGGGATCATCCACTAGTTGTGGTAAATTAGTGCTGGGGGGGGCTTTAGCATGGGAAGGGCGAAGCGGCATTTTATACCTTAACTATAGTATATATTTTATATGCGGCCCCAGAAAATGTCTCTACACTCAATGTGGCCTAGAGAAGCCAAAAGGTTGGACAGCCATGGTTTAGGCCAATATGTATTCTGCTACATGTTTTTGGTTAAAAAATCCCAATAAGCGTATATAGATTGGTTTGCGCAAAAGTTATAGCGTTTACAAACTATGGGATAGATTTATAGACTTTTTGTTTTTTTATTTTTTTTGCTAGTAATGACAGCGATCAGCAATTTTTAGTGGGACTGCGACATTGCGGCTGACAAATTGAATACCTAATTCACACTTTTGACACTTTTTGGGGACTAGTGACACCAATACAGTGATCAGTGCTAAAAAAGGCAGTGTCACTGTACTAACAACACTGGCAGGGAAGGGGGTTAACATCAGGGGTGATCAAAGGGTTAAATATGTTCCCTGAGAGTGCTTTCTTATTGTGTGGGGGATGGTTTAACTGAAGGAAGACAGAGACCCCTGTTCCTGCTTAGCAGAAACACAAGATCTCTGTCATTCTTACTAGCAGAACGGCGATCCTCGTTGTTTACATAGGCAGACCGCTGTTCTGCCTGTCTCGGAACGATTGCCGGTCCAATCAAAGCAGGAGCAGGCTCCAGCAGCGCACGTGCTCCCCAGAGCCAAAGAAAAAAATCACGTACAGGTTAAGTGCCACCCTGCTTCAGTATGTGTATGAGGGTCAGTTAAGCAGTTAAAGCGGAGTCCCACCAAAAAGTGGAAGTTCCACCTCAAGGACTTCTCACCCCCTTACATGCCACTTTTGGCATGTCATTTTTTTTTTGGGGGGGGGGAGTGGGTACCCAGTTTTGACAAGTACCCAGCTCCCACTTACGCTTGGGCCGCCTAGGTGACTTGAGCAGAAGTTCTCCTCTCCCCCTCCCTCCTTGCAATCTTCTGGGACACATCACAGGTCCCAGAAGATTGCCCGACCATTAAAGATGAGCAGTGTGCACGCGGCTGTGAAGCTGCAAGCTGTCACAGACAGGTGCCCACACTTTTGATCCTGATGATGGGGAGAGGTGAGGGAGAGAAGTGAGGCTTCAGACGGTCGCATCGCTGGATCGTGGAACAGGTGTGTGTTTATTAAAAGTCCGCAGCTACACTTTTTGTAGATTTAATAAACACAAAACCGACTGGGACTCCACTTTAATGCATGCCTTAAATTAACCAAAACTATATTAGGATGGTTAAAAACTGACAACATGAAGGTAAACAACTGAAGGTGGGATCTTTCAGATACCTAAAAGTCAAGTAATAAAATGCTACTGCTACTATTATCCTGAAATACGGTAAATGAAAATGCACTATCCAGCGCGGCCCGATTTATTAGACTTTTCATGCTTACTTAGAGATCTGAAGCTTCTTTCTCCCACCCTGCAAGACACAACCTGAGTGAAGTAATAAAAAAAAAAGTAATAAGAAAGGTTAAATAATATACATTAAAAACAAAAAAGCTTACAGGGCCTATTACTTGTTCTATGCTATCACATAGGGCTTGTCCACTGCCTTGTGATAGTTAGACGAAAGAAAGTGACGAAAAGAATGGAAAGTAAGGCAGGCCAAACACATTGCGAATTTCGAACTAAAATACAAATCAAAAGTAAGATTGTTCGATTTTCATATCGTTAGTGTGGTATGTGCGACACACGATTTTCGTATGACAGCCGAAATTGACTGATCCAACATGTTGGGTTTTTTGCGAAAATTGGCAAAATTTCGTATCATTAATGGCGTTGTATGATTTGACCTAACAAAACACAACTGCACATGATTCCCGAAAAAATTCGAACCGGAGGGAAAAGATAATGAATTAAACAACAACACACTAACGATTTTTCGTCTACAACATATAATGATATTATTGCAGGAAATACTATAGGTTACAAAAAAGTCTGCTGAAGTGCCAACTTGTCTGTTGGTATCACAGTAGAGGTGTGATTAAAAGGTCAAAACAACATTGCATCACTTCCCATACTGGCATAAAAAATGGTGTTTGGAAGTACGATTTTCGAATCTCATTGATGGTACACTCGCATGCTGTACGTGAGCACCGCTTTCGTTTATCGATCGACGGATCGTTCGAAATTCGCTTTGTGTATGGCCTGCCTTATCTTTAAAAAAAAGCTGAATAAAAGACTTAAAATACAAAACAAATGTACAAGAACCACAGCCCTGTTCCCATGCACCTATGTAAACTTGTACCCCAAAGACTCACATGCATATACTGTATGACACCTGTGTAATACATATTGTGTATCGATGCGTATGCTGAAAAAAGAAAAATGATTCCAGGTCCACTATTTACAGTTAACTCTAAACCAATAAGCTGAAAAGGTTTTAAAATGTTGGTGTTTCACATACAATTTTAAGGATTAACATATTTGATATCTATTTATTTGATACAGTCTCATCCTTGAACAAAAAAATAAATATATTGTGATTGTGTGCATTAAATTAGTATATTGTATATTTTTACTGAAAACATGCGTTTTAAAAACAGTTGTAATAGAAAACTATCCCCATAGACAGTGAACATAGTAGTTAAAGTGATTGTAAAATCTCCTTTTTTTCCCTATAAAAATAACATACATGCTATACTTACCTCCTCTGTGCAGTGTATTTGCACAGAGCAGCCCAGATTCTCCTCTTCTGTGGTCCTGGCCCCTCTCTCCTGTTCAGTGTCCCCACAGCAAGCAGCTATGGGGCACCTGAGCTGAGTCACAGCTCCCTTTGTCCATTCAGACATGGAGCCATGACCCAGCCCTGCCCCCTTTCTCCCCTGGTTGGCTAGCTGACTTTGATTGACAGCAGCGGGAGCCAATGGCGCCACTGCTGTGTTTCAGCCAACCAGGAAGGAGAATATCGGTCGGCTGAGACACTCGTGGACATCGCTGGACAGAGAGGGACCTCAAGTGTTAGGGGGGCTGAGGGGGGCTGCTGCACACAGAAGGCTTTTTATCCTAATGCATAGAATGCATTAGATAAAAAACCTTCTGCCTTTAAAACTCCTTTAACACTGGACGCACCTATTAGTTTATACTGTTAAAAAACAGTTGCACAAAAATGTGACAAAAATTTGCAGCTAACATTTTTTATTTTACGGGTTCTCTGTTTTCAGAAAGTAGCTATAGCATTTTGTGGGGTTTTAAGTACTTTTCAGGCCTAACATTTCACTTTTAACATGTGTGTTAAAAAGTAAACTTTTTGCATATTTTTTTAAGGGAAATATAAGGCTAAGGGGGCTACTAGGGTTGAGATCAGGGCACTGTACAGGCATCTTAAAGGGTAACTTCACTTTATTGGGGGAAAAAATAAATAAAGAAAAAATATTGTAGCGTATACAATTGCGACACAACCACATTGTAGTTAAATGTTTATAACGTTATCTTTCCTTTTCAATCTGCAGCTGCTGTATTTTCTAAAAAATGCAATTCAATATGGCTACCATGGCTACAGAACGCCCCCCAGAAACATAATTTCCCGCTTGTCTGATTGGCTCACCAATTTTCTCAGAAGTCTGCCTAAGATACAAGTCAGAATTCAGGCATCCCCTGCAACAAAAATGTCATTTTTGGTGAGATACTCCCAATAGGAACACATCTAAAGGGATGCAGGTCCAGCAGATTTCCTAATTAGTGCTCTGCATCTGCACAGCTGATTGATAATTATGAAACTACTCCCATTAGACTCACTTAGCACAGAGGAACAAATAGTGATTTCGTCAGAATAACAAAAGGTAGGAATTTGCAACAAAGTTGATATAACCCTTGCAATGTACATAAATCACTCAGAGGGGAATGTTTTTTTTTCTCAACAAAAGTGGAGTAATGCTTTAAGTTCCCCCACACCAAACTGCTCAGAAAGGGCCTTTCCCAAACTGTTGCCATGAAGCTGGAAGGAAACAGTTGTCTAAAATATCTTCATATGCTGTAGGATGTACGGTTTCCTTCACTGGAAATACCTGTACTCCATAATCTAAAGTGGTGTCAACATACTTTTAGCTATACAATGTACATTTTGTTTTTTTAAGAAATGTTGGGAACTGCAGCACATTCCACAATGTAATGCAAGAGCCAGGGCTCCTCTAAATAAATTGTTAAAAATCCAATATTGATTGTGGGATAGCCTGAGGGTGTTTCTAAATGCTGACTTTCCAAAGATGGTATTTGCTACAGTAAATTTGGAGGCTCCCAGTCACATGTCTAGGGCAGATTCTCAGTTTGGTTTAGCAACCTGTGCTGAGTGTGTCTTCATTGGTAAGGGTATTTTCAGTGGTTTTCATGAAAATGTTTTAATATGAAAGCTTTTTTTTCTTTTTTTACTTGAAAAGAAAAAATAAAATTACACACACGCATAGACACCTGAATGACAATAGCTTCATACTGGCTGGTGGATTCAACCAATTGTTATGATTGACAAACTGACATCCTTAATTGTTCATTGTATACCCATACAAAGATTGTCATAAGCAACGCTCATATTGTTAAATCAAGCAACAAATTACTACCTGTATCCCAGAATAACTTTTGAATGTGAATATATTGAGTTTGGTTTTCTCTTTTCCTTGAACAGCTTTAGCAATCTACAATCCAACACAGGATTTGTACAACCGATTATTACGGGAAAATCAGAATTAGCATTCATCACATTTCTCAGCATAATGAAACAATAGCTTCATTAAATGCACTATTAAAAACATATTTTACAGAGTCACCAGGGTAGAATTAATATATGAAAATATTATTAATAATATAGAAGGTAGCTCTTAGCGTTTTGGCTTGCTGCCCAAATTATGGTCAGAAAAAAAAGTAGAACTTAACTCTTACAAAAGAATACATGCTTTTGTAAAATGCATTCTGTTTTCAGATTATGGACATTAAAGTTTAACATATTCTTAACAAGCAGTAAAAGAAAATGAAAGATTAACTCCAGCCCTAACTTATCTTTAGGACATGCATTTACAATCTCCTCCTCTGTTAATGCTTAACGATAATATTCCTCTTTGTTTGCATTTTCTTCAATTACCACTAGATGGCAAAGAAGATGCAGGACCCAGTCTGAGACCTGACCAACTTCTGGCAATGCAGCTTACAATTTAGAAGCAGCTCTCTCCTGCACTAAGTTCCTGACTATGGCCCACCTCTTACACCCATTGGTTCCATCTCTACACTAATCTTCTATGGGCTGTTTTATGGCCCCTCCCACACAGCACAGACTTGATAAGAGGTGAACAGCCAGAAGGCAGCAATAGTGAAAAGATCTCCACAAAAAGTATAATGTCTTTTTAGTAAGGTATTACAACACGGTGATCAGGGGATTAAGGGGGATGGGGGGTTGATGATTGTAAAGCATTTTTTTTTAAATCAAATTAAACTTTATCTTTAAAACAAGAACTCACTGACCTCTGTGGCTGCATGTACTGTGAATGAATTTATTCTCAAAATCACAACAGAGAATGTGAAGCATATTTTAGTCAATTTGCAACAGTTAATAGTTCTTGCTGTTTGCTTAGAAAGCTGGTAAGCTGTCAAGTATCTGCTGCCATAGAATATAACAATAATAATAATAATAGAATGGAATACAGGCCTCTGGGGTAACCCCCCCCTTTTTTTCTCCCCTATTTTCTAATTTCTCTTCCCTCTTTTTTCTTCTATTCCTGCTTTGCCTCCTACCAACCCCAACTCATTCCTATTTCTTTCTTGGTTTAATATTGTAGGCTCCCTCTGCCAGATTGGTGGGCCATTTTTTTTCCTGATCTCCCCTTATTTTTACTTACCTGCAGGTGACACCAAGCATATGGTTATATCTCACAACCGATTGTTCATTTCCAATCAGATCTGTGACTCACTATAGCTTTAACTGCTAATATGCCCAAGGCCTTTCTTGTGATATCTCCCCAATGTTCTCTATTAGTTATATAACACCTTAGGACTAGAGATTTTAAACTTCTGGAAATTTCGAAGCCATGGGAAAA
Organism: Pelophylax lessonae; assembly: GCF_965119305.1. Lineage (NCBI taxonomy): Eukaryota > Metazoa > Chordata > Amphibia > Anura > Ranidae > Pelophylax > Pelophylax lessonae. Next base: position 631,964,343 of record NC_138769.1, on the reverse strand, counting down.
AAAATCCTTGTTTTTTTATTCCTGCAAAAATTTAAATATCTGAAAAACTGAAAAAAAATTAAAATCAGCGTTATTTAGAAAAAAAACAGTTTCATGAATAAAAAAAAAAAAAAAACACTAAAGTTAGCCCAATTTTTTTGTATAATGTGAAACATGATGTTACGACGAGTAAATAGATACCTAACCTGTCACGCGTTAAAATTGCACACATTCGTGGAATGGCGCAAAACTTTGGTACTTAAAAATGTCCACAGGTTACCAGTTTAGAGTTACAAAGAAGTTCTTGGGCTAGAATTATTGCTCCTGCTCTAACGTTCGCGATACCTCACATGTGTGGTTTAAACAATGTGTACACATGTGGGCTCGATGAACTTATACATCCACTTCTGCTTGCGAGCACGCGGGGAAGGGAGCATTTAAAAAAACTATTTTTGTTATTGTTGTTTTTAACAATTGTTTTATTTTATTTTTATATTTTTTTGATCACTTTTATTCTTATTACAAGGAATGTAAACATCCTTTGTAATAAGAATAGGGCATGACAAGTCCTCTTTATGGAAAGACGTGGGGTCTATAAGTCCCCACATCTCTCCTCTAGGCTGGAAAGACTGAGATAAAAAAAAAAAAATGATCCAGCCCTGAACACTGCAGTATTTACAACTGCCAGGCCGGGTGTGACATCATAACATCACGCCTGGGCCTCAGAGAGTCATAGAGACTGCAGTGAATCATCTGGTCCTCTGTATTCTCTGTGTTGAACTTCTGTGTCACCCGTCCCTGTAAGAACGATCAAGCGGCTGAACTGCTGCTATGATTGTTCTTATGGTGAAGGGAATCGCAGGCTGCAAAAGATGATAACTGTATGATGCCTGCAGCTGCAGGCATTATTTAGATATCCCCACTCGAAGTCCAGGACATCATATGACGTCCTTGGGCGGGAAGTGGTTAAGGCCAGGTTTACACATATGCAAATTGGATGCAAGTTTTGCTGCAACAAATTCGCAAGAAAGGAGAGTGTGACTGGCTCTGAATGGAGCCGCTTCACACAGCTCAGGGGAGGTCCACATTGGAAAAGGTTCTGTGCGATTTTGGTTCCGATTCAGGTGTGAATTCAGGCAAAACTTCAGACCTGATTCACACCTGAATTGGTAAACAGGGACGCACTGGACCCCCTGCTGTGAACCGCGACCACAGCATGTGTGGACCCAGCCTAAAGGTTAAAAAATATAAACTAATTTGTCAGGCAAGTGTACCCCCTTATCTGTCAAATAAGGATGGAGGGGACATAAACTATCATCTACTGTCTCTCAACAATCACCCAACTGTAGGAGGTACAAGATGGAGTTCACAAGCAAACTAAACTGGAGCCTTTCTCCTGCAGTGCCCCTTAGGCTCCATGTACATGGGACGTTGTAAATGGCCATTTAGGAGCAGTTGGGCGTTTTTTTCATAAGCCCCTGAACCCACCTACATGTTATCTTATCTGTCCATGTACACAGGGTCGTTTACAGTCATTTGCAGGCAGTTGAGTTCAGGGATGCTTTTTGGAAAGCAATTATTTGCGTTCGAATGTGTGTTTCACGGCGTTTCAAACACAAAAACGCTATCGAACGCGGCCGAACACGACCGAACGTGATGACCCGCGTTTAGCGCTCGCATTTTTCCATTTTAAAAGGGGAATGATTTTTTCGACCTCTAGGAACGGTTCTAAACGCATCGCCCGCTAAACGCGGGTGCAAACGCGACCTAACGGACGTTTTAAACATCCTAAAATTCCAGCATTCAAAGGGACTTTTAACAACGTCCCATGTACATGGAGCCTTAGCAGCAGAAATGCATATTTAGCTTGTTTGAGAACTTGCTTTGAGAAGTACAGTGTTAATTGAATTGTATTTCAGGATTTGCATATCTTCAGCTGAGAGAACTGGCAATATTTTAAGACTTTACATAAAGTCTGAGAAATCTTTCATTAGGTCTTCATGTTATATAGTTTGCCATAGATATATTATTTATCATTGTAAAAGAATATCTTCCACACTTCTTTCTTTTTTTTTCCAATGTTTCCAGAAAAAAAAACAAAAAATGGTTTTGAAAAATAAAACTTTTTTTTTTTAAATTTTTCTGGGTTTTTTTCTCTGGCCTTCCCATCTCTACTTAAGGACTAATGTGATTCTGATGGATTTCATTACCCGATGGGTTATTTATTCAAATTTGCCTGCTTTACAAGCCCCTGTCAGCTCAGATGGTGAGTAGAGTATGTTATGTTTTGGTACCTATGTTATTTTGTTTGTACAATGATCATCTACATTAACTGTACTTTATACAAAAACTCAACGTATACTGGTTGTATGTACACTTGGCCTTTTTTCAATAGTGAAAGAATATAGAAGTAAAGGAGCTGTGATAGTAGTTGTTGTGAACCTAGAAGATTATTCTCTCCACAGTGCTTATGGCTACAGAGATTAATGAAATGGTGCTTTCAAGTGGGCTTTAAGTATATGCCTTGCATTTATGCGTGTGCTTTAACATACATAACGTGCATACCAACAATTGTGTGTACCATGGTGCAGTACCATTCAAAATCAATGGCACTACAAAGAAATACATTAATGCAATTTTAATGCATGTGTGTTTCAGCATAACCACAATGCATGGTAAAGCATTTTGTGTTTTGTTGCGTGAGGAAAAAGAAGTGCAGGTCCAATTGTTGGTTCGCTGTGGTACACTAGCAGCCAAATTAAAACGATTGGGCTGCCTCAGAATAACAATAACAAACGTTAATGTGCGTGTATTAATGCACAACATCAGGACACTCACATTTAAAGGGCTCTCACTGCCTGTTCAGAATATGTAAGTACTTGTAAGGTAATGTACTGGGTTTTGGCACAGATTCACTTAAATAAACTCAATTAAATCAGGATCATATATTGTTGTTACAAAAAAAAAAAAACAGACCCTGTTTATGCTGACATGATATAAGGCACAATAAAATGCACAGCAATATATAACAAAAAAATCACATTATTTCAAATAGTACTCATTCACGTGTATGTCAGACATACTGTATCTCACAAAAGTGGGTACACCCCTCACATTTTCGTATTTCATTATATCTTTTCATGTGACAACACTGAAGAAATGACATTTTGCTACAATGTAAAGTAGTGAGTGTTCAGCTTGTATAACAGTGTAAATTTGCTGTCCCCTCAACATAACACACAGTCATTAATGTCTAAACCACGCTGGCAACAAAAGTGAGTACACCCATAAGTGAAAATGTCCAAATTAGGCCCAAAGTGTCACTATTTTGTGTGGTCACCATTATTTTCCAGCACTGCCTTAACCCTCTTAGTCGTGGAGTTCACCAGAGCTTCACAGGTTGCCACTGCAATCCTCTTCCACTCCTCCATGACGACATCACAGAGCTGGTGGATGTTAGAGACCTTGCGCTCCTCCGCCTTCCATTTGAGGATGCCCCATGGATGTTCAATGGGGTTTAGGTCTGGAGACATGTTTGGCCAGTCCATCACCTTCACCCTCAGCTTCTTTAGCAAGGAAGTGGTCGCCTTGGAGGGGTGTTTGGGGTTGTTATCATGTTGGAATACTGCCCTGCGGCCCAGTCTCTGGTAGGGAGGGGATCATGCTCTGCTTCAGCATGTCACAGTACATGTTGGCATTCATTTTTCCTTCATTATATTGTAGTTCCCCAGTGCCGACAGCACTCCTGCAGCCCCAGACCATGACACTCCCTGTGTACTGTAGGCAAGACACGTTTGATTTTGTACTCCTCACCTGGTTGCCGCCACACATGCTTGATGTCATCTGAACCATATAAGTTTTTCTTGCTCTCATCAGGCCACAGGACATGGTTCCAGTAATCCATGCCCTTAGTCTGCTTGTCTTCAGCAAATTGTTTGCGGGCTTTCTTGTACATCAACTTTAGAAGAGGGTTCCTTCTGGGAAGACAGCCATACAGACCAATTTGATGCAGTGTGCAGCGTATGGTCTGAGCACTGACAGGCTGACCCCCCACCCCTTCAACCTCTGCAGCAATGCTGGTGTAATGTTCTGGTACCTCTGGTACCCTTATTCCACTTTCCCATTCAGTGTATGCGTCCCACCATTCTCTTCTGGTAGGTGCGCATACACCTTTAAGACCGATGCTGTCATCACTGAGCGCCGCAGAGCGGCTATTTCAACCTCCGGCGTTCTCACTCACATGTTCGTTCAACCTGCCTTGAAGCTCATATGCTTACAAGCGTACCTCCCTGTCGGAACCTCGCTGCTGATCCCTGTATCCCGCTACCGGATCACTCGCTCATACCGAACCTCTCTACTACTGCTTGCTATTAGTGATAAGTACCCCGCAGGGGAATCCTCCATAACCTTCCTACTAAGCTTACACTATCTAGCTCTGCATATTAAGGACTGTAACTATCATCTGCACTGTTGTTTTAGATTGCTAGCTCTTGAGCCTACTAACATCTATCCTTGCACTGGGTTAGTCTCTCCTGTATGTCATCTGCTGTCCTACCACCTACTACCATACATGATTGCTAACCTATCTGCATCCTACCTGTTACCATCTATACTCTCATGAACATATCTCTCAAGTGCTGTTCACCTATTTGTCACTGTTCATACCTGTCTCTTCAACTCATCACCACTATACTGCTATATACATCTATCACTCCAGGAACATCTTATTGAGTGTGTATATTTGTATGCTGAATAAGACAGACCACAGTGATGAGTCTTGGGAGTTGGAATTGGTATTTCAACGTATCTCTACATGACTACTGAGTGGAGTTTTTCTGCAGCTGCAAATCCATCTTGTTTCAGAAAACGCAGGAGCGTTACAGCTGGCAGCACTCATATGTCTATTTCCTAAAGACATCCTCTGGATATGACGCTGAGCATGTGCACTCAACTTCTTTGGTCGACCATGGCGAGGCCTGTTCTGAGTGGAACCTGTCCTGTTAAACCGCTGTATAATCTTGGCTACCATGCTGCAGCTCAGTTTCAGGGTCTTGCAAATCTTTTTATAGCCTAGGCCATATTCATGTAGAGCAACAATTCTTTTTTTCAGATCCTTAGAGAGTTCTTTGCCATGAGGTGCCATGTTGAACTTCCAGTGACCAGTATGCGAGAGTGAGAGCGATAACACCAAATTTAACACACCTGCTCCCCATTCACACCTGAGACCTTGTACCATTAACAAGTCACATGAATTTAGGAAGGGAAAATGGCTAATTGGGCCCAATTTGGACATTTTCACTTAAGGGTGCACTCACTTTTGTTGCCAGCAGTTTAGACATTATTGGCTGTGTGTTGAATTATTTTGAGGGGACAGCAAATTGACACTGTTATACAAGCTGTACATTCACTACTTTATATTGTAGAAAAGTGTCATTTCTTCAGTGTTGTCACATGAAAAGATATAATACAATATTTACAAAAATGTGAGGGGTGTACTCACTTTTGTGAGATAGTGTACGTTGCAGAGAGGTACATTTGCTTTTTCTGTGCTTTAATGTGTAACAGGGGCACATAGAAATCAATGGAAGTGCAGGCAAAAGTGATGTCAATGTAGGTTAATACTATGAAAAACAATCAGTGCAAACAATCAATTCAAGTAAAAAATAAGATTAAAGATATTGCAAGCTGAACACTAAAAGGTAATTTACATAGCCCCACAATACAATTTATAAAAACAAACAGTGCAGCACACTGAATATATATATATATATATATATATATATATATATATATATATATATATATTGTGACAGGAAGTCAGGTAAATCTGTGGAGGTAGTCACAGAGTCACAGACAGGAGATACATTTCCACCTGATTTAGAAAGTTCACCAATTACTATAGGGTGTTGGCTGCAGAGATAGCCAGCAGGAAGTTGAAAACCATTCAGCTGTTCAGAATGAGAAAATTAAGGCCTCTATAATTTGTCCAGAGGAAGTGTAAGGATTGCTGCCTCCTGTCGCCGTGTGGGCTGGGAGAGGAGGACAGTCAGATGTGTGCCCCCTGAAAGCTGTGTGAGCATGGGGAAGACCTCCTGAAGCGATGTGAAGCTGAGGAGGGTAACAAGTGTGAAGACTACTCGAAGTGAGGTCTTGGATCGTTTCTAGGTGAAAAGAAACCAATGGACATTTCCAATGTGAAGGGGAAATTAACAAGTGTGAAGACTACTCGAAGTGAGGTCTTGGATCGTTTCTAGGTGAAAAGAAACCAATGGACATTTCCTGTGTGAAGGGGAAATTAACAAATGTGAAGACTACTCAAGGTGAGGTCTTGAACTATTTCTATGTGGAAGAAATAAATTAACTGTTTGCTATGTGAAGAGACAAGACAAGGGACAGGTTCAATGTGAAGAGGAAAAGGGACATGGTCAATGGACATTTGTTGTGTGAAGAAAATAAATGGACTATTGAGTGTCTGCTGTAGGATCAGCAAAGTTTGCTCCAACAGTAGGTTGGAGACAGACTCTGCAGATAGGTTCCGGTATGTGAGAAGGTAGCCGCCCACAGTGGCAAGGATTTATTTTGTGTTTTATTTTTATTTTGCTGTTTTGAGGCTTGCACTTGTGTGAAGTAAACTGCAAGAATAAACCAAACTGTTGTTTGCAACCACTTCTCGGCTATCTCCCTGTGTAAACGCACCCCCCAAAGGGGTCATCCACGCCTACCACTGAGCCAATCTCCCACATATGGTGGAGGTATGCATTGGGCAGGAGCAGAGATCCCTGCAAAAGAAGTGCATATGTTCTATGAACTTTGCATGAGATTGCACAATCTATGTGTGCAGGAGAGAAGATCCTGAAAGAGAAAAAAACATGTTTTAAAGAGACAGTGGTCTCAAAATTTTTGATGGATTTGTTTTGTCTGGTGCATGAGACTGCACAAACTGTGTGTACAGGAAAGGAGATCCTGCAAGAGAGAGAAAAACTACTACGTTTTAAAGAGACAGTGGTCTCAAAATTTCTTGCTGGACTGTGAAAAATTTATTGTGGAGTTATTGAAGATGGGGCGGTCAAAACGTCTGAAAGATGCAAAGATCGCTGAAATGAGAGACCGGATTCTATGGATGGAGGGGATGCTACCGTCTGAACGAGCCCCATCCATGCCTGAACAGAATCTGCTAAAGAGAAAGGTTGTTGTCCCTAGCAACACTGAGGAAAATGCGGATTTTCAGCGGAGCTTTGCAGCTCAACAAAAGGCTCACCAAGAGAGCAGGGCAGGCTGGAAGCAGAGACGCCAGCAGCCAATGGAGGCAATCGGTTTGGAGGAAACCGAGTATGTGTGCAGGGCTGAGTTGGATGCCTTGAAACGGAAAATGGAAGAAAAGGAACGAGCCCTGGAGTTGCTTAGGATGGAGCATAGAAACTTGCAGGCTCAGGTGTTACAGTGGGAAGAATCCACTGCTCTTTTTTTTTCCGAGTTACAAAAACGTAGAGAGACTATAATGGAGAAAGATACCATCCTCATGGAAAAGGAAATTGAAATTCAGACTTTGCAGGAGCAAAGTATGCGTGAAATGTTGGAGTTGCGTAATCAGCTGGAAAAAAGTCTTCAGTCTTTGGAAGCTACAAAAATAGACCTGCAGGGGGCGCAGGAACAGAATGTCGCTCTAAAAACGACATTGTCTCTCAGCGACAAGGAGAAAAGTGAGAGAGAGGCTAAATTACTGAGTACTGTGTATGAGCTCACCACTTTGAGCAATGTGGTAGATGAATTACGTGCAGACTGTGAAAGTTGGAAAGAGGAAGCCCAACGTGTCCAGCAGCAGCTAAAGAACAAAGAAGCCTGTGTGGCAGAATTACAGTCTCATTCCCAGAAGCTAGCCAATGAGGTGAAAGCTCTTATGCAGGGAAAAGGAGATTCTGAACACAAGAGAAAAAAAGTAGAGGCACAGCTGCAGGAATCGCAAGTCAAAGTGTCAGAAGGTGACCAATTGTGTGCTAAGCTGTCAGAGAAGGCAAACCGACTGCAGGTTGAGTTGAACAATGTCACAAATCAGTTTTCTCAAGCAGACAGCAAATCTAGAGAAATTGCGGAAGATTTTTCTATCTTGGAATCGCAGCTGCAAGACACGCAGGAACTCTTACAGGAAGAGAGGTGTCAAAGGCTGAGTTTTAGCACAAAACTAAAACAAATGGAAGTTGAGAAAAATGGCGTCCTGGAACAATTAAAAGAGGAGGAGGAAGCCAAGAAAAACCTATCAGAGTAAGTCGCAACATTGCAAGCTCAGATAGCGGATATGAAAAAACGCATGGAAGAAAGCGTTGGTTCATTAGAGTGTGTTAAAGATGTGAAAAAGAAGTTTGATCAGATGCTTGGTGAGGAGAAGACTGTGTCTGCAAAATATGCAGAAGAACGCGACCGTGCAGAAGCGGAGGCGCGTGATAAAGAGAGCAAAGTCCTGTTCTTGGCTCGCTCCTTGGAGGAAGCTCTAGAGTGTAAGGCTGAACTAGAAAGAGTTAACAAACAGCTGCGTGCAGAGATGGAAGATTTGGTCAGCTCCAAGGATGAGGTTGGGAAAAGCGTTCAGGAGCTAGAAGAGTCTAAGCGAGCCTTAGAACAGCAAGTAGAAGAGATGAAGATTCCGTTGCAGGAACTGGAAGAGGAATTACAGGCAACAGAGGATCTGTCCCAAAGAGGGGATAGTGTGCCTGATGCAGTTTTTAAAAGGATCAGTGTTTTGGGGTCTGTCCTGAGTGAGCCTCAGAAATGTGATGACATGTGGCTTGAATCACCCCTTTGGAATAAACCGTTCCTTCAAAAACTTCAAGCATTGGAAAATGTATCATTAGAGCTTCAGCAAACAAAGGAGCTGTGTAAGAAATGTGATGATTTCTCAGTTCAGGCTGAAAACCTAGTGGAGAAAACTAAAGCGGAGAAAACTAAAGCAAGTGATATAAAGCTGGGAGAAAAAAGCAAACACCACCTAGTGGAGAAAACTAAGGCTGTTGGTGAAAACGTGAAGCAAATGAATAAGTGTCTTTCAGGGAATATTTCCAAAATGGAACTGGTGAAAGACAGGTGGCAGAAGTTTGATCGTGATCTTGAGATGCATTCCATGTGGAATTCAGATAGAGAAAAGGAACTAGGTGACCTTGAGCGGTCAAATAGTTCAGCAGAAAGTGCATTAAAGAAACCTGTAAAAGAATGTGTTGCAGCTCCATGCTTCTTCACTGATGCAGAGAGGAGGTCTATAATGGATACCACCCAGATCGCTGGGTTCAACTGTGTTGTTGCCTTTGACCCATATGTTGGTGGAAGGAAAGTTGTGTAACGCTCCTGCGTTTTATGTATGATGTGGATTTTCAGCTGCAGAAATATTCCACTTCAGTAGTCATGTAGAGAAACGCTGAGACACCAATCCCAACTCTCAATGACTCATCATGTGTGGATGATCTCAATTCAGCAAGTAAATACACACACTCAATAAGATGTTTCCTAGAGTGACTTATGTATATAGTAACACAGTGATGATAGGCTGAAGAGACAGGTTGGGTAGAGATGGTAGATGACAGACACTTGAAAGGAAATTTTCTTGAAAGTAAGATAGTAGCAGATGGGATGCAGATAGGTTTAGATGTATGGTAGCAGATGACAGAGTAGCAGGTGGACATACAAGAGAGATCAACCCAGTGCAAGAACAGGTGATAGTAGGCTCAAGAGCTAGCAATCTTAGATAATGCAGATGTAGTAATAGTCCTTAGTATGCAGAGCTAGATAGTGTAAGCTTTATGGGGTACTTATCACTAATAGCAATGTAGCAGAGGAGAGGTTCGGCAAGAGCGGATGATCCGGTAGCGGGATACAGGGATCAGCGCAGCGTGGTTCCGACAGCGAGGTATGCTTGCAAGCATGAGAGCTTCAAGACAGGTTAGCATCAAGGCACAAAGCAGTTTGAACGAACACATGTGAGTGAGAGCCGGCGATCTAAATAGCCATCCAGTCCGGCGCTCAGTGATGACAGCATCAGTCTTAAAGGTGTATGCGCACCTTACCAAAAGAGAATGGTGGGGCGCATACACTTATGAAAGAGTAATTAGGGTACCCAAAGGTACCAGAACATTACAGTACCCCCCCCCTTAAGGCCGGCTCCTGAAGGCCTCTGGAGCTGGTTTGTCTGGGTACTTCGCATGAAAATTGCGGATTAATCTAGAGGCATGTATGTCAGAGGTGTTTAGCCAGGTGTCGTCTTGGGGCCCATAGTTCTTTCATCGAACCAAGTACTGAAGTCTTCCTCTGTGGATATGAGAATCCAGAATCTCTTTTATCTCATATTCTTCTCCACCTTCAACTTCTACAGGAGGAGGAGGTGGGAAAGTAGGCCTTATTCCTTGGTCAGGAACATGGGGCTTCAGTAGCGACACATGGAAAATGGGATGTATTTTGAGGTCTATTGGCAATGTAAGCTGTACTGCAGCTTTTCCAATAAGTTTCTTGATTGGGAAAGGTCCCAAGAACAGAGGTCCAAGCTTTTTGCTAGGGATTTTCAGTCTTAAATTTTTTGCTGAGAGCCAAACGAGGTCCCCGATAGAGTACTGAGGAGAAGGTCTTCTGCGAAGATCATAGTACTTCTTTTGTTGACTATGAGCGTGTGCAATGGTAGTATTAAGCAAACCCAGAGAGTCCTTTATTTGGGTAAGATAGTCTGAAGCTACTGGGTTATTTGAAGGAAGGATGCGTGGTGGAAGAATAGAGGGATGAAACCCATAGTTCAAGTAGAACGGACTCTGCTTGGTCGTACTGTGGGTTGCGTTGTTGTAGGCAAATTTTGCCAGAGGGAGAAGATCCACCCAATCATCCTGTTGGTAAGAAGTGTAACAACGTAAATATTGCTCGATGCATTGGTTGACTCTTTCAGTCTGTCCGCTGGTCTGCGGATGGTAAGGAGAAGTGAGCTTCCGCTCGATCCGTAGTATGTGACATAGTTCTTGCCAGAACTTGGAAATAAATTGTGATCCACGGTCAGACAGAAGAGTTTTTGGGATACCATGTAACTTAAAGACATGTTTCATCAGGAGTTCTGCCGTTTGTTTGGACGAAGGTAGTCTGCGAATAGCAATGAAATGTGCCATTTTTGTCAGATGGTCCACTGACACTAAGATGGTATTAAATCCTTTGGAAGGAGGCAATTCCACTATAAAGTCCAAGGACACAACTTCCCATGGAGTTTGGGGTATTGGTAGACTGCATAGTAGACCGGATGGTCTCGTAGTGTAAATTTTGGACCTGGCACAGACATTGCATGAAGAGATGAATTTTTGTATAGATGTTTTCATGTCAGGCCACCAGAATTGCCTGGTAATCAGATTAAGAGTCTTTGTCATACCCATATGTCCTGCCATAGGCACATCATGCGATAATTCCAAGATCTTGGTGCGTATGGTAGGTGGTATGTAAAGTTTGTCGTTGTAGTAGAGGAAGCCTTCTGCATCAGTATTTAGTTGTGGTGGGGGTGAATCCAAACTTATACCATGCAAAACCTCTTCCTTCAAGGAACGGACAACTCCAATAATGCGTTTGTGAGGTATTATAGGAACGGAAGGGATTTCGAAGTAGTTTTCTTCAGTAAGTCGTGATAGTGCATCCGCCTTTTTGTTCTTATCTGCAGGTGTGTAGGTCACTAGGAAGTTAAACCTTAGAAAGAATAGTGACCATCGTACCTGTCGGTGCGAGAGAGTTTTGTTAGTCTGAAGATATTGGAGATTTTTATGGTTCGTGTATATAAGTATTGGTAATTGGGTGCCTTCGAGTAGATGTCGCCAATTCTCCAGAGCCAATTTTATAGCAAGCAGTTCCTTTTCACCCACGGGGTAATTTATCTCTGGACTGCTTAGGGATTTAGAAAAAAAGGCGACTGGATGAAGTGGTGAAGTGTGAGTTGGTCGTTGGGAGAGTATTGCTCCTACTGCCATGTTTGACGCATCTACTTTCAGAATGTATTGGAGGGATGGGTCTGGATGGCGTAGTATGGGAGCAGAAGTAAACCTTGTCTTTAACAGGTGAAAAGCTTTACTTGCTTCATCTGACCATTTGAATGTTTTTTAATGCTAGTGAGCTGTGTGAGGGGTCTCACAATGGCAGAGAATTTTCTAATGAACTTCCTGTAGAAATTCGAAAATCCAAGGAATCGCTGTAGCGCCTTGCGTGTGGTTGGTGTAGGCCAATCCTGAATGCAGGATATCTTACTCATGTCCATCTCGATTCCTGTTTTGGATATGATGTAGCCTAGAAACAGTACCTCTTCTTTATGAAACAAGCATTTTTTCAGTTTCACATAAAGGTTGTGTGCAAGCAATCTCGATAATACTAGTCTTACATGTCTTATGTGTTCAGACAGGGATCGTGAATATATAAGTATATCGTCCAGATATACCACAACACAGACATCTAGTAAGTCTCTGAAAATATCGTTTATAAATCGTTGAAAAACTGCAGGGGCGTTGCATAGCCCGAATGGCATTACAAGATATTTGAACAATCCGTATCTGGTTCTGAATGCAGTCTTCCACTCGTGTCCATCACAGATTCGAATGAGATTGTATGCTCCTTTCAGGTCCAATTTTGAAAAATAGGTAGCTCCACGCACCTGCTCAATGAGCTCAGGGATAAGCGGTAGAGGATAGCGATCTTTTATTGTAATAGCATTCAATTGCCTATAGTCGATGATAGGCCTGAGACTTGAGTCCTTATTGCGGACAAAAAAGAGTCCTGCTGCTGTGGAAGAAGTGGAAGGTCTAATAAAACCTTTTTCCAAATTCTCATCCAAATAGTCTTTGAGATGGGAAAGTTCATCCTGTGAAAGAGGATAAACATGACCGAACGGCAATCTGCTATTTGGGAGTAGATCAATGCTACAATCATAGTCTCGATGGGGAGGTAGTGCTTGAGCATTTTTCTCAAGAAAAACCTCAGAGAGATCCTGATAACATAGTGGTGCAATCTCATCTGTCACCACAGACAGGATCTTCCCGAAAGACGGGAGGTTACACGTACCCTCGCAATAGCAAGAGAGGAAGGTCAGGGTCCGTTCCTTCCAATCTATGGTTGGTTGATGTGTGTGCAACCAGGGAAGTCCCAAAACAATGGGAAAGTGGGGTGAAGGTATTAGATCGAAGGTAGTGGTCTCCATATGAGACCCGTTAGTAGTGACTAGGAGTGCCAGTGTCTGATCAGTGATCGGACCAGAGGATAAAGGAACACCGTTAATAAGACTCACTGAGACAGGTTTAAGTTTAGAAATAATAGGAACTTTATTTAAAGCAGCAAAACGTATGTCAATATAATTTCCACAAGATCCTGTGTCAATCATGGCCTTAGTAGTAATCCTGTTCTGGTCCCACTGTAATGTTAAGCAAACAGAAAGGTAAGGGTTAGTGATTGAAGTTGTCAATCCCCCTAGGAGGACATGTGAACACTCACCCTTCTTTTTGTAGACTAGGGGACAGACGTTTATCTTGTGATCCGGGGATGCACAGTACAAGCAGAGATTACCAGATCGTCTTCTGGCTCTTTCCATAGTTGATAGAGGTGGGCGTATGGTTCCTACCTCAATAGGAACGGGGTCAACGGCCGAAATCCGAGAAGAACTGGATAATGGCATTCCCATTTTCTCAGCCTTTCTTTCTCGTAGTCTTCTATCTATGGTGATACTGAGTTGTATCAATGCATCCAGGGTTTTTGGCAGATCCGCTCGGGCGAGCTCGTCTTTAACGGCCTCTGATAGGCCAAGCCTAAATTGGGATTTCAGAGATGCATTATTCCATTCTGAATCAAGGGTCCATCTCTTGAATTCTGCGACAAAGTCTTCTACAGGTCTCCCACCTTGTTTCAAGGATCTTAATTGAAGATCGGCAGTACTCTGCCTATTGGGATCATCATATAGGCTAGTGAGTTCTGCTAGGAACAAGGCATAGGAGTTGAGAAGCTGGTCGCTTTTCTCAAAAAGAGAGTCTGCCCAGGCCCGAGGATCGCCTGTTAGGTAAGAAATAATAGTACAAACCTTAATGTGATCAGTAAGGTAGGTACGGGGTTTTAGCAAGAAAAGTAACTCACATGCGTTTTTAAATTCGCGAAATTTTTTGCGATCGCCTGTAAATACCAAAGGAGGATTTATTTTGGGTTCAGGGGACTGAGCAGTGGTAAGTTGTGTCAGTCTAATTACCTGCTGCGACAGAGCCTGATTGTCTTCTTTTAATTCAGCAAGTGCGTGTATTAACGCAGGTACTTGCTGTTTTAATTGTGTCATCTGAGTGGTTATTTCTGCTGAATCCATTTGTGGTTCGTTCAATGTGTATATTAAAAAAGAATAGCGCGCAAATGCAAAAGAAATTACTACCAAATCTGAAGAGAGTCCATAAATAAAAATGGGGCTTTGGTCCCACCATATGGCCATATCGTGCTCAAGCCCACTACTGCGTCAAAGTACCCCATTATCAGTGGGTCCTACACTATCCATGAAAAAGAGATGAATCCAGCCCTTCTAACCCTTGGAGATAACACTCCTTGCTGGGGAAGATGTGCAAATGCACTACAGGGGACTCCTCCCATATCCACTTGATGGTGGACACTGATTGAGTACAGGTGTGTGTGGGGGGTGGGGAGGGCTGCTCAACCTCGATAGTCTGGACAGACCGAATACATAATAAACAGGCAAAAAATTTGGGGGAGCATACCCATGTATTTCCAAAGCTGCTGCAGCTATGAACCAAAAGACATGTATATTAAAAAAGAATAGCGCGCAAATGCAAAAGAAATTACTACCAAATCTGAAGAGAGTCCATAAATAAAAATGGGGGTTTGGTCCCACCATATGGCCATATCGTGCTCAAGCCCACTACTGCGTCAAAGTACCCCATTATCAGTGGGTCCTACACTATCCATGAAAAAGAGATGAATCCAGCCCTTCTAACCCTTGGAGATAACACTCCTTGCTGGGGAAGATGTGCAAATGCACTACAGGGGACTCCTCCCATATCCACTTGATGGTGGACACTGATTGAGTACAGGTGTGTGTGGGGGGTGGGGAGGGCAGCTCAACCTCGATAGTCTGGTCAGACCGAATACATAATAAACAGGCAAAAAATTTGGGGGAGCATACCCATGTATTTCCAAAGCTGCTGCAGCTATGAACCAAAAGACATGTATATTAAAAAAGAATAGCGCGCAAATGCAAAAGAAATTACTACCAAATCTGAAGAGAGTCCATAAATAAAATTGGGGGTTTGGTCCCACCATATGGCCATATCGTGCTCAAGCCCACTACTGCGTCAAAGTACCCCATTATCAGTGGGTCCTACACTATCCATGAAAAAGAGATGAATCCAGCCCTTCTAACCCTTGGAGATAACACTCCTTGCTGGGGAAGATGTGCAAATGCACTACAGGGGACTCCTCCCATATCCACTTGATGGTGGACACTGATTGAGTACAGGTGTGTGTGGGGGGTGGGGAGGGCTGCTCAACCTCGATAGTCTGGTCAGACCGAATACATAATAAACAGGCAAAAAATTTGGGGGAGCATACCCATGTATTTCCAAAGCTGCTGCAGCTATGAACCAAAAGACATGTATATTAAAAAAGAATAGCGCGCAAATGCAAAAGAAATTACTACCAAATCTGAAGAGAGTCCATAAATAAAAATGGGGGTTTGGTCCCACCATATGGCCATATCGTGCTCAAGCCCACTACTGCGTCAAAGTACCCCATTATCAGTGGGTCCTACACTATCCATGAAAAAGAGATGAATCCAGCCCTTCTAACCCTTGGAGAAAACCCTTGGAGAAAAGGACCCACTGATAATGGGGTACTTTGACGCAGTAGTGGGCTTGAGCACGATATGGCCATATGGTGGGACCAAACCCCCATTTTTATTTATGGACTCTCTTCAGATTTGGTAGTAATTTCTTTTGCATTTGCGCGCTATTCTTTTTTAATATACATGTCTTTTGGTTCATAGCTGCAGCAGCTTTGGAAATACATGGGTATGCTCCCCCAAATTTTTTGCCTGTTTATTATGTATTCGGTCTGACCAGACTATCGAGGTTGAGCAGCCCTCCCCACCCCCCACATACACCTGTACTCAATCAGTGTCCACCATCAAATGGATATAGGAGGAGTCCCCTGTAGTGCATTTGCACATTTTTCCCAGCAAGGAGTGTTGTCTCCAAGGGTTAGAAGGGCTGGATTCATCTCTTTTTCATGGATAGTGTAGGACCCACTGATAATGGGGTACTTTGACGCAGTAGTGGGCTTGAGCACGATATGGCCATATGGTGGGACCAAACCCCCATTTTTATTTATGGACTCTCTTCAGATTTGGTAGTAATTTCTTTTGCATTTGCGCGCTATTCTTTTTTAATATACATGTCTTTTGGTTCATAGCTGCAGCAGCTTTGGAAATACATGGGTATGCTCCCCCAAATTTTTTGCCTGTTTATTATGTATTCGGTCTGACCAGACTATCGAGGTTGAGCAGCCCTCCCCACCCCCCACATACACCTGTACTCAATCAGTGTCCACCATCAAATGGATATAGGAGGAGTCCCCTGTAGTGCATTTGCACATTTTTCCCAGCAAGGAGTGTTGTCTCCAAGGGTTAGAAGGGCTGGATTCATCTCTTTTTCATGGATAGTGTAGGACCCACTGATAATGGGGTACTTTGACGCAGTAGTGGGCTTGAGCACGATATGGCCATATGGTGGGACCAAACCCCCATTTTTATTTATGGACTCTCTTCAGATTTGGTAGTAATTTCTTTTGCATTTGCGCGCTATTCTTTTTTAATATACATGTCTTTTGGTTCATGGCTGCAGCAGCAGCTTTGGAAATACATGGGTATGCTCCCCCAAATTTTTTGCCTGTTTATTATGTATTCGGTCTGACCAGACTATCGAGGTTGAGCAGCCCTCCCCACCCCCCACATACACCTGTACTCAATCAGTGTCCACCATCAAATTTATATAGGAGGAGTCCCCTGTAGTGCACTTGCACATTTTTCCCAGCAAGGAGTGTTGTCTCCAAGGGTTAGAAGGGCTGGATTCATCTCTTTTTCATGGATAGTGTAGGACCCACTGATAATGGGGTACTTTGACGCAGTGGTGGGCTTGAGCACGATATGGCCATATGGTGGGACCAAAGCCCCATTTTTATTTATGCACTCTCTTCAGATTTGGTAGTAATTTCTTTTGCATTTGCGCGCTATTCTTTTTTAATATACATGTCTTTTGGTTCATAGCTGCAGCAGCTTTGGAAATACATGGGTATGCTCCCCCAAATTTTTTGCCTGTTTATTATGTATTCGGTCTGACCAGACTATCGAGGTTGAGCAGCCCTCCCCACCCCCCACATACACCTGTACTCAATCAGTGTCCACCATCAAATGGATATAGGAGGAGTCCCCTGTAGTGCATTTGCACATTTTTCCCAGCAAGGAGTGTTGTCTCCAAGGGTTAGAAGGGCTGGATTCATCTCTTTTTCATGGATAGTGTAGGACCCACTGATAATGGGGTACTTTGACGCAGTAGTGGGCTTGAGCACGATATGGCCATATGGTGGGACCAAACCCCCATTTTTATTTATGGACTCTCTTCAGATTTGGTAGTAATTTCTTTTGCATTTGCGCGCTATTCTTTTTTAATATACATGTCTTTTGGTTCATAGCTGCAGCAGCTTTGGAAATACATGGGTATGCTCCCCCAAATTTTTTGCCTGTTTATTATGTATTCGGTCTGACCAGACTATCGAGGTTGAGCAGCCCTCCCCACCCCCCACATACACCTGTACTCAATCAGTGTCCACCATCAAATGGATATAGGAGGAGTCCCCTGTAGTGCATTTGCACATTTTTCCCAGCAAGGAGTGTTGTCTCCAAGGGTTAGAAGGGCTGGATTCATCTCTTTTTCATGGATAGTGTAGGACCCACTGATAATGGGGTACTTTGACGCAGTAGTGGGCTTGAGCACGATATGGCCATATGGTGGGACCAAACCCCCATTTTTATTTATGGACTCTCTTCAGATTTGGTAGTAATTTCTTTTGCATTTGCGCGCTATTCTTTTTTAATATACATGTCTTTTGGTTCATAGCTGCAGCAGCTTTGGAAATACATGGGTATGCTCCCCCAAATTTTTTGCCTGTTTATTATGTATTCGGTCTGACCAGACTATCGAGGTTGAGCAGCCCTCCCCACCCCCCACATACACCTGTACTCAATCAGTGTCCACCATCAAATGGATATAGGAGGAGTCCCCTGTAGTGCATTTGCACATTTTTCCCAGCAAGGAGTGTTGTCTCCAAGGGTTAGAAGGGCTGGATTCATCTCTTTTTCATGGATAGTGTAGGACCCACTGATAATGGGGTACTTTGACGCAGTAGTGGGCTTGAGCACGATATGGCCATATGGTGGGACCAAACCCCCATTTTTATTTATGGACTCTCTTCAGATTTGGTAGTAATTTCTTTTGCATTTGCGCGCTATTCTTTTTTAATATACATGTCTTTTGGTTCATAGCTGCAGCAGCTTTGGAAATACATGGGTATGCTCCCCCAAATTTTTTGCCTGTTTATTATGTATTCGGTCTGACCAGACTATCGAGGTTGAGCAGCCCTCCCCACCCCCCACATACACCTGTACTCAATCAGTGTCCACCATCAAATGGATATAGGAGGAGTCCCCTGTAGTGCATTTGCACATTTTTCCCAGCAAGGAGTGTTGTCTCCAAGGGTTAGAAGGGCTGGATTCATCTCTTTTTCATGGATAGTGTAGGACCCACTGATAATGGGGTACTTTGACGCAGTAGTGGGCTTGAGCACGATATGGCCATATGGTGGGACCAAAGCCCCATTTTTATTTATGGACTCTCTTCAGATTTGGTAGTAGTTTCTTTTGCATTTGCGCGCTATTCTTTTTTAATATACATGTCTTTTGGTTCATAGCTGCAGCAGCTTTGGAAATACATGGGTATGCTCCCCCAAATTTTTTGCCTGTTTATTATGTATTCGGTCTGACCAGACTATCGAGGTTGAGCAGCCCTCCCCACCCCCCACATACACCTGTACTCAATCAGTGTCCACCATCAAATGGATATAGGAGGAGTCCCCTGTAGTGCATTTGCACATTTTTCCCAGCAAGGAGTGTTGTCTCCAAGGGTTAGAAGGGCTGGATTCATCTCTTTTTCATGGATAGTGTAGGACCCACTGATAATGGGGTACTTTGACGCAGTAGTGGGCTTGAGCACGATATGGCCATATGGTGGGACCAAACCCCCATTTTTATTTATGGACTCTCTTCAGATTTGGTAGTAATTTCTTTTGCATTTGCGCGCTATTCTTTTTTAATATACATGTCTTTTGGTTCATAGCTGCAGCAGCTTTGGAAATACATGGGTATGCTCCCCCAAATTTTTTGCCTGTTTATTATGTATTCGGTCTGACCAGACTATCGAGGTTGAGCAGCCCTCCCCACCCCCCACATACACCTGTACTCAATCAGTGTCCACCATCAAATGGATATAGGCGGAGTCCCCTGTAGTGCATTTGCACATTTTTCCCAGCAAGGAGTGTTGTCTCTAAGGGTTAGAAGGGCTGGATTCATCTCTTTTTCATGGATAGTGTAGGACCCACTGATAATGGGGTACTTTGACGCAGTAGTAGGCTTGAGCACGATATGGCCATATGGTGGGACCAAACCCCCATTTTTATTTATGGACTCTCTTCAGATTTGGTAGTAATTTCTTTTGTATTTGCGCGCTATTCTTTTTTAATATACATGTCTTTTGGTTCATAGCTGCAGCAGCTTTGGAAATACATGGGTATGCTCCCCCAAATTTTTTGCCTGTTTATTATGTATTCGGTCTGACCAGACTATCGAGGTTGAGCAGCCCTCCCCACCCCCCACATACACCTGTACTCAATCAGTGTCCACCATCAAATGGATATAGGAGGAGTCCCCTGTAGTGCATTTGCACATTTTTCCCAGCAAGGAGTGTTGTCTCCAAGGGTTAGAAGGGCTGGATTCATCTCTTTTTCATGGATAGTGTAGGACCCACTGATAATGGGGTACTTTGACGCAGTAGTAGGCTTGAGCACGATATGGCCATATGGTGGGACCAAACCCCCATTTTTATTTATGGACTCTCTTCAGATTTGGTAGTAATTTCCTTTGCATTTGCGCGCTATTCTTTTTTAATATACATGTCTTTTGGTTCATAGCTGCAGCAGCTTTGGAAATACATGGGTATGCTCCCCCAAATTTTTTGCCTGTTTATTATGTATTCGGTCTGACCAGACTATCGAGGTTGAGCAGCCCTCCCCACCCCCCACATACACCTGTACTCAATCAGTGTCCACCATCAAATGGATATAGGAGGAGTCCCCTGTAGTGCATTTGCACATTTTTCCCAGCAAGGAGTGTTGTCTCCAAGGGTTAGAAGGGCTGGATTCATCTCTTTTTCATGGATAGTGTAGGACCCACTGATAATGGGGTACTTTGACGCAGTAGTGGGCTTGAGCACGATATGGCCATATGGTGGGACCAAACCCCCATTTTTATTTATGGACTCTCTTCAGATTTGGTAGTAATTTCTTTTGCATTTGCGCGCTATTCTTTTTTAATATACATGTCTTTTGGTTCATAGCTGCAGCAGCTTTGGAAATACATGGGTATGCTCCCCCAAATTTTTTGCTCGTTCAATCTGTAACGCTCCTGCGTTTTATGTATGATGTGGATTTTCAGCTGCAGAAATATTCCACTTCAGTAGTCATGTAGAGAAACGCTGAGACACCAATCCCAACTCTCAATGACTCATCATGTGTGGATGATCTCAATTCAGCAAGTAAATACATACACTCAATAAGATGTTTCCTAGAGTGACTTATGTATATAGTAACACAGTGATGATAGGCTGAAGAGACAGGTTGGGTAGAGATGGTAGATGACAGACACTTGAAAGGAAATGTTCTTGAAAGTAAGATAGTAGCAGATGGGATGCAGATAGGTTTAGCAATCATGTATGGTAGCAGATGACAGAGTAGCAGGTGGACATACAAGAGAGATCAACCCAGTGCAAGAACAGGTGGTAGTAGGCTCAAGAGCTAGCAATCTTAGATAATGCAGATGTAGTAATAGTCCTTAGTATGCAGAGCTAGATAGTGTAAGCTTTAGTATGAAAGTTATAGAGGTTTCCCCTGTGGGGTACTTATCACTAATAGCAATGTAGCAGAGGAGAGGTTCGGCAAGAGCGGATGATCCAGTAGCGGGATACAGGGATCAGCGCAGCGTGGTTCCGACAGCGAGGTATGCTTGCAAGCATGAGAGCTTCAAGACAGGTTAGCATCAAGGCACAAAGCAGTTTGAACGAACACATGTGAGTGAGAGCCGGCGATCTAAATAGCCATCCAGTCCGGCGCTCAGTGATGACAGCATCAGTCTTAAAGGTGTATGCGCACCTTACCAAAAGAGAATGGTGGGGCGCATACACTTATGAAAGAGTAATTAGGGTACCCAAAGGTACCAGAACATTACAAGTTGATGATGTCGCTGGAAAAATGAACAGGGGTCACTTTGAAGAAATGTGTGACAGCCTGCTGTCGCAAATGGAAGGCCTTCTGCACAGCATCTTAGAGCAAGCCAAGCTCAAGAAGGCATTTCTTGGAACAAAGCTAAGTGAAGCAGAGGTTCTCAAAGTGTTGTGGAAATCATTTGTTGATTGCAGAGAGAGGCGTCTTAAGAATGTTGAAGACTTTAAGACTAGCAAAATTGAGTTGCCTATGGATCACGGTCCTCCATGGTGGATAAGACAAACTTGTATGCAAGACAAACTTGAGAAGGAGCGAAATGATGCTAAAAATTCAGTTGAGGAAGATGTATATGAGATAAGAGACAAACTGTGTGGCATTTATGAGAAATATGTCAATGAAGATGACAGAAACAGTTTCATCCGGAAGCTGGAGGATACTAGGCTTATCAGTGAGAGTCAAGAGAAGTGCCTGACACATGCGTGTCTGGAAATCTGTGTCCCAACCCTAGGGTTGAAACAAGAGGGGGGGGGGGGGTATGTGACAGGAAGTCAGGTAAATCTGTGGAGGTAGTCACAGACAGGAGGTACATTTCCACCTGATTTAGAAAGTTCACCAATTACTATAGGGTGTTGGCTGCAGAGATAGCCTGCAGGAAGTTGAAAACCATTCAGCTGTTCAGAATGAGAAAATGAAGGCCTCTATAATTTGTCCAGAGGATGTCTAAGGATTGCTGCCTCCTGTCGCCGTGTGGGCTGGGAGAGGAGGACAGTCAGATGTGTGCCCCCCGAAAGCTGTGTTAGCATGGGGAAGACCTCCTGAAGCGATGTGAAGCTGAGGAGGGTAACAAGTGTGAAGACTACTCGAAGTGAGGTCTTGGATCGTTTCTAGGTGAAAAGAAACCAATAGACATTTCCTGTGTGAAGGGGAAATTAACAAGTGTGAAGACTACTCAAGGTGAGGTCTTGAACTATTTCTATGTGGAAGAAATAAATGAACTGTTTGCTATGTGAAGAGACTAGACAAGGGACAGGTTCAATGTGAAGAGGAAAAGGGACATGGTCAATGGACATTTATTGTGTGAAGAAAATAAATGGACTATTGAGTGTCTGCTGTAGGATCAGCAAAGTTTGCTCCAACAGTAGGTTGGAGACAGACTCCGCAGATAGGTTCCGGTGTGTGAGAAGTTAGCCGCCCACAGTGGCAAGGATTTATTTTGTGTTTTATTTTTATTTTGCTGTTTTGAGGCTTGCACTTGTGTGAAGTAAACTGCAAGAATATGAGAACATGGGGGGGAAAGAAATTGGGACTTTCAATCATGTATCCCTATGATTTTACCATGTATTATTTTACCTTGATTGTCTACTGTACTGCTGTGTGTTATACATGTGGTCATGCATATGAATGTTGCCATCGATATATGTTTTCTTTTAATGTGTTATTACTCAATAAATATATGGTTCTCAACCATGTTTAAACTTTCAACGCCATTTTGCCTCAATTAAAGTCCCAATTTCTTTCCCCCCATGTTCTCATATTGATCCAGGGATGGAGACTTCTCTACTATATGTTTCAATTAAAGTCCCAAACTGTTTGTTTTTGTTTTTGTTCATATGCATAGGGATGGAGGCACAATGGTTGGTTTACCATATAGGATTCCACACTATCATTACCCTTTTATACTTTTTATTATTATATACAAGGTTACTACTTGGGCGCCCCATCTGGTCCGGGAGCTGCGATGCGCTCTGGCACCTTCCCCTTCCCCCCCTTTGTGCACCCTGATGGGCGGGGTGGTTGGGGCGGATGTGCTTTTATCGCATCGGCACCACGCCCACACGCCGTGCCTCTGACGCCCTCGGCGTCTCCTTGCCGGTGGTTGCTTTCCATCCTATTGGCTGACACATGGAAGGCGCACAATCTCTTCGAGCAGCATTGGCTGCTCGATTGAAACTGCTCCTCCCTCCCCTCTCGTCATGCCTGCGTGACGCTAGGCGGGGCTTTTGGATCGCCCAGGGCTCATAAGGTCTCCATGTCCTACTAGCCAGTTCTTTGGCGTCTCGCACAGCACACACACCGGGTCATTCTCCTTGCTGAGGTAATTCACTTTCTTTTTCAGCCACTCTTGGCAGTCTGGTACAGCACACTGGTGGTCATTTTCTCTTACCTTGTTTCTCTATCCACTTGCGGTGAAATGCCCATTAATATAGGTTTATATCCTTATTGCCTGTTCCTATCTCTACATTAAATTTCACCTTGCACCTTCCTTCTTTTTTCACCATTTTCACCTATATTCTTTCACATTACCATACTTATTTTTGGTTCCTTCACTATTTCTACCATTTCTTTTGACTTTAGGGTCCCCGTATTTTTATTATTTGTACTATAAGAGTACAGGAGCTATTGCAATCATTTGTTGCCCTTTCATTATGAATATACAGTTTGAGCTATTGCAATTATCTGCTATCCCCTCCTTACAAATTTAGTACTAGGCCTATTACTGGGGCCCATCCCTCATTATTATTATTTACTATTTTTTTTTTTTTCCCTTTGGAGGTACCTGTATGCGCTCTGGTCTCATATCCTCAGTCTCTGCTACAGCTCCCGGGGCAGACTACATGGGTATCCCCCCTTTTATGACGGATTACAGTCCTATATACAGTGGCTATGTAAGTACTACACAGAGATGGTTCACTTGTTCCCTTCTTGGTTACCCTGATATCTTCCCCCTTTCCCCTAAGTGTGGACCTATCATTTATTTCTACATGTTTCATTTTAGATCTATGATGCATTCGCCCCTGAAGAAGTGATGATGATCACGAAACACATAGGGCTTTATGATGCATTTACAATTTGACCATATTTTACTAGAGGCTATCACGATGACACACTGCTATGCTCTACGATATGCATGAATAAACAGCACTAGATGTCAATTTTGGATTATGTCATGTTTCTGCTATTATCAAATGGGCTTCAATTTATGTATCCCTATGATTACTAAATGGGCTTCAATCATGTATCCCTATGATTTTACCATGTATTATTTTACCTTGATTGTCTACTGTACTGCTGTGTGTTATACATGCGGTCGTGCATATGAATGTTGCCATCGATATATGTTTTCTTTTAATGTGTTATTACTCAATAAAGATATGGTTCTCAACCATGTTTAAACTTTCAACGCCATTTTGCCTCAATTAAAGTCCCAATTTCTTTCCCCCCATGTTCTCATATTGATCCAGGGATGGAGACTCCTCTACTATATGTCTCAATTAAAGTCCCAAACTGTTTGTTTTTGTTTGTGTTTTTAAACTGCAAGAATAAACCAAACTGTTGTTTGCAACCACTTCTCGGCTATCTCCCTGTGTTAACGCACCCCCAAAGGGGTCATCCACGCCTACCACGAGCCAATCTCCCACAATATATATATATATATATATATATATATAAAAGCTTTGTTAAAACGCACTTGTTATCATCAATAAATTGCAGCCCAATATATATCATAAACAAATAAATTATTTCTCCAGGCAAGAAGGAACAAGATGCCATATCAAAATAGTAAAGTTCGTAATGCAGCCAATACACCCATAGAAAACTACAGACATCAACGTGTTTGAAGAGAGATCCGATGGTGAATTAAACTTCAGGTGACTAATCCCTCCACCAACAGGCAGACTGCTCGCTCACCTCACATGAAGGACCCCTGAATTAACAGAAGGTCAATTGCACTTGTCCTACTCAGGGGGATTGCATAAGAGGCAGCTGGAATTCCTGGACCTCAATTTGATCCCAGACACATGTGAAAGAATAATAAATCTAAGTGTTCTCTGCTAGCTAAAAACTGTATATGTTTATTAAAAGGTATAAAACTCGCAGACGATCCTCTTGATATGCAGCATGTATCAGTATACATAGAAGGTGGCTCTCGTGTCGGCAAGGCAGTATAGCAGCGGGTGATGTCATCAAATGCGGCTCCTCCTCCTGTATTGCGCATCTTCAGAAAGAAATTGCAGCGCAAAATATAATCTAAAAAGTTCATCTAAAAAGTTCATTCAGAAATCAGAGTCCTTTGAAGGGTAACAGCTGAAGACCACAGCAGGGTGCCAGAAAGAAGTTCATATACGGTGACAGTCCCTTCACCAAGAAGCACTCGAATGCGCTCACCTCAATGTATGACCCCCTGTGTTACCAGTAGGTCAAACAGGCTCAAATAATCATACAGGGTGTTGTCCAGCAAATGGTAAAGCCTCCACTGTAAAATGGTAAGATCCTCCACGTTTTCAATGAGAAACCCAATGCATCAGACAAGACACAAAGAAACAGATCTAAGTGTATACTGTATAAAGATTCCACATTTATTGGTAAAATATTGCACTTACAGGAGGTTACTTCATAATGCAGCATAAAAGGAAAACGAGCCGGGAGCTGATACTTCCTCCTTCGGCCCATGAGACAGCAGTGGGTGACATCACTAATTCCACCTCACGTACGCATTAAGTCCTACGGGACCCCCACTGACGAAGTCCCGTAGGACGTAACGCGTACGGGAGGTGGTGTATGATTATTTGAGACAGCTTGATCTACTGGTAACACAGGGGTCATACATTGAGGTGAGTGCATTGAAGTGCTTCTTGGTGAAGGGACTGTCACCGTATATGAACTTCTTTCTGGCACCCTGCTGTGGTCTTCAGCTGTTACCCTTCAGAAGGACTCTGATTTCTGAATGAACTTTTTAGATTATATTTTGCGCTGCACTATTTTTCTTAAAATGTCTGTCTGGGCTTTTTTATAATGTACCTGGGTTAGTATTCAGCATGCATATTTAGGTATGGTTAGGAGTGAATGCGCTGATTGTTTTTTTCTTTTTCTTGTCTATAATATGCATCAATGCATAGTTACATGCATTCCAATGCGATTTGAGAATGCACAATATTGTAAAGGTATAAGTGTTCATATGCCCTTAACCACTTGACCTCTGGAAGATTTACCCCTCTTCATGACCAGGCCATTTTTTGCGATATGGCATTGTGTCACTTCAACTGAAAAATGCGCGGTTGTGCGACAATGTACCCAAATAAAATGTATGTCTTTTTTTCCCACATATTGAGATCTCTTTTGGTGGTATTTGATCAACTCTGCGATTTTTATTTTTTGGTGCTATAAACAAAAAAAAGACCTATAATTTTGAAAAAAAAAAAAACAATATTTTTTTACTTAAAACTATCAAACATATCCAATAAAAAAATTGAAAAAAATCAAATGTCTTCATAAATGTAGTCCAATATGTATTCTGCTACATATTTTTGGTAATAAAAATCCCATTAAGTGTATTGATTGCTTTGAGCAAAATTTATAGCATCTACAAACTATAGGATATTTTTATTTATTTATTTATTTTTTTTACTTGTATTGGCGGCGATCAGCAACTTATAGCAGAACTGAGATATTGCGGCAGACATTCGGACACTAACTGACACTTTTGACACTTTTATGGGGACCAGTGATCATTGCTAAAAATATACACTGTCACTGTACTAATGACACTGGCTGGGAAGGGGTTAACATCAGGGGTGATCAAATGGTTAACTGTGTGCCTAGCCAGTGTTTTATTATACTTTTGAAGGTGCTTTTACTAGGGAAAGACATGGATCTAAGTCCCTAGTCCATTGCAGGGACACCCTCCTCTCTTCCCTCCTGTCAGAATGGTGATCTGCCTTGTTTACATCGGCAGACCGCCTTTCTGGCCCTCTGCAGGAATGATCAGCACAGGTGCCTGCGGACATCAAGTCTGCGGTGCTCACCAATCAGCTCCCGCTGTGTAAATTCACAGCGGAAGCAAACAGCCGCCAGCACCACGCATAAGCGCCCCCTACCCAGAAATGTTGGATCACATATATATATATATATATATATATATATATATGTGATCCGGAGCAGAGGTGTCGCCCTAAAACTGCTATAGGGTGGACCTTAAGTGGTTAAAGTAAAACTAAAAGCTTCTAATAACGGTTTAAACAAGCACCAAATCCAGTTACTATGTGATGCACAAGCCTCATAAAATAAATAAAAACATTCCTTTACCTTCCCTGACTAAGTCAGATCCCCTTCATTTGTGGGTCACACACTCACCCTCCCAGACATTGCAGCTCACAGTGGGAGGGTTTCAGCAACAGACGAAGTGCTGTCAATCCAGAAAGCAGTGGCCATGAGACTGGGTGTGGCCAGGTGGTGACTGACATGCTACAGGCTTGTAAATCATCAGTGACAATGCTGAAACCACACCCCCTGCAAGACCTTTTTGGGTTTTTTTACTGTAGAGCAAGCAGCGACAGCCTACATGAGAGTGGCAACGCTGCTTTGAATTCAGGAACAGTGCAGTATTGTTGCCACATTTTCACAAGTAGTTGCATCCTATGGATTTCAGAGGCAGGCTGTTAGGTATTTAGGAGACAGTATGGGGCTTTGCAGGAGGACTAAGTGAACACTGTAAGTGCAGATGCTCTAATTATTTTTTGAATTGAGCACTACTATGTTATAGTAGTGAGTCAGAATATGACATACCAGCTCAGTTAACATTAATTACCCTCCCCCAACCCCCCCCCCCCATTTTTCTTCCATGGTTTTTTGTTTTTTGTTTATCTGCATCTTCCAACCCCTTTTTTTTCTCTTCCTTTCTCTCTCATCCCCTACCTTGTCCCCTTATTTTTTTATGAAGGGGAGGGTCCAGGGACTAAAACATTAAAGGTTTATGTCAATGTAATGTAACACTTATGATAGATATATGTTGAAATTTTAACCTCTTTATGCCCACGCTATAGCCTAAAGACGGCCTAAATTGCAGGGAGGGCGTCCATTTACATCCTCTCGTGCATGAGCTGACTGCAGGCTCCCTGCGGGGCACGCGGGGCTCGCTCTGTGATCAGTGAGTCAATGTGACTCAGCTGATCAAAGATCAGAGTAATTGGCCAGTCCCGGCCCCTTACCACGTGATGTAAACAGAGCCGGTAATCAGCTCTTTTTTTCCTCATGCTGACGTGAGGAGAAAAAAAAAGCCAATCACTGGCTGCTGTCATAAGGACATCGGCCCCAAAGAGGAAGACCCACCTACCAGTGCAGGTCAGTGCCACCAACCAGTGCCCACCAGTGCCACCTATCAGTGCCTATCAATGCTGCCAATCAGTGCTGCCTATCAGTATCACCTACCAGTGCCTATTAATGCCCATCGGTGCCATCTATTAGTGCCCTTCAGTGCCACCTATCAGAACCCTTCAGTGCCCGCCATCAGTGCCCATTGGTGCCACCCATTAGTGCCACCCATCAGTGCCACCTTAACTGTGCCCATCAATGCTGCCTTATCAGTGCCTATCAGTGCCAATCAGTGCAGCCTATCAGTGCTGCCTCATCAGCGAACATTAATGAAAAATTAATTGTTTGCAAACTTTTATAACAAACTATAAAAACTGTGAGGTTTTTTTTTTTTAATTTTCGGTCTTTTTTTGTTTGTTCAGCAAAAAAAACGAATTGGTGATTAAATACCACAAACAGGATGCTCTATTTGTGTGAAAAAAAAATAATAAAAATTTAATTTGGGTACAGCGTTGCATGACCGTGCAATTGTCATTCAAAGTGTGACAGCGCTGAAAGCTGAGAATTGGCCTGGGCAGGAAGGGTGTTTAAGTGCCCAGTAGGCAAGTGGTTAAACACATCTGATGCAATGAATATTTTTGCTAACAATAGGAAGATGTGATATAATAGTTGTTATGATATTGTTTATGGGAGTCGATATATAATACATTGTGTTGTTTTTCTACCTAATATAGCAATAAAAATTATTTTAAAAAAAAAAGTGCTGCGGCGCATGTTTTTTTTTTAATAGGAAGCCAAAGTTCTACTTTAAGTGCTAGTACATTGCCAAAATACCTGGTAAAACAAACATTTTTCTGTAGGACAAATATATGGCACAAATGAGCAATGGTGAGTTGCAAAAGATTTTAATTTAAATGACATCCCAACACACTAAAAAAGAAGCAGGCAACACCTGTACTGCAACACACCACAGTAGTAGTGCACTGCATTTTAAAAATATGGGTCATGTGCACTTTAGGTTGCTTTTTAGTATCACAATTCAATGCTAATATGAGCCCCAAATGCTAACTGATTTTGAGAAAGGTTGGATGAGGTCATGTTAGAGGTACAGTGTTCTACAAATTTACTTCCTTGGGACCAGTAAGACTGCCACCTTTTCTGAGAAAAATAAAGGCTTTATGGTTTCTTTGCTGTTAATAACATTAGCAAGTCCTGTTTTTACTGACCAGATGGCTACCATAGGGACTGTTAAGAGAACACATTTTTCAGCTCCTGGCAGAGCCATACGGGAAATCACATGCTGCAATAGCTGTGGTGGACTTTTGCAAGCAGTCAGCAAGTGATCAAGGTGCATGGTAAAGCAGTTCTTCACACTGTGCGTATTTGCAAGCAGATGACATACAGTAACTGTGGGGGACTGTACATATTTTCTACCGATAATGATATCAGCACCACTAAACACTACATAGTTACATAGTTACATTGTTAGTGAGGTTGAAAAAACACACCAGTCCATCCAGTTCAACCTATAATGAGTGTGTGTGTGTTTTTGTCAATAGTACATCGTATACCCCTATATGTTGTGATCGTTAAGGTGCCTATCTAATAGTTTTTTGAAACAATCGATGCTCCTCGCTGATACCACTGCTTATGGTTTAGAGTTCCACATACTTATCACTCTGACAGTATAGAACACTTTACACAGTTTAAGGTTCAAACAGCTTCTCTTCTAATTTTAGTGAATGGCCGCGAGTCTTTTTGTATTCCCTTTCACTGAATAGTTTGTTCCCTATGCTAGGGTCACCAGTACAGTATTTGTACATTGATATCATATCCCCTCTCAAGCATCTCTTCTCCAGAGAGAATAAGTTCAATGCTTGTAGTCTTTCCCCATAGCGGAGGTCCTCCAGTCCCTTTATTAGCTTTGTTGACCTTCTGTGGAATCTCTCCAGTTCCTGCATATCCTTCCTGAGGAGTCGGACCGTCGCCCAGAACTGGAGGGCATACTCCAGATGGGGCCGGACCAGATTCTTGTATAATGGTAGAATTATTGTTTTATCTCTGGAGTGAATTCCCTTTTTAATACATGCCAATATTCTGCTGGCTTTGCTTGCAGCAGCTTGACATTGCATGCCATTGCTGAGCTTGACGTCTACTAGGATCCCAGGTCCTTTTCCATCTTAGAACCATCTACAGACCAACGGCACGGCAATGGGGGCCAATTTTGCCCCTAGTTACGCCAATTTGACCATGGGTATGTGGGAATCCCACTATGTCTTCAGGAACAACCCCTTTACCTTCCATTTGATATTCTATGGGAGGTACATTGATGACATAGTAGTTATTTGGGATGGCCCACAGTCAACGTTTTTGGAATTTGTCCAACATTGCAATTCCAATTCGTACAATTTGTCCTTCACCTCGGTCTCTAGTCCATCTGAATTGGCCTTCCTAGATCTGTTGCTGTATCACAGAGAAGGAAGAATTGAAGCCAAAAATTATACTAAGCCGACAGCGGGCAATTCGTTCCTCCATTTCAACAGCTGTCACCACCCTAGGTGGATTCAAAATATTCCAAAGAGTCAATACTGTAGGTTGAGGAGGAATTGTACGAACAATGAAGATTACTTGGAACAGAGTGGACATTTGAGAACCAAATTTATTGAAAAATCCTTCCCCGAAACCTTGGTAGATACTGCAAAAAACTTGTACTTAAAAGGCCCCTTGGCTAAGAAAATAAACACCTTTGAAACACAGTCCCAAGGCCCACGTTTTGTTACACAGTTCCACAACAAGTTTAGGAAGATGGAGAAATTGATTACGAAACATTGGTCTATCCTCATGGAAGACCCACATTTGAGGGGTAGTTTACCCCCCAGGCCCCAAATCACATATAGGAGAGCCAGAAACATTAAGAGTATGGTGGCCCCGAGCAAACTTAAAAGCATCCCCCTCATATCCCACCTAAACCTTATTCCGTTAGTGGGTATGTTTCAGTGTCGGAAAAAACTTTGTCTGACATGTAAACATGTGACCCATGGGCAAAAAGAGTATAACATCAAAGGGCAAATTTATCCCATAAAAAAATCTTCAACTGCTCTACAGAGTTCGTGGTGTACTGTTTAACATGCCCTTGTGGCTTGTTTTTTGTTGGGAGGACTATTCGCACACTCAGGAAGAGGTTTGGGGAGCACCGTAGGTTTGTTGAAGGAGGTGATGACAAGCACAGTGTTCCCCGTCACTTTCTGACTCACCATGACCATTCTTCTCTTGGGTTACGAGTCTGGTTTTTAGAATCAATACCCGCCATGCCTTCAGCAGCCCAACGCTTTAAACAGCTGTGTCAAAGAGAAGCGTTTTGGATATACACATTAGATACTTTAGTACCTGGGGGCCTCAACGAGGAAGTAGAGACCAATTCCCTGGTGTAATGCTCCGGTTTTATTGGGGTCTAGACCAGCCATGTGTCAGGATAGGGGCACTCCCTAGGAGCAGAGAGAGAGGGAAGGCCTCTCCGATACATGTGCTATTGTATATCCAATTGGTCCCTTGAATTGGACACTACTTACAACTCCTTCTTTTTATTTATGACTTTGATTATGATATATTTAATAATTTTATATTTAAAATTGTTTTTATTTCTATTTCACTATCACACTCCTATATATATATATATATATATATATATATATATATATATATATATATTTTTTAGGTCTAAAGTGATAGTTTGTATTTTAGCCACGTTTCCAAGTATTTTTAAATTAGATTGTGAATGTGTAGGTTGCGAGATTGTGTGCACATAAGTGTGTGTGCACACAGCTCCCCTTCACATTTAAATGAAGGTTGCGAGAGTGTATGTTACATGCACACTACTCCCCTTCTTTTCATTTAAATTGTCACTAGCTCTATCTATTCCAATTTATTCCATCTGGTTAAATATTATCAGGGTTAATTATTATACTCTTGATGATTATAGAATTCTTTTTCAATTTAGTTCTTATTTTATTTCTATTTCTATTTCTATTTATTTTTAATTTTATTTTTATTTTTATTTATTTTTATTTTTATCTTTATTTATTTTTATTTATTTTTATTTTTATAGTTATTTTTATTTTTTTCCCATTTTAATTTGTATTATTTTTTTATTTTTTTTGATTTTTCCCTTCATTTATTATTTTTTGCCATCATTTAGGATTGGTTCCAGATACATTACCTTTTACCAGTAGGTCTCCATTTAGTATGTATGTTATTTTATTTGCATATTTTTGTATTGTACTATATGACCACATTCATTTATATTCCTTGTATATATCCAATATCATCCACGATCAGTTACCAGGTCCCACTGCCGTTTAGGTGTCCTTAGTTAGACATCCGTCACATTGGACTCTTCTTAGGACCCTGCGGCAGCCGAGTGTTCCTCCCCTATATAATGCCCCTCTGTAAGATGGCGGGTCTAGAGGCCTGAGGAAGGAGCGCATGCTCCGACAACGCGTCGCGCTGTAGGTGTCCCCTGGGTCCGGATATCGCTGACTCTCGCAGTCAGACACGGATTCGTTTGGAGCACATCAGTCCCTCCTTGCCCAGGCATTGGAACTACCGATCTTTTGAGCCAGATTCACCATGTTTTTACTCTTTTAATCTTGTGAGTATCCAGTATGGTATATGTCAAATAAATTACAGAGTCTACTGCACTTAGAGTGGCGCTTTTCTTTCTTTCCAGTATCTTGCAAGTTTTCTTCTCCACTTGAGATTAAGCTGCCTTCAGGAGTGCACAGACCGGTTCCACTTATGGACTCTATGGACTTTTCACAACACCATTCAGGTCCGTTTATTTCCCCATATGATTTACAGGAGGCCATTGAGGTTCGCCTTTGAGTCCTGTTGCGCCA
Source organism: Pelophylax lessonae (assembly GCF_965119305.1). Classification (NCBI taxonomy): domain Eukaryota; kingdom Metazoa; phylum Chordata; class Amphibia; order Anura; family Ranidae; genus Pelophylax; species Pelophylax lessonae. The sequence goes on along the minus strand of NC_138769.1, from coordinate 631,930,810 downwards.
GTCTATTCATGTTCCTTTTCCATCTTAGATTTTCCCAAAGGCCCTCCCCCTAGTGAGTAACTTGCGGTCGTATTTCTGGCACCCAAATGCATTACCTTACATTTTCCAACATTCAACCTCATTTGCCATGTAGAAGCCCATCTCATTACTTTGTTCAGGTCATCTTGTAAATATCCCGCATAGAAGTTTTTTTTTTTCATTTTTCACTAACGTTTTTTCTTTTTACATATTATAATTGCTTATACCAGTGCATTTCATTGGTATAAGCAACCATTTTTACTGAATGAAACTGATTCATTTAGTGTCTTTTGTTACGATTAGCTGTGATTGGTCAAAGATAATTATATGGTACAGTTGGGCTGTGATTGGCCATGTCTGTACCATGTGATCACTGTGACCAATCATAGATAGCAACACAATTGTATATAATGAATGGCATGAAAGTAAGCCATCTATTGTTTTCAACTGTCATGTGATCTGCTCTGATTGGTCACAGTGATCATATGATACTGGAAGCGGACCGGTGCAGTAATCATTGGCTGTGTCCGGTGGATGTAGCTGGTGACAGAGCACGCCACTGCGCAGCCCCACGGCCGCGCAAGAGGTGTGTTTTGGGGGGACGCTACATGGCATCCTCCCAGAACAACAGTGCTCCCGTCATCTTACTAAAGGCTGGGTGGGAAGGTGTTAAAGTTATGCTAAATTCAAGACTTTTTTTCTTTTAAAATCAAAAAGAGGTAATCTTTAGCTGTTCTGTGCAAGGGTATTGCACAGAGAGGTCCCTTACTTTCTCTTCAGTGGTCCCCTGCTGGCTCTCTCTTCTCCCGAGTGCTCCTTAGCAAGTTACTTGCTATAATAGCACCCACGCAGGTGCACTCCCAATCTAGCCTGTGTGCGTCTATAGAAACAGACAGCGCTGGTAAGCTCCGCCCCGCCCCCACTCTCTGCTCACAGAAGTATGACTCCTGTTGCTGCCTGAATTTCTTGTGAGACTAGGAAGTGGAGGAGATCTGCTTTAGCTGGGGACAGCGCTGGAGCGATGAAACAAGCCAGGTATGTGTTTAGAGACGGGGGACAGAAGAAAAGATAGAGGGATATTTTTTTCCTTAATGCATGCAGTGCATTAAGGTAGAAAAAATTGTGACTTTAAAACCACTCTATCCTAGGAATCTCACTCTGATCTTTCAGTTTCTGGAACATATATATATATATATAATATATGTCATCTATATCAGGTGAGGGCTCTGTAAGGTTAAGTGTCATTATAGAGATTTTTTCCCCCTTTTTTCCCCCCTTTTTTTGGATGCATTGTTCCATATACTGTATGCCAGGTTTTTTAGCCTGAGCATAACTTGGTCTTTTGCATATATGTATAGAAAGAAAGTTCACTGCTGTAATAGTCCACCTTTTTCTACATGTGTGTTCCATGGGTTATGCCTTAGCACTTGAGTATACCTATCTCCAGTTTTGGAGTAAGTAATGAGCCCTGCAGTATGTATTTATTTGTCTATATGATCTTTTGAAGTTCACAAATAATACTTTGACTAGCATGCTAAATGGGAAGTTTTTCATTTCATTATATAGTACTGATAGGCATGCACGGTGACACACATTTTATCCTTGAACAATTGTTTTATCCAGAATATGTACACAAACACATTGTTTCCAATTTATTTTGTATGTATGTTTATATCGATTTTGTTTTTTTGTTCTCATGTATAGTGAGGCTTTTTGATGCATATATCATATAATAATTTTGTAACAATTGTATGTTTTTTTACACAGGTATGGATGGGGCTTGCAAATAGCTAAAATGAATAAGGATATGTTGTTAACTCCACATCATGGGTTATTCTGACCAACATTGATTTCTTTCAATGTAGGTGCACCTGATAAGACCCAGGGGGATTGTATTCACTACTTGTTTTTTTACATCTATATATACCTTGGGTTCAGTTAGATGCACTGTAGCTATGACTAAGCACTAGTGAAATTGCAAAACGCATCAGCTGTCTTTGTTCCTGTACCTGTATGATGCTGTATGATGCTGTGTGGGATTTTATTCACTCCAATAAACGTGAGTGGCATCGGAGTGCGGCCGTCCAGACTTTTTCATTTCCTTATGTAGCACCCTCCTAGATAGGTGCTAGGCAGGGAGTAGCAGGTAAAGCATAGTCTGCTCCATCTGCTTATCAGGGGAGCCTGAATGTTAGTTTTGCCTGTTGCATGTGTCCATGTGTGATTCATCTGGCCTGAGGGAGTATCCAATAAGGGAGCCAGTTGGACAGTGGAGGAAACCCAGCCAGTGACACACAGGCTTTTGTAACTATCCCAGTGGGTTTGCACAAACAGTGGTGCATCTTGGGATATGTTATAAAAGCCAAGAGCACATGTGACAGGGTGTCTTTGGGCGGGAAGCCAGATCCCAGGAGGAGGGTGATCGCTGTCTCTCCTACTGTCTGATGTGGAAGGTGGTCACAGGTGGTCGGCCTAGTGAGCCAAGAGTGTGGTGCTGAGCCAAGAGGTCCAGGAAGCTGACAAGTGGAGTTGAGGCAGAAGCAACCTAGGGAAAATCAGTGTCCGTGAGTACCGGGAAGCTTGCCAGGGGTCTGCCCAGGTAGGTGACCACTCCAGTGGAGTGTCAGTGGACAGGAGTTCAGCACAAACAGCAAGTGAGAAAGGGGGTGCCAAGTTAGACCCTGAACAGTAACTTCAGGATTTCTTCAGAATAACAAAAGGAAGGAATCTGCTACAAAGTTTGGTAAAATCCTTGTAATGTACATAGATCACCCAGAGGGGAATGTTTTTTTCTCAACAAAAGTGGAGTTACGCTTTAACCATTAAAAACAATATAGGCAGTTTGGGACTTTAAATGAGGCACAAGCAGGTAATGCTTAGCGTCTTAATCCCTGTACATGAAAAAACTGAAGAAAAAGGGGACCAAAAAGAGGTACATGGAAAACAGCCAGCCCCTAGTTTGGTATACTCACCTGTTGCCTTATGAGGAGTTTATGTGAAATCTCCATTACTGTGTTGCCTGATGAGGAGTTTATGTATAAATCTCCATTAGTAATTGTAAATAGATGGATGTAAATATTTATTTTTCAAGATATTGAGTGTTGATGTCAAACACATAGATGAATATTAGTGTAGACTTTTAAGTCTGACCAGCAATAGTAATTTGATTAACAAGTCCGTTTGAAATGCCAGCCTGCTATTTACACTGGAAAACAAACTGATATGCAGAATAGTACCATAATGTACTTAAGTTCCTGTTAGCCAGACATCCTGGGGCCAAGGCAATAGTGATAATACTGTAGGCCGTGTCACTCCCCTTGATATATCTTCAAAGACTTAACCACTTTACCACCGGAGGATTTTCCTGCTAAAAGACCAGGGTTTTTTTGGCGATTTTTTACTGCGTGACTTTAACGGACAATTGCGCGGTCGTGCGACGCTGTACCTAAACGAATTTCACGTCCTTTTTTTCCCACAAACAGAGCTTTCTTTTGGTGGTATTTGATCACCTGTGCGATTTTTTGATCAAGCGCTATAAACAAAAAAAGAGCGTAATTTTTGCAAAAATAACAATATTTTTCACTTTTTTTTATATGAAATTCCCCCCCAAAAAATGTAAAAATCAAAATTTTTGAACATTTTCGGCCAATTTGTTTTACGCTACCTATGTTTGGTAAAAAAAAATCGCAAAAAGCGTATTTTGATTGGTTTGCGCAAAAGTTATCGCGTTTACTAACAAAGGGAAAGATTTTTGTCATTTTTGGTGTGTTTTTTTTAGCGAGTAATGGCGGCGATCTGCGATTTTTTTTGCGGTACTGCGACATTGCGGCGGACAGATCGGACCTTTGACTGACATTTTTTACACTTTTGGGGGTACCAGTGACATTACTGCAGTAATCAGTGCTATATATATGAACTGTTACTGCAAAAATGACACTGGTAGGGAAGGGGTTAACTGTATTGGACAGGGAGGGGTTAAGTGTGTCCTAGGGGCGTGCTTCTAACTGTAGTGGGACATTCCTATTGGTGTAAAAAAAAAGATCAACGGTTCTACATAGTAGAACCGTCTGATCTTCATTTTTACACAGGGAGAACTGACAGGCGGCTTGTTTACATAAGCCGCTCTGTCTTTCTCCCGCTGTACCGGCGATCGTAGTGTGACCGGCGGACATCGGGTCCGCCAGTCACACTCCCGCACTCCTCCGTGAACGAGCCTCCGCGGGCGCGCGCTCGCCCGCTATTGGCTCTAGAAGGAGTGACAGGCGAGCGACGTAGACCTACGTCACTCTGCCTGGCCGGGGGGCGACTGCCGCAGTAAACATACTGTGCGCAGTCGGCAAGTGGTTAATCTTTAGATATGCGATGAAGGTGATCGTCTGTTCAGGGATGGGCAATTTGCCCAGCAGCTGACCTAGCATGATTAACCCCCCCCCCTCCCCCCCCAGAGAGGAGGGCTATCGATAGGCTGGGTTATGCTAAATATAGGGGATGGGGAAATTGTCCAATCCTGAAGAAGATACGCCCAGAGAGAGGAGAAGGGTAAGATTGCTACACCACTCAGAATGGCTCTGAGCAAGGCAATATGGATCCATATTAGTGAAGGTGGGAAGGAGAGAAATCTATCTTGCATTCAGACTAGGATGAAACTCCTGGGGATGGTAACTATGGACTATATCTCTCACACTTAAAATGTATACATGCCTTCTCTCTTTTGTGTGGGAACACATGGCAGACAACATGCCCCAACCTGAAGTGAAAAGGTAACCTAACTCCATGCTTATACATACATTGTATAGTAAATGGCTATTGTGGGTAATTTGTAAATATCATATAAGCCAGGGGATTTATACTAATAATGTGTTGTAAATACTGTTTAGTGTGTAATTTGTATATATATTATGTAACCCTTTCAATAAATGTGTATTGCGGATTGAACTACCTCTTTTGTGTAAAGATCTCTCAGGATCTAGATGTGTATAGGTGCATGCTACTACAATGATTGGGGTGTATGCACATTTTACACATAATAAAAGGCAACAAAATTTCATGGTTGCCAATTATGTTACCCGGAAGATATGAGATTTAATTTACCTCAGACAATATTCGGGTTAAATGAGAGTTCTTTGACCACGAGTAACAGTTTTAAAACTGTAATATGAATTTATTGATAAGTAGCCTTGAAGCCTAAATTAATTCACAACAATTTTATCTCTAGTACATACACAAAAATACAAACAGGAAAATATTCAAAGTTTAACTGAACACATGCAGCGCATGGGATTCAAATTATTATGATATGCCCCGCAAGACAGACAACAAATACTACATATATGTATACATTTAAGTGCTAGGAGGTGCCCTGATATTTACCAGTGGTTAAGATGATATGGGGTCCCCTTCTCAGGTCCCTGGCTCTCCCTTCCTCTCTGCTCACCTTGCAATAATATACACCTCTATTCCAGAGACTTGTATAGGGCTATTCTGATTGGTTCAGCTATCCTGCCCTGTTCCTCCCTCTGGGCGTATCTCATTCAGGATTGGACAACTTCCTTCTCACCTAGCTTAGCATAATTCAGCCCCTTGCTAACCCCTCCCCTCCGTTGGAGGGAGAATTTAATTATACATGTTGATTTGCTCTAAAATTGAAATTTAAGATATGCAAGGTTCATATGCGGGGCACATTGTCCAACCCTCAACAGATAGTCCATCTTCATTGCATATCTCAATGAGAGTTCTTTGATATGGAGGCTGAATTAAGGGCGGACATGACATGGTCTATTCACCCTATTGCATTGGCCCCAGGATGTCTGGCTCACAGGAAATTAATTACAGTGTGATACTATTTTGCAAATCAGCAGGCCACCTCCCAGGTAGAAAAACAGCTTGTCCTTCAAACAGACTTATCCTTTTATGTGTTTAAGTGTAAATAGCAGGCTGGCATTTCAAACGGACTTGTTAACTACTGCCGGTCCGTCTGGGTAACACAACTTACAAATCTACCATCCTATAGCAAATATGAGTTTGAAATCAAAAATTTGTTCATTTCTTTTCATCCATCTATTTACAATTACTAATGGAGATTTATACATAACTCCTCATCAGGCAACACACTAATGGAGATTTCACATAAACTCCTCATAAAGCAACACACCCACCAGTCTGCCACCAACCGAATAAACCTGTCTAACAGTGTAGGTTAAAAACAGAGGTTTAGTTGACACACATTTGCAATTTCATGTGTAAGCTGCAAGGCCCCTTCACGGCACTCTGTGTAACTTGCAGTCCTAACACTAATACATTTGTCTAGGAGCTGGCTGTTTTCCATGCACATCTTTTTAGTCCCCTTTTTCTTCAGTTTTTTTACGCTTTAACCATTTGCTGTGTCATTACTGGTGTCTATATCGGGATATACAGTATATACCCATATCTGCAAAAAATATCCCCCAACCAACCAGGTGTGCCAGTGTACATGGTGCTATTTCCAAAGTCGTGGGCACAGGAACAGGGAAATTACTCTTTCAGCGGTAAGCCCTATGCTGTATTTTCTGCTTAGTTGAAATTTGCTTGAGAAAAAATCCTTCCCATGTTGGTTTGTAAGGTGCTTCATTATTATTTTGTTGTATATTATGTGATTTGATGTTTTTGTTTTCAAATAAAAAAATAGAGGGGAAAAAAGTCACAAAAAATTCAAGTGGTGCACAAAAATGTATTTGTTTTTTATTTTTTCTGTGTATTTTATTGTTAATTGATTAACTAAAACAAATGGCTATAAAATGCAAAAGAAAGCATCATGGGAAGGGATATTTATTTTGAAGTAAATCAAAAAGGCAAAATCAATTTTGCCAAAATCCCTAGTCACTAAAGAGACCCCTACAGTGACCTACAGAAAGCAGGCATGTCCCATTTGCATACACAATCACAGACTTGCAGTTCTTGAACTGCATCCTGCTTGCCAGTCTGTACGCCAACAGCTTTTGAAGTTACCAGTTCCACTGAAAAGCAAGTCACTGAGAAACTAGTTTTGGATGGACTTTCAAGAAAAACAAGCATTTAAAATTATGGCAAATATATTGAATATATCAGCTATCCATATTTCTACATAATGTTAAGTAGAAAATTTTCCATTCTGATTCTTCATTAAGTCCTGCCTTGATTAAACGTTTAAGAAATTGCCCTGGCATATCCGAAGTCCCATGACAGATGCCAGTTCTAACATGTCTTTTCAAAGCAGCCGCCTGGAAAGTATTAACAGTGTCAGGAGGTATTTGGGGAAAAGGACACTTAAAAACTACATGAGAGTTCATCCAAGCAAAAGTATTGTTTGAGCATTGAGATTATTGTGGCTTTGAAGAAAAAGATCAATGCATTCCTTACATTCTTTCAAGGAAACTGTGACATTGGAAATGTTATGTGGCAATTCTATGAAGGGCACATGAGATTGCAGTAAGTCACTGGCAGAGCGCTGATGGAAAGAAATGTCACAATTCCGATCTGTTGCTTTAAACAAATTTCTATGTAATAGAATTGGCTGCAGTCACCACCTCTAAGGGGCTATATGTGAGATAGAAAAACAGTGTTCATTTGCTTTTAAATAATTCAACCATTTTTGATACACCTGAATGGCTCCTAAAAATAACAACCATACAATATATACTGGATGTTGCCTGGATGATAGAAATTGAGGATTTTCTTTTCACTGAAGAGTTCTTCGCATTTCCCCACTTTGGTAAACAGATTTGAAGTCAATGGGTGCAAAAAAATGTAAGGTTCAATCCAAACTTGTGCGATTTCAGATGTGACTTGTGTTACACAGAATCCCACGACAAGGGAAATCACATTGTTTTCAATGGTGCCCATTCACATCAATGCTACTCAGCATGACTCGATTTTGGAAAAGGTTCCTGAACTACTCTGGTGCAATTCCAGCACAATTTTGGCCCCGTAGAATATGCAAACCACATCCACATTGCATCCAAGTTTCACTACATAATCACACTGAAAATCTAATTGCAGCAGTGTGAACCAAGCTTAAATGGCATTAGACTGCAAAGGAGACTGGACTTCATTGTACACATGCCAAAGTCGCAAAATTTTGCAGCATGGCAAAAATATTCCCCCTGTTTTGATCAGCAGCTGCCAAATGCAACCCATTCAATCTAACGAGGCTGCACTGCAACAGCAAACCAGACGTTAGGCAGGCCATAGACGATTCGAATTTCGTTCGAAAATCGTAAATGGCAGTGTTATCGAACGATTTTCGTATCGTTAGTGTGGTATGTAAAACGTTCGATTTTCGTACGACAGCAAAAATTCACATATCCAACATGTTGGGTTTTTTTGCGAAAATCGGCCGAATTTCATATCATTAGTGGGGGAGTTGTATGATTTCGCCTAACAAAACACAGAACAGTAGGGAGTGTGTCCGGTAGAGATGTGGTTAAAAGGCACAAAAAATAGTGTTTTGTCGTACGATTTTCCGCTCACATTGATGGTACACTCGATGATGTGCACGAGTGCCGCTTTCGTTTATCGAACGATAAATCGTACGTAATTTGAATCGTCTATGGCCTGCCTTAGGCTCGTGGTTGCAGCACTGCATTCTGAAAGCTAAAGCACATTCAACTGTCAAAAGAAGACATTCAGGAGGTGCCAGCTGCTCCTGCACTGCTCTTTAAAAAGCAATCCACCTCTAATCAGTCTTTATAGCATGACGCTGTTGTAAAAAGGCCCTAACATTTTGTAGCACCCTCCTAGGTAGGTGCTAGAAGAGAGTATAGTATTTGGGTCTTTTTGCTTGCTAGAGAGATCGCCAGGTAAATGTAGATTGCTCTCTGCCTACCAGAGCGCAGGATCCACTGAATAGGGTCTGCTCATGGTGCTCAGGTGCAACTCAGCTTGTCTCAAATATTTCACATTGGTCCAATAGGGAGGCATATTGGACAGTGGGAGGAAACCTGACAAGTGAGGGCACACGCATTGTTACAGCCCTAAAGATTGGCAAAGAAAAGTGCCTTGCTGCATGCTGGGTGACTGTATAAATTTGCTTAGGGTCTTCGGCTTCGGGGTCCCAGAGGGAGGGGGTGGCTGCCCCTCCCCTGTAGAAGCTGCCATGCGGCCTCGGGTAGTTGACATGAGGGCCTGAAAGTCAGATAGGAGCTGAACCCAGATGTCCTGCAGAGCTGACTGGATAGGTGACACTGGAAAGGATCTGATTCTGCCTACAGTGAGTACAGATCTGTCTCATGGGGCCTGTCATGTGAGGGCCATCTCTTCAGGTAGAAGAGTCAGTGGACAGGTGTCAGTCAAGGGGATGCTAGAGAGTGTCCTGAAGATAAAGTAGTTGCATCAAGTCTGCTGCTAGAGAGAGCAAGAGGGCTTGATTCTCCCATACAAGTGGCAGTGGTTAAAGCAGTGTGTCTGCTTCCACAAATAACCCAGTGAGGCCAAATGAGAGTTGTCCTTCTCTACTGTGAATAGTTCAGTTGGAGTATCCCACTATTCCCTTCTCCCACATCCAAGTTCCACAATAAATACAAAACCAAATTCCCTGGACTGTTTATTGAGTAACGAGCAAACAGGAGTAAGGATGGATGTGTGAAAAATTCCTTATAGACTGTCTGCAGGTAATCAGACGGAGACCCAAAAAGTCTATGGGGACAGTGCTACAATTGTAATTCCTTTATTAGTAGGACATGTTGGAAGAGACTGAGAAGGACTACTCCAATGTACTAAAGACTGTCAGAGACTGCTCACATGTTACACATTTCTTCCTTGATCAAAAAGACTATCAGAGTGATCACCTGTAACAATAGATTATAAAAGACTGTAAAAAGCTATACACTTATTTGCCTGTGCATGTGTGTGTCTATACACTACCTGTCAAAAATATTAGAACACCCAATTTTTCCAGTTTCTGTTGAAATGTATGTAGTTTCATGTCTCCATGTACTCTGAAAAATAAAGCATAGAACAAACAAACAATGTGACAAAAAAAAACAATAAAAAAAAAAAAAACAATTCCATGATTTATTTATTTAACAAAATGTAGTCTAAATGTCTGCCTTATCAAAGTAGCCACCTTTTGCAGATATAATAGCCGAACACACTCCCACCATTAAAAAATGAAAAAAATATGTAGCACTAAAAATGGTAATGTCCGACAACATATAAAGTCCAATCACAAAACATTCCAAAAAGATGAAAATTATGGTGATGATAAAGAATCCAACATGGATAAATGGTGTAAATCAATTGTGCAGCAATTCCCGACACCAGTGAAGGTAAAAAATAGATTGCGCTCACCAAATGGATGGGACCCCAAATACCTTATAGTATAGGAGCCAAACAGGCTTAAAGATGATGGAGTGTCCCCACAGGATTCACCGACCACAGTAGACAACGTGTAGATCTCCAGCAGATGAAATCACTCAGAGACTCCACTTCCACATGATGGGTGATAAATCCGAAAAAAAGGGGGACATATATAGCGTAATATTGCTAAAAACGGTTTATTTTAAAAGTAGCTGATACACTTACAGACATCCGTGAAAGAGTAGCATATAAAGTATAAAACAGCTGGGCTGACTAGGACCTCTGCAGTGTACCAAGGTACACTGCTGTAAGATTCTGGTACCTCTGGTACCCTTATTTTCTATTTTCTTTTCAAATATGCGTCCCACCTTTCTAATTAGGTGGTACGCATACACCTTTAAGACGGATGACGTCATCGCCGAGCGCCGCAGAGCGGCTATTTCAACCACCGGCGTTCTCTCTCACATAATAATAATTGACACTACAAAACCATCTGGTCTACTCTGCAGTCTACCAATACCCCAGGTTCCATGGGAGGTTGTATCCTTAGACTTTATAGTAGAACTACCACCTTCTAAAGGATTTAATACCATTCTAGTGTCAGTGGACCACCTGACAAAGATGGCACATTTCATCGCTATCCGTAGACTACCTTCATCCAAACAAACAGCGGAACTACTGATGAAACATGTGTTCAAGTTACACGGAATACCAAAGACTCTTTTATCAGACCGTGGTTCACAGTTTATCTCCAAATTTTGGCAAGCTCTTTGTCAAATATTACGGATTGAGCGAAAGCTCACTTCTCCCTACCACCCTCAGACCAACGGACAGACTGAAAGAGTCAACCAGTGTATAGAACAATATCTGCGTTGCTATACATCATACCTACAGGATGATTGGGTGGACCTTCTCCCTCTGGCGGAATTTGCTTATAACAACGCAACCCACAGTACTACTAAGCAAAGTCCGTTCTACTTGAACTATGGGTTTCATCCCACACTTCTTCCACCACGCATCCTACCATCAAGTAACCCAGTAGCCTCAGACTATCTTACCCAAATAAAGGACTCTCTGGGTTTACTTAATACCACTATCTCACACGCCCACAGCCAACAAAAAAGGTACTACGACCTACGTAGAAGACCTTCTCCTCAGTATGCTATTGGGGACCTCGTTTGGCTATCAACAAGAAATTTAAGATTAAAGATCCCTAGCAAAAAGCTTGGACCTTTATTTCTGGGACCCTTCCCAATTAAGAAACTTATTGGAAAAGCTGCAGTACAGCTCACCTTACCAGCAGATCTCAAGATCCATCCCATCTTCCATGTGTCGCTACTGAAGCCCCATGTTCCTAATCAAGGAATAAGGCCTACCATCTTGCCTCCACCTCCAGTACAAGTTGAAGGCGGAGAAGAATATGAGATTAAGGAGATTTTGGATTCTCGTATCCACAGAGGAAGACTCCAGTATCTCATAAGATGGAAGAACTATGGACCCCAAGACGACACCTGGTTGGATACCACTGATGTTCACGCACCTAGACTTATACGAAGATTTCACTCGAAATACCCAGAGAAACCAGTGCTATAGGCCTTCCGGAGCCGGCCTTAAGGGGGGGTACTGTAAGATTCTGGTACCTCTGGTACCCTTATTTTCTATTTTCTTTTCAAACATGCGTCCCACCTTTCTAATTAGGTGGTACGCATACACCTTTAAGACGGATGACGTCATCGCCGAGCGCCGCAGAGCGGCTATTTCAACCGCCGGCGTTCTCTCTCACATTGTTCGTTCAACCTGCCGTGTGTCCACATGCTTACAAGCTTGCCTTGCTACCGGAACCTCCAGCTATTCTCTTTTTACTTGGAAACAGACCGGAACCTCGCTACTGATCCCTGTATCTCGCTACTGGATCACTCCCTTACTACTGGACCCTTCTACTACTAACTTACTAGTGATAAGTACCCCACAGGGGAATCCTCCATAAACCTTACTTACACTATCTACCTCTGCACATAAGGACTGTTACTATCTATGCATACTAATTCTATCATCTGCACTGTTACATAGATTGCTAGCTCTTGAGTCTACTACCATCTATCCTTGCACTGGGTTAGTCTATCCTGTATTTGTCATCTGCTGTCCTTACCACCTGTTACCATACTCGATTACTAACCTATCTGCATTCTACCTAATACCATCTAATACTCTCCTGAACATTTCTATCAAGTGCTTACCATCTCTGTCACTGTTCACACCTGTCCCTTCAGCACATCATCTTCATACTATCATATACATCCTATCACTCCAGGAACATCTTATTGAGTGTGTATATCTGTATGCTGAAGCTGACAGGCCCACAGTGATGAGTCTGGAGAGTTGGATCTGGTTATTCAACACATCTCTACATGACTACTGAGTGGAGATTCTGCAGCTGCAAATCCAGCCTACTACAAAAACGCAGGAGCGTTACAGATTGAACGAACCAAAAAAATGGATTCAGCAGAATTACCCACTCAAGTGACACAATTAACACAACAAGTAAATGCATTAATGCTTGCTCTTACTGAAGTAAAAGAAGAAAATCAGACTCTGATACAGCAGGTAACCCGTCTTTCACGGCTCACTGCTGCTCAACCCCCTGAACGTAAAATAAACCCTCCCCTAGTGTTTACAGGTGATCGGAAAAAATTTCGTGAATTCAAAAACGCATGTCAATTGCTTTTTTTGTTAAAACCTTGTACATACCCTACTGATCAAATTAAAGTCTGTACCGTTATCTCATACTTAACGGGTGATCCACGGGCCTGGGCAGACTCTCTCTTTGAGAAAAATGATCAGCTTCTCAACTCCTATTCTTTATTCCTAGCGGAACTCGCTAGTTTATATGATGACCCCAACAGGCAGTGTACTGCTGATATTCAATTGAGGGCTTTAAAACAAGGAAGGAGACCTGTAGAAGACTTTGTAGCTGAGTTCAAAAGATGGACCCTTGATTCAGGGTGGAATGATACTTCTCTGCGAACTCAATTCAGACTCGGGTTGTCAGAAGCTGTTAAAGACGAGCTCGCCCGAGCGGATTTACCTGGCACCTTGGATGCCTTAATACAACTCAGTATCAACATCGACAGGCGACTGCGTGAAAGAAGGGCTGAAAAAATGGGAATGCCATTGTCTAGTCCTTCTCGGATTTCGGCCGTTGACCCTACTCCCATGGAGGTAGGAACCATACGCCCACCTTTAACAACTACTGAACGAGCCAGAAGAAGATCCAGAAACCTCTGTCTGTCTGTCCCCTTGTCCGCAAAAAAGAGGGTGAGTGTTCACATGTCTTGCTAGGAGGATTAACGACTTCCTTTTCTAACCCCTATCTTTTTGTTCATTTGACATTGCAGTGGGACCAGACTAGGATTACCACCAAGGCTATGATCGACACCGGATCTTGTGGAAACTATATTGATATTGATGTTTTGTTACCTTAAATAAAATACCTATTATTTCAAAACCTAAACCTGTTTCTGTTAGTTTCATTAACGGTATTCCACTATCTTCTGGACCAATCACCAACCAGACACAAGCACTCCTTGTCACTACTAACGAGTCTCATATGGAGACCACCACTTTTGATATACTATCTTCACCCCATTTTTCTATTATTTTGGGACTCCCCTGGTTACACACACATCAACCAATCATAGATTGGAAAAGACGGACTTTGTCTTTCCCTTCTCACTATTGCGAGATTACGTGTAACCTCCCATCTTTTGGAAAGATCCTGTCTGTGGTGTCAGATGAGATTGCACCACTATGCTATCAGGACCTGTCCGAAGTATTCCTTGAAAAAAATGCTCAAGTGTTGCCTCCCCATAGGGATTATGATTGCACTATCGATCTACTCCCTAACAGCAAATTGCCTTTCGGTCATGTTTATCCTCTTTCTCAGGATGAACTTTCTCATCTCAAGGAATACTTGGATGAGAATTTGACAAAAGGTTTCATCAGACGCTCTACTTCTTCCACAGCTGCAGGACTTTTCTTTGTCCGCAATAAGGATTCAAGTCTTAGGCCTATTATCGATTATAGGCAATTAAATACGATTACAATAAAGGATCGCTATCCTTTACCGCTCATCCCTGAACTCATTGAACAAGTGCGTGAGGCTACTTACTTCTCTAAATTAGACCTGAAAGGGGCATACAACCTAATCCGAATCCGTGACGGAGATGAGTGGAAAACAGCATTCAGAACCAGATACGGATTATTCGAATATCTTGTGATGCCATTCGGGTTGTGTAATGCTCCCGCAGCTTTCCAAAGGTTCATAAACGACATCTTTAGAGACTTACTTGATGTCTGTGTTTGTAACGCTCCTGCGTTTCATGTATGGTGTGGATTTTCAGCTGCAGAAATATTCCACTTCAGTAGTCATGTAAGAGAGATGCTGAGATACCATTCCCAACCTCAATGACTCATCATGTGTGGAAGGTCTTAATTCAGCTAGTAAATACACACACTCAACAAGCTGGTTCCTAGAGTGACTTTATGTATGTAGTAACACAGTGATGAAGATTTAAGAGACAGGTTGAGTGGAGGTGGTAGGTGACAGACACTTGAAGGTAAGACAGTAGCAGATGGATGCAGGTAGGTTTAGCAATCATGTATGGTAGCAGATGACAGAGTAGCAGGTGGACATACAAGAGTGATCAACCCAGTGCAGGAATAAGTAGCAGTAGTCTTAAGAGCTAGCAATCTAGATATGCAGATGTGATAAATAGTCTTTACTATGCAGAGCTAGATAGTGTAAGCTTAGTATAAGTTTATAGAGGGTTCCCCTGCGGGGTACTTAGCACTAATAGCAATACAGCCGAAGGTTCGTTCAGGAGGAGCGGATGATCCGGAAGCGGGATGCAGGGATCAGCGCAGCGAGGTTCCGTCAGCGAGGTATGCTTGCAAGCACGAAAGCTTCAAGCCAAGTTAGCATCCAGGTAAGGGTGTTTGAACGAACACATGTGAGTGAGAACCGGCGATTTAAATAGCCATCTAGTCCGGCGCTGAGTGATGACAGCTTCAGTCTTAAAGGTGTATGCGCACCTTTCCAAAAGAGAATGGTGGGGCGCATACACTTGTGAAAAGAGTAATTTAGGGTACCAAAGGTACTGGAACATTACAATACCCCCCCCTTAAGGCCGGCTCCTGAAGGCCTCTGGAGCTGGTTTGTCTGGGTATCTCGCATGAAAATTGCGGATTAATCTAGGGGCATGTATTTCAGAGGTGTTTAGCCAGGTGTCGTCTTGGGGCCCATAGTTCTTCCATCTAACCAAGTACTGAAGTCTTCTTCTGTAGATACGAGAATTCAGAATCTCTTTTATCTCGTATTCTTCTCCACCTTCAACTTGTACAGGAGGCGGAGGTGGAATATTAGGCCTTATTCCGTGGTCCGGAACATGGGGCTTCAGTAGCGACACATGGAAAATGGGATGGATTTTTAGGTCTATTGGCAATGTAAGCTGTACTGCAGCTTTTCCAATAAGTTTTTTGATTGGGAAAGGTCCCAAGAACAGAGGTCCAAGCTTTTTGCTAGGGATCTTCAGTCTTAAATTTTTTGTTGAGAGCCAAACGAGGTCCCCGATAGTGTACTGTGGAGAAGGTCTTCTGCGAAGATCATAGTACTTCTTTTGTTAACTGTGAGCGTGTGCAATGGTAGTATTTAATAAACCCAGAGAATCCTTTATTTGGGTAAGATAGTCTGAGGCTACTGGGTTGTTTGAAGGAAGGATGCGTGGTGGAAGAATAGAGGGATGAAACCCATAGTTCAAGTAGAACGGACTCTGCTTGGTTGTACTGTGGGTTGCGTTGTTGTAGGCAAATTCTGCCAGAGGGAGAAGATCCACCCAATCATCCTGTTGGTAAGAAGTGTAACAACGTAAATACTGCTCGATGCATTGGTTGACTCTTTCAGTCTGTCCGTTGGTCTGCAGATGGTAAGGAGAAGTGAGCTTCCGCTCGATCCGTAGTATGTGACATAGTTCTTGCCAGAACTTAGAAATAAATTGGGATCCACGGTCAGACAGAAGAGTTTTTGGGATACCATGTAATCTAAAGACATGTTTCATCAGAAGTTCTGCCGTTTGTTTGGACGAAGGTAGTCTGCGAATAGCAATGAAATGTGCCATCTTTGTCAGATGGTCCACTGACACCAAGATGGTATTAAATCCTTTGGAAAGAGGCAATTCTACGATGAAGTCCAAGGACAAAAGTTCCCATGGAGTTTGGGGTATTGGTAAACTGCATAGTAGACCGGATGGTCTCGTAGTGTCAATTTTGGACCTGGCACAGACATTGCATGAAGAGACGAATTTTTGTATAGATGTTTTCATGTCAGGCCACCAGAATTGCCGGGAAATCAAATTAAGAGTCTTTGTCATACCCATATGTCCTGCCATAGGCACATCATGAGATAATTCCAAGATCTTGGTGCGTAGGGTAGGTGGTATGTAAAGTTTGTCGTTGTAGTAGAGGAAGCCTTCTGCATCAGTATTTAGTTGTGGTGGGGGTGAATCCAAACTTATACCATGCAAAACCTCTTCCTTCAAGGAACGGACAACTCCAATAATGCGTTTGTGAGGTATTATAGGAACGGAAGGGATTTCAAAGTAGTTTTCTTCAGTTAGTCGTGATAGTGCATCCGCCTTTTTGTTCTCATCTGCAGGTGTGTAAGTCACTAGGAAGTTAAACCTTAGAAAGAATAGTGACCATCGTACCTGTCGGTGCGAGAGAGTTTTGCTAGTCTGAAGATATTGGAGGTTTTTATGGTCCGTGTATATAAGTATTGGTAATTGGGTGCCTTCGAGTAAATGTCGCCAATTCTCCAGAGCCAATTTTATAGCAAGCAGTTCCTTTTCACCCACGGGGTAATTTATCTCGGGACTGCTTAGGGATTTAGAAAAAAAAGCGACTGGATGAAGTGGTGAAGTGTGGGTTGGTCGTTGGGAGAGTATTGCTCCTACTGCCATGTTTGACGCATCTACCTCCAGAATGTATTGGAGGGATGGGTCTGGATGGCGTAATATGGGAGCGGAAGTAAACCTTGTCTTTAACAAGTGAAAAGCTTTATTGGCTTCTTCTGACCATTTGAATGTTTTTTTTATGCTAGTGAGCTGTGTGAGGGGTCTCACAATAGCAGAAAAGTTTTTAATGAACTTCCTGTAGAAATTTGAAAATCCCAGGAATCGCTGTAGCGCCTTGCGTGTGGTTGGTGTAGGCCAATCCTGAATGCAGGATATTTTACTCATGTCCATCTCGATTCCTGTTTTGGATATGATGTAGCCTAGAAAGAGTACCTCGTCTTTATGAAACAAGCATTTCTTCAGTTTCACATAAAGGTTATGTGCAAGCAATCTCGATAGTACAAGTCTTACATGTCTTATGTGTTCAGACAGGGATCGTGAATATATAAGTATATTGTCCAGATATACCACAACACAGACATCTAGTAAGTCTTTAAAAATATCGTTTATAAATCGTTGGAAAACTGCAGGGGCGTTGCATAGCCCGAATGGCATCACAAGATATTCGAACAATCCGTATCTGGTTCTGAATGCAGTCTTCCACTCGTCTCCATCACGGATTCGAATGAGATTGTATGCTCCTTTCAGGTCCAATTTTGAAAAATAGGTAGCTCCACGCACCTGCTCAATGAGCTCAGGGATAAGCGGTAGAGGATAGCGATCTTTTATTGTGATAGCATTCAATTTCCTGTAGTCGATGATAGGTCTGAGACTTGAGTCCTTATTGCGAACAAAAAAGAGTCCTGCTGCTGTGGAAGAAGTGGAAGGTCTAATAAAACCTTTTTCCAAATTCTCATCCAAATAGGTTTTGAGATGGGAAAGTTCATCCTGTGAAAGAGGATAAACATGACCGAACGGCAATTTGCTATTTGGGAGTAGATCAATGCTACAATCATAGTCTCGATGAGGAGGTAATGCTTGAGCATTTTTCTCAAGAAAAACCTCAGAAAGATCCTGATAACATAGTGGTGCAATCTCATCTGTCACCATAGACAGACTCTTCCCGGAAGACGGGAGGTTACACGTATCCTCGCAATAGCAAGAGAGGAAGGCCAAGGACCGTTCCATCCAATCTATGGTTGGTTGGTGTGTGTGTAACCAGGGAAGTCCCAACACAATGGGAAAGTGGGGTGAAGGTATTAAATCGAAGGTAGTAGTCTCCCTATGAGACTCTTTAATAGTGACTAGAAGTGCTTGTGTCTGATCGGTGATTGGACCAGAGGATAATGGAACACCGGTAATAAGACTTACTGAGACAGGTTTAAGTTTAGAAATAATAGGAATTTTATTTGAAGCAGCAAAACATATATCAATATAATTTCCACAAGATCCTGTGTCAATCATGGCCTTAGTAGTAATCCTGTTCTGGTCCCACTGTAATGTCAAACAAACAAAAATGTAAGGGTTAGTGAATGAAGTTGTCAATCCCCCTAGGAGGACATGTGAACACTCACCCTTCTTTTTGTTGACTAGGGGACAGACATTTATCTTGTGATCCAGGGATGCACAGTACAAGCAGAGATTTTCATATCGTCTTTTGGCTTTTTCCATAGTTGATAGCGGTGGGCGTATGGTTCCTACCTCCATAGGAACGGGGTTAACGGCCGGAATCCGAGAGGAAACGGATAATGGCATTCCCATTTTCTCAGCCTTTCTTTCTCGTAGTCTTCTATCTATGGTAATACTGAGTTGTATTAATGCATCCAGGGTTTTTGGTAGATCCGCTCGGGCGAGCTCGTCCTTAACGGCTTCTGATAGGCCAAGCCTAAATTGGGTTTTCAGAGATGCATCATTCCATTCGGAATCAAGGGTCCATCTTTTAAATTCCGCGACAAAGTCTTCTACAGGCCTCCTTCCTTGTTTCAAGGATCTTAATTGAAGATCGTCAGTACTCTGCCTATTGGGGTCATCATATAGGCTAGTGAGTTCTGCTAGGAACAAGGCATAGGAGTTGAGAAGCTGGTCGTTTTTCTCAAAAAGAGAGTCTGCCCAGGCTCGAGGATCGCCTGTTAGGTAAGAAATAATAGTACAAACCTTAATGTGATCAGTAAGGTAGGTACGAGGTTATAGCAAAAAAAGTAACTCACATGCGTTTTTAAATTCGCGACATTTTTTGCGATCGCCTGTAAATACCAAAGGGGGATTTATCTTGGGTTCAGGGGACTGAGCAGAGGTAAGTTGTGTCAGTCTAATTACCTGCTGCGACAGAGCCTGATTGTCTTCTTTTAATTCAGCAAGTGCGTGTATTAACGCAGTTACTTGCTGTTTTAATTGTGTCACCTGAGTGGTTATTTCTGCTGAATCCATTTGTAGGTTCGTTCAATCTGTAACGCTCCTGCGTTTCATGTATGGTGTGGATTTTCAGCTGCAGATATATTCCACTTCAGTAGTCATGTAAGAGAGATGCTGAGATACCATTCCCAACCTCAATGACTCATCATGTGTGGAAGGTCTTAATTCAGCTAGTAAATACACACACTCAACAAGCTGGTTCCTAGAGTGACTTTATGTATGTAGTAACACAGTGATGAAGATTTAAGAGACAGGTTGAGTGGAGGTGGTAGGTGACAGACACTTGAAGGTAAGACAGTAGCAGATGGATGCAGGTAGGTTTAGCAATCATGTATGGTAGCAGATGACAGAGTAGCAGGTGGACATACAAGAGTGATCAACCCAGTGCAGGCATAAGTAGCAGTAGTCTTAAGAGCTAGCAATCTAGATATGCAGATGTGATAAATAGTCTTTACTATGCAGAGCTAGATAGTGTAAGCTTAGTATAAGTTTATAGAGGGTTCCCCTGCGGGGTACTTAGCACTAATAGCAATACAGCCGAAGGTTGGTTCAGGAGGAGCGGATGATCCGGAAGCGGGATGCAGGGATCAGCGCAGCGAGGTTCCGTCAGCGAGGTATGCTTGCAAGCACGAAAGCTTCAAGCCAAGTTAGCATCCAGGTAAGGGTGTTTGAACGAACACATGTGAGTGAGAACCGGCGATTTAAATAGCCATCTAGTCCGGCGCTGAGTGATGACAGCTTCAGTTTTAAAGGTGTATGCGCACCTTTCCAAAAGAGAATGGTGGGGCGCATACACTTGTGAAAAGAGTAATTTAGGGTACCAAAGGTACCGGAACATTACAGTGTTGTAGTATATCTGGACGATATACTTATCTATTCTCGATCTCTCTCTGAACATATAAAACATGTAAGACTTGTGTTATCCAGATTACTTGCACACAATCTATACGTGAAATTAAAAAAATGCCTATTTCATAAAGAAGAAATATTATTTCAAGGATACATCATATCCAAAACCGGAATTAAGATGGATATGAGCAAGATATCCTGTATTCTGGACTGGCCTATACCAACAACTCGTAAGGCATTACAGCGATTCCTTGGATTTTCAAACTTCTATAGAAAGTTCATCAAGAACTTTTCTGCCATTGTGAGACCTCTCACACAACTGACAAGTATAAAGAAACCATTCAAATGGTCAGAAGAAACAACATCGAGCTTTCTGCTTGTTAAAATCAAGCTTTACTTCTGCTCCCATACTACGCCATCCAGACCCATCCCTCCAATATATTCTGGAGGTAGATGCGTCAAATATGGCAGTAGGAGCAGTTCTCTCCCAACGACCAACAAATACTTCAAAACTCCACCCAGTTGCTTTCTTTTCAAAATCATTAAGCAGCCCAGAGGTGAATTACCCAGTGGGTGAAAAGGAGTTGCTTGCCATAAAACTGGCACTGGAGAATTGGCGACATCTACTTGAGGGTACCCGGTTACCAATACTCATATATACAGATCATAAAAACCTTCAATACCTCCAGACTAACAAAACTCTCTCCCACCGGCAGGTACGATGGTCATTATTCTTCCTAAGATTTAACTTCTTAGTGACCTACACACCTGCAGACAAAAATAAAAAAGCGGATGCGCTATCACGATTAACCGAAGATAACTGCGCTGAAATCCCTTCTATTCCTATAATACCCTATGAACGTATTATTGGGGTTGTTCGTTCCCTGAAGGAAGAGATTTTGCACAGTATAGGATTGGATTCACCTCCACCACAACTAAGTACTGATGCAGAAGGCTTCCTCTACTACAACGACAAACTTTACATACCCCCTACTATGCGCACCAAGATCTTGGAGTTATCACATGATGTGCCCATGGCAGGACATATGGGTATGACGAAAACCCTTAATTTGCTTACTAGGCAGTTTTGGTGGCCTGATATGAAGACGTCTGTACAAAAATTTGTATCTTCATGTGACATCTGTGCAAGGTCCATAATTGACACTACAAAACCATCTGGTCTACTCTGCAGTCTACCAATACCCCAGGTTCCATGGGAGGTTGTATCCTTAGACTTTATAGTAGAACTACCACCTTCTAAAGGATTTAATACCATTCTAGTGTCAGTGGACCACCTGACAAAGATGGCACATTTCATCGCTATCCGTAGACTACCTTCATCCAAACAAACAGCGGAACTACTGATGAAACATGTGTTCAAGTTACACGGACAAGACTCTTTTATCAGACCGTGGTTCACAGTTCATCTCCAAATTTTGGCAAGCTCTTTGTCAAATATTACGGATTGAGCGAAAGCTCACTTCTCCCTACCACCCTCAGACCAACGGACAGACTGAAAGAGTCAACCAGTGTATAGAACAATATCTGCGTTGCTATACATCATACCTACAGGATGATTGGGTGGACCTTCTCCCTCTGGCGGAATTTGCTTATAACAACGCAACCCACAGTACTACTAAGCAAAGTCCGTTCTACTTGAACTATGGGTTTCATCCCACACTTCTTCCACCACGCATCCTACCATCAAGTAACCCAGTAGCCTCAGACTATCTTACCCAAATAAAGGACTCTCTGGGTTTACTTAATACCACTATCTCACACGCCCACAGCCAACAAAAAAGGTACTACGACCTACGTAGAAGACCTTCTCCTCAGTATGCTATTGGGGACCTCGTTTGGCTATCAACAAGAAATTTAAGATTAAAGATCCCTAGAAAAAAGCTTGGACCTTTATTTCTGGGACCCTTCCCAATTAAGAAACTTATTGGAAAAGCTGCAGTACAGCTCACCTTACCAGCAGATCTCAAGATCCATCCCATCTTCCATGTGTCGCTACTGAAGCCCCATGTTCCTAATCAAGGAATAAGGCCTACCATCTTGCCTCCACCTCCAGTACAAGTTGAAGGCGGAGAAGAATATGAGATTAAGGAGATTTTGGATTCTCGTATCCACAGAGGAAGACTCCAGTATCTCATAAGATGGAAGAACTATGGACCCCAAGACGACACCTGGTTGGATACCACTGATGTTCACGCACCTAGACTTATACGAAGATTTCACTCGAAATACCCGGAGAAACCAGTGCTATAGGCCTTCCGGAGCCGACCTTAAGGGGGGGGTACTGTAAGATTCTGGTACCTCTGGTACCCTTATTTTCTATTTTCTTTTCAAATATGCGTCCCACCTTTCTAATTAGGTGGTACGCATACACCTTTAAGACGGATGACGTCATCGCCGATCGCCGCAGAGCGGCTATTTCAACCGCCGGCGTTCTCTCTCACATTGTTCGTTCAACCTGCCGTGTGTCCACATGCTTACAAGCTTGCCTTGCTACCGGAACCTCCAGCTATTCTCTTTTTACTTGGAAACAGACCGGAACCTCGCTACTGATCCCTGTATCTCGCTACTGGATCACTCCCTTACTACTGGACCCTTCAACTACTAACTTACTAGTGATAAGTACCCAACAGGGGAATCCTCCATAAACCTTACTTACACTATCTACCTCTGCACATAAGGACTGTTACTATCTATGCATACTAATTCTATCATCTGCACTGTTACATAGATTGCTAGCTCTTGAGTCTACTACCATCTATCCTTGCACTGGGTTAGTCTATCCTGTATTTGTCATCTGCTGTCCTTACCACCTGTTACCATACTCGATTACTAACCTATCTGCATTCTACCTAATACCATCTAATACTCTCCTGAACATTTCTATCAAGTGCTTACCATCTCTGTCACTGTTCACACCTGTCCATTCAGCACATCATCTTCATACTATCATATACATCCTATCACTCCAGGAACATCTTATTGAGTGTGTATATCTGTATGCTGAAGCTAACAGGCCCACAGTGATGAGTCTGGAGAGTTGGATCTGGTTATTCAACACATCTCTACATGACTACTGAGTGGAGATTCTGCAGCTGCAAATCCAGCCTACTACAAAAACGCAGGAGCGTTACAACTGCAGAGTGTCCCAAATATCTCAGACACCTCTGCATCGAGGTGAGGGGGATAGGTACAGGATGTCAGGGATAAGTCTGGGAAGAGGGACATGTGTTCCTATTGTTTTGGTTGTGGTCCCTTTAAGTGGGACAACAAGAGACCGTTGGAATACTCAAGGGTTCTCACCCATGCAGGGTGTGGAGTTCTGGGATGATTCATCACAGGGGAAAAATTGATTTACAGTTTTGCCAGGATTATTTAGTTCTGATATGAGTCCCAGATTTCGAAGGCTCAAAGTGATTTTGGGTGGAAAAGAGCCTCCATCCATGATTACAGATAGCTTGTTTCAATAAGTGTTAACCCGGCTGTGAGAGAGGGTTAAAAAGGGTAGGAAGCCGTCAGCAAGTGTCCATGAAGTGTTGTGTGGAGAAGGACACACTTGTGGGAAGGAGGTGTGTGGTGTTTGGTTACTGAGACCCTGTTGAGCTGTAGTGACTTTTACTTTGTAACCCTGGAGCAGGAAGGGGTTTTAAAGTGGTTCTAAAGTCAACATTTTTTTTTTCCCCTTAATGCATTTCTTGCATAAAGGTAAAAAATGTGCCAACACTTGTTGTGAACATCCCTCCCTAAACACTTAACTGACTCCTTCAGCAATCTAGTGCTGTCCCATCTGCAGGACTGCTGCTTCCTCTTCCTGGTCTCACTGGAGACTCTGAGAGCAGCCATAAGCTCCTGCTACTCTAATCAAATGTGGAGGGAGTGTGGGAGGGGGGGGGGGTTGAGCCACGCTATGGAATGCACACTGCCTGGCTTGGAAGTTTGCCCACATGGGTGCCCCATCAGCCCACTCAGCTGCCGCCTCCAGCGATTCAACTCTGTCCCATCTGTAGAATTTTTTTGGCAAAGGTAAGTCATGTGGAAGATGGTGAAGCTTTTAAAAGGGGAGAGAAGATGAGGGAAATAGAGGATGTGTGTTTGCAGAGATCAAAGCTGTGGAGGGGTGGAAGTGAGATGTGGATGGGAATACAGAGGTAAGGAGCACAGGAAGAGAACTCTGCGTTGTGTGCATAGTGCACCCCTGCGCCCAGCACTCTGTAGCTAGCACACTCTTGAACTCTGCATTCTGTATGTAGTTCACTACTAAGCTCTGCACTTTGTGCATAGCGCACCCCTGAACCCTGCACTCTGCGCATAATGCACTTCTTAGCCATGCACTCTGTATGTGGCACAGTCCTGAATTCTGCAATTTGTAAGTAGCGCAACCCTGAACTCTGTGTTTAGCACACCCTTGAACCCTGCACTCTGTGCATAATGCCCTCTTGAAATGCTTTCTGTACATAGTGCACTCCTGAACTCTGCACTCTGTATTTAATATATTTTCTGCACTGCTCAATAGTATGTATTGCACAGCAAGACTCAGGAGTAGGTAACACAGGCAAGTGTATAACTAAAAAAATTGCAGCCAACTACTCCTTTAGCAAAAATTAATCCCACTGTATTATGTATGAACTGCCTATGCTATTTTAACTGTTTCTGTACTAATTCATCACAAATAGATCCAAAAAAGGTGTCGCTATGCTTCTTATTTCACAAAATTTGTGCATGAAAATTAGAAATGTATCTTTTGTGTATGGCCCCTCACTTTCCATTAGTGCTTTGCAAATAATTTGTCCATTCCAACTTTTTAATCACCCTGAATACTGTCAAATTATAATCCCTTAGATCCCAGTTCTTTTACCCACTGGAGCCTGAAACTATCTGATCTGTGCTAATTATTAAGTCATTTTGATGTTGTGTCCTGCAGTAAAATTAAGTATGCTTTACTTCCAATTTCAAATGTAACATACTTGTTTCAGAAGACGGTCTGCATATGCCTTGTATATTACTGTATGATTGTTTGTGCAAAGAAATCAAATGCAATTCACAAGATGAACAAAGGGACAATACATGTTTAATTGATAATAAAAAAAAAAAAAAGATAATGAATGTCCATTCTTTTAAAAGATTATCAATACACTCATATATAAAAGACACAAAATCATTCAACCCTTTATTATTAATACATCATTCCATTTATTTTTTAATTGTAAGAAGTGTAAGTACCTGAAGAATGTAACAAATAGAAGAGGGCGCCAGATCAGTATAAGCAAGATATAAAGTGTAATTTATTAAGTATCACTTACATGTAAACAAGCTGTAAAATGCACAAAGGGCTAATATGGTTGGTCAGATGAAATTAGTGGTCTCCATGGACTGGAGAGCATTTACAGGCACAGACCGGTAATCACCATGGGGAGAGCCATCGCCATCCAGGGCTATGACACACATTACTGCAGCTGAGTGCACAAGCAGAAAGATTGGGAGAGGGGGTGCGCCGCAATGGGTTTCCAAAGCCCTGCCTTGTTTGTCAGGCTAACCTGCCCCACACATGAGGACAGATATATATATATATATATATATATATATATATATATACTGTCATGAAGCGGAAAAGCAACCAATTAAAGATGAGCGGAATGCAAATGGGCAGAGCCGGCCGTCCCACCATTACGGATATGGACGAGCAGCCCAAAGACTAGGGGGAGGGGCATTAAAGGCTGGGCTACCTGTAAAAACACAGACAGAAGGTAAATATAAATAGATCGGATTTTATCACACGTAGCCAGAGCCATCTTTAATATTGATTTGATCCTGGGCAAATTTTTGTTGGGCATCCCCCAAGCTGGACTCAAAATGAGTTTACTGCAGCAGATCAGGCAGCGATTGCGATTGGCTGTCAGAGGTTACAGCACATCATTACCGCTGACTGATTAGTTGATAGAGGTTACTACACATCATTACCACTCACTGACTGTTTGCTAGAGGTTTACAGAACATTATTACTGCTAATTGGTTTCCAGAGAGATTACTGCAAATCAATTTTGCTCACTGATTGATTTGTCAGGATTAGTGGGGAGCTTAAATAAAAGAAAAATGGAAATATGTCATTGCTATATACATACATATATATATATATATATATATATATATATATATATATATATTCTGTTTTTCATAGAGACTTTGAGCAGTGGCATCCATATTGTTGAAAGGTTACTGAAAGTTCAAATCTCCTTTTAAAGATGTATATTACAGGAGATTTTAAAAAGTTTCAACAGACATGCTGGTGTTGACCTAAAGTAATAAATAAATAGTCTGTTTACTTTGTTTAGAAAAAGTCTAGCTGACGCTGTACAAGATAATCGTATTTGTGTGGGTGACCATGAACACTAATCAAGTATTTTCTGTGTTTAGACCCATTTAAAAATAAGATTTAAAGATACATTATAATTCTATGTAATAAGAATATTAACAATGAGTATATACATATGAATAACATACATAAATATTTAGGAAAACTTTCTATATTATAGTTTGTTTCTTATTCTTGTTAAATTCTAGTTTTACTTAGATCAGTGGTGTCCAAACTTTATTCAAAGAGGGCCAGATGCGTGAGGGTCGACCATTTTGCCTGACATTTGATCCATTAACCGCTTGCCGACCGCTGCAAGTAAATTTACTGCGGCGGTCAGCCCCTCACAGGCAGAGTGACGTTAATTAACGTCACTAGCCTGGGAGGGTCTGGGGAGCGAGCGCGCGCCGCCGGAGGCGCGGTCGCGGACCCCCCCGCGCGTGTGACCGGCGGACCCGATGTCCGCCGGTCACTTGGCGATCGTCGGGGGAGAGGGAGAAAGTCAGGCGGCTTGTGTAAACAAGCCACCTGTCATTCTCCTCGGTGTAAAAACACTGATCACACGGTTCTAGTATGTAGAACCGTTGATCAGTGTCCTTACACCTCAAGTCACAGCCAATCACAGTAAGAATCACGCCCCTAGGGACACACACAGCCCCTCCCTCTCAAATAAAGTTAACCCCTTCACTACCAGTGTATTTTTACAGTAACAGTGCATATGTATAGCACTGATTACTGTAGAAATGTCACTGGTAACCCCAAAAGTGTCAAAAGTGTCAGTCAAGGGTCCGATCTGTCCGCCCCAATGTCGCAGTACCGCAAAAAAAAAAAATCGCAGATCGCCGCCATTACGTGTTAAAAAAAAAACAACAAAAATGACAAAAATCTTTCCCTTTGTTAGTAAACGCGATAACTTTTGCGCAAACCAATAAAAATGCGCTTTTTTGCGATTTTTTTTACCAAACATATGTAGCATAAAACAAATTGGCCGAAAATGTTAAAAAATTTTGATTTTTACATTTTTTTGGGGAATTTCATATAAAAAAATGTGAAAAATATTGTTATTTTTGCAAAATTTACACTCTTTTTTTGTTTATAGCGCAAAAAGTAAAAAGCGCACAGGTGATCAAATACCACCAAAAGAAAGCTCTGTTTGTGGGAAAAAAAGGACGTCAAATTTGTTTAGGTACAGCGTCGCACGACCGCGCAATTGTCAGTTAAAGTCACGCAGTGCCGAATCGCAAAATACCCCCTGGTCGTTTAGCAGCCAAATCCTCCGGGGCTTAAGTGGTTAAAATTAAATATACACACACACATACATATATATATACATATATATATATATATACACACACATACATACATACATACATACACACACATACATATATATATATACAATATATATATAGGAAATAATAAGCATCAGTACTTTATGAAAAAAATAACACTTACAGAAACCGGCAGTAGGATAGTAGAAGTGACACCTCCTCGGTCAGCTCCATACATACACACACACACACACACATACATACATACATACATACATACACACATACATACATACACACACACACATATACATACACACACACACACATATACATACATACATACATACATACATACATACACACACACACATACATACATACACACATGCACATGCATACATACATACACACATGCACATGCATACATACACACACATACATACATACATACATACATACATACATATATATATATATATATATATATATATATATATATATATATACAGTGGGTACGGAAAGTATTCAGACCCCCTTAAATTTTTCACTCTGTTATATTGCAGCCATTTGCTAAAATCATTTAAGTTCATTCTTCTTCCTCATGAATGTACACATAGCACCCCATACTGACAGAAAAACACAGAATTGTTGACATAGTTGCAGATTTATTAAAAAAGAAAAACTGAAATATCACATGGTCCTAAGTATTCAGACCCTTTGCTCAGTATTTAGTAGAAGCCCCCTTTTGATTTAATACAGCCAGGAGTCTTTTTGGGAAAGATGCAACAAGTCTTTCACACCTGGATTTGGGGATCCTCTGCCATTCCTCCTTGCAGATCCTCTCCAGTTCTGTCAGGTTGGATGGTAAACGTTGGTGGACAGCCATTTTTAGGTCTCTCCAGAGATGCTCAATTGGGTTTAAGTCAGGGCTCTGGCTGGGCCATTCAAGAACAGTCACAGAGTTGTTGTGAAGCCACTCCTTCGTTATTTTAGCTGTGTGCTTAGGGTCATTGTCTTGTTGGAAGGTAAACCTTTGGCCCAGCCTGAGGTCCAGAGCACTCTGGAGAAGGTTTTTGTCCAGGATATTCCTGTACTTGGCCGCATTCATCTTTCCCTCGATTGCAACCAGTCGTCCTGTCCCTGCAGCTGAAAAACACCCCCACAGCATGATGCTGCCACCACCATGCTTCACTGTTGGGACTGTATTGGACAGGTGATGAGCAGTGCCTGGTTTTCTCCACACATACCGCTTAGAATTAAGGCCAAAAAGTTCTATTTTGGTCTCATCAGACCAGAGAATCTTATTTCTCACCATCTTGGAGTCCTTCAGGTGTTTTTTAGCAAACTCCATGCGGGCTTTCATGTGTCTTACACTGAGGAGAGGCTTCCGTCGGGCCACTCTGCCATAAAGCCCCGACTGGTGGAGGGCTGCAGTGATGGTTGACTTTTTACAACTTTCTCCCATCTCCTGACTGCATCTCTGGAGCTCAGCCACAGTGATCTTTGGGTTCTTCTTTACCTCTCTCACCAAGGCTCTTCTCCCCCGATAGCTCAGTTTGGCCGGACGGCCAGCTCTAGGAAGGGTTCTGGTCGTCCCAAACGTCTTCCATTTGAGGATTATGGAGGCCACTGTGCTCTTAGGAACCTTAAGTGCAGCAGAAATCTTTTTGTAACCTTGGCCAGATCTGTGCCTTGCCACAATTCTGTCTCTGAGCTCTTCAGGCAGTTCCTTTGACCTCATGATTCGCATTTGCTCTGACATGCATTGTGATCTGGAAGGTCTTATATAGACAGGTGTGTGGCTTTCCTAATCAAGTCCAATCAGTATGATCAAACACAGCTGGACTCAAATGAAGGTGTAGAACCATCTCAAGGATGATCAGAAGAAATGGAAAGCACCTGAGTTAAATATATGAGTGTCACAGCAAAGGGTCTGAATACTTAGGACCATGTGATATTTCAGTTTTTCTTTTTTAATAAATCTGCAACAATGTCAACAATTCTGTGTTTTTCTGTCAGTATGGGGTGCTATGTGTACATTCATGAGGAAGAAGAATGAACTTAAATGATTTTAGCAAATGGCTGCAATATAACAAAGAGTGAAAAATTTAAGGGGGTCTGAATACTTTCCGTACCCACACACCTACATACAGTGCCTTGCTAAAGTATTCGGCCCCCTTGAACTTTGCAAACTTTTGCCACATTTCAGGCTTCAAACATAAAGATATAAAACTGTAATTTTTTGTGAACAATCAACAACAAGTGGGACACAATCATGAAGTGGAACGAAATTTATTCGATATTTCAAACTTTTTTAACAAATAAAAAACAAAAAATTAGGCGTGCAAAATTATTCAGCCCCCTTAAGTTAATACTTTGTAGCGCCACCTCTTGCTGCAATTACAGCTGTAAGTCGCTTGGGGTATGTCTCTATCAGTTTTGCACATCGAGAGACTGACATTTTTGCCCATTCCTCCTTGAAAAACAGCTCAAGCTCAGTGAGGTTGGATGGAGAGCGTTTGTGAACAGCAGTTTTCAGTTCTTTCCACAGATTCTCGATTGGATTCAGGTCTGGACTTTGACTTGGCCATTCTAACACCTGGCTATGTTTATTTGTGAACCATTCCATTGTAGATTTTACTTTATGTTTTGGATCATTGTCTTGTTGGAAGAAAAATCTCAGGGCTTTTGCAGACTCCATCAGATTTTCTTCCAGAATGGTCCTGTATTTGGCTCCATCCATCTTCCCATCAATTTTAACCATCTTCCCTGTCCCTGCTGAAGAAAAGCAGGCCCAAACCATGATGCTGCCACCACCATGTTTGACAGTGGGGATGGTGTGTTCAGGGTGATGAGCTGTGTTGTTTTTACACCAAACATAACGTTTTGCATTGTTGCCTAAGGCCCCGTTCACATAGGGGCGATCCGACTTAGAGGGGCGACCTCCGAGGTCGCGGTGCGAGCAGCGCTACGACCTCGGAGCGGCCGCCCCGGACTTCATAACATTGAAGTCTATGGCGGTCGCCTCCGGGTAGCCCCAAAGAAGCTCCAGACCCTTTTTCTAAGTCGGAGCGACTTGTGTCGCTCCTATTAGAACGGGTCCGCAGCTTCCCTATGGAAGGCGACCTACGGCAACCTGTGAGGCGACCAGGTCGCCTCACAGGTCGCCTTAGTGTGAACGGGGACAAAAAGTTAGATTTTGTTTTCATCTGACCAGAGCACCTTCTTCCACATGTTTGGTGTGTCTCCCAGGTGGCTTGTGGCAAACTTTAACCACATCCATACCGGCGCATAGTAATATGACGCCGGCAGGATAGCTTTACCGTTCCGGGCGGCCGTCATATGACGTCCGCCCGCTCTAGCTGCTACTGCACGCCCCCGGGGGCGCGCATCGCAGCGATCAGGGATGAGGCTCGTCCCTCGGACATAGCCCATCCCTGATCAAGGTAAACAGCCAATAGAAATTGGCTGTTTACCATGTGATCGGCTGTGTCAATCACAGCCGATCACATGAGCGGCTCCAGCACGAGCCGCTCGTTCTCTCTGCAATGCGCGCCCCCGGGGGCGCGCAGAGCAGCGATCGGGGACGAGGCTCGTCCCTCGGACAGAGTCGATCCCCGATCTAGGTAAAGAGCCAATGAAATTGGCTCTTTACCACGTGACCGGCTGTGTCCAATCACAGCCGGTCACAAATGTCAACAGAGAACACGGTAACTGTCACCGTGTTCTCCTCCTCACACACTGATCCTGTGTGAGGAAGAGATTGTGGTAACAGCTAGTTACCAAATACAGTGCACGCTAAACACACTGATTGCCCCCCCCCCCAATAAAGAGCACCTGTCACTAGCCCATCAAAGTACCCGAGTACCTGTCACCAGCCCATCAGGTACTCTGATGACAGGTACTCGGGTACTCTGATGGGCTGGTGACAGGTACTCGGGTACTCTGATGGGCTGATGACAGGTACTCGGGTACTCTGATGACGGGTACTCTGATGACAGGTACTCGGGTACTCTGATGACGGGTACTCGGGTACTCTGATGACAGGTACTCGGGTACTCTGATGATGGGTACTCGGGTACTCTGATGACGGGTACTCGGGTACTCTGATGACAGGTACTCGGGTACTTTGAGTACCTGTCAACGGAGTACCCGTCATCAGAGTACCTGAGTACCTGTCACCTACCCATCAGAGTACCCGAGTACCTGTCACCTACCCATCAGAGTACCCGAGTACCTTCCACCTGCTCATCAGAGTACCTGACGCCTGAAGTACCCGAGTACTTGCCGCCTGCTCATCAGTACCCATCACTACTCATCAGTACTCATCAGTACCTATCACGTATCAGTACTGATCATCAGTACCCATCAGTACAGTATCACCTATCAGTATCAGTACTACTCATCAATACCTATCACCTGCCTGTCACCTGCCTAGCAGAGTACCCGAGTACCTGTCACCTGCCTATCGGAGTACCCGAGTACCTGCCACCTGCTCATCAGTACCAGAGTACCTGTCACCTGCCTGTCACCTGTCCAACAAAGTACCCGAGTACCTATCACCCTTCATACAGCCACCATGTCCAAGTCCAAAAAGGTTTACATACGTCCTCCGTTTAAACCTAAATACGGGTGTTATGGAAGCAGATAGCTGCCATAACCCGGGTATTTTTTTTAAACGGTGGACGGTTGGCTTTCCGATAAGCTTGCCCTCACTTGACTCTATGGTCTTGGAGGACCGGAGCTACAGAAAATGTTGTTGCCTAGCAACCGGTTTAAAGGTCCTTTTTTTTTTTTTTTTTTCATTTTATATAATAATTTTTTTTTCTATCTTTTAGTGTACTTGTGAGATCTGAGGACTTTTTGACCCCAGATCTCACAAAAAAGAGGTCCTGTCGTGCCTTTTTCTATTACAAGTAATGTTTACATTTCTTGTAATAGAAATAAAAATTATCATTTTTTTTTGTTAAACGGTGTAAAAATAAAAAATAATAAATAAAATAAATAGTAAAAAAAAAAAAAAAAATTAAAGCGCCCTGTCCCGGTTAGCTCGCGCGCAGAAGCAACGCATACGGAAACCCCGCCCACATATGTAAACGGTGTTCAAACCACACATGTGAGGTATCGCCGCGATCGTTAGAGCAAGGGGAATAATTTGAGCCCTAGACCTTCTCTGTAACTCAAAGATGGCAACCTGTAGAAATTTTTAAATTGTCGCCTATGGGGATTTTTAAGTACCAAAGTTTGTCGCCATTCCGTGAGCGTGCGCAATTTGGAAACATGACATGTTGGGTATCTATTTACTCGGCGTAACATTATCTTTCACATTATGGAAAAAAATTGGGCTAACTTTACTGGTTTCTTATTTTTTAATTTAAAAAAGTGAATTTTTTCCAAAAAAATTGCGTTTGGAAGACCGCTACGCAAATACGGTGTGATAAAAAATATTGCAATAATCTCCATTTTAATCTCTAGGGTCTCTGCTAAAAAAAAATATATAATGTTTGGGGGTTCTAAGCAGTTTTCTAGCAAAACAACTGATTTTAGCTTGTAAACACCAAATGTCAAAAATAGGCCTAGGCAACTGGCTAGGATGCATGATGATGCTCCTTGGATGTTGGGCCCCTCTATATGGCTAGGCTGTGAAAAAGTCTCACACATGTGGTATTGCCATACTCAGGAGGAGTGGCAGAATGTATTTTGGGGTGTCATTTTTGCTGTGTACATGCTATGTGTTAGGAATATCCTATAAATTGACAACTTTGTGTAAAAAAAAAAAGTTTTTATTTTTTTCCCACATTTTCCAAAAACTTGTGGAAAAAAATGACATGTTCAAAGGACCCATAATGCCTCATAGAATATACGTTGGAGTGTTTCCTTTCCAAAATGGGGTCATTTTGTGGACTTTTCCATTGTATTGGTGCTCTAGGGCCTTGAAAAATGTGATAGGTAGTAAGAAAGTTTTATGTGTATTTATGCTCCTAAAATGCCTTATGGTGCTACTTGGACGTGGAGTCTCTTTTTGTGGCCAGGCTGTGTAACAGTCTCACACATGTGGTATCACCATACTCAGAAGGAGTAGCAGAATGAATTTTGGGGTGTCATTTTTGCTGTGTACATGCTATGTGTTAGAAATAGCTTATAAATTGACAACGTTTTAGGAAAAAAAAGAAAAAAAAATTTTTTTCTTAATTTTCCCAAGAATTGTGGGAAAAAATTATAACTTCAAAAAACTCACCATGCCTCTTACTAAATACCTTGGACATTCTACTTTACAAAAAGGGGTCATTTGGGGGGTATTTGTACTGTCCTGACATTTCAGGGCCTCAAGAATGGAGATAGGCCATCAGTACATCTGGTGTGATCAATTTTCAGTAATTGGTACCATAGCTTCTAGACTCAATAACTTTCACACAGACTAAATAATATACACTAATTTGGGTTAATTTTACCAGAGATATGTAGCAGTATAAATTTTGGCCCAAATGTATGAAGAAAAATACATTTTTTGCAAAATTTTATAATAGAAACTAAAAAAAAGTGTTTTTTTTGCAAAATTTTTGCTCTTTTTTTGCTTATATCACGAAGAAAAAAAAACCCAGTTGTGATCAAATACCACCAAAAGAAAGCTCTATTTGTGTGAAAAAAAATGATAAAAATGTTGTTTGGTTACAGTGTAGCATGACTGAGCAATTGTCATTCAAGGTGTGAGAGTGCTGAAAGCTGAAAATTGGTCTGGGAAGGAAGGGGGTCTAACTGCTCTGTATGGAAGTGGTTAAACGACACTTTTTATGGATATCTTTAAGAAATGGCTTTCTTCTTGCCACTCTTCCATAAAGGTCAGATTTGTGCAGTATACAACTGATTGTTGTCCTATGGACAGAGTCTCCCACCTCAGCTGTAGATCTCTGCAGTTCATCCAGAGTGATCATGGGCCTCTTGGCTGCATCTCTGATCAGTCTTCTCCTTGTATGAGCTGAAAGTTTAGAGGGACAGCCAGGTCTTCGTAGATTTGCAGTGGTCTGATACTCCTTCCATTTCAATATTATCGTTTGCACAGTGCTCCTTGGGATGTTTAAAGGTTGGGAAATCTTTTTGTATGCAAATCCCGCTTTAAACTTCTCCACAACAGTCTCTTGGACCTGCCTGGTGTGTTCCTTGTTCTTCATGATGCTCTCTGCGCTTTAAACGGACCTCTGAGACTATCACAGTGCAGGTGCATTTATACGGAGACTTGATTACACACAGGTGGATTCTATTTATCATCATTAGTCATTTAGGTCAAAATTGGATCATTCAGAGCTCCTCACTGAACTTCTGGAGAGAGTTTGCTGCACTGAAAGTAAAGGGGCTGAATAATTTTGCACCCCCAATCTTTCAGTTTTTTATTTGTTAACAAAGTTTGAAATATCCAATACATTTTGTTCCACTTCATGATTGTGTCCCACTTGTTGTTGATTCTTCACAAAAAATTACAGCTTTATATCTTTATGTTTGAAGCCTGAAATGTGGCAAAAGGTTGCAAAGTTCAAGGGGGCAGAATACTTTCGCAAGGCACTGTATATAGGAAATAATAAGCATCAGTACTTTATGAATAAAATCACACTTACAGAAACAGGCAGTAGGATTGTAGAAGTTACACCTCCTCGGTCAGCTCCATACATACATACACACACACACATACATACACACATACATACACACATACATACACACATACATACACACATACATACATACACACACACACACACACAACTGGCCCGCGGGCCGGACTTTGGACATGACTGACTTAGATTGATGACTCATGATTTTATGTTTAGAAAAGCTTAAATAAGCTTTTGTAAGTAGTAGAGTTGCCATAAAACTTTTCTGACCTTGCCAAAGAGTCTAGAAGGTCTGGGATTGTAAGCTCTTTATCAACATAAGGTTGAAAGTTTATTTGTAGGTAAATGATGCTGTTATATGCTATATACTGAATCTAAGAGTAATACAATACTGCCCTTTTTGGTGACTGATACTAAGTGAAGTCTTTGGTTAAGACAGTCATTTCCAATGATGTCATATAGGGTAGCTCCAAACAGGTGATCTCCTTGAAAAGGAAGGTTAGTCAAGGCCTCTTTAGAAGTCTGGTCTGCAGACCAGCACTTGAGCCAAAAGACACACCGAAGGACCACTGCCAAAACAGAGAGCCGAGTAACTAGGGGTGCCGCATCCAAAGAGGCATTACAGATAAACTGGAGCCCCTGGACCAGCTGGTCCATCAGCTCAGCACAGGCAGGGGGGAGCTGTTCTCCCTCCAGGTCATGGCGTAAGACCTTAGCCCACTCGGTCAGAGTTTGCGACACCAGGGCAATGGTAAATACTGGCCTCATTGCCGAACCAGCAAGAGTGAATATATTGCGGGCCATAGCCTCCGCCTTTCTGTCAGCCGGATCCTTAAAGGCCAGGGACATTCAACCGGAATCATGGTTGCCTTATTTAATCTGGAAACCCGAGGGTCCACCACCGGTGGAACAGTCCATTTTTAAGAAGGGACTCCTCATAGGGGTAATGCTTAGTAGAGCGCTAAGGGACCCCACGGGGACGCTTTGGTCATCCCCACTCTTTAGCGACAATTCCGCCAAAATAAGCAGGGAAAGGAAACACCTTTGTTGCTGTGGATGGTTTGTGAGTGCCAAAGGGAACCCATCGCAGCTGCGTCCTCCATCTTCAGGGTCTCACGCACAGATACAATCAGTGTCTCCACCAGCGACTTTTTGTGCGTGGTTGCAGATGTGGAGGAATCCTCCTCACTATCAGAGGATTCCGGGCGCGAGGTTGCAGACCCAGCAGGGTGACCCACGTCCATGTCGACTGAATCAGATTCAGGATCTGAGGAGACAGATGGGGCAGGGGAAGTCGGGGGGCGCTTTTTGCCAGCCTGTCACCCGAAAGCCACCTCAACCCGGGACACGAAGAACTCCAAGACCACCGTCAGTGCATTGATGGATGGTCAAGACCCGGGGGGGGGGGCGAAACAGTGAGAGGGGGGATTAGGGGGATAGATGTGTTCTAAAGACTTCATGAGTCACCAGGGGAACCTCACAAAAAATGTGAAAACATTGCAAAGGGACAGCCTCCACTGTGCTGAAAGCACCACCTGGTCGCCAGGCACAAGCACCAAGCGATCCTCAGCAGAGAGGGAGAAGACCCCATCAGTCTCACCATCCATTAGAAACAGGCACTTGCAGCCACCAGGATAATCCGCACTACACTTGTGGCGATCAGGAAGTGAAAGGATCCAGGAGTCAGCACCAGGGGATGAGGAGGGGCTCCCCCTGCCGAAATTGCCGCCCACAGGGCTCCACTGTCATGCCCGCCACTATTTTCAATGGCAAACCACAGCAAAATGGCCGCCGGACTACACAAATATGGCCGCTGTGCATAGAAACACACAGGCTACAACAAAATGGCGGCCCTGCGCGGCACCACAAGGCTTACAGGGACCCAGGAGGGAACCTAGGCCACAAGGACAGATCCAGGCAGGATGGGGGGGCCCTGGCAGGAGCCCCCACCAGGTTCAACCCGCCCCCCCCCGCACAGTCGATCATCAGGTCGCCGGCGGCACACCCCCTGTGGCCCTCATCGCCAACTAGCGCCCTGCCCTCACCCCAGGAGGTGTACCAGACCACCCAAACAGTCCCAGCATATGTGGAGAAGGAGAAGGATAGGGGACACTGAAAAGGGGGGGGGGTGCCTTATGGGAAGGAGGGGAACCCAGAGGTCCGAACGTACCAAGGAAGGGCCCACGTTCAAACTAAAATCCTCCAGGGGGAGAGAAACATAGAAACATAGAATGTGTCGGCAGATAAGAACCATTTGGCCCATCTAGTCTGCCCAATATATCTGAATCCTATGAATAGTCCCTGGCCCTATCTTGTATGAAGGATAGCCTTATGCCTATCCCATGCATGCTTAAACTCCTTCACTGTATTTGCAGCTACCACTTCTGCAGGAAGGTTATTCCATGCATCCACTACTCTCTCAGTAAAGTAATACTTCCTCATATTACTTTTAAACCTTTGCCCCTCTAATTTAAAACTGTGTCCTCTTGTGGTAGTTTTTCTTCTTTTAAATATGCTCTCCTCCTTTACCGAGTTGATTCCCTTTATGTATTTAAAAGTTTCTATCATATTCCCTCTGTCTCTTCTTTCTTCCAAGCTATACATGTTAAGGTCCTTTAACCTTTCCTGGTAAGTTTTTTCCTGCAATCCATGTACTAGTTTAGTAGCTCTTCTCTGAACTCTCTCTAGAGTATCTATATCCTTCTGGAGATATGGCCTCCAGTACTGCGCACAATACTCCAAGTGAGGTCTCACCAGTGTTCTGTACAGCGGCATAAGCACTTCTCTCTTTCTACTGCTTATACCTCTCCCTATACATCCAAGCATTCTGCTGGCATTTCGTGCTGCTCTATTACATTGTCTTCCCACCTTTAAGTCTTCTGAAATAATTACTCCTAAATCCCTTTCCTCAGATACTGAGGTCAGGACTGTGTCAAATATTCTATATTCTGCCCTTGGGTTTTTACGCCCCAGGTGCATTATCTTGCACTTATCCACATTAAATTTCAGTTGCCAGAGTTCTGACCATTCTTCTAGTTTTCCTAAATCCTTTTCCATTTGGCGTTTCCCTCCAGGAACATCAACCCTGTTACATATCTTTGTGTCATCAGCAAAAAGACAAACCTTACCATCGATGCCTTTTGCAATATCACTTATGAAGATATTAAACAAAATTGGTCCCAGTACAGATCCCTGAGGTACTCCACTGGTAACATGACCTTGTTCTGAATGTTCTCCATTGACTACAACCCTTTGTTGTCTGTCACTCAGCCACTGCCTAATCCACTCAACAATATGGGAGTCCATGCTCAATGACTGCAGTTTATTGATAAGTCTTCTATGTGGGACAGTGTCAAAAGCCTTACTAAAATCTAGATATGCAATGTCTACTGCACCTCCACCGTCTATTATTTTAGTCACCCAGTCAAAAAAATCTATAAGATTTGTTTGACATGATCTCCCTGAAGTAAACCCATGTTGTTTTTCATCTTGCAATCCATGGGATTTAAGATGTTCCACAATCCTATCCTTTAATTGGGTTTCCATTAATTTGCCTACTATTGATGTCAGACTCACTGGTCTATAGTTGCTCGATTCCTCCCTACTACCTTTCTTGTGAATGGGCACGACATTTGCCAATTTCCAATCTTCTGGGACGACTCCTGTTACTAATGATTGGTTAAATAAATCTGTTAATGGTTTTGCCAGCTCACCACTAAGCTCTTTTAATAATTTTGGGTGTATCTCATCAGGACCCTGTGACTTATTTGTCTTCACTTTAGACAGCAATCTTAGAACGTCTTCCTCTGTAAAGACACATGCATCAAATGATTCATTAGTCA
This sequence comes from Pelophylax lessonae, assembly GCF_965119305.1. Taxonomy (NCBI): domain Eukaryota; kingdom Metazoa; phylum Chordata; class Amphibia; order Anura; family Ranidae; genus Pelophylax; species Pelophylax lessonae. Next base: position 631,891,183 of record NC_138769.1, on the reverse strand, counting down.
TCCTTTCGAGTGGAGGTCCTTCTCCTTCTTTTTCTTCTGTAAAAACTGAACAGAAGTATTCATTAAGGCAGTCGGCTAGCCCTTTATTCTCTTCTACATACCTTCCGTCCTTTGTTTTTAATTTAGTTATTCCTTGTTTTAATTTCCTTTTTTCATTTATATATCTGAAGAATGTCTAATCCACCTTTTTCATAGACTGAGCTAGTTTTTCTTCTGCCTGCGCTTTAGAAGTTCTTATAACTTGCTTGGCCTCTTTCTGCCTAATCTTGTAGATTTCCTTATCTTCATTGCTCTGGGTTTTTTTATAATTACAAAATGCTAGCTTTTTATTTTTAATGATTTGGGCCACTTCTGCTGAGTACCACAGTCAGTGGTCTCTTCCTTTTTTTGCTTTTACTGACAAGTCTAATGCAATTTTCTGTTGCCTTCAATAATGCACCTTTTAAGTAGTCCCATTTCTCCTGGACTCCATGTAATCCGTTCCAGTCTGATAAGGACTCATTTATGACTAATTTCATTTTTGAAAAGTCTGTTTTTCTAAAATCTAAAACTTTTGTTTTTGTGTGGTGTGACTCTTTCACAGTTCTTATATTAAACCACACTGACTGGTGATCACTAGATCCCAAGGTTTCGCCTACAATGACATCATATACCGAATCCCCATTTGTGAATACCAAATCCAAAATGGCCTCCCTCCGGGTTGGCTCCTCAACCACTTGTTGCAGAGACAACCCCAGTAGGGAATTTAGAATATCTGTACTCCTGGTAGAACTTGCTATTTTGGTTTTCCAGTTTATATCTGGAAGATTGAAATCTCCCATAATGATAACTTCTCCTTTCATTGTCATTTTAGCTATTTCTTCAACTAGTAGATCATCTAGTTCTTTAACTTGACCAGGTGGTCTATATATCACACCTACACGAGTTACTGCATGATCAGCAAACTGCAACGTAACCCAAACTGACTCTATGTTGGCCTCACCAACTTGTATTAGGTTAGATTTAATGCTATCTTTCACATACAGGGCCACTCCTCCTCCTTTCTTGGATTCTCTGTCTCTTCTGTATAAAGAGTACCCTGGTATGGTTATGTCCCAGTCATTTCTTTCATTAAACCATGTCTCCGCAACAGCCACTAAATCTACATTCTCAGATGCCATTATTGACCCAAGTTCATTGATTTTTTTACCTAAACTGCGAGCATTTGTGGACAGGACTCTGAGCTTATCATTTCTTAACCTCTGTGCTTCTGACCTGTTCTGGCATTGTTTCGGGGGGCAATTGGACTCTTGTATTTCCACTCTTTTGCCCCCCCTTCCTAGTTTAAATACTCTTTCGCAAATTCTTGGAGTTGTTCACTAAGTACATTTGTTCCTTTGAGAGAAAGATGCAAACCATCTTTTTTGTACAGTTCCTTTCTATTCCAAGTAGAGCTATCATGAGAAACAAAGCCAAATCCTTGCTCTTGACACCATTTACTAAGCCATATGTTGAACTCCTTTATGCGCCTCTGCCTATCATTCTGAACATTATGCACAGGCAGAACTTCAGAAAATGAAATCGTGGATGCAAAATCCTGTACGTCATTACCAAGTGTGATAAAAGATTTTTTCACCTCTGACACTTCATTGCAAGCCAGGTCATTTGTCCCTAGATGGACAAGAACATCCACGTCCCCTTCCTGCTTTGCTTGCTTAACAATATTAATAATACGTCTTCTATCTCGTCTAGCAGTAGCACCAGGGAGACATCTCACAAAACCATTTTCTTTAAGCTCCACACTTCTTATGATTGAATCACCCAGCAACAGCTGCTTCCTTTGAGACTTCACTTTATCTTTTTTGTCCTTGGCTGCAGTCTTGCATACATTAGACATAGGAGTCGATGGTTTCTCACCCTCTGTGCTTGAGTCCATATCCATGTTGTCCTTACATTCTGAGAGTGTTGCAAATGAATTATGGAGAACCACCGACTGTGGGACATGTCTTCTATCCACCACTTTAAGTCTTCCAGAACCTACAGTAACCCATCTGCCATTTCTGGGGGTCCTCTGTGGCAGTGGCATTGCAGCAGTCCCAGCTGGAGTTTGTTTAACAGATAATTTAAATATCTCTGATTTCAAAAATGCAATTTCCTGCTGCAGTAAGAAGAATTGTCTACAGTAGCTGAGAGGGGGGACAGCTACTCACCATACCAGGAACCAGGTGGGCACCGCTCTAGACAGAACCCCTCTCCATGGAAATGGGGGGCTGTCGGCCAGGAGGAACGCTGCGACTCAGGCCGAGACCCGGTCGTATGCGACCTCGCGAGGAGTTTTGTCACGTACCTGATCCGAGGCCGAGATGCAGAGAGGGCTCCCCTTGCGGCTGAGTGCGGCACACCCCTTGGGTTGAGACAGAGGGTGTAGTGCCCACAGAAGCACTGGTTGCCGGCAGGGTCCTGATGGTAGACAGGCAGTCTCTAGCAGAGTGCTGGGCAGGAATACACCGGACAGTCCAAGGAGGAACCAGGAACAACCAGGCAGTAGGTGTAAGACCGGCCGGGGGTCAAACACAGGAAGCTGCAACAGGTGCAAGCCAAAGGTATGTTAGGAAAGCCAGAAGCAGACAAGTCCGTGGAGAAGCCAAGATCAGGTACTGGAGGGCAGGTAGACAGGAAGCAAGTCCGTGAGCCAAGCCGAGATCAGATAACGGGAGAGCCAAACTGGAGCAGGGATGGTCAGACGAAGCCGAGGGTCAAAGCCAGGAGAGAGAGCAGACAGGTCAGGAACAAGCCGGGTCAAACTGGAATCCAGGAAGTAGCAATCCACAGGAAACAGGGAGAGCTGAAGCCAATCCAGCAATCTGATGGGCTGAGCAGAGCCCTTTTATAGGCCAGTGAATTAGTCTATGGCCTGAGTCCATTGCGGCCATGGGAAGTACTGGCAAAGTTGCCAGTTTGCAGCACAGCCATTTCACTGACAATGAGTCTATGCCCTGAGTCCATTGCGGCCATTGGAAGTACTGGCAGAGTCGCCAGTTGCAGCATGGCTGTTTCTCTGACAGTGCCCCCCCCCCCAAGGGGCAGCCTCCGGATGCCCAATCGGGCCACGCTTCCCAGGAATCTCCTGTGGAATTCCTGTACCAGCCTGGGGGCATGCAGGTTACTAGCGGGTTCCCAGGAATTGTCTTCTGGGGGGTAACCTTTCCATTTAATAAGATACTGAGTTTGTCTCCCTTTCTTTCGGCAATCCAGTATGGACTCAACTTCAAATTCCGTCTCCCCTTCGATTGAGACAGGAGGTGGAGGTAGCTCGTCTCTCCCAGGAAATGGACTGGGGACAACTGGTTTGAGCAAGGAGATGTGGAAAACTGGGTGTACCTTAAAGGATTTGGGAAGTGCCAGCTCAAAAGCCACAGGATTGATCACCCTCTTGACTTCAAACGGACCAATGAACCTTGGCCCGAGCTTCTTGGATGGGCATGAGAGTTTAAGGTTCAAGGCTGACAGCCAGACTTTGTCTCCAATCTTGAGATTCGGACCCTTCTTTCTTTTACAGTCATGAAACCGTTTATAGTCCTCCTGGGCTTTACGCATGGCTTCCTGTAGGGTTTGATAGTTGGTTTGAATGAAGCTGATCCGATCTTGGACAGCAGGAACTGATGCTTCCGGAAGGGTGTTAGGCAGAAAGGAGGGATGAAATCCATAATTTGCTCAGAAAGGGGACTGGTTGGTGGATGCATGAAGAGAATTGTTGTAAGCAAATTCCGCACAGGGGAGGAGCGAGACCCAGTCGTCTTGGGAACAGGTGCAAAAGCATCGTAAGTATTGTTCTAGAGTTTGATTAGTCCTCTCTGTTTGCCCATTGCTCTGAGGATGGTATGCAGAAGAAAGAGAAACTTCAATGGACAGGGATTTACAGAGATCCCTCCAGAACCTGGAGGTAAATTGCACTCCTCTATCTGAGATAATGTTGTCTGGAAGGCCATGTAGCCTGACTATCTCCCTTATGAATATGTTGGCTGTGTCCAGGGCTGAAGGTGTGCCAACCATGGGTAGAAAATGGGCCATTTTGGAAAGGCGATCCACTACCACCAAGATGGTGGAAAATCCTTCTGAAGGGGGTAGTTCAACAATAAAGTCCATAGATATGTTTTTCCAGGGTTGCTCAGGAATGGGAAGTGGTCTTAGCAAACCCCAAGTCTTGGTACTTGACCCCTTGTTACGTTAGCAGATGGTAAAAGAGCCGATGTAATCCTTGCAATCCTGCCCAAGGTTGGGCCACCAAAAAGAGCGTTGGATAAGCTCCGAGATCTTCCGCACCCCAAAATGCCCAGCAAGTTTACTGTCATGAAATATTTTAAGAACTTGAGGTCTTACTTGGGGAGGGACAAAGATTTTATCCTGTTTTTTCAGGGAGGGTACTTCAGGATCCAAGCAAAGGGCTGAGGCCTGTCAGATTGCCGTCATCAGGTCAGGCTGGATAAGGAGAAAATTATGGGCAGAAAGGATGGTATCAGGTTCTGCTGTTTCTGGGGTATCTGGAAACATCCGGGAGAGAGCATCTGCTTTCCCATTCTTGGAGCCAGGTCGATAAGAAATATGGAAGTTAAACCTGGAGAAAAACAGCACCCATCGGGCTTGTCTGGGTCTCAACCGTTTGGCAGTCCTGAGGTACTCCAAGTTTTTGTGGTCCATGAAGATCATAATAGGATGAGTGGCTCCTTCCAATAGATATCTCCATTCTAGTGCAAATTTAATGGCCAACAGTTCTCGGTCGCCAAAGTCATAATTCTTCTCCGGAGGTGACATTTTCCTAGAAAAGAAGGCCACAGGATGGAGGAGAGATTTGGGCCCTTGACGTTGCGACAGGATTGCCCCGGTGGCCACTTCCGAGGCATCGACCTCCAACACATAGGGCAGAGCCGGATCAGGGTGTTGTAGGACGGGTGCAGAAATAAACAGCTGTTTAAGTTTGTCAAATGCCAATTGGGCCTCCTGAGACCACAGAAAGCGGGACTGATGGCGGGTTAACTGGGTGATGGGGGAGATGATGGAAGAAAAATTTTTCACAAAACGCCTGTAAAAATTAGCAAAGCCCACGAATCTCTGAACACCTTTCTTGTCACAAGGAGCAGGCCAATCTAGGATCGCTTTCACTTTTTGTGGGTCCATAGCGATCCCATCCGTGGAAATAATGAGTCCCAAAAACTGAATGGACCCCTTTTCAAAGTCACACTTCTCTGCCTTGGCATAGAGTCCGTGTTTTCTCAAGGTAGAAAGGACTTTTTTAACGTGAACCCGATGGAGTTCCAGTGAGGCAGAAAAAATGAGGATATCGTCAAGGTATACGATGACGAAGTGGTCAAGAAACTCTCGAAAGATATCATTTACCAGGTGCTGGAATGTGACTGGGGCATTACACAGGCCGAAGGGCATGACAAGGTATTCATAATGTCCAAAACGAGTTCTGAATGCAGTCTTCCACTCATTTCCCTCCCGTATCCGGACAAGGTTATAAGCTCCCCGCAGGTCTAACTTGGTAAAAAGCTGGGCGGTCCGGAACCTCTGGAAGAATTCGGGACAAGGGGGAGCGGATACCGTTTTTTTACCGGGATTGCGGCCATTGGAAGTACTGGCAGAGTAGCCAGTTGCAGCATGGCTGTTTCTCTGACAAGTTTAATTCACAGGCCAGCCCCCATCCAGTGGGGCTATGCCGTGGCCAACATAGCGTGGAGCTGAGGTCTGTCCATGCTCGCTGGCCAGACTGGGGTGACCACTGGATCTAAATTTTCCAGCATGTCGCTTAGTCCAGCAGTTGATTGTAGATCTCACAGGAAAAATCCAGGAGAAAATTTTCTATCTAAAAAGAAAAAAAATTGCTAGGACCAAAGATCCCAGCAGGGAACTAGGTCCTTACTCCTGACTAGGCAGAAAAAAACTGAGTGCTATAGCAGAGAGAGGGAGTATACCCCCTTGAACTGCCCATGGGGGTAGCTAGACTTTTTTCTGCCTAGTGTCCTACTCCTGTAGGGGGCAGTATAACTCAGTGATTAAGAATATCAGGAGCTGTTTCCATCAATGAACGAAAGAAATTTGGGATTATCTTTTACTTTCACTTTCAATGATAATGGTAAACAGGATAAATAGGGCGAATCTTCCGAAGGGGGACACAGACAGCAATAAAAACTGGCAGCGGTTCTAATCTCTCTCCACTCCATCCAAAATGGAAAAAATGTTTTGCCTATAGTTATACTTCAAATGATCCAATTTTAAACAGTTTTTTGGGGCGTATTTTCATTAGTAAATTATAAATCAACCATTAACTCATTTCAAATATTTAAAAAAACCTCTACATTTAGAAGTGAACTTCACAGAAACCAAAAAGAAGAAGAAATTAAAGAAAAGCAGAGCCAGCAGATACTGTATTTAGCTGTATCTGCATATTGTGTTCAGATGTTTGGCAGAATACACAATGTTACACGTACGCCTTTGGTCTTTAACAAAACCAGAAACCCGGCTGTGACCTTATCCTTTAAAAAGCCAGAAAATTATTCCAACTAGAAAAGTAAATCACCTAAGGCTTAAGGCTTAGGTGATCTATTTTTCTTTTTGGAATACATTTAGGATTTTTCTAATCTTCAGGCACTTCATAGCCCCTCAAAATACAGCATAGAATCAGAATGCCAGCTATGAAAAATGCCCTCTATCACTTTTGGGCCTGATCAGATATGTTGGTCTGCTGCACATAGCAAATGTGTCTTGTAATATCAAAAAAGTCAAAAGACAAAAAGCACTCCTATATACATACAGTATATAATTTATAAAAAGTACATCATTGGTATTAATCATAGACAAATGTATTTATGCAACCTTATTGTAAATAGAGATCACTTAGCAAGATTGATAGTATTTTTAGGGGTCATCTACTGTAAATGATGGCCATTTAGCAGAATGGATGCTTTTTTTTTGCACTATGTTGCCTTTTCATTAATGTTGTAGGCTAAAAGTGTAAATAGAAACAACACCTTCCCGCCAGGGTCCGCGCTACCTATAGGCAAGGTAGGCACCGGCCTAGAGCGCACATCAGTAGGGGGCGCCACCAGGCTGCACGTATTTCTGGGGCCCAAGGCAGCTGGGGTGCTCCTCCGGCCAGGTCCACTCTCCCGGCCTTCCACTGAGGTGGGTCAGCCAACCATGCTGCTGGGATTGTAACCTTGGGGAGAAGGAACACTCTACAGACACGGCTTCATGCTCTGAGGCTTAGGAAACCAAACTGCAAGTATTCTCACCATAGGAAAACAAGCTCAACTAACCCTGCTAGAGCATTTTCTGCATTTCGACTGCAAGGTCTTTTATGAGCTGAGCTGAGGGGGAGGAGTGTTCCTTCTCTTCTGGCCTGTGGAGCACAACTGGTTATGTGACCGCCTCCTTATTTAGTCCTATAAATATTGCGCGATGTTGTGCGCTGGCAACGCCCCTGACAACGTCATTGCTGACGAAACGTGTAGGGAGGAGTGAAGCATGACATCGCACACCCGGACGTGGCGGCCATCATTTTGATTGGAAACATTCGGTTTCCATGTTTAAATGCCTGAATATTATATCCACAAGTGAGTGCAATATTTTCATTAATAAACGATTTTATTTAAAACATACTACACTATGATATGCCCCCTTTGTACATTTACATTGAATGACACTGGGGAAGACGCTGTGGGCAACCGTTTAATATTCCATCTGGGAGAAGTGGACTATATAATCCAGCGGTATAACTCCAGGAATATTCTGACAGTGCTCGATTGATCTTCTTTGTTAGGGGTCCATATTAATGGGTAAGAGGCAGTGTGAATGGGTGTTGGTGACGGCTCCTTTTGGACACCTTTCTTTCCCCTTTACTTCAGTTAACAACAACAGCTCTGAAGATTGATATTATATGGACTGACATTTCTTAGCGCTGCACTTTTTGGGTCACTCTATTCTATAGTATTCATGATATAAGGTTGAAGTCTTTATTATACTTAATTTCTTTGTTGGAATGCTGTTGGTCACCTTGATGGATATTTCTTGGACCTGTACTACTTTACTCCGTTTTTTGACCATATTTTGTCATTGTATGTTTCTTCTCAAAAAAAAAAAGGCTATTAAAAATGTTAAAAAAAAAAGTCCTGAGTGGGCAGGTTGCAAATGCTTTGTCATCAGATGGCAGAGTCGGAGATTATAACGGACAGTATACATGTGTGCTGCCTGCAAGAGTCACAAAACATGTATGATTTCAAGGTGACTAGGTAACTCTAGTTCCTTAAGCTTCTTCCTCTAACCCCCCAAAATTGGACACATTACACAATTTCAGTTCCCAGACACCAGGTGAACATTTATATAAGAAAGTGGTATTGGGAAAGAACATTTGATAAAAGCTTTCATAAAAGCCCTTAAAAGCTACACCATATGTGGCTTACACTCAATGTAAAGTGGCACTTGTCTCCCATTCTTACTCTCTGTGGTCTATACCATAACTTTTTTCTGCTCTTCAGGCCACTCTATAGAACTGACTTCACTAACTGTCAAGATGAAAAGCTTATAGAATGTTCTTGTGCCTAATTGTATTGCTTATCAAGAGGCACTTTTGTAAAAAAAGTGTTTAAATGAAAGAATGTGAGAAAGTAATCTGAACTGTGAAAGGTTGACAGGTAATTGCAGTCATGTCTGAGTTATGCAAAGTTCACCTATTTCCTCAGTTATCTCTGTTTAAAATGTTTGCAATTAATTTAAACTACAAAATAATAGGTAGAATAATCGCAGCCAATTACATCAAAATATTTAATGTATGATACCCTCATCTATAGGGATTGCACTAAAACAGAGGTTTTTATGGCCTGGATGCATACGTCTGTAGATTTAAAGGGTAACTCCACTTTCGTGGGGAAAAAAATAGCAAATAAAGAAAAAACAATATAGCATATACAATTGCGACACAAATCATATTATAATTGAATGTTATTTAAAATTACCTTTCCTTTTCAATCTGCAGATGTTGTAATTTTCTGAAAATGCAATGCAATATGGCTACCTGGAGCTGTTCTGTACACAGAAGTCTGCCTAAGATACAAGTCAAATTTCTGGCATCCCTGCAACAAAAATGTCATTTTTGGTGAGATACTCCCAATAGGAACATGTCTAAAGGGATGCAAGCCCAGTAGCTTTCCGCATTAGAGCCCTGCAGCTGCCATAGCTGATAGATAATTATGAAACCACTCCCATTTGACCCACTCAGCACAGAGGCACAGAGGAACAAACAATGATTTCTTCAGAATAGCAAAAGGTAGGAACCTGCAACAACGTTTGGTAAAATCCTTGCAATGTATAGGAGATCATCCAGAGGGGAATGTTTTTTTTTCTCAACAAAAGTGGAGTTACGCTTTAATAACCAAATAGGTATAGACAATGCGCAATTAGCACATTAAATGCTAAGTTCACTCTTGGAGCCTGTTACACATTATACCGGTATTTAGCATGTAACATGCTCCAACACAATTTGTCTGCTGAATAGTTCTGCCTACTAGGGATCGACCGATTATCGGCAATGCCGATATATCGGGGGCCAATATGCAGTTTCCCCGATATATCGGAATCGGCCCCTGAGGTTACCGATATTGCTGATATTTCGGGAAAGTGCTTGTACCGGAGTGATGCCTGCAGCTAGAGGCATCACCCCGGTACTGGCGTCCATAGCCGATGGTCGGCTGTCTTGTAATGACAACTGATGCGGCTGAGAAGCCGCTCGGCTGTCATTACAAGGAGCGGGAGGGGACATCTCTCCCAGATCCCTCCACCAGAGTACCTGTGGAAAAAAAAAAGTTTTTAAATGTCCGAAAATATCGGCCAATATCGGCCGATACCGATATCCGATGACCAAAATATCGGTATCGGCAATAAAAAAACGATATTGGTCGATCACTACTGCCTACCATAGGGACCAAGTTCAATTTACAATGGGATTACAAATGCTCCCAAATGGGAGAGAGTACTCCAAAGATCTATTAATCCCCATCTCTGGTAGAACTTTAGCTGTATATTTCACTGGCCAGTGAATCAAAGAGAAAAGTAGATTCTTAGTCAGGCCATTCTTCTGTATATGGTACAATTATTTTGATTGACTATGGCCAAACTGTATTCATTTTCTTTGCTACTTTTACTTAAAGTGTTAATAAACCCAGGACCCCGCATTCACTATATCTGGTCTGCCACAGTACACAGAACGTGGAAATGCAATTATTTTAGTAAATATAAGCTGCTAAATACCTTTTTGGTAGTCTTATGACTTCTATGAGTGTCTGGTTAAAGCTTGTAGGAGGAGTTTTCATTTTACTCTGGCTGTGCTATGAGGCTGCAGGACCCCTGACCCTCTATCTAGACAGTGCTGATTGGCCCTGTGATGATCATATGCACATTGCCAAGAAAAAAAAAAACTCTCTAGCAATACACGCCAAACAGAGCATATACAGAGTGCCCCCAAGGCTCTATACTATCAGGAGATGGATTGGGGACAGTGGAAGAAGGGGAAGTATCAGAGAAGACAGGCTCAAACATCTTTTTTACACAACGCAGAGGATAAACCCCTTAGGTTCTAGTGAATTTAACAAGCATGCTTTACTGCATATACAGACTGATTTTACTATTGTGGGATTACACTTTAACCCAGCCTTTTTACAAGGCTTTACTGTTTCATAAAAACCATCAAATAGTTCCAGGTGTGTTGGTGTCTCTCAGGTTCAGGTACAAGGTGGGCCCATATTAGTACAGAGCAGAAGAATCCAAACAATCCACCGGCTACTACAAGGGCATTTTGTGCTTATTAGTTGGTCTCAGAATAAGCATGCTCCTTTCAGTTGGTAAAATGTATTTACTAGGGATGCACCAATACCATATTTTTAATGCCGAGTATGAGTACTGATACTTTTTTTTAAGTACTCGCTGATACCAATTACCGATACTTACCTCCTAGGAAGAGTGGGTAGAGGGGTGCCTTCAGAGGTGGTGGTGGGGGGAGGTTAGGGAGTTGGGAGGGGGGGAGAATAGGGGCTGAGGCCGGGGTGGGGAGGAGTAGGGGGGTAAGTGAGGGCAGGGTGAGTAGGGGTAAAGTGGGGGCAGGGTGGGGGGGGATAGATTAGCTGCACAGCAAGAGGTTAGTTTGTTGGTACACAACATTTTGAAAAGAGAACATCTTAGACAGAGCAGCACACTTTTCATGGTGTGCTCTAAGATAGAGTTGTCAACAGCAGGGAGTGAATCAATAGGTAGGCTATGCTGTGTTCTCTGAAGGTCTCCTACAGTGTAAGCCTGAAACTGTATAGCTAATTGTGTGTCCTCCTCCCTCCTCTGCCTGATTTGGCTGGACTTTGTGTGGTGGGGATAGAGAACTCACCAATGTCCTGAGAAGGTGGACTGTTTCTCCAGGCATGCAGCCGGCTGGCGCCATCTTGCCTGTCCCGCTAGCCGTCTGGCCGAGGGATAGAAGTCGGTAAGCCGCTGGGGAGGAGAGGAAATGTCACCCAGATGAGAGAGGATCCAGGGAGGCAGCTGAGAATCCTCTCCTCTAAAGTTCACCATTGAACACCTCAGGAAAGCAGGAGTGAAGAGCTAAGTGGCATCTTCCTCGCTGGCCAGACATGCCTCCTGTTGACAGCTGAAATGTCATTGGTTGTTAAGACGCACCGGCTCCGCTCCTTTACAACCAATAATTGCTGGCATTCTTTTCTTTACATTTTAGCTGTTAGCGGGGAAATCCCGCTGACAGCTAAAAGAACTGAGCCAGAAGGTATCGGTTTCAGGTATCGGTACATTTTCATGAATATCGATACCGGTGAAAATGTCTAGTATCGGCACTGATACCGATACCAGTATTGGAATCGGTGCAACAGTAGTTGATTCCATTTCAGCACTATCAAACATCTAGCAACCATCAAAACAACAGCTTTCGAATAGGCAACATCCTGAATGCAGGCCATACAAATTTTTGCAGCACTATTTTTTTTTATTTCTATATTACCAGACTTGGGAACTTTTGCCAAAACTCATCAGCTCTTTGCCTACCATTGACTAACTCAAATACTGTTGAAGTTTGTCAGCAGGGACCAGAGCTATGAAACTTCTGGGCAATATTCTCCAGAAAGGTTTCACTTTTGCAGCTGTGTAGCTGTGTCACACTTGTCTGTTTTTCTGTAGTAAAACACATTAATGTTACTTTGTGAAAAAAAAAACACGTTATTATATATGTGGCCTGTATGCGTGTGTTGCCCCTTGCGCTTAGCAGAAGTGTACATGACATTGATTTCTAGATGTTACTATTTAACCAATTTGATTAAAGGATAACTTTACTGTTGGATAATTATCTTTTAACCACCTCAATACCGGGCACATTCACTGCCTTCATGCCCAGGCTAATTTTCAGCTTTCAGTGCTGTCACAATTTGAATGACAATTGCGCAGTCATGCAATGCTGTACCCAAATTAATTTTGAATCATTTTCTTCCCACAAATAGATCTTTCTATTTGTGGTATTTAATCACAACTGGGTTTTTTATTATTTGCTTTATAAAATTGTGAAAAAAAAGTTTCTTAGTTTCTGTCAGAAAATGTTGTAAATAAGTAATTTTTCTCCTTCACTGTTGTGTACTGATGAGGCTGCACTGAAGGACACTGATGAGGTGGCACTGAAGGGGTGGTACTGATGAGGAGGCACTAATATGCAACACTGATAGGTGACACTAATAGGTAGCACTAATATGCAGCACTGATAGGTGGCACTGCTAGGCGGCACTTATGGGCAATGATAGGTGGCATGGATAGGCAGTACAGATAGACAGGCATTGATGGACACTGAATGGCAGCACTGATTGGCATCACTGATGGGCATAGATTTGCCTCACTGATGGGCACAAAGTGGCTTCACTGATGGGCACTGACTGTTGTCAATGATGGGTACAGGTTGGCATCCAGGATGGGCACTATTGGGGCTGTACTGTTTAACAGTGCCCTGATTACCTATACAGGTCTCCCCTGTGAGGGGATGCCGCTGATCGGCTCTCCTCTCCTCACACTTTTGAGGTCAGTGTGAGGCGAGGAGACCCGATAAACGGCATCTTCACGTTTACATGGGTAAAGAACCTCGGGCCAGAGACATAGTGGGATTGCGGCGAGACTGGGCGATGTCAGCCCAGAATGAGTGCCACCCTACTTCGCTGTCATTTTACTATACGGCGGGCGGGAAGCAGTTAAAAATGACCCTGCCACCAGACCATTTATTTCAAGATCAATTTTCCCACAAGATATTATGTGCATGTACTGCGTTTAATACACATATTTAGCTGTAAACGCCTCTTTTGTGTAGACACTCAAAAGCCCCCCCCCCCCCCCCCAAAACTTCTGCTAAGAACAGGCATCTTGGATGTGATGTCAGCAGACCTAGTAGGCTCAGACTCAGGACAGAGTGACACTATAGTAATTTCCTTTGCTCCTCCCCCCCCCCCCCAAGCTATAAGCTATAAAAAGCTGAATGGAGGAGAGGAGCACAAAAGAGTAATTAGAAACTCCCAGAAGAGGAGAGGGCTATGATGTGCAAGAAGGGATGGGGCTGTGCTAGAGAAATGACTTTCCAGGAAGAGTCAAATTTTCTAGCAAGTTCTAAGGCACATTGCAAGTGAATAAAAAAAAAAACATGTTTTATAGATACTGTAACAACTAATGTCCTTAGCCTCTGCACTTTCTTCTGTATTCTAATGAGATTTTAACATTGAATTTTATTTGGTATTTTTGTCAATTTTATTGTTTTTAGATGGATAAGATTGTATAATTTCGTTAGATTGTTTTTTAAGCCACTGAAGTACCCTGGGTTCTTTTTTTTTTCCCATTTTATTTCCAATGTTGCAGTATATGGAGTAGGGGGTAATTGCTTTTTTTTTTAATCTCCCCATTATTATTGGATTCATCATGTATAGTTGATAATATAACCACAGTAAAATGACGACTGTAGATTTACATTTAATTAAAGTGATCTCCTAGGATATGGTCTTTACGTTCCCTTTGGACCTGATCTATAATTATTTCTTGCTGCCTTATGTGTGCATTATCCTTATGTTTAATCCTTATGCCCCATATAGCCATAAACATCATGGAGTAGTGATATAGACTACATAAACATGATATATCATTAAGTTATGGTAATTATTTTGGCTCCCAGGATACTTTAAGTGTTACTAAACCCACAACAGTAAAATAAGCCTGTATATGCAGTAAAGCTTGCTTGTTATACTTACCGAGGAACCTAAGGGGTTAATCCTCTCCATTGTGTAAAAAGGCTGTTTGATCCAGTCTTCTCTGATCATCTCCTTCTTCCACTGCCCCCAACCCATTTCCTTATAGTACAGAGCCTTGGGGGCACTCTGCATATACTTAGTTTGGCATGTATTGCTAGAGAGAGTTTGTTCTTTCTTGGGAAAGTGCATGTGATCAGCACAGGGCCAATCAGCACTTTCCAGATAGATGGTCAGGGGTCCTGCAGCCTCATAGGACAGCCAGAGTAGAATGAAAACTCCTCCTACAAGACAGAGCCATTGGAGTCACTCTGCACATGCTCAGTTTAGTGTGTGTTGATAGAGAGTTTTTTTTTTTCTTGAGAGGGGGCATGTGATCAGCACAGGGCCAAACAGCACTGTCTAGACAGAGGGTCAGGGGTCCTGCATCCTCATAGGACAGTCAAAGGAGAATGAAAACTCCTCTTACAAGCTTTAACCAGACACTGGTCAAAGTCAAAGGACTGCTATATACTGATGATGAGATATTAAATTTAGCAGTTTATATTTACCAAAATAATTGCATTTTCATGTTCTGTATACTGAGGGAGACCAGATATAATGAATGAAGTGTTCCTGGTTTAGTAATACCATAAATGTGGCAACTCTATACTATATGTCAGCACTAGAGGGTACCCTGAAGATGTGCATTAGCATTATACGCATAGGAGCAGAGCTTTTACATGCTGACATCATGCTGCCATTTCTGGTTTGGGATGGTGGCCATCTTTGTAAGTGCGGCTGAGAGATTTCTGTGTTTTTGTATGCTGGACTTCTAGTCTTTATGTATCAGATGCCTTTAAATAATAAATACTACACAATAGCAAGTTTTCTTGTGGCTCTGATTGGTGAGGAATTTCTTCTGCTGTTAGTGGAAATTGGTGAACCGTGCTCATGCACAAAGACTGCTAGGTCATGAGTTCTAGTCTCAACCATGCTACAACCTGTGTGTTCGCTGGTGTGTGAATATTATTTTGCCACATAGTAATACCATGGCTAAATCATTTATAGTTGCATGCACATGGGATAAACATACATATACATGTGGCAGTTAGGCGTTTGCCTAGTTTCAACATTCGCAGCTGACTAAAATGCAAATAGGTGATGCCTGGGATTTGAACCCATAGTGGCAGGGTTGATAGATAGGAGTGCTAACCACTAAACCATTGAGCTGAGCACAATTATACTTAGAATATTAAGTAGTCCCATGCATGATTAATTAACATCAATTTTGAAAATATATATGGTGCTCAAATGCATGATCAGTGTAGCCGTGACTTGTTTTGCTGATATTTTTAGGTTTGTTTATGTACCAGTTAGATCTCTATTAGATATATGACTTTGGGAATGTCTAATTTTGCAAAATGTTGGGTTTTATCTGTTCCTTCTGTAATCCTGGTACTTCTTTATATTATAGGTCTAATTGTATTCAGCACAGTGACAACCTGTAGCACTAATTATTAGTGCACTCACTGTTAGTTATCAGCACGTCATAAGTTTAAATCCCAACTATGCTACCCGCCACCCCAATGTAGCTCTGGCGAATCTTCAAGCGCAGGAGCGATTGCACAAATGCAAATCAACACACTGCACAGTAAAATGTGTTCAATTCTGTCTGATTGTTTCAATTTTACAGATTAATGATATTCTGGTCACCTGAAATTGATGTGGAGGTGGTAATTAGGTATTTTCCTTTTTAAGTATATCCTTCATTTTCAAACTTAAGCCTAATAGAGGCGATGCCATCTTTAGGATTTGAACCCATTAAGCTATTGGGATCAGCACAATTAGACTTTGGATATTACTATTATTATAATTATTATTATAATAATAATATTAAATAATAATACTAATAATACAGGATTTATATAGCGCCAACAGTTTGCTCAGCGCTTTACAATATGAGGGAAGACAATACAGTTACAATACAATTCAATACAGTAGGAATTAGAGGATATGAAATAGTCCCATGATTCACAAATGAACATAGATCAAGATAATCTATATTTTCCTCAAATACAAAATCATTGCTCAATTCACAAACATTATGAGATGTGACTTGTTTTGCAGATAATTATCTTCTTAGCATTGATGTTAGAGTTATACCTCTATTATATATATGTCAAACGTTTGGAATATCTCATTCCTATTTGAGGAGAATGTCGAGTTCTATTTATATATGTTAATTTTGTGATCATGGTACTACTTTTATATTTCACAGATAACTGTACTCAGCAAAGTAGCTTATTGGTTTGTACCTTACCCAGCAGCACCCAGGTCATGGGTTTGAATCACAACCATGACATCACTTGGATGAAGTTTCAATAAGACGCTTGTTTTTGGGGGTAAACCCTAGCCAAACTATGCATTGCACAGATAGCACAATCTGAATTTCTGGTGTATAGACATGGTAATACTTATTTTGAGTTGCATTCCTTAACCACTTGCTGACTGCCTAACGCCGATCTACGTTGGCGGTCAGCCCCTCACAGGCAAAGTGACGTAGGGCTAGGTCACTAGCTTGTGAGGGTCTAGGGAGCGAGCGTGCGCCCCCGGAGGCGCGCTCCCGCTCCCGCGTGGTCACGGACCCCCCCGCGCGTGTGACCAGCGGACCAGATGTCCGCTGGTCACTCGGCGATCGGCGGGGGAGAGGGAGAAAGTCAGGCGGCTTGTGTAAACAAGCCACCTGTCATTCTCCTCGGTGTAAAAACACTGATCACACGATCCGTTGATCAGTGTCCTTACAGCTCAAGCCACAGCCAATCACAGTAGAAAGCACGCCCCTAGGGACACACACAGCCCCTCCCTCCCAAATAAAGTTAACCCCTTCACTACCAGTGTATTTTTACAGTAACAGTGCATATGTATAGCACTGATTACTGTAGAAATGTCACTGGTAACCCCAAAAGTGTCAAAAATGTCAGTCAAGGGTCCGATCTGTCCGCCCCAATGTCGCAGTACCGCAAAAAAAAAATCGCAGATCGCCGCCATTACGCGTTAAAAAAAAAAAACAACAAAAATGACAAAAATCTTTCCCTTTGTTAGTAAACGCGATAACTTTTGTGCAAACCAATCAAAATACGCTTTTTGCGATTTTTTTTACCAAACATAGGTAGCATAAAACAAATTGGCCGAAAATGTTAAAAAATTTTGATTTTTACATTTTTTTGGGGGGGAATTTCATATAAAAAAAATGTGAAAAATATTGCTATTTTTGCAAAATTGACGCTCTTTTTTTGTTTATAGCGCGTGATCAAAAAAAATCGCACAGGTGATCAAATACCACCAAAAGAAAGCTCTGTTTGTGGGAAAAAAAGGACGCCAAATTCGTTTAGGTACAGCGTCGCACGACCACGCAATTGTCCGTTAAAGTCACGCAGTGCCGAATCGCAAAATACCCCCTGGTCGGAATGGGGGTAAAATCTTCCGGGGCTTAAGTGGTTAAGACCTTACAATGGATGGAGAAGTTTATTCACACAAATCAAATATGGTCTGGTATTTAAATGTGAAATTTCCTAGCAAACCTCAAATATGAAGTCTAAGGGTGTGTCTCTTGAGAATCTAAATGAATTCAAGTATTGTTTGGTTATGTCCTCATCTTACAGTGTTTGCCTACATGTGAAGTTAAAGGCACAGGCATTGGCAGCTTATGTCTGTGAAGTAGAATAAAGAGATGACATACCTATTCAGTTGCAAACACTTGTCTTTATTTTGGAGGTTTTGATGGAGGCAGCAAGATCAAATTTACAGTGTCAAGTCCCGGCTCTTCACCAGCCATTGGTAAACATGCAGGACTCTGAGATCTGGTCCAGGTCCTTTTAACCACTTTACCACCGGAGGATTTTCCTGCTAAAAGACCAGGGTTTTTTTTGCGATTTTTTACTGCGTGACTTTAACGGACAATTGCGCGGTCGTGCGACGCTGTACCTAAACGAATTTCACGTCCTTTTTTTCCCACAAACAGAGCTTTCTTTTGGTGGTATTTGATCACCTGTGCGATTTTTTGATCACGCGCTATAAACAAAAAAAGAACGTAATTTTTGCAAAAACAACAATATTTTTCACTTTTTTTTATATGAAATTCCCCCAAAAAAAATGTAAAAATCAAAATTTTTTAAAATTTTCGGCCAATTTGTTTTACGCTACCTATGTTTGGTAAAAAAAAAATCGCAAAAAGCGTATTTTGATTGGTTTGCGCAAAAGTTATCGCGTTTACTAACAAAGGGAAAGATTTTTGTCATTTTTGGTGTTTTTTTTTTTAACGAGTAATGGCGGCGATCTGCGATTTTTTTTGCGGTACTGCGACATTGCGGCGGACAGATCGGACCCTTGACTGACATTTTTGACACTTTTGGGGGTACCAGTGACATTACTGCAGTAATCAGTGCTATATATATGCACTGTTACTGCAAAAATGACACTGGCAGGGAAGGGGTTAACAGTATTGGACAGGGAGGGGTTAAGTGTGTCCTAGGGGCCTGTTTCTAACTGTGCAGGGACAGGTCTACTAGTGTAAAAACAAAGATCAACAGTTCTACATAGTAGAACTGTTTGATCTTCACTTTTACACAGGGAGAACTGACAGGCGGCTTGTTTACATAAGCCGCTCTGTCTTTCTCCCGCTGTACCGGCGATCGTAGTGTGACCGGCGGACATCGGGTCCGCCAGTCACACTCCCGCACTCCTCCGTGAACGAGCCGAGGCGGGCGCGCGCCTCAGCGGGCGCGCGCCCGCCCGCTATTGGCTCTGGAAGGAGTGACAGGCGAGCGACGTAGACCTACGTCACTCTGCCTGGCCGGGGCCGACTGCCGCAGTAAATATACTGTGCGCAGTCGGCAAGCGGTTAAAAATGAGAAGCAAGTATGCACCTCCACCAGCAGCATAGCGGAAAGGCATGGCCAGGTTGCTGTTCAGCTTCCAAGCTGTCCCCGATGTGCCAGGGTGTTTATGACGATTATGGATGCCAGTTCTTGCCTTGTCTTACACTAATGAAGGCAAGTGGAGGACATAAAGATGGCTTTCTTCCACCTTGATCCGCAAGCAGGACCACTCCTGTAAAATGAGATAAAAGGATAAGTGACATTTCATCATGACAATCACATCTTAGTGCAGGCTAGCTCTAGCTTTTGCAGATCAGGAGTGAAGTTATACATTTTGGGCATATTTCCTGTTTTCGCAAGGCATAAGTGTTTGTACTTTCATGCCTTCAATGTGTGAAAGTAGAAAACATCCTCTGGCCAGCAGCCCCCATAGCCACTCCAATACTTACTTGAGCCTCATCATGATCCACTAATGGGCACTCTCCCTCCTCATTCCAGCTCTGCCATTTTGGGATTAAGGGATCTCACTGGCTCACATAAATAAGCCGCCCAGGTGTGCTATAAATTGGCCATACGGGACAGTGGGCTTTGTGTGGAGTTGTTAGGCATGTGTGTCCTATTTTTGCATCTCTGTGTGCTTGGTAAGCCAATTGTACGGACATATTTGTCTTTTTGAGTGATTTGTATGTAACACTGTGTCAGGACCTGAACCTGGGACCTCTGCTGTGTGTGGCAATGACTACTTGCTGAGGCACCTGGCATACTGGTTGTTTATTGCTTTTTAAAAATGCTTTTATGCAGATTTCTGGTGTCTTTTTTTTGCTGAAAGATTTCTTCTTACAGAAGACTGATCAAAATAGCTTAGTGGGCTGAACCAATACATACAAGACTTTTGCATATGCATTTTTATATTTTCAATTGCTACTTTACACACGTGGGGACATACAATTATATCTTATCTAAAGCTACCAAGATAACCACTTGCCGACCACCCCACGCAGATTTACAGCGGCAAGGGGGCCTGGCTGTGCATAATCACATAGATCTACATGATTATGTGCATGTGGTCTCAGCGGCGTGATTAGACACAGCGGGAGCCAGACCACGGGAGGAGCAGCGATCGCCGCCGGCCTCCGGCGACCATCACAGAAACTGACAGAAGACCCACCTGCTTATGTAAACAAAGTCACATGTCACACAGGCAGGGAGAGATCATGAGTTTCAGCTAAGCTAAGCTGAAACCCAGATCTCTCTGTGCCTATCACAGAGCCCCCTCCCACAGTCAGTAAGCACGAACAGGCATACATTTAACCCTTTGATCAGCCCCAGTGTTAACCCCTTCCCTGCCAGTGTCATTTATACAGTAACAGTGCATATTATTTAGCACTGATTACTCTATCAATGTCACTGGTCCCCAAAAAGTGTCAAAAATGTCAGTTAGGGGTCCGATCTGTCTGCCGCAATGTCGCAGTCCTGCTAAAAAAAAAAAAAAAAAAAAAAAAAAAAAAAAAAATCGCTGATCGCCGCCATTACTAATAAAAACAAAAAATAAATAAATAAAAACTCCAAAAATCTATCCCATAGTTTGTAAACGCTATAACTTTTGCGCAAACCAATTAAAATATGCTTTTCGGGATTTTTTTTTTTACCGAAAATATGTAGCAGAATACAAACTGGCCTAAACTGATAAAAAATTTAGATTTTTAATATTTTTATATTGGGAATGCTTTATAGCAGAAAGTAAAAAATATTGTGTATTTTTCAAAATTGACGATTTGTTTATAGCGCACAATCTAAAAACTGCAGAGGTGATCAAATACCACCAAAAGAAAGCTCTATTTGTGGGGAAAAAAGGACATCAATTGTATTTGGGTACAGCGTCGCCTTGTCATTAAGGGGGTAAAACCTTCCAGAGCTGAAGTGGTTAAAGAATATTTGTCATGTAATTGAGCTATAACTGGAAATGTTTAATACATGTAACACTGCAGAATAGCAGACATTACTCAGTAAGGGCTCTTTCACACGGTCTGCCTCCGTAGGCGGATCCGTGCTGCTCAGCAGGGGATCATAAACACAGATCACCGCTGAGCAGGAAGGGGACAGCTCCCTCTCTGCTCTGTGTGCGGAGAGGGAGATCTCAGAGCCCCATTCATCTCTATGGGGGAATCGGATGAGAGCGGACGGCCTGTCCGCTCTCATCCGATCCCATCCGATCCCCTGGACGGATGGAAAATAGGGTTTCCATCCATCCGTATTTCACGGACAGAATCGGATGCGGATGGTAGCGGGTGTCAGCGGACATGTCTCCGCTGCCCCATAGGGAAGCATGGGGAATCCAATCAGATCCACCTGAAAAACTGACAAGCGGATCTGATCGGATCGCTCGTGTGAAAGGGGCCTAAGTGCCGGTTCACACTAGGGCAACCTGTGAGGCGACCTGGTCGCCTCACAGGCCGCCGCAGGTCGCCTCCCATAGGGAAGCTGCGGACCCGTTCTAATAGGAGCGACACAAGTCGCTCCGACCTAGAAAAAGGGTCTGGAGCTTCTTTGGGGCGACCCGGAGGTGACCGCCATAGACTTCAATGTTATGAAGTCCGTGGCGGCCGCTCCGAGGTAGCGGCGCGCTGCTCGCACCGCGTCATCGGAGGTCGCGGTGCGAAGTAGCGTCGCTGCAGTGTGAACCGGGTGTAATACTCACAAAGAAATGTCTTTGTTGAACATGTTTACAAAACAGAGGTAACACAAATAACATAACTAGCAGCTAAAAATGTACAGCATAGTAAGGCCCCTTTTACACGGGCTTTCTGATCCGGTCCGCCTGTCAGTTTTTCAGGCGGACCTGATCGGATGCTCCATGCAGCCCTATGAAGCAGAGGATGTCAGCGGGGACATCTCCGCTGACACCCACTGCTATTTGATTACGATCCGTCTGGAGGATCAGATTGGATAACATCAGATGAAAAACGGACAGGCGGTCCGTTTTCATCCAATCTCCCATAGAGGAGAGCGGCGCTCTGACATCTCTGTCTCTGCAAAGTAAGCAGAGACAGAGCTGTCATCCGCCTGCTCAGCAGGGATCGGCGGATCGTTTCCTGCTGAGCAAAACGGAATCCGCCGGGCGCACCGCCCGTTTGAAAGGGGCCTTATTATGCTTAAACTATTTCTATGTTGCACAGAAATGCATAACTGCTAATCGGCATGCTTATGCGTAGCACACACAATTGTGATATATATTGACCACTTTGGATTTAGAAAATAGCAGCAAAAGATGGATGGCAAAGTTTAACAATCTGATGACTGTAGGGATCAGCTTATACTGGTACTATTTATCATTTATACAAGCCATGATTTTAATGTTGTACCCGGACACGTGTCTCTACATATGCTATTACCACACACATAAAATCTCTCAAATGTAAAGACATGTCACCTACATCTTTAAGTTGCCTCCGATTTTCAGGTGTGCACTTGCAAGCACATGTGCAAATTACATGAAGACAAAAAGCAAGTCCACTTCCATGTATCTTAGGTTCACATTCTGTCAGGTTCCCGTTTCCCAGTTTCCAGCTCCTTTCTGTTCTGGGTCATCTGTTTTTTAACCTATGCTTGCCAAAGACCACGTTTCTCACCCTGATACTCACACAAAAAGCTTGATGAACATCTCTTAACTTCACAAAAAGTTCCTCTTCCACCTTGAGATTCAGTTCACACAATGCAATTGGATCTGGGTTTCCCCACATCCAATTTGTCTGACAGAAGAGTGTGACTGGCTATCCATGGAGCTGTACCACACCTTTAGAAATGGTGTGTTGCGTATTTGGCTCAGTTTCATGTGCAAATGACTGTCAAAATACACACCTGATTTGCACATTAACCCTTTGAACAGGGACGCCCTGGACCTCAAGCTGGTAGATGCCACCACAGCAGCAAACTCAATTCACAATTGTGCGACTTGGCATACAACTGTGGACCTCAAAATTGCATGTCCAGTTGTTAACCATGTTTTGCTCTGCTAGCCATTCAGATTTGTGCTAATTAAAGTGGCAGTGACTTCAGAGTAGTTCATATACTACTTTGGACCAACTTTTATGCAAGTTGAGTGACATAGTTTTTATGCAAGTTGACATACTTCAATGTCAACCAGCAGAAGTTGCATGAAACTCTTCTCTAAATGTTAAATAATGTAACCGTTGTCCATTATCACTGGGCCAAGCCAAAGACATATCCAAGTTGCACACATCCAAAGATGGCTCAAAGTTGGCCCAACTTTGGAGTTTGAAAACTGTAAAAGAAGCATGAGTGTCATAGCCAAGCTCTTGGGTGTGTGCATTTCACCAGGCTTATTTGCAAATGCCTGCAGCTTCTGCAGTTGATGGCAGACAAATGACTGGTTTTTGGGTTTGTCTTCCCCACACTTTTTAGTACTTCCTCTTGTCCACAAAATGTGGCACTCCCCTAGTTTTGGTGTCTGTTTGTTGGCGTGTGTGTTAAGTGTCTGTGTTTGTGCGCTGTACCCTTTCAAGTGTGGCTAATGACCTTATTCTTTCTCCTTTTCTCCCCCCCCCCCCCCCAGCAGAGTTTGCCTTGTCTTTTGTGTGTTTGGTAGGTGTCTGTTCCCGAAGAGAGCTGTGACCTTTCACCTTTCAAGTTTGGGGACTGACCCCTTCATTTTTCTGTTTCCTTTGCAGATTTTTCAGGAGTTGGTGACTCCTCCCGCCCCGCAAAGTTCGTCTTGTCTTTTGTGCCATTGGTGTCTGTTCCCGAAGAGCGCTGTGGCCTTTCAAGTTTTGGGACTGACCTTTGCAGATTTTTCAGGAGTTGGTGATGTGACGGACGCGGTATCAGATCCCTGCCCTTTTCACTAACTCCTGACAAAGGACCGCTGTCATTTACGTAACAATGCCACTCTCAGCTGCATCCGACACAAAGATTTTCCAGCTTGCGGTACTACAATCTAGGTGCCAGCAGGCTGAGAGCGATTGTCACTGGGCTAATTAAGCAATAAACCCTTTACATGCCACCACCTCCGTTGTTCAGTGCCCGAAGGAAGCTCATAATTTTAGAAATACCAAATATGATTTTAGAATATTCATCTGTAACACACACTGTTATCACAGACAGGTATGTCCATAGGATTTATTCTATACAGTAGCACTCTTCAAGAGACAGGTTTTTGGTTAGCTTGCATTAAGAGCTTAGAGACAAGGTTAACACTTTTCAAAATAAGGTTTAATAATGAAAAGGTCAAAGTTGGTGCAAATGAAATAGTTACAGAAAAAAGGTGTTTCGAAGAAATAGAGAAATAATTCAGCAATTAGGAAGAAGGAAGAATACTTGCAGTCAATGTCCTGAGTGTTATCAGAGTTCAATCGATGAGACAGGTGTGATCGGTTCTCAAACTTGACAGATGTTCCTTCTGGTTTCTCTGGGATCAAAGGGGTGTTGTTAAAATATGTATTGGTTACATTCTTTAAATTGATAGTTTTTCCTGTCTGTGTTTATGAATCATGTGTGTATTTGATAAGTTTTTGAATTGTCAGAACTTGCTGATTGCTATTCACGACTCCCATAAGTTCTGGTTATCCTTAATGGATTTGTTCAAAGTTTTACGATAGGCCTGGACAGAAAAAACAGACATTATGCCAGGACTCAATTAGCGGTTACAGCTCTGCACAGGCCAAAATGTTGAGTCTTGATGTCTGAGTTGAGATAACGGCACTTTTGAAGCGTAAAACCTATGCATTCCATGAATTAAATGAGGTGGGGAGGGGGGCTCTTTAAGATCACCATAAATCCATATCTGGTGCTTCCAGGGATCACAGAGCCTTAACAATCAAACACAGAGAAACCACATAGTGCTCACTCAAAACCTCAAAACCAAAGAAAATTCCCAGCTCAACTCACCAACCAGTCTGCTTACAAACCAAATTATCCTATCTAACAGTTTGCGTTAAAAACAGGGGTTTAGTTAGCACACATTAGCAAACGCATGCGTAAGCTGCAAGGCCCCTTCACAGAACCCTGTATTTATTACAGTCCCAACCCTTTTACATTTATGAAAGTCTACAGCAGTGGGAAAACATGCATTCTAATGGATAGATAGAGGGCAGGTGGGCCTGAAGGTAGCCCAATCCTCCTTAAAGACACAGGGGCACATTGGACACCCAGCACATGGCACAATGTTACATCAATAACAAACAAATGGCCCCTGCCCCCATCTAAATCTGGCCTTCTTATTATATGACTAGACATTAAGCCCGTTAAATTAACGGGCGCTAGAACATATGTGGTCAGAGTCCCCTTTAATAATGTGGTCAGAGTCCCCTTTAATAGTGTGGTCAGAGTCCCCTTTAATAGTGTGGTCAGAGTCCCCTTTAATAGTGTGGTCAGAGTCCTCTTTAAGGACAGCATAAGAGGCGGCCAACACTCAATTGGAACAGAGAATATCCCAGAGGCCCCAATAGAAGCCCCCACCTGTGGAGGAGGATTATACCACCCCATTGTTATCACAAAACGCCTTTAAAGGTGTTTTTGGAGGTGTGCGGCCATTACACCTATTAGAGGATTGAGCTCACTTCGGGTGACACACTTGGAGTTTCACAAAAGTCACCTCAATATTGTGAAGAATCACGAAAGTCACCCATTTTGAAGCATTTTTTTAATCTCACATTGATCTGCACATGGACTATTGATTATCACCCCACTTATATTTATATATTGCCAGTTTTATGTTATTGCACATTTATCTTAGCACTCATTGCTGTGGCAGTTTGCACTGAGGATTTGTGATATTATTTTGTCATTTTTCCAGCACATATTATTGTGAATATCCTGCACATTATCTTGCTGTTATTGATGCCTTATTAGCTTGATTTATCACTTTATTTGAAGTTATACACTTCATTTTTTTCTTCTGTATTTTTACACATTATTACTCATCGTTTGAACCTTAGCTAGAAGTATTTGTTATATCTTTCTGCAGGATTATTCATAGTCCTAGTCTTAATTTTTTGGATCATTGTGAACTCCTAGAGAAACGAGTGCCGATTCCCCCTCTTCTTTACATTCCTGTGATAACTAGCTGACAAGGTGGGTTCTGCTTGTCAAATCTATTTTATTAAGTATGGGACAGATGACTACATAGTCCTTCTTCCAAAGTCCACTGTTGACAAGGAACCCAGGTCTACTCTGTAATACCTTACAAAAAGGTATGCCAGGATGACCATGACGCCGCTCTACAGGTTTCCATAGACACTCTCGAATAGACCGTCCATGAGGCTGAGAAGTCACTGCTATAGGAGGCTCACAACCCCTCGCTCTATATGCTCTCTGAATGAGTTTAAAAATCCAGCTTACTAGAGACCTTGCAGTAGTATCTTTTCCCAGATGTTTCACAGCTGGAATCATAAAAAGCTTATCAGATGACCTGAAAGGAGCAGTTGAGGACAGATACTTTTTCTGGAAATGTCCAATTCATGCAATATTCATTTAATATGTAATTTCCCTGAATGATCTTCAAGGAAGGATGTCATTAAGTTTGGTACAAAATGATCTACGGGTCGCAATTCTAATTGGTCTGGAAAGAAAACAATATGTCTTTCTGAAGGTCCAAGGGTCTGAAGCTCGGACACTCTCCTGCCCAACGTTATTGAAACCAGAAAAACTGCCTTGTAGGTAATGGCCCAAACTGAACACTGCTCAGAAAAGAGCAATATGATGAACTGACAGGAAATCCAGTAACACTGATGGATCCCGTTGGGAAAAGACTCTTCTTCTTGGTAGTCAAATCTTCATGACTGCATTTAGAAATTGTGTGATCAATGGATTTTCGGGCCATTTGATGATTGTTATTGCTAAAATGGCTGACATTTGCATCTTCAATGAGTTTAGGCTAAGACCCATGTCTAAACCACACTGAAGGAAGTCCAGAATAGCTTTCAATGGAGGTGCAGTGGGAAACAGGCCCCGTTCAGCCAAGAAAACCATTAACTTGTCCCAAATGTTGGCATAGACATTGTTAGTAGAGGGTTTTCTAGCACTAAGTATAGATCACTTTGGAGGAGCAACCCAAGTTCTCCAGCCTCCCCACTTTCAACAGCCGCGCTTACAATTCCAGTTTGCGTATGTCGGATGTATAAAAAGACGTCCTATACTAGAAGGCGTGGGAACACCAGGAGAGGAACTGGCTGCTGCACACTAAGATGAATGGCCAGAGGAAGCCAGGGCCTCCTTGGCCAATATAAAAGGATGGCTATGACCACTACATTCTCTCTCGACAGCCTCAAGGGGAATCTCATTATGAGAGATGTTGGGGGAAACGCATAGGCTAGATTGCAGGTTCAGCATGAGATCAGCACATCTGTCCCCTCTGAATGGGGGGTGCAGAAATCGGCTCAGGTATTTCCAAAGTTTGTGATTGCTGTGGGAAGTGAAGAGGTCTATCTGGGGTAGGCCCCACAGGCGAACTAGCTGGGAGATGACCTGGTGGTGTGAGGTCCACTCGTTGTGATCTGGGAAACTGAGTGAAAGTCAATCTGCCCTCATAGCTTGAACGTGACCTTCTACCCAAGACATTGTGGGTTCCCCCTTTATCAATAATGTACTGCTGCGAGTTCCTCCCTGGCGTTGAATATAGGCAACTGCTGCCCTGTTGTCCAACTGCAGAGAGAAAGGCTGTCCTTATGCTTGTGGTGCAGGGCCAAGAGTGACAAAAAAGCTGCCTGAACCTCCAGCACATTTGAGACCATTCCCCTGGCTGGGAATTTCCACTTGCCCCAAACTGACACTCAGCTCCCCAGCCTGTCTCGCTGTGAACCAGTTTAACGGCTTTAAGGGGTGTGACTTCTTCAAGGTCTCTGTTCAGCCACCACTGCAGACTCTTTTACATACTGAGCGATACTCCTATTAACTGGGCTAGGTACTGTTTTCTCCATTACGCTAGGAATACCAGCTAATACTGGCGCAGGTGCCAGTGTACCCAATGGATCGTTATGCATGATGACACTGTGCTCAAAAGACTGAGGCACTGGGAAGCTGTCAAGTGAGCGGAGGTTGCTGCCCACAGAATTCTCTTCATGACGGTCATCGCCTTCTCTGATGAAAGTGAAACAGAGGTGTTAGTGGAGTCAATGGTGCCCCCAGGTACACTAATTGTTGGGTTTGAAAGAGTTGGCTTTTCTTGAAGCTGATGACCCAGCCATATCTCTGCAGGATGTGAATGAGGATCTCTTGTGCGCTCACAATTGTTTTTGATCTCTGGCCAGAAGAAGAATGTTGTCCAGGTAGTGGTGAACCCGGAGACCCTTCCCCCTGAGTGGGCTTAACAGGGCAATAAGAACTTTGTAAACGTCCTTGGTGATGTGCACAGGCCAAAAGGTAGGCTGTGGAACTGCAGTTGTGTCTGACCGACCACAAATCCCAAATACTCCTGGAAAGAAGGAAGAATTAGGATGTGAAGGTAGGTGTCTTGTAGAATCCAGTCACCTGGCTGCACCGTTTGAATAATTGCATGAACAGATAAACATCTAGGATTAAGCGGTTCAGCCTCTTTAGATCCATAACTGGACACTGATCCGCATCCTTTTTGCGAATCATAAACAGAGTTGAATGGAAACCTGCATATGTTTCTGTGAATGGAACAGGTACCACATCTCCTTTGGCCTGAAGCGTCTGTATGTATTTCAGCAATATACCTGCTATTTGTGGTGCATTTGTTAGCTTGGTGGGAGAACAGTGGTCTGGAGGAGGAGCATTGAGGAATCTCCATAAATGTCTGTGGGTGACTGTTGCCTTCACCCAAAAATCCACACATATTGCTGTCCAGACATCCGCGAAGTGTGCCAAACTGGCCCCTACTGCAAGAGTCTCAGCATCCACACTGTGTAAAAAAATGTCATCCATTTTGCTTCTTGTCCTGCAGGAGCAGACCAGACTTGCCTCTGGTTACTCCTGATATGGCTGTCTCCAGTTTACTTTTGAACAGAGATTTTCCGTCTAAAATTATCTTGCAGAGATTTTGCTTTGAAGAAGCATTTATAGGCCAGGTTTTAACCATAGGGCCCTCTTTACCATGACCAAGTATCTATTGCCGCTACCAGATAAAGTCCACCGATACCTTCAATTCGTCTAGGGCCGACTGATATCAGCCCTAGGAACCACCTCTTTAACTACTGCTTCTAAATTTTAGGTCCAGAATTATAGCGCACTAGCCACAGAGGTAAGAGCCAAATCTATCTGTTCGTTATGTCCTTGAATGAAGTAGAGTCTTCCATATGGAGTGTACCATTTTCACCAGGCGGATTACTGCCGCATCCACTATGGGTGGATGATTTAAAGGAGAACCTCTTTTTAAGCTTTTGCCATTTATTACCTTCCTAATTCCTTTCATGAACAGAAAAAAAGGATTACCATTTTTGAAGAGAAAGGGAAATAGGATTTAGTCTTTTCTGGGGGATTTTCATCCCCCCATGTAATGGCCTGCTTGACTGCTGAATGATGAGGAGGAGCTGTTATCGTTTGCAGGCTGCCCAATCACCAGGGAAGCAGCACTAAGTGGTTGAGCATTACCAGCAGAGGTGCCAGGTTGCTCTTCTTGTGGGGCTTAGTGACTGGCATAGCTAGGGGATTGCCCGGCAAGGAGAACTAAGGTGAGATGAGAAATAAAATCTCGCACCACTTTCTTTAATTATGATGACACTTGTAGGTTCTCCTGTTCTCTGTTGGCTGGGAACTCTTCCAGGCAGCCTTTACACACCAATTTATTCGGCATAGGTACTGCGCTGCAGGGCCAGCAAGACTTTTACTGGGGAGCTGGCGTTGCTTTGGGGAAGAGGGGGTGTGTTTTCTTTTCTTGGATTTTTTCCATGAGTGGGAACGTCTTGGGCTATGCTCCTCTGAAGAACGTCTGTCCTCCCTGGCTCTTGATCTTTGAGAGCGTAAGCGTGCGGGGCTAAAAAGAAACAAAGCAATCCGTATACAGTAAGAAGGCACTCTTTTAAAATTCCTGAAAACTTACCATCACGGTAGTTCCCTACCTTAGTGGTTGAGGATCTTATATAAGCAGTGACTGGCTAATGGTTTGAGGAAAATAATGGGATGGCCAGCTGAAAACAAGCATAACCGGAAGAGAAAAAGTGACAAAGAGGGGAACTTCATTATAGCAGCAAAAAAAACAAAACAAAAAAAAGGATTATTCTTATGTTTTTTGTTTTTATAAGCACCATACCTGTAACGAGCATCAGGGGCCCCAGAGGAAAATCTGCCTGGTCAGAAACCAGAAACACACAGCCTGGAGCTAGGCTAAAGAGTCTCATCATTGCCCACTAACAGAGGCATAATGAGGCTTTTGAACGAGAGAGAGAGAAGAGGAGAGAGAGAGTGAGAGACCTACCAGTGCCCATCAGTGCCACCTACCAGTGCCCATCAGTGCCACCTGTCAGTGCCGCATATCAGTGCCTCCTCATCTATTACCATCAATGGCACTTCATCAGTGCCCATCAGTGCAGCCTATCAGTACCCATCAGTGCAGCCTCATCAGCACAGATCAGTGAAGGAGAAAAATTACCTGTTTGCAAATTTTTATACCAAACTATGAAAAAGGTTTGTTTTTTTCAAAATTTTATGTCTTTGTTTATTTAGCAAAAAATAAAAAAGTCCAGTGGTGATTAAATGCCACCAAAAGAAAGCTCTATTTGTGTGAAAAAAAATGATAATTTTGTTTGGGTGCATGGCTGCACAATTGGTGTTTAAAGTGTGACAGCGCTAAAAGATGAAAATTGGCCTGGGTAGGAAGGGGGTAAAATTGCCTAGTAGGCAAGTGGTTAATTAATGGCAGATTTGTTCCTAGTAAGGAAACACTGCAGGCCCCATCAAGACCCACAGAAGAGGCTCGAAGGCTATTTAGCACAATTTCCAGGCTGAGCGTGGGGACTGTGCACTGTGAGAGGCTGAACCCAGATACTGCACTCAGGCAGAGGTAGGGACATAGTACTGCTTTTCTTCATTGGTGTGTTGAGGTATGAGGAAAATATGAATGGGGGGGGGGGGCTAACTATTATCTATTTACTGGTCCTGAGGGGAATGGTTGAGAGGTGGTGCTCTATCACAAGTATGCTTCCATGTGGTCACCAGGAAGGTAGAACCAAAAATAATTTTTTCTATTTTGGATGATGCGAGGAAGGGTAAAGCCAGCCTATGTCAGGTTTTTTTGCCACCTGGAGAGATTTTTCTTCACTTCCTGTCCCATTGTCAAGACAGGAAGTGAGAGGAAATCCCTACAAACTGAGGGAATCTTGGGATTATCACCAGAACTATTATTCCCACTAGAAGATTTACCCGTTATCATTGTTCTGGGAACAACCTACAATTTTGGATTTTCTTTAACTTTGGTAAAAACTGTAAAAAAAAGACAAATAGAGATAGTAAATCTCCCTAATGGGGCAAAGACAACAATAACAACCTAATAAGTTGCTCTCCTGCGCTTAAGTGGTAAGCTTAGAGGCTTACAGTACATTCGTTCTTCGCCAGTGGCCTTTATGCCCCCTCAGGACGATGGGTATCATCAAGGGAGCACTGATCTAGTGCATTATCAACGTAAATTGTATTTAACCCCTTCCCGCTAGTCGCCTCTCAGCCCTTTAAGGGTCCCTAACCCCGGGAGGTGGGCATTCTGGTCATGTGACTGCCATGATTGGCTGTCACAGTGGTCACATGGTCCCGATGGCTACCATGCTGGGAGCGTAGAGAGCGTGCTCTCAGCATGGTAAGTGTTTTAAACATGGTGGCATACTTGTGTTCGGCCGGCGTGAGAAGGTTATGAATACAAACAACAAGTGTTATACTCACATGCGCACGGCATAACTAAGCATATCACAGCAAGTGATAACCATCGCCTTCAGATCTGCTGTAGTCAATCAATAGTGTGGGAAAACCCTTTCTCCCTTGAAACGCGCCTGTCATTTCGGATGTTTCCTGGTCTTCCCACACTACTGGTTGATTACAGCAAACCTGAAGAAGATGGTTATCATTTGCTGTGATATGCTTAGTTATGCCATGCGCATCTGAGTATAACACTTGTTTTTATTCCTAAATAAAGTTTAGGTTGGTAATGTGTTAGATCAGTGTGCCCTTTCCTGTTGTGGTTTTGCAGAAAAAAAAAAAACTGACAGAGGCTCTAATCCCTCTCCACTACATATCTATCTATATATATATATATATATATATATATATAGTATCTCACAATAGTGAGTACTCACCTCATATTTTTGTAAATACTTTATTATATCTTTTCATTTGACAACACTGAAGAAATGACACTTTGCTACAATGTAAAGTAGTGAGTGTACAGCTTGTATAACAGTGTAAATTTGCTGTCCTCTCAAAATAACTCAACACACAGACATTAATGTCTAAACCTCTGGTAACAAAAGTGAGTACACTCCTAAGTGAAAATGTCTAAATTAGGCCAAATTAGCCATTTTCTCTCCCCGGTGTCATGTGACTCGTTAGTGTTACAAGGTCTCAGGTGTGAATGGGGAGCAGGTGTGTTAAATTTGGTGTTATCGCTCTCACTCTCTCATGGCAAAGAACTCTCTGAGGATCTGAAAAAAATAATTGTTTCTCTACATAAATATGGCCTAGGCCAGGGATCTCCAAACCATGGCTCCCTCCAGCTGTTGCGGAACTACATGTCCCATGAGGCATAGCAAAAAACTCTGACATTCACAGACATGACTAGGCATGATGGGAATTGTAGTTCCTGAACAACTGGAGGGCCATAGTTTGGAGACCCCTGGCCTGGGCTATAAGAAGATTGCCAAGACCCTGAAACTCAGCTGCAGCATGGTGGCCAAGACCATACAGCGGTTTAACAGGACAGGTTCCACTCAGAACAGGCCTCGTCATTGTCGACCAAAGGGGTTGAGTGCACGTACTTATCGACATAAACAGAGGTTGTCTTTGGGAAATAGACATAAGAGTGCTGCCAGTATTGCTGCAGAGGTTGATATCAATGTACAAATACTGTACTGGCGACCCTGGCATAAGGAACAAACTATTCAGAGAAAGGAGATACAATAAGACACGTGGCCACTCACTAAAACTAGAGGAAAGGCGGTTTAACCTTAAAATGCGTAAGGGGTCCTTCACTGTGAGAGCGGTAAGGATGTGGAATTCTCTTCCACAAGCAGTCGTATCAGCAGGAAGCATTGATAGTTTCAAAAAACTGTTAGATGGACACCTTAGAGACCACAACATAGAGTGGTATACAATGTACGGTTAAAAGCAAACACACACACACATCATAGGTTGAACTGGATGGACTGTAGACATATGCCGGTTTTCGGTAATTCGATATATCGCGGTATTGCATACCCACGGTATTGTTATTGTGGCATTTATAAAATACCGAGTTTGTCTGCTCCTCAGTCTGACTTGTGAATTGATACATTTGGATGACTCATTCACTCTCTCAGCAGTTCACTCACTCAATAGAAAACAGCTCTGGTAATATGATCCTAGAGTGAGAGACTTAGCTCCTCCCTGTAACCAATCAGACAGCTCCCACTCAGCACACACCCACATGCTTCCTTCCCGGGCTCAGAGAGACACAGTGCCTTCTAAAAGCAAGTGTCTGCAAGTACTTTTACCATATACTGGATGGAGATGGAGATGGAGATGGAGATGGAGATGGAGATGGAGATGGAGATGGAGATGGAGATGGAGATGGAGATGGAGATGGAGATGGAGATGGAGATGGAGATGGAGATGGAGATGGAGATGGAGATGGAGATGGAGATGGAGATGGAGATGGAGATGGAGATAGATAGATAGATAGATATACATACACGGGCATAGCAGCATATATATATAGATGCACATGCATAGCAGCCCACATTACATTAGTATATAGCCATCAAGCAGTGTCTGGCCTACCTGGTGATGACTGGTCCTGGCGCTCCGATGGCCTGGTCATTAAGGGGGCAAATCCTTGCGGCCCAGAAGTGGTTAAACCTGCAGGAGGAGCAGTGTTTTTATTTGTAAATTACTTTACTATTGCTTTAGGCCTGATTCACATGTATGCGGGTTAGCGGTTCACATGTATGTGGGTTGGCAGCCCATATTTGCACAGGGATAGGAATAGCAGCCCATTGATTTGAATGGAGTTGGGCTGCTATGCCTGCGTTTTCAGGTGAAAACAGCCACATGCAGAATTTTAAAAAATGCAGTGGCCGTGAACCCCATCCTGCTTTTTGCACCATGCGACTTACTTGCAGTTCCTGCACACGCAAACTGTGTTTTTAAATGCTGGGCCCATGTATTTAAAAACGCAGAAAGCTTGCCAGAGCAGGAACTGCAGGTAAGTCGCATGGTTCAGAAGTAGGTTGGATTTAAAGGCCACTGCATTTTTTTTAAAATGCTGCATGCACCTTTTTCCTGTGTAAAATTAGGGCATAGCAACCCATTCAAATCAATGGGCTGCTATCCCTGTGCAAATGTGGGCCGCCAACCCGCATACATGTGAACCGCCAACCCGCATACATGTGAACTAGGCCTAAAGCATGTGAAAAGTAATTTACAAATAAAAACACCAGTCCTCCTGCAGGTTTAACCACTTCTGGGCCGCAAGGATTTAGCCCCTAATGACCAGGCCATCGGATCAGAGCGCCAGGACCAGTCATCACCAGGTAGGCCAGACACTGCTTGATGGCTTATTTTAGGCCTGGTTCACAGAGTCTGTACTGACTGACTATATAATTATGTGCAAAAGTGAACCAAAGTCCCTAAATTCAGCAATGAAATTGAAGTGAGGTAGAAATTTAATAATTTAAGTTTAATAATTGAATACCGTGATAATACCGTATACCGTGACAAAACCCTAATAAATTAATCGCAGCATGGAAATCTGATATCGTCACATGCCTAATGGACTGTTGTCTTTTTTCAACCTCACTAACTATGTAACTATGTAACTGTATGTTGAAGGGGTGGGGGATCAGTATGTCAGTGCTCAGACCATACGCAGCACACTGCATCAAACTGATCTGCATGGCTGTCGTCCCAGAAGGAAGCCTCTTCTAAAGATGATGCACAAGAAAGCCCGCAGTTTGCTGGAGATAAGCAGGCTAAGGACATGGATTTATGGAACCATGTCCTGTGGTCTGATGAGACAAAGATAAATGTATTTGGTTCAGAGAGTGCCAAGCGTGTGTGGCAGCAACCAGGTGAGGAGTACAAAGACAAGTGTGTCTTGCCCACAGTCAAGCATGATGGTGGGAGTGTCATGGTCTGGGGCTGCATGAGTGCTGCCGGCACTGGGGAGCTACAGTTCAACAGGGAACCATGAATGCCAACATGTACTGTGACATACTAAAGCAGAGCATGATCCCCTCCCTTCGGAGACTGGGCCTCAGGTCAGTATTCCAACATGATAACGACCCCAAACTCACCTCCAAGATGACCACTGCCTTGCTAAAGAAGCTGAGGGTAAAGTTGATGGACTGGCCAAGCATGTCTCCAGACCTAAACCCTATTGAGCATCTGTGGGGCATTCTCAAATGAAAGGTGGAGGAGCGCAAGGTCTCTAACATCCACCAGCTTCGTGATGTCATCGTGGAGGAGTGGAAGAGGACTCCAGTGGCAACCTGTGAAGCTCTGGTGAACTCCATGCCCAAGAGGGTTAAGGCAGTGCTGGAAAATAATGGCGGCCACACAAAATATTGACACTTTGGGCCCAATTTGAATATGTTCACTTAGGGGTGTACTCACTTTTGTTGCCAGCGGTTTAGACATTATTGGCTGTGTGTTGAGTTATTTTGAGAGGATAGCAAATTTACACTGTTATACCAAGCTGTACACTCACTACTTCACATTGTAGCAAAGTGTCATTTCTTCTGTGTTGTCACATGAAAAGATATAATAAAATATTTACAAAAATGTGAGGGGCGTACTCACTTTTGTGAGATACTGTATGTTCTCCAGCCTCCCCACTTTCAGTAGCCGCGCTTACAATTTCAGTTTGCGTATGTCGGATGTACTAGAAGGCGTGGGAACACTAGGAAAGGAACTGGCTGCTGCACACTAAGATGAATACAGAGGAAGCCAGGGCCTCCATGGCCAATATAGAAGGATGACTATGATCACTACATTCTCTCTCGACAGCCTCAAGGGGAATCTCATTATGAGAGATGTTGGGGGAAACGCATAGGCTAGATTGCAGGTCCAGCATGAGATCAGCACATCTGTCCCCTCTGAATGGGGGGTGCAGAAATCGGCTCAGGTATTTCCAAAGTTTGTGATTGCTGTGGGAAGTGAAGAGGTCTATCTGGGATATATATATATATATATATATATATATATAATCCCTCACCACTATATATACACATATTAGTGATCGACAAATATCGTTTTTTTAATGCCAATACCGATATTTTGGTCATCGGATATCGGTATCGCCCGATATTTTCGGACATGTAAAAAAATGTTTTTTATTTTTTTTTTTTCACAGGTACTCCTTGTGGAGGGATCTGGGGGTCTAAAAGACCCCAAACCCCTCCTCGGCCCTGAAAAGCATTCAAAACGCTAAGTTTGGCTGTTTTGAATGCTGTCAGTTTTTTTAATTTGGCATGACATCACTTCCGGGTTTTTTACATGGAGGCCCAATCAGCGCCAAATGCGGCTTTGATCGCGTCTTCAGCGGCCGTGCAGGTAGGATGCCCGGTCGAGCTGCGGAAGGCGGCGGGGGCGTCCCCTCCCGCTGCTTATAATGACAGCCGAGCGGCTTCTCAGCCGCGTCGGATTTCATTACAAGACAGCCGACCATCGGCTATGGACGCCGGTACCAGGGTGATGCCTCTAGCTGCAGGCATCACCCCGGTACAAACACTTACCCGAAATATCGGCAATGTCAGTAACCTCAGGGGCCGATTCCGATATGTCAGGGGAAGTGCATATCAGCCCTTGATATATCAGTGGTGCCAATAATCGGTCGATCCCTAATATATATATATATATATATATATATATATTATCCCTCACCACACATATATATATATATATATAGCTCTATCTCAGGATTGGTCACAATCACCCTTGCAGATGAGGTATGTTCATATCTGTATAGTTGTAGCAGGCAACTCACACTGTCACCAGGCAGTCAGTTACTGCTGGCTCTTCTTGTGTCTGATGGTTGTAAAACAATAGAGTAAAGCTGTACAATATGCACATGTAGTCCCCAGTATTGGGGTGTGCATACACCTGATCCGCTGTCATCCCTCAACATGTGACTGATGATCACCCCGCCTCCTTATCTATTTCCGTTCCGCTTCCTCTTCCTCTTTCCGCTCTCAGAGATCAGCGATCGCAGGATTTATAAACACACATTACAACACACCACAGGGGCGGGGCTCCGCTTACTGACAGGAGCCTCCGCCATAGGATGCTGGACACACTGTCCATCTCACCAATGAGCACCAGAGGTGGGCGGGGTCTCGGAGATCAACAACTGCTGTGTCAGGTGAGAGTGGGAGGGGTCCGGACTGACATGTGTGAGAGCAGGAGAGGGGGCACAGATAGGACGCTGCACACCGCTCATGGCTGAGGTCAGTGTTTTCTTCCTGCACATCGCTAACTTCTATTCTCTATGGATCTATCCTATATACACACAATACACTCAGTATACATGGGGGGGGATCCAACCTGCAGCAGCCATGTATGGAAACCAATCAGCGTCTAACTTCAGCTTATTTACTTTCCTGTTGAAAATAAAAGAAGCTGATTGCTATGTACAGCTTGCTCCAGATTCTGTCTGCTCCAGGTTTTCTAGTCAGTGTGCTCTCTCTTTCTCTCTCTTTCTCTCTCTTTCTCTCTCTTTCTCTCTCTTTCTCTCTCTCTCTTTCTCTCTCTCTTTTTCTCTCTCTCTTTTTCTCTCTCTCTTTTTCTCTTTTTCTCTTTTTCTCTCTCTCTTTTTCTCTTTTTCTCTCTCTCTCTTTTTCTCTCTTTCTCTCTCTCTTTTTCTCTCTTTCTCTCTCTCTCTCTTTTTCTCTCTCTCTTTTTCTCTCTTTCTCTCTCTCTTTTTCTCTCTTTCTCTCTCTCTTTTTCTCTCTTTCTCTCTCTCTCTTTTTCTCTCTCTCTTTTTTTCCTAAAAGCTGATTGCTTTCCATACATGGCTGCTGCAGGTTGGACCCCCCCTCAAGTATAGTGTGGGTATATCTGTACACTCACCGGTCACTTTATAAGGTACAACTTGCTAGTACCGGGTTGGACCCCCTTTTGCCTTCAGAACTGCCACGAGGCTGAAGTTGGTTTCTTATTCGTACAGTTTCTTATACATTACTATGACAAATAAACCTTTTTTCCGCTTATTCCTCTGCAGTAAATCTGTTTTTTTTCTACATAAATGTTAAATATTATTTATGAACAATCAGATTAATAAAACAAAATCTAGATTTGTGTTTTTACTGAAAAAAACAATAGTGAAAAATGGATGAAAAAATATGCATTTTGAATAAGTAACTGAGGAATTTAAGGGGTTAAATGCTGTTGGGCCACTGATCTAAGGGTGGAAATATAAAGAGTAAGGACCCCTCTATAATACCCAACTGTATCCAGCCTGGCCCAAACTGTGGATTGGCATTAAAACAGGTGCCAACCTTGCCAACTATATACATTTTCAGCATTTTGAATAAGTAACTGGTGATTTTAAGGGGTTAAACGCTGTTGGGCCACTGATCTAAGGGTGGAAATATAAAGAGTAAGGACCCCTCTATAATACCCAACTGTATCCAGCCTGGCCCAAACTGTGGATTGGCATTAAAACAGGTGCCAACCTTGCCAACTATATACATTTTCAGCATTTTGAATAATTAAGGAATTTAAGGGGTTAAATGCTGTTGGGCCACTAATCTAAGGGTGGAAATATAAAGAGTAAGGGCCCCTCCATAATACCCAACTGTATCCAGCCTGGCCCAAACTGGGGATTGGCAAGAAAACTGGTGCCAACCTTGCCAACTATACAAATTTTCAGCATTTTGAATAATTAAGGAATTTAAGGGGTTAAACGCCGTTGGGCCCACTAATCTAAGGGTGGAAATGGGTATAATGGAGGGGCCCTTACTCTTTATATTTCCACCCTTAGATCAGTGGCCCAACGGCATTTAACCCCTTAAATTCCTCAGTTACTTATTCAAAATGCTGAAAATGTATATAGTTGGCAAGGTTGGCACCTGTATTGTTATTAATGCCAATCCCCAGTTTGGGCCAGGCTGGATTCAGTTGGGTATTATAGAGGGGTCCTTACTCTTTATATTTCCACCCTTAGATTAGTGGGCTAACGGCGTTTAACCCCTTAAATTCCTCAGTTACTTATTCAAAATGATGAAAATGTATATAGTTGGCAAGGTAGGCACCTGTTTTCCTGCCAATCCACAGTTTGGGCCAGGCTGAGTACAGTTGGGTATAATGGAGGGGCCCTTACTCTTTATATTTCCACCCTTAGATTAGTGGCCCAACAGCATTTAACCCCTTAAATTCCTCAGTTACTTATTCAAAATGAGGAAAATTTACATAGTTGGCAAGGTTGGCACCTGTTTTCTTGCCAATCCACAGTTTGGGCCAGGCTGGGTACAGTTGGTTATAATGGAGGGGTCCTTACTCTTTTTATATTCCCTCCCTTAGATTAGTGGCCCAACAGCGTTTAACCCCTTAAATTCCTCAGTTACTTATTAAAAATGCTGAAAATGTATATAGTTGGCAAGGTTGGCACCTGTTTTCTTGCCAATCCACAGTTTGGGCCAGGCTGGATTCAGTTGGGTATAATGGAGGGGTCCTTACTCTTTATATTTCCACCGTTAGATCAGTGGCCCAACAGCATTTAACCCCTTAAATTCCTCAGTTACATATTCAAAATGCATATTTTTTCATCCATTTTTCACTATCGTTTTTTTCAGTAAAAACAACAAATAATCTAGATTTTTTTTTTTTTTTTATTAATCTGATTGTTCATAAATAATATTTAACATTTATGTAGAAAAAAACAGATTTACTGCAGAGGAATAAGCGGAAAAAAGGTTTATTTGTCATAGTAATGTATAAGAAACTGTCGAATAAGAAACCAACTTCAGCCTCGTAGAACTGCCTTAATTCTTCATGGCATAGATTCAACAAGGTGTTGGAAACATTCCTCAGAGATTTTGGTCCATATTGATATGATAGCATCACACAGTTGCTGCAGATTTGTCGGCTGCACAGCCATGATGCGAATCTCCCGTTCCACCACATCCCAAAGGTGCTCTATTGCATTGAGATGTGGTGACTGTGGAGACCATTGGAGTACAGAGACCTCATTGTCATGTTCAAGAAATCAGTTTGAGATGATTTGAGCTTTGTGACATGGTGCATTATCCTGCTAGAAGGAGCCATCAGAAGATGGGTACACTGTAGTTGTAAAGGGATGAACATGGTCAGCAACAATACTCAGGTAGGCCGTAGGGTTTAAATGATTCTCAGTTGGTACTAAGGGGCCCAAAGTGTGCCAAGAAAATATCCCCCACACCATTACACCACCACCAGCCTGAACCATTCATACAAGACAGGATGGATCAATGCTTTCATGTTGTTTTTGCCAAATTTTGACCCTACCATGTGAATGGCGCAGCTGAAATCGAGACACATCAGACAGGGTAACGTTTTTCCAGTCTTCTATTGTTCAATATTAGTGAGCCTGTGCAAATTGTAGCCTCAGCTTCCTGTTCTTAGCTGACAGGAGTGGCACCCGGTGTGATCTTCTGCTTCTGTAGGCCATCTGCTTCAAGGTTCGATGTGTTGTGCATTCAGAGATGGTATTCTGCATACCTTGGATGTAACGAGTGGTTATTTGAGTTACTGTTACCTTTCTGTCATCTGAAACCAGCCTGCCCATTCTCCTCTGACATCAGCAAGGCATTGTTCTCCACACACACACACACACACACACACACACACACACACACACACACACACACACACACACACACACACACAATCTCTTTTTCGGACCACTCTCTGGTCCAGATGCCTAAATGCATTAAGTTGCTGCCATGTGATAGGCTGATTATCAATTTGTGTTACCAAGCAATTGAACAGGTGTACCTAATAAAGTGGCCTGTGTGTGTGTGTGTGTGTATATATATATATATATATATGTGTGTGTGTGTGTGTGTGTGTGTGTGTGTGTGTGTGTGTGTGTGTATATATATATATGTATAATGTATATGTGTATGTGTGTATATATATATATATATATATATATATACACATACAGTGGGTACGGAAAGTATTCAGACCCCCTTAAATTTTCACTCTTTGTTATATTGCAGCCATTTGCTAAAATCATTTAAGTTCATTCTTCTTCCTCATGAATGTACACATAGCACCCCATACTGACAGAAAAACACAGAATTGTTGACATTGTTGCAGATTTATT
The DNA here is from genome assembly GCF_965119305.1 of Pelophylax lessonae. NCBI lineage: Eukaryota > Metazoa > Chordata > Amphibia > Anura > Ranidae > Pelophylax > Pelophylax lessonae. The sequence goes on along the minus strand of NC_138769.1, from coordinate 631,849,577 downwards.
AAAAAAGAAAAACTGAAATATCACATGGTCCTAAGTATTCAGACCCTTTGCTCAGTATTTAGTAGAAGCCCCCTTTTGATCTAATACAGCCAGGAGTCTTTTTGGGAAAGATGCAACAAGTCTTTCACACCTGGATTTGGGGATCCTCTGCCATTCCTCCTTGCAGATCCTCTCCAGTTCTGTCAGGTTGGATGGTAAACGTTGGTGGACAGCCATTTTTAGGTCTCTCCAGAGATGCTCAATTGGGTTTAAGTCAGGGCTCTGGCTGGGCCATTCAAGAACAGTCACGGAGTTGTTGTGAAGCCACTCCTTCGTTATTTTAGCTGTGTGCTTAGGGTCATTGTCTTGTTGGAAGGTAAACCTTCGGCCCAGTCTGAGGTCCAGAGCACTCTGGAGAAGGTTTTTGTCCAGGATATCCCTGTACTTGGCCGCATTCATCTTTCCCTCGATTGCAACCAGTCGTCCTGTCCCTGCAGCTGAAAAACACCCCCACAGCATGATGCTGCCACCACCATGCTTCACTGTTGGGACTGTATTGGACAGGTGATGAGCAGTGCCTGGTTTTCTCCACACATACCGCTTAGAATTAAGGCCAAAAAGTTCTATTTTGGTCTCATCAGACCAGAGAATCTTATTTCTCACCATCTTGGAGTCCTTCAGGTGTTTTTTAGCAAACTCCATGCGGGCTTTCATGTGTCTTACACTGAGGAGAGGCTTCCGTCGGGCCACTCTGCCATAAAGCCCCGACTGGTGGAGGGCTGCAGTGATGGTTGACTTTCTACAACTTTCTCCCATCTCCTGACTGCATCTCTGGAGCTCAGCCACAGTGATCTTTGGGTTCTTCTTTACCTCTCTCACCAAGGCTCTTCTCCCCCGATAGCTCGGTTTGGCCGGACGGCCAGCTCTAGGAAGGGTTCTGGTCGTCCCAAACGTCTTCCATTTGAGGATTATGGAGGCCACTGTGCTCTTATGAACCTTAAGTGTAGCAGAAATCTTTTTGTAACCTTGGCCAGATCTGTGCCTTGCCACAATTCTGTCTCTGAGCTCTTCAGGCAGTTCCTTTGACCTCATGATTCTCATTTGCTTTGACATGCATTGTAATCTGGAAGGTCTTATATAGACAGGTGTGTGGCTTTCCTAATCAAGTCCAATCAGTATGATCAAACACAGCTGGACTCAAATGAAGGTGTAGAACCATCTCAAGGATGATCAGAATAAATGGAAAGCACCTGAGTTAAATATATGAGTGTCACAGCAAAGGGTCTGAATACTTAGGACCATGTGATATTTCAGTTTTTCTTTTTTAATAAATCTGCAACAATGTCAACAATTCTGTGTTTTTCTGTCAGTATGGGGTGCTATGTGTACATTCATGAGGAAGAAGAATGAACTTAAATGATTTTAGCAAATGGCTGCAATATAACAAAGAGTGAAAAATTTAAGGGGGTCTGAATACTTTCCGTACCCACTGTGTGTATGTATATAAATATATATATATATATATATATATATATATATATGTATGTATGTGTGTATATGTATGTATGTATGTATGTAGTATATATGTGTGTGTGTGTAGTGTGTGTGTGTGTGTGTGTGTGTGTGTGTGTATATATATATATATATATATATATATATATATATATATATATACTATGGGATACATATAATATAGCAGAGAATACAGTAACTTCAGACAACTCGTTGATTAGTAAGCTGCACTATGCAGTAGAAATAGAGATGTGTGTTCAGATCCTGAATAGTTTTCATATATACAGTACCGTCCACCCCCCTAGACTTTGTGTGTGTTCCAGTTGTGGATGTGCATTGTGGGATTTCGGTGTATAGCTCCACTCATCTCCAGCTCTGACAAGTGTCTGCTTGTCCCAAATTAGCATTATACACTGATCAGCCATAACATTATGACCCCTGACCGGTAAAGTGAATCGCATTGTTTATCTTGTTACAACAACATCTGAAAATGGATGGGATATATTAGGCAGTAATTTAACATGTTGTCCCTGAAGTAAATGTAAGGATTTGAGTGACTATGACACGGGCCAAATTAGAATGGTAAGACAACTGGGTCAGAGCAACTCCCAAAACTGCAGCTCTTGCGGGATGTTTCAGGTCTGCAGTGGTCAGGACCTACAGTATCTCACAATAGTAAGTACACCCCTCACATTTTTGTAAATATTTTATTATCTTTTCATGTGACTACACTGAAGAAATGACACTTTGCTACAATGTAAAGTAGTGAGTGTACAGCTTGTATAACAGTGTAAATTTGCTGTCCCCTCAAAATAACTTAACACGCAGCCATTAATGTCTAAACTGCTGGCAACAAAAGTGAGTACACCCCTAAGTGAAAATGTCCAAATTGGGCCCAGCTAGCCATTTTCCCTCCCCGGTGTCATGTGACTCATTAGTGTTACAAGGTCTCAGGTGTGAATGGGGAGCAGGTGTTAAATTTGGTGTTATCGCTCTCACTCTCTCCTACTGTTATCGCTCTCACTCTCTCCTACAGTTCAACATGGCACCTCATGGCAAGGATCTGAAAAAAAGAATTGTTGCTCTACATAAAGATGACCTAGGGCTAGGCTATAAGAAGATTGCCAAGACCCTGAAACTGAGCTGCAGCATGGAGGCCAAGACCATACAGCGGTTTAATAGGACAGGTTTCGCTCGGAACAGGCCTCGCCATGGTTGACCAAAGAAGTTGTACTCCCTTTTGTTACCAGAAGTTTAGACATTAATGTGTGTTGAGTTATTTTGGGGACAGCAAATGTACACTGTTATATAAGCTGTACACTCACTACTTTACATTGTAGCAAAGTGTCATTTCTTCAGTGTTGTAACATGAAAAGATATAATAAAATATTTACGAAAATGTGAGGGGTGTATTAACTTTTGTGAGGTACTGTACCAGAAGTGGTCCAAGGAAAATCAGTGAACCAGTGACAGGGTGATGGGTGGCCAAGAATTATTAGCGCACATGGGGAGTAAAGTCAGACCTGTGCAGTCCAGTCCAATAAAAGACTGCTGAAAAAGTTAATGCTGGTTTTTATAGAAAGGCGCCAGAGCACATAGGGCATCACAGTTTGTTACGTATGGCGCTGTGTAGCTACAGACTGGTCAGGGTGCCCATGCTGACCCGTGTCTACAATGGGCACGTGAGCATCAGAACTGGACAACAGAGCAATGGAAGAAGGTGACCTGGTCTGGTGATTCATGTAGAAGCCCGGGTGCGTGAGCCTCACTTACCTGGGGAAGAGGTGGCACCAGGATGGAGTATGGGCAGAAGCAGTGCAATGCTTTGGGCAATGTTCTGCTGGGAAACCTTGGATCCTGCTATTCATGTGAATGTTACTTTGAGATGTACCACCTACCTAAACATTGTTGCTGATCAAGTACATCCCTTTGTGGAAATGGTATTTACTGATCCTTTTTCAGCAGGATAATGTGCCTTTCCACACTGAAATAATGGTTCAAGATTGACTTGAAGAGCACAATGAGTTTTAGGTATTGACTTGGCCTCCAAATTCTCAAATAAGCAACAAAATGCACCTGGCCATCCGCATGATTTAAACAAAAACACGTTTAATCGGGCAAGGTCCCCTTCTTCCATTGCTCTGTGGTCCAGTTGTGATGCTCATGTGCCCATTGTAGGTGCTTTTGGCTGTGGACACGGGTCAGCATGGGCACCCTGACTGGGCTGCGTCTATGCAGCCCCATACGTAACAAACTGCGGTGCCCATTTTTTCTACTTTCAACACATCAGCTTAGGGGCAACATGGCCACTAGCTGCCGAATATATCCCACCCGCTTTCAGACGCATTGTAACATGTTAACCACTTCACGACGAGCGCATGCTAATATGTGGCCTCTCGCCAGCTGGGCCTTGACATCAAGCAGCCGCATGTTTGCATGCAAAAGTGCAGATAGAGCTGTACCGAGATGCCCTGCACAGTTAGCGGTGGCGACCAGAAAGCTCCTGGTCGCTGCTTGCGATTGGGAACTTTTCGATTATGTGACAGCCAACCACGGTGGTCACATGACCATAAGCCTTGCCCCGCCTTCCGGCATTCTAAATCCCTAAAGGGCCGGCAGGCGCCACCTCTAAGGGGTTAATCAGTGCCATTCACTTCACCTGTCAGTGGTCATAAAGCTATGGTTGATCAGTGTGTATGTTTGGGCTTATAGTGATTGTAAACCAGTTTTTTTTTTTTTTTTTTTTTTTTTTTTGGATTTGCGCAGAACAGCCCTGATCATTCTCTCCTCAGGTCCCCCACTGGCGGAAGCTACTTCCTATTGTGGCACACCCATGTGCTTGATCCCGAGCATCCATTGACACAGAAAATGCGGCTAGCCCCAGGCTCCCCCCCCCCCCCCCGCATCACAGGGTTTGATTGACAGCAGCAGGAGCCATGTGAGGAGGGAGAGAGCGGAGAGAACTGCTGCTCTCAAGCACAGCGCTGGATCAAGAATGGGGTGGAGTGTAGGGGGGATTCACACAGGTTTTTTACCTTAATACATAGAATGCATTAAGTTAAAGCCATCTACCTTTGCAATCACCTACTGCTTGACATTTGTTTCTTAAAGGGATTGTAAAGGCAGAAGGTTTTTTTTTTTTTTAATCTTAACTTGTGCAAGGAAATTGTATAATGTACGGCCAGCCTTACTGTGGTTTTCTGCCTCCTTGTAAATGCTTTGTGAAATCCTTAACCTCCTTTTTTTTTTTGGAAGTAGCTGTGTATGTTAGTGGTGGTCATGTGCACTGCTCTATGCACACTACACAATTCATAGCCCATCCACTCTCCAACAGGAAGTCGAATCTCAGGAGCAAAAAAAAAAATAATTTGGAGGAGGCTGGGAACAGTAAAAGATACTTTTTAAAAATAAGGTTGCATACTTTATGTGATCATTTTTAAATCAGAGTTTGTGTCCCTTTAACCCTTTCATTGCCAGGTCTGAATGTAGCATGTCACAATGGAAAGGGTTGTGTGCAACGTTAGCCCGCTTTCAGGTGCGAATTCAGGCAAAAATTCGGACCTGATTCGCACTGTGTACAGGGATGCATCGGACCCTCTGCTGGGACCCGTGGCCACATCAGTGTGAACTCAGCCTAAGGGCTCTTTCACACACTCCGCTCCGTCAGCGGACTCTGTTTATCTCAGCGGGGGATCGATCCGCCGATCCCCCACTGAGCAGGAGAATGACAGCTGTTCTCCGCACTGTGTGCAGAGACACAGCTGTCAGAGCCCCATACATCTCTATGGGGGAATCGGATGGGAACGGACCGTCAGTCCGATCCCATCCGCTGGACGGATGGAAAATAGGGTTTCCATTCGTCCAGATTTGACGGATCGGATGTCAGCGGATATGTCTCCGCTGACATCCGATGCCCCATAGGGATGCATGGGGAGACTGTTCAGATCCGCCAAAAAAACAGACAGGCGGATCTGAACGGTCCGCCTGTGTGAAAGGGGCCTTAATCTTCCAAGCAAACTCCTGCCTGTCAGATGGAAGCATTTGAGTGGCTGCGCTGCTGGGCGATTCCTTACACCCACGCCAGGTATCACAGGCTCAGCTTGCCCATCTGTGAGCCCGAGACCAGCATAGCGAGTGCTGCCGAGTAGTGGGGTCGTCTGCTGCCGAGTACACATCGTTTCTCTCCTTCTTGTTGCTGACTTGGAATGTGACGTGTTTGACGTCACTTCCAGGTCAGCATCTTGGTGTCCCCAGCCAGCTTGGCTGGAAAAATAATGTATTGCAATGCGATCTGCAGTGGAGCACAGGGGAGACCAACCTGGATGTCTCATTAAAGAGAACCTGTGACCAAAAAAATCATAACATTGGGGACTTTTCCTCCACTATGTAATGGGGGGGGGGGGGGGGGTAAAAGTTTTAAAAAAATGTTTTAATAGTAAAAAATTCAAGTTACACCCAAGCACATAAGCCCCCCCCAAAAAAATATTTGAGCCCCCCCCCCCCACTTATATGCATGTACGAACATAAACCCAAGTGTCAGGGGTGCCTATGCATTAAAACGTTAATTGCAATACACATGTTACATATCGCTTCGCACGCCAGAGTAAGAGCCATATTTCTACTAGACCTTTTTCCGTAACTCTAAACTGATGACCTATAGGGGCCTTTAACGTGTCGCCTATGAAAAATATAGGGTATTGAAGTTTGTAGCCATTTCACTGGCACGCGCAAATTTAGGGTTTGACATGCTGGGTATCTACTTACTCGGTTGTGTAATTTATTATGTTTCTGTGCCCTAAAATTAAATTTATTGTATGTTTTACTGAAATTTTGCGTTTCTTAGACCTTCGTGGTAAAATCGTGTGACACAAAAAATTAGAACTACCACTATTTTATACCCCAGGGTGGCTGCTTTCAGAAAAATTATAATGTTTGGGGGTTTTTATGCAATCTTTAGGGCTAAAACTTTATTTAATTTTTTTTTTTGACTGTGTACACAAAAAAAATAAAAATGCTAAAGTGGCTCTGGCAGCAAAAGGGTTAGGAATCCCCTATGTTTTCCAAAAGTAAAAAAAAAAAAATCTTTTGGTATAACATACACTGTAAATAAAATGTTTCATGCCAGCATAAAGTGATATGGGCTTGTAGGGGGACAGCCAGCTTGGAGTGGCATCCTATGCCATCACCGATTTAATTGAAGATATTTAAAAGTAATTGCATTCCATATAGATTAGCAGCCAGTGTCTAATAATGCTGCACCTAAATTGTTAGCCAGCAAGTCATTTAATTAGTCGTGCTGGGCTCAGTATGTTGTGTGTTTGTTTTTCTAGCATGATAATCAGATGTGTGCAGGCTAGTTGGGATCATTTTGTTTTTTCAGTGTCAGACTAAAGCTGACTGTACACTGGACACCATTCTGTGCAATATCTGTTGAATCAGCCCAAATTCTGTCTGTGGTTGGCCCTGTCAAAACCACCCAGCCTGAAATTTTTCAATCAACTTTTGTCGAAGGTGCTGGGTGGAAAATTGCTTTGCAATCCATCTTGACTCTCTCCCCCAGCATCTTATTTATTGTGGTTCCATCCCCTTGTCAGCTCACATGAGGCCACCTCTGTGTGCATGCGCTGCTCGATTCAAGTTCAGCCAGATGCATGCGTCTACACATTCAGCACTACGAGAAGCCTACATCAGAAAGCCACTGTCCTTCTCCAGCAGCTTGATAGAGCCTGCGCTGCTCAAGAAAATAGTAGCGGGCTGACATGCTCAATGGATGCTCCCTTCAGGCCCGGTTTCCACTAGTGCGACTTGTTGTGCGTCTTGACACATGTCAAGTCGCACAGCAAGTCAAAAGCCATTCATTTCTATTTGGCCCGTTCTCACTGCCGCGACTTGAGTTGCGGCGACTTGAAAAGTAGTTTGTGCACTACTTTTGGGCCGACTTCAGTGCGACTTCCCTCTATAATGAGGGACAAGTCTCACTGAAAGCTGCGGACAAGTGAACACTACAGAGTCGCGCTAGAAGTAGCGTGACTCTGTAGCCGCAGCAGTGGAAACCGAGCCTTACCTAGAAGTTCAGGAAACGCTCTGGAGCCAGCAGAAGACATCATTTCAAAAAGTGGTAACCAAAAATAAAAATTGAAACTTGGGCTGCTTTCACACTGATTGTTTTTTCTTCCGCTTCTGCAATGAAAAAAAGCAGAAGAAAAACGCTTGACCATTAATTAAATCCTATGGAACCTCCCAATTGAAATGAATAGAAAACTCCTCAAAACAGTGGCAAAAACTCATCAAAAACACACCGGCTGTTGAATTTTTTGGGACATTTATTTGAGTCCTATGTCCCTTTTTTTTTACAGGTGGAAAACGAACCGGTAACTCGCATTTTTACCCTGTTTTTGCAACAGAACAGTGTGAAAGTAGTCCTAATGCAGAATGATTGTCACTACTATATATAATATATATATATTAGGGATGCACCGAATATTCGGCGGCCGAACATTATTCGGCCAAAAATAGAGAAAATAGCACTTTCGGCATTCGGCCGAATAAGTCAAAAGGCCGAATAATTTTGAGCCGAACAATGTCAGCTTCCGCCCTGACCGCTCACCTTCCTCATTGCAGCTCGCGGCTCCCTTCTCACACGCCGCCGGTGTCCTGTCCGGCCGCGAGTAGGGGGTGTGACGTCACGCGCGCGTCCCGCCCCCTGCTCCTGACTGCGGCTCCTTCACACTAGGTCCACGCCCCGCCCCCCTGTTCGCGGCTTTTGGCTCTGGCTGCAGTTCAGGTATGTGATGTGGAGCTGAGCACATTTGGGGGAGAATACGGTAGCTGGCAGCTGCACAAGCATTAGTGTGCAGACTGCCATATGTTGTTGCCACTTGCCATGCTCATTACATTAGAGTGCCCTATAAAGTGCCCCTTAAAAAAAAAAAAAAAAGAAAAAAAATGTGCCCAACAGAGTGCTCCCTTGACATAAAATGTGGCCATCAGCGTGCCCCTTATTTTATGCTAAGGGACATGCTTATGAGCATATTTTATGTTAAGGGGCACTCTGATGAGCATATTTTATGTTAGGGGGCACTCTGATGGGCATATTTTATTTTAAGGGGCACGCTAATGGGCATATTTTATGTTAAGAGCAACGCTGATTTAAATGTTTTGTTTTGCCCATCAGAGTGCCCCCTAACATAAAATGTGCCCATCAGCGTGCCCCCTAAAAATTGGCAAAATAAATGGAAAAAATGCGAAACACCGCGTTCGGTATTCGGCCTTCGGCCAAGCATTTCATTATTCTTCGGCTTCGGCCAAGAATTTCATTTCGGTGCATCCCTAATATATATATATATATATATATATATATATATATATATATATATATATATATATATATACACACACACAGTGTGTGTGTGTGTGTGTGTGTGTGTGGATACAATGTAGAAATTGCTATACTACTTAACCAGTTCTGAACGGGAAGGATTTGACTAGGCCTTTTTTTGCAATTCGGCACTGTGTCACTTTAACGGACGATCGTGCAACACTGTACCTAAATAAAATTGTCCTTTTTTTCCCCCACAAATAGAGCTTTCTTTTGGTGGTATTTGATCACCTGTGCGATTTTTTTTTTTTTTTTTTTTTTTTTTTTTTTTGCTATAAACCAAAAAAACGACCATTCTGGAAAAAAAAAAAAAACAATACTTTTCACATTCTGCTATAACATCCCCCCCCAAAAAAAAAATTTAAAATCAATTATTTTCATCCTTTTAGGCCAATTTGTATCCTGCTACATATTTTTGGTAAAAAAAAAAAAAAAAAAATAGCAATAAGCGTATTTTGATTGGTTTGTGCAAAAGTTATCCGTCACCAAACTAGGGGACAGATCGGACCCCCTAACTGAAATTTTTTACACTTTTGGGGGTACCAGTGACCTTACTACAGTAATCGGTGCTAAAAATATGCACTGTTACTGTAAAAATGACACTGGCAGCGAAAGGGTTAATCTATGGGGCGATCAAAGGGTTAAGTGTGAGCCTAGGGGAGTGTTTAGTCACTGTGGGGGGGAGGGACTAAATAGGAGGATCACAGGCACTCTGTGATCATTTCAGAGAGAACAGTCTGCTGTGTTTACAACAGCTGACCGATGTTCTCCCTCAGTGCCGCCGGTCCAGTGCATGGGCATCCCCGCTGCCTAGTGGGGGTGGGCGCGTGCTGATGTCGGCACGCGCTGGCCCCCAGGACCGCTACCAAGAACCGACGTACCCCTATGTCAGTTTGCGCTGCCGAGCCAGCCTGCCACAGTAAATCTGCGGCGGGCGGTCTGCAAGCGGTTAAAGTGATTCTAAAGGTTGTAATTTAAATAAAAAAGAAAAAACATGGTATACTTACCTGCTCTGTGTAGTGGGTTTTGCACAGAGCAGCTCCGATCCCCATTTTTTTTTTTTGTGCCTCCAGTAAGCTTCTTGCTATGTAAGCACTCAAGCAGGCTTGCTCCTGAGCCACACTATGGACATTGTGCATTTATACACACAGCACGGCTCAGTCCTGCCCACTGCTCTCTCCTCATTGGCTCACTGGCTGTGAATGACAGCAGCGGGAGCCAATGACTTCCGCTGCTGTGTGAGCCAATGAGAGAGAGAGAGAGGGAACCGGGAGAGTCGCTGCTCTCATGCACATTGCTGGATCGAGACGGGGCTCTGGTAAGTATAAGGGGGGCTGGGGAGAGCTCTACCCAGAAAGTTTTTTTTTTTTTAACCTTAAAAAAAGTATTGGATTTTTTTGTTTTTTGAGAATCATACTTGCCTAGGTGGGTGCAACATCGCTCGGATTCTGCATCTGTCCCCAGCTGGCTCTAAGGTTGAGAACCGAGTGATCAAGCACCACTGATCGCTCGGTTCTCAGGGTTCCCTGAGCAGAGAGCTGGTGACTGTCAGTCACTGCTCTCTGCTCTGCCCCCCTCACTTACTGGAGCACTGGGCTGTGGAGGGGGTGGGACTCAATTAGAGGCTGAGCCAGATCCAGGGATCTGGTCGGACCCCAACTATATGGTCGCGATCATTCCCGAGCCTCGACTGGCTCTGTGACATCAGCAAACTGAAGTCCGCTGTCTGCTGAAAATGGGTCACAGGAGTGCAGAACGAACTGCACTCCAGTGATACACAGGAGAAGTACAAATAAATGAGCTCTGACTATACTTCTCCTTTTGACTGGGTTCATACTGGTGTGATGTGGGAAACCCTGTGAGTTCTGTGTAGGTTTCCACATCGCACCTGAATCGCAGATGGTTCACACTGACATCTGCGAACCACTGCGGGTGTCAATGTAAAGTTAATGACACCCCCAGATCGGTTTGCAGATGGCAGTGCATACTGTGAAATGGTACAGCAATTGAATCGCATGGGTGTGAACACCCAATGCGATCCGATTCCAGTGTGGACCAAAAAAAGGGTCCTGTACCGTCTTAGTCCGAATGCGATGCAAATTCACTACAAACTGTGTGGCTGAATTTGCATCTCACAGACATCGCATGTGATTTGCACAGCAATGCGGTGCGAATAACGTGATGTCTGTGTTCGAACGAGTATGAACTCGTTTTTTGTTGTGCATTTGATTCATTAAGGTAAAAAACCTTTTGCCCTTAAAACCACTTTAAATGTTTAGTTTTTGGATTGAGTTATAATTTTAGGATATTAAGGTTATCCCGGCCTCTAGAACACAGGTATGAAGCTTTATAGCCTTGTATCTCCGAATGACTCCAGCTGAACTGACTGAAATGTTTGCCTAACCTTGGCTCTACATGGTATAATTTGCTTTGGGTTGGGAGCACTTTGTCTTGTGTAATAATAAACTTTGCAGTCCGATGTGACTACGTTCATTATATACCAGTATAACACAATGAGTCACAGACTGGAATCCCCCTGGCATGCTATGAAGCATTCAGTTTTGCATACTACAAACCTCACCAGCAACGCAGCCAAAGTATTAATAGGCTAAAGATGAACTTCAGTTTTATAGTCTGAACAATTGTTTTATTTTTTTTGTTTGTTTTTTTATTTCTATGTCCCCATTGGGGAGATTTCTCCACACTTTATGTCCTGTTGATATGTTGTCAACTGGACAGGAAGTTAGTGGAAATCAGCACCAGTAGTGACGTAAACACTTATATTTAGTAGATTTGGGAAGGGTTTGAACCTCTTTTTGAGTGCTATGGTGACACCTGTCCCTTTCACCATTGATATTCGGAGAAGAATCAACTGTAGAAAGGTGTCAGTGTTTACCATAGCTTTGGTATTTCTGGTGTGAATTAAACATTTGAATAAGTCTGTCTATGTTGTTAACAGGGATAGTGTGAAGAGGATGGTGGATGTGTCCATGGAGTAGAGGACCTGACCAGGTGCCAACATGAAGCAGCTCCAACTGGTGGAGCCAGTGATGGCCATCTACTGCTTTGCAAGTTTTGTTAGTTTCCCAATTACAGGGCAGTACATCTATCGCAGGCTGTGGCAAGATGAATTTAATACTACTCTTAACTTCAATGACAACGTATCACACTGTGAAACCAATCAGAGTAACCCCAGCTATATCCATCAAAAGGTAAGAGCATTTTAAAATGACTGTGCATTTAAAGCCTAAATTAGTTGTCCCCAACCTTTTTGGCACCAGGGTCCGGCTGCATGAAAGAAAATTGTGCCAAGGCCCGGTGGTGCGCACGGGGGCTATGTGGTTTTTTTTTTTTTCGCTGGCAATTTGTCGGAGCAATGGCTGATGTTAACGCTTCAATCATCGCGGCACCATGGTTGATATGGTGTCAGGGTGATTGAAGCGCTTTATTTCTATTATTACATTGTAATATAAAATAGTTCAACTCATCATAATGCAGAATCAGTGGGAGCCCTGAGTATGTCATTTGTCACGTTGCCTGCCACTATATGCGGATTGTCACTTGCTACCTCGCCTGCCACTATATGCAGATTGTCACTTGCCAGGCTGCTTGCCACCAGATGTGGATTGTCACTTGCCACCTCTCCTGCCGCTATATGCAGATTGTCACTTGCCAGGCTGCCTGCCACCAGATGCGGATTGTCACTCGCCAGGCTGCCTGCCACCAGATGCGGATTGTCACTCGCCAGGCCGCCTTCCACCAGATGCGGATTGTCACTCGCCAGGCCGCCTTCCACCAGATGCGGATTGTCACTCGCCAGGCCGCCTTCCACCAGATGCGGATTGTCACTCGCCAGGCCGCCTACCACCAGAAGCAGATTGTCACTTGCCAGGCCGCCTGCCACCAGATGCGGATTTTCACTCTCTACGCCGCCTGCTACCTGATGCGGATTGTCACTTGCCATGTCACCTGCCACTAGATGCGGATTGCTACTTGCCATGTCACTTGCCAGGCTGCCTGCCACCAGATGTGGATTGTTACTTGCCATGTCACTTGCCAGGCTGCCTGCCACCAGATGTGGATTGTTACTTGCCACGCTGCCTGCCACCAAATGCAGATTGTCACTTGCCCCATCACCTGCCACCAGATGTGGATTGTCACTGCATTTGTGGCAACACTGGTCCATTGAGCACAGAGGCAGGCCTCAGTGCAGTGGTGGGTTCCAAGTGAAGGCAGGAAAGCGGTACTGCTGGACAGGCAGTGAGAGATGTCATCTCTCTACTGCACCTCTGACATTGAAGCAACCTGGCTGTGAGATGGGAAGAACGGTGATGCGGGGCGGACGGAGAGAGAGATGTCCTCTCTCTGCTCCCTGCCGCACATCTGACAGTGCAGCCTTCGGGGGACCCTGCTGCAGAAGTTACGGCCCTGAACTGGCCCGTGGCTCGAGAGTTGGGGACCCCTGGCCTAGATGAACAAAATACATTCTGGATGCATCAAAACAGAATGTGTTCAATGTCTTGTAGTTCTGTAGAAAAGCCTGTCCCCTGCCAGCACACAGCAGAGTGGGACCCTTGCTGTCTGTGGGGAAGCAGCGGTCTCTCTGCCTGTAAACCCGTCTGTCTGTAAACCCTTACATATACACAGTGACGTGACTGGCCTCAAGTAATACGCAGAGATGAAACCAATCCCCCTACATAGGTTGTACCTGTTTATTTCAAAGTGCTGAAATATAAAGCTTGTCTGAGAGTTCAGAAAAAAGGGGTGGAGAGCTGGTTACATTCTGTGGAGCTCAGTGAGGGATGCTAATTGGACGGGAGAGACACACCCCCTCAACACAGCACACAGGAACAAAGCTGAGGCTGTCAATCAGCTAGAGGTCCCTCCCCTGTCACCATTTTTCTTTTTGGTGTCGGGGAAACTTGTCGGAAGTGATTAATTCTGATAGCAGAGGAATGAGACCACAGACAAAAGTGACACTTGGTGCTCTGGATTGAGAAAAGTACACATTATAGAGGGCTGTGTGTGTGTATATATATGTGTATATACATACATAAGCCGTCCGAATACGTAATACGTCACTTCCGGCTGCAACCGCTTTCGGCTACGCGGGTGGAACGCACGGCCATTTGCTTGGCGTCCCGCGGGTTTGCACAAGGCGGATTGTTTCCCTACACAGTGTAAGTGTATTTTTATACTGCGTGTTAATAAACTGTTAAACATACTACACGATGATGGCCCTTTTCTTTTCATGAACTGGGAGAGTATTGTCTGGATATAGAGTGTGGGCAAGTGGATCAGCACCCTCCTCCTGCTGGCGATCTATTGAGGTGCCTACTCCATAAGATCATTGATAAGGCGATTTTATACTCCGCTTCTGGTGAGTGGGGAACCGAGAGGGGAGCACTATCTCACCTGGACTGAGCACTGGCACTTTATTATTTATTTATTTATCTACGAAGCACAAAGCACTTGAATGAGCACAGAGACTTTCACTTTAAGAATATTGGAGGAAGATTATAGAAATTTATGAACTTTTTATATATATATATATATATATATATATATATATATATATATATATAATATATATATAATTTTTTTTTTTTTTTTTATGTATATGAGAGTAATATTTTTTTCATTTTTTCTTTTTGCACATGGAATGTTTTTATTATTTATAATCAATATTTATTGCTGATATTTACTTGATTTATATGCACATGATTTATAGTTGCACTTAGCATAATTTTGCACTAACACTTTATCATTGACACATATTTATTTGGTGTTTATGCACAAGCAGCGCAGGTACATAGTTGTTTTATATATATGTGTGTATATATATGTGTGTGTGTATATGTGTGTGTGTGTATATATATATATATATATATATATATATATATATATATATATATATATATATATATATATATATATATATATATATATATATATATATATATATATAATTAGAAAAAATATATATGTGGAAGAGAGAGGGTAAGATGAAAGGCAATGTGTTGTCCGCACCCAGGAGGCATCCTATGGGGAGGTACACATCCCACACTGGATTCTGTTTTAGGGCCGGTTTACACTGGCTTGCACACTAAAAGAATTTTACTGTACAGGCAGCTGTCAATGGAAGGTCTGGAAAGAGGCGGTGCTATTTGATGCACGATTAGGTGTGTCATTGTCAATAGGACACATTATTAATTTCTATGCGCCCTAGCTTGACTTCGGTGAGTGGAAATGATCAATATATGGAGCCTTCAGGTGAGAGACAGTCCATTGTGGCACAATGCATACAGTATGCATTTTTCTGCACTACACTATCTGGTTTTCAGGGGCTCTGTTGCAGTGTGAACATAGAAAACAATTGTGACTAGAGTTGATCGGATGCAAGAAAAGCCAGTCACTGCACCTAGTATTGACTAACTCTTAAAGTAAAAGTTAACCTAGATCCTCTGCCCCCCCCCCCCCCCCTTAGCTTTGTTGCCCTTCTCTGGACTCACTCCAGTTCCAGCACATCTTTATTGAGGACCGGTGACCAGAGTTGGATAGTCTACTTGAGGTGTGGCTGGACGAGAGTTTTATACAGTTGTAGATTTATAGTTGTATCTCTTGAGTAGATACCCTTTTTAATGCATGATAATAGTCTGCTGGCTTTGACAAGTGAAGAGAAAAAGAAGTGCCACCGAAGTGTAGCAGTTAGAAAATAAGCAGTCCCAAAATAGCCTTGTGGCACCCTGCTCACAACTCCACACCATACTGAGCACACACTACATATCACCACCCTTTGGATGCACCCTTGTAGACAGTTTTCTGTCCAGGTACAAACATTGTTGTCAATGCCAATAGACCACAGTTTGTAAATGAAACGTTTTTGGGGAACTGTATCAAATGCTTTGGTGAAATCCAGATATGCTACATCTACAGGCTTTCATCTATCTAGATGACAGCTCACTTCCTCAAAGAATGTCAACAGATTGGTCTGGCAAGAGTGATTGTTCATAAAACCATGCTGATTACTACTAATGATACTGTTTTCCTAACCAAATACTTGGATATAGCCCCTTCAAATGTTTACATACTATCGACTTTAGACTGACTGACTGGCCTGTGGTTCCCGGGTATACAGTGCCTAGCAAAAGTATTCGGCCCCCTTGAACTTTTGCCACATTTCAGGCTTCAAACATAAAGATATAAAACTGTAATTTTTTGTGAAGAATCAGCAAGTGGGACACGATCATTAAGTGGAACGAAATTTATTGGATATTATAAACTTTTTTAACAAATAAAAAACTGAAAAATTGGGCGTGCAAAATTATTCAGCCCCCTTAAGTTAATACTTTGTAGCGCCACCTTTTGCTGCGATTTTGAACTTTGCTCCAATTCTCATAAATCACCCGACGTATATAAATTGCTTTATACTAAGCTGATCCTTTGTAGGATAACCTCACTGATATTCTGTGCCCATATTAGTCAAGAACACAAGGGAGTCATGAAACAGAAGTCAAAAAGTTACTGTGGGCTATCTGACTGGAAGCTTCGCTGGTGCATGCAGATAAGAGTGTACAGTGCTTGGTACTGCTATCATTAAAGTGCACCCTGTCAGCCATGTTAAATGCTGCCTCAATATTTGGGTGGCGATCATTTTGGCCTGAGGTGAGGAAAAAGTTATTTTGGCCTGTAAATGGACCTCAGACTTCTGCAGAAGGTAGATACACAATTTTCTATGAAAATGAGTGAAGGAAATTCTTCATGGTTTGTTGAAATGTCTAGTCTGTTTACTAGATGAAATTTTAAAAAATCCCTTTTTTTTTATTTGCACAAACTGCATTCCATATGGAAAACATATATATTTATGTGTATTGTGATAATGTGAGGTGTTTCACTTAAGTGTAGTACTTTCCATCCACTATAGATGAGCCAGAGAAGTACATTTTCAGGGCTTGTTGCCCACTTTTATTTAAATGAAAAGTTCAAAAATAAAACCCATGATTACCCTTGCAGTGGTTTTAAGCATCAAAACCTAAATCTTTCAGCCTCCCGGCTATCCAGACGTCTTATTCCCTGAGCCCGTCTCTGCACAGACTCGCCACTTTGGCTCAGTCCGCTTTCTATTAAGGAAGTGGCTGTACGCCAATTGGAGTCGGAGTCCGTTTATTTGTAACTTCCAAAAGACACACCCCAGAGGACAGAGGTGACAGCAGGTTGACACATTTCACACAGCAATAATGTGCTTAATCCTAAACCTTTTATTAGGGTTTCTGATTAAGAACATTATCGCTGTGTGAAACGCGTCAACCTGCTGTCACATCTGTCATCTGATGTGTGTCCTGGAATTTGCAAATAACAGACTTTGATCCCAATTGGTGTGTAGCCACTTCCTTAATTGATCATGTTTCTTCGAGGCGAGCCGGGGCTAGCACTCACATGTTGAGCAAGCATTCTGATTGATGTACTCGCCTGGAGCGGCATTTCGTTTAGGTTCCCTGATCAGTCCGCTTTCTAACATAAAATGTTCACCTGGGCTACACAGGCTCCTTCCTACAGATACACAATCTCCTAATGCCTCGCAGGTGACAACCTGCTCTCATCTGGCCACCTCTCCATGAGGCCAGGGTGGACATTCTCCCAGTGTCTTGCTCCACACACATACACTCCTCTTGCAGCAGCTTGTCTCCCGGGCAAGGAGCCCTGAATCCCAGCCAGCCCCTTGATTAAAAAGGCTGTACACACCTGCACCATCAGGCTTCTGGTCTCCAGTAAAACATGGACAGAGGCTTTTTTCTCTCCCAAGACTCTTCAAAGTCTTTGGATTCCAGAGCTCAATCGGGGGGTTACCATTCCTGGAGAAAACAAAAATGTATCTAAATTCAGATTGGACATTCTGTAGCCCCTCAACCAGCATTAATGAGAAGTTAAACCCTGTGTGACCTATACTCCTTTGTCCCCCATAGCAGGGCACAACGTTGCATTCAGCAAACATTGATACTGCGAATATTTTCACAGCCACAAAAACTGTACATATCTACTCTTATTCACGAGCACACAGACATTTATGTCCAGTTTTGTGCGCTACAACATGGGCTCAGATATATTACCACACGTGTACAGCCCTACTAATAATATTAAGATAGAACCAAATGCACTATCTGTTAAATGAAGAAAGTGAATGCCTTGTCTGAGAGAAACTAAAGCTGGCCATACACTATTTACATACACTATACAAAAAAAAAGAACCCTCCATCTATTCTATACTGCACGGATGGATACATCTCCCACTGAGGCTATTATATTCTGACAGCTGGCACCAATATGCCTCTCAATTTGTCCATACAGTCTAGGACACTAGGTGGCAGAAGTAGCCTGCATCCTAGTTATCTAGGATCATAGGCGTCCGAAGTAGCCTGCATCCTAGTTATCTAGGATCATAGGCATCAGAAGTAGCCTGCGTCATAGCAGCTGAGGAAGCTAGGCAACAAGCAATCTTGGAACTAGTCCTAGCAACCTAGGATGCTAAGTGACAGAAGCCGCCTGCATCCTAGCAACCAGAGTCAGCAAGCTGCTAAGATGCAGGAATCTTCTGCCACCCAGCGTCCTTGGGTTCTAGGATGCAGACATCCAATAGTGTAAATTTACAATGAATGCGTATGCATGTAATGTTGGCACAAATGGTTACAACCCTACACCATTAAATACAGTCCATGAGCAGACAGATATTTTTCTATTTTTATGTATTTATTTATTTATTTTTTGTATGCAGTTGAACACCACTCTAGATTACATGAGCATGGGCTCCATTGCATACTATAGCTGCATTCAGGTCTGTAAAAAAAAAAAAAAAAATGTACGCGTTGAAAGAGATCCTTAACACCTGTGTGCATGAGCCCAAATACAAAATGTGATAGTGTTCTAAAAAAGGCTGTCCAGCTATCTTGCATACAATTAGAAATATACCGTAATAGAAAATGGTTAGATTCTTATACTTTAAATAATACTTCAGAGGAGATAATGTAAGATAATGTAAAGATGATAGTACGAGGAAGCAAAAAAAAAAAAAGCCATTTATCTCAGGTGTTGTAAAGTGGTGTTGAGTAGGGAGTTTCCTGCTGCAGGTAGATGTATTATGCTTTTACAAATCAATCTGAAATCTAATCACAAGCGACTCTTTCATGCTTTGTAGACAATGAAGTATTGCTGGGTAAACTTGGATATGTACAATTTCATTTAAAGTAAATTTGGCCAATTTTTCCAGGTCATATTAATTTCACACTACATCAAAGATACAGGAGGCTTTTTTTTTTTAAACAAGAAGTCAATTTTTAAGACACCTGTGCTCATTTAATATATTCAGGAAAATCGAACAAAATTTCACATCGAATTCAACTTTTTTTTTTTCTTTTTTTTCCATTTCTCCTTGTGTCCCCTGAGAGCTGTACTGGACTTTTAATTTTTTGCCAGTTCAGGTTTCAAGTATAAGGGCCCTTTCACATAACCTTCCTGATCAGATCTGCCTGTCAGTTTTTCAGGTACACCTGAATGGAAGCTCCATACAGCCTTTTGGGGGCCTTTGTGTCTGTTTACACCTGCCTACCTCCAAGTCTGTCCATGTCCAGAAGAAAAGGAAAAAAAAAAAGACTGTTTGTAAAATGTGATGGATCGATGGTAGCCTAAATCAACCAATCAGCAGGGTCTGGTGTGTGTGTTTTTTTTTTTTTTTTTATTAATTTTAGGTATTTTATTTAAAGGTTTTTTTTATTTTCTTCTTTTTGAAAAAAAAAAAAAAAAAATAAAAAAACCTTTAAATAAAATACCTAAAATTAATAAAAAAAAAAAAAAAATTAAACCTAGGTACATAAAGAACAAGAATCCAAGGTTAGCATAATCGCATTCCACTTTACAAGTAAGCAAATACTTGAATTACAGTGACCTGCACATTGTAATAATCACAGGATCCTAGGCATAGGGAAATGAAGGTTAGTGAATTAATCTGGCTCATGACCTTACAGGTAAAGTATAGACTATATAATGCAACGCAACAGCATACCTTCTAAAATCAAAGTTAAGGATGAAGTAAAAGTCGGCAGATGCTAACCATATAGACCATTTTTTTTTTTTTTTTTCCATATAAAGTTTTTATTGAAAAAGTTTGTAGTACAACAAAGTGAACAAATATCAAACATAGAGTAGTATCACACTGGAAATACAATCTGTTCAGAAACTCGTGGCAGCAAGAATAACTCTTAAGGACTAAAACAGGAAGAGGGAAAGAAAAGAATAAAAGCAAACAAAAGATCTGATAATGGCATTTGACTGAGCCACTGCTGCGATGTAACAAAAACCTATCAATAGTGTATGTGGTCCAGTCATGGCAATAGGACTAGCCGGACCTTAAGTTTCTCTATAAAACATAAAGGGGTGGGGGCCACCGAACTCGGTTCATCTGACTTCATCGGCTCCTTTCAAGTGTTCGTGTGGTTCGTTTAGGTTAGTCAGTTATAAAAGGGTGATGGGGGATCTCTCAACGGTCAGTTACACATACGTCAAGGCTGTATACTCAGTCTTCAAAGGTAATTGATGTGGTGATCTATCCAGTGTGTGTTCATCAGAAGAAAGATGTGACTGTAGAGATAAACCTAGCAGGAAGAAAAGAAAAGGTGGGAGAGGGAAGAGAGGAAGGCAGGAATGAGGAGAAAGGGAGTGGAGTTGGACATTAGGATGAGGGGGTGCAGTCTAGGGGGGAGGGATGGAGGGAAATAATCAAGGTACGGTAAAGCAAGGTGTGGGGGAGGGGGGGGGGAGGTAAGAGTGATGAAAGGAGATGGAGGGGTTGTCTCTTCTCGGTCGGCACCCCATAAACTTTGTAGAGGGGGGGACGTATCAAATACTTGCGGAAGCATGGGATAATGTGCAAGGGGCCTCCCTCCATCATTCCCTATTTGAGGGGGAGGTCCTCCTGCAGTGGATGGTATTTGTCTCCAGAGTATTTATTGGATTCTATGTGTAAGCAGTTAGTGTTCGGTATCATGGGCGGGGACTCTCCTTAGAGTGGCGTATTCATCTGTATTGCAAAAAAACAAACAGCGTGTCCCATGCGATCTGAAGTTCTTCTTCTAGTTAAGCAATTTTTTCAACACGAGCAAGCCAGGTATCAATAGTGGGTGTACGTGAAGATCTTCATAGAGGAGGGATGCACATCCTAGCTGCATTGATCAAGTGAATTGCCAAGGAGTTCTTGTAAGATCAGGGGGGATGTGGTAGAATGATGCAGGAGAAATTGGGCTGGAGTGTGTGGTATGGATCGCAGAGATAATCGCGTGACTATGTCATGCACTTGTGTCAAGAATATTTGTATTATTGGGCAAGACCACCATATGTGCAACAGGTTGCCCTGTTCCTGGGAGCATCTCCAGCATATGATCTAGACCAATTTTTATTGGGCATCCACTATGCTGGTAAGTCAATTCCTCTCTACGTGTGGTATTTACAATATTGTGCCATCCATTTTTGTGGAATTCGTTTTGCATAGTTATGCCTCGTACACACGCAACGATTATCGGCCGACCGATCAACCGTCTTTTGTCCAGTGTTGTTGTGTTGGTTGAAATGTGCTCTAGACTGCACACAAATTTTCTCGGCCAGCAAAAACCAACTTCAGAAGTGATGTCATGTGCTGGTTTACTTTCCGTGTGTTTTTTCATCTCTGAGCATGCCCAGTCTTGCTCATCAGATTTTTGTCTGCCGAAATCTGTACTGACTGACGGAAAATCGGCCGTTCTGTTGACGGCCAACAAAAATTTTATAGTCTGCACACCAGATTTTGTTCGGCCGAAAAGTCGGAGTCTGTTGTCGAAAGCATCATACTAACAAGCCGAAAATCGGCCGATCGGACGTTGGCCGAAAATTCACTGCCAACTATCGATGCGTGTGTACGAGGCATTCGTTTACATCTGGCTGCCCATAGAGCTGTCACAGGTCCTCCTGTATCCGCAAGACACAGACTGAACTCATGGATGTAAAAAAACTGACATGTCTCATTTGGCAGGGGATCTGCTCACGGATCTCCTGCTGATCGCTGTTAACTCCCCTTCATGTGAAAGGACCCTAATGATTGATTAAAGGGAACCTGTAGCTGCTTTCAGCCAAATTAACGAATTGGTGGCCTGTTCGGATGGGCAACCTAAATTACACCTTCAGCATCCCAACCCACATTCCATCACTTAACTCCTACCCCCTCCTCTCGGAGTCCAAATTTTTTTTCCCCTGGATTTTTGTCTTGGTGGGAATTTATGTATTCAGTTGCCCACAGCCTCACATTCCTTATCCCAGGAGGCCTCAGGTACTCAAGACATGTGCTGTGGTGCACCAATGGGGCCAGGTGGCACTTCTAATTTTTTGTAGACAGCTGGCTCCCAATAATATCATATAGGAAAATGGTGGCACAGGACCAGGTGTAGAGCAGCTGAGGGCCAGATGCTTACAAAACACCACTGGATTCACTGGACAGGAGTATATATCTTTTGTAGGAAACCCTGCAAAAAGGGGGGAGATAGGACTTTATCAATATAGTATCAGAGCATGCAAGCTTGCCTGCCTGCTTACCCCCCCCCCCCTCCCTTTTTTTTTTTTTTTTTCTTTTCATAATTAAAGTATTTAAAAAGAAGCGATGTATGTGAAAATGCACCTCCTATAATTGCACTTTCCTGGACAAAAACCTAGGGTAAATTTTCCTAGTGAGGGAAACAGAAAAAACTGAGAGAGTACATGCGGATAAGACGGAGTAAGAGTGACTGATGAGCTCATCAATGTGCTTCTTCTCCTTTCACTGTCCAGTCACAGGGTGAGGTGGTTCCAGTACAATCAGGTCTCAGAGAAGTCGGCCATCAGACTGAGACATCTGGTGGTAGAAAAAAAATTACTGCATGGGTAACAAATGGAATGAATGTGAATATCGCAGCAAAAGCTGGTTTTGATTGTATTTTTTTTTTTTTTTAATGGGCTTTTCCTTTTTTTTTATCTTGTTTTTGGCTGGAATTCTACTATAACAACCAATCTGATGACTGCTCATTGCAATAAAACCTAATATGACCAAAGCACATAAGTCCTTTTTGTGGCTAAAAACCGTAAATACAATTTTGAAATGTAGTTTTCCTAAATGAACCAGAACTAGAGTATTTGATATCTATGTGGTTAAATAATTTAAAGTGATTGTATATGTGTGTGTGTGTGTGTTATCTATGTATGTATGTATGTATGTTATACAGTAAACCCCCCCTCCATTGCGGGGGTTACGTTCCGGACCCAGCCGCGAAATAGAAAAACCCTATTAAAATGCATTGTAGGCATGTGTTTGTTTGTTTTTTTTTTTTTTTTTTTTTTTTTTTTTTTACTGTCACTGTACGTGTAAAAGCATTTTAAGGTCTTTAACCACTTGCCTACAGTGCACTTTCACCCCCTTCCTGCCCAGACCGATTTTCAGCTTTCAGCGCTCTCACACTTTGACTGAGAATTACTCAGTCATGCAACACTGTACCCATACAAAAATTGTGTCCTTTTTTTCACACAAATAGAGCTTTCTTTTGATGGTATTTGATCAATACTGGGTTTTTTATTTTTTGTGCTATAAATAAAAAAAGACTGAAAATATCGTGAAAAAACGCATTTTTCTTTGTTTCTGTCATAAAATTTTGCAAATTTAGTCATTTTTCTTCACAAATTTTGGCCAAAATTTATACTGCTACTTATCTTTGGTAAAAATAACCCAAGTAAGTGTATATTATTTGGTCTTTGTGAAAGTTATAGAGTCCACAAGTTATGGTGCTAATCATTGAAAATTGATCACACCTGATGTACTGAAGGCCTATCTCATTTCTTGAGACACAAAGTCAGGAAAGTACAAATACCCCCCAAATGACCCCTTTTTTTGGAAAGTAGACATTCCAAGGTATTTAATAAGGGGCATGGTGAGTTTTTTGAAGTTGTAATTTTTTCCCACAATGCTTTGCAAAATGAAGATTTTTTATTTATTTTATTTTACAAATTGCCGTATTAACAGGTTATTTCTCTCACACAGCACATGTATACTTGCAACTACACCCCAAAACACATTCTACTACTCCTCCTGAGTATGGCGATACCACATGTGTGAGACTTTTTCACAGCCTGGCCACATACAGAGGCCTAACATCCAAGTAGCAGCGTCCGGCATTCTAGGAGCACAAATTACACATATAATTTCCTGACAACCTATCGCACTTTTTGAAGGCCCTGGAGCACCAGGACAATGGAAACCCCCATAAAATGACCCCATTTTGGAAAGCAAACAGCCCAACGTATAATTTTTGAGGCATAATGAGTCTTTTGAATATGTCATTTTTTTTCCACAAGTTTTTGGAAAATGTGAAAAGAAAATGAAAACACATTTTTTTTACACAAAGCTGTCCATTTATGCAATATTTCTAACACATAGCATGTACATAGCAAAAATTGCACCCCAAAATACATTCTGCTATTCCTCCTGAGTATGGCGATACCACATGTGTAACACTTTTTCACAGCCTGGCCACATACATAGGCCTAACATCCAAGTAGCGCTTTACACAAAGTTGTCCATTTATCCACTTTAAGACTGGGCCTATTTTTGACACTTGGTGTTTACAAGCTAAAATCATTTTTTTTGCTAGAAAACTACTTGGAACCCCCAAACATTATATATTTTTTTTTTAGGAGAGACCCTAGAGAATAAAATGGAGATCGTTGCAATATTTTTTATCACAACATATTTGCGCAGCAGTCTTCCAAATGCGATTTTTTTTTTTTTTTGAACTAAAAAATAAGAAAACAGTAAATTTAGCCCAATTTTTTTCCATAATGTGAAAGATAATGTTACGCCGAGTAATTAGATACCCAACATGTCATGCTTCAAAATTGCGCATGCTCACAGAATAGCGCCAAACATTGGTACTTAAAAATCCCCATAGGCAACATTTTAAAAATTTCTGCAGGTTACTAGCTTAGAGTTACAGAGGAGGTCTAGGGCTCAAATTATTGCTCTCGCTCTAACGATCGCGGCGATACCTCACATGTATGGTTTGAACACCGTTTACATATGTGGGCGGGACTTGCGTATGCGTTTGCTTCTGCGCGCGAGCTAACGGGGACAGGGCGCTTTAATTTTTTTTTTTTTCCTATTTATTTTATTTATTATTTTTTTATTTTTACACAGTTTAAAAAAAAAAATGTTTTGATCGTTTTTATTCCTATTACAAGGAATGTAAACATCCCTTGTAATTTGTAATAGAAATAGGCATGACAGGTCCTCTTTATTGTGAGATCTGGGGTCAAAAAGACCTCACACCTCACAACTACACTAAAAAAGAAAAAAAAAAAAAATTGTTGAAAGAGGGAAAAAAAAAAGCGGCCCTTTTAAACCGGTTGCTAGACAACGTCTTTTGACGTAGCTCCGGTCCTCCAAGACCATAG
Source organism: Pelophylax lessonae (assembly GCF_965119305.1). NCBI lineage: Eukaryota > Metazoa > Chordata > Amphibia > Anura > Ranidae > Pelophylax > Pelophylax lessonae. The sequence continues at coordinate 631,824,220 of NC_138769.1, read as the reverse complement.
AGTCGAGTGAGGGCCATCTTGCCCTCACTCGACTTCCTGTCTCTGAGGATCCGGGACCGGATAGTTTTCCCCGCTGCCGGCGGGTCCGGTAAGCTGGGAAAACGTCTGGGACGCGGCAGGAGGGGGGAGGGGCACCTCTTCCCCTGCACCGTAAGGGTAATTCCGTGGCGAATCCGCCACTGGGACCACCCTTATCTGAAAGCCGACCGCCCGCCGTTTCAAAAATACCGGGGTTATGGGGGCTATCTGCTGCCATAACCCCAGTATTTAGCTTTTAATGGCCGACGCATATAGTCGTTAGGCGGTCAGTAAGTGATTGCATGTATATGGCAAACAGGTGACGATGACTGATGGGGTGACAGGTGACGATGACTGATGGGGTGACAGGTGACGATGACTGATGGGGTGACAGGTGACGATGACTGATGGGGTGACGATGACTGATGGGGTGACGATGACTGATGGGGTGACAGGTGACGATGATTGATGAGGTGACAAGTGACGATGATTGATGGGGTGACAGATGACGATGACTGATGGGGTGACAGGTGACGATGACTGATGGGGTGACGATGACTGATGGGGTGACGATGACTGATGGGGTGACAGGTGACGATGATTGATGAGGTGACAAGTGACGATGATTGATGGGGTGACAGATGACAATCACTGACGGGGTGACATGTGACGATGATGGGGTGTCAAGTGACGATGATTGATAGGGTGACAGATGACGATGACTGATGGGGTGACGATGACTGATGGGGTGACGGGCGATGGTCACTGATGGGTGACAGGTGACGGGCGATGGTGCACGGCGGTACTGATGGCAGTCTCTGGTGACCAGTGAACTTTAGGCTACGTTCACATGTGAGCGTAGCGATCGCGGGCAGAATCACTGCGATTCTGCCAGCGATCCAGAAATCATTGCAAATCGCAGGGCGCCTGTGTGTTGCCTGTGATTTGCAATAGCACCCCATACGCTGTGCGATGTTGCTGCGATTTCCGCCTGCCGAATCGCGGTAACATCGCGCAAACAACGCATGACGCCCCAAAGAAACTCTTGTACCTTTTTTGGGCGTCATGCGATGTTTGCGCGAGGTTACTGCGATTCGGCAGGCGGAAATGGCGGCAACATCGCACAGCGTTTGGGGTGCTATTGCAAATCACGGGCAACGCACAGGCGTCCCGCGATTTGCAATGATTTCCGGATCGCGGGCAGAATCGCAGTGATTACTTTTGAAGAAATCTCACTTTGCTACAATTTAAAGTATTGAGTGTACCGCTTGTATAACAGTGTAAATTTGCTGTCCCCTCAAAATAACTCCACACACAGCCATTAATGTCTAAACTGCTGGCAACAAAAGTGAGTACACCCCTAAGTGAAAATGTCCAAATTAGGGCCGAAAGTGTCTATATTGTGTGGCCACCATTATTTTCCAGCACTGCCTTAACCCTCTTGGGCATGGAGTTCACCAGAGCTTCACAGGTTGCCACTGGAGTCCTCTTCCACTCCTCCATGACGACATCATGGAGCTGGTGGATGTTGGGAGACCTTGCGCTTCTCCACCTTCTATTTGAGGATGCCCCACAAATGCTCAGTAGGGTTTAAGTCTGGAGACATGCTTGACCAGTCCAGTCCAGCAGTCTCTGAAGGGAGGGGATCCTGCTCTGCTTCAGTATGTCACAGTACATGTTGGCACTCATGGTTCCCTCAATGAACTGTAGCTCCCCAGTGCCGGCACCACTCACGCAGCTCCAGACCATTACACTCTCACCACGATGCCTGACTGTAGACAACACACACTTGTCTTTGTACTCACTTGGTTACAGCCACACACACTTGACACCATCTGATCTGAACTAAATAAGTCCATCTTGGTCTCCTCAGACCACAGGACATGGTTCGAGCAATCCATGTCCTAGTCTGCTTGTCTTCAGCAAACTGTTTTCCGGATTTCTTGTGCATCATCTTTAGAAGATGCTTCCTTCTGGGAAGACAGCCTTGCAGACCAATTTGATGCTGTGTGCGACGTAGGATCTGAGCACTGACAGGCTGACCCCCTCCCCCCCCCACCCCTTCAACCTCTGCAGCAATGCTGGCTGCACTCATTTGTCTATTTCCCAAAAAAAACCTCTGGATATGGCGCTGAGCAAGTGCACTCAACTTCTGTGGTCGACCATGGCGAGGCCTGTTCTGAGTGGAACCTGTCCTGTTAAACCGCTGTATGGTCCTGGCCATAGTGCTGCAGCTCAGTTTCAGGGTCTTGGCGATCTTCTTTTAGCTTAGACCATCTTTATGTAGAGCAACAGTTTTTTTTTTTCAGATCCTCAGAGTTCTTTGCCATGAGGTGCCATGTTGAACTTCAAGGGACCAGTATGAGGGAGTGAGAGCAATAAAACCAATATTAACACACCTGCTCCCCATTCACACCGGAGACCTTGTAACACTAACAAGTCACATGACACCAGGGAGGGAAAATGGCTAATTGGGCCCAATTTGGACATTTTCAGTTAGGGGTGTACTCACTTTTTGTTGCCAGTGGTTTAGACATTAATGGCTGTGTGTTGAGTTATTTTGAGGGGACAGCAAATTTACTGTTATGCAAGGTGTGTGTGTGTGTGTGTGTGTGTGTGTGTGTGTGTGTGTGTGTATGATATATATAATTATAATTTTTTTTTTTTCTGTTCTTAAAGTGATTACATTGTTAAACTTCTTCTTTCTTTTTTTTTTTTTTATTTATGCAGGAGGTCCAGAAGCGAGCTTCTATGTTCTCTACAAAGTTGGATTTAATTTCCCTTATCCCAAGTCTTGTAATGGCCTTAATACTGGTTTCCTATGGCGATAATCATGGGAGGAAGGCATCTTTACTTCTGCCCTCTATAGGTGGCTTAATCACTGTCATTGCATATTGTTCAGTGTCTTTCTTTTGGTTGCCACTTGAAGTCTTGTATGTCTCTTCAGTGCTCAGCGGATTACTGGGTGGATTTGCTACATTTTTCGGGGGAAGTTTTTCTTACGTAGCAGACATAGCAAAGGACGTTCGGAAGAAGAATATTCGCATAGCTTTTATTGACATGATTTTTGGGGTGTCAAGTGGGATTTCAGGGATCACATCTGGCTACATCATTATTGCACTGGGATTTAACTGGTCATTTTTCATACCAGCAATTTTACACATTTTAAATATTTTATACATAATTTTTATACTGGAAGAAACTGTAAAAAGGTCAGAATTTTATCAACCTGTCCTAAGCAAAGAAGGCATTAAGGAGCTCTTTTCTGGAGTCTTTTTATTGTTTAAACATGCATCCTGCAAGAAACGACTGACGATCAGCCTCCTGTTGTTTGCTTTTATGTTTTTTTTGTTTGCCAACTTTGGAGCTATAAACTTGTTCACCTTATATGAGCTGGATTCACCTCTGTGCTGGGACCCGGTACTTATTGGATGGGGATCGGCTCTATCCACATTTTGCTTTGTTGCCAGCTTCCTGGGTGTTTTCTTCTTCACACGCTGTCTGAAAGATTCCTACATCGTCCTCATTGGAATGGCATCTTGGATTGGAGGGATCGTTATGGCTGCGTTTGCCACAACAACCGTAACCATGATGTTGGGTAAGGTCCACTGTGATAAGCCCATTTAGTTTATTTTGTTTACCTGGGTTTACTTTGTTTTGAAGCTGCGGTTCTTAGAAAACCATGTTCGCCAGTTTACAACTATTGGAGCATGAAAATAAGCCATCATCAATTGATTCTTAGTGCTTGAAAGCCTTTTCCACCAGTAGTTCAGATTTCTGGGCATCTGTAGTCAGGATTATCTACCAATTTCAGTGACAAAATGTCCTGGCAGTAATTATGGTCTATGCTTACTATTACAAGGCCATGAAAAAAGGCTCTCTTGTGGCTCAATCTATCCCGTATAAAAAATAAATAAAAAAAAGAATCACCTACCTTTTTAAAATGTATGCCCAGCCAGAATTAGTTTTGGATGCAGTAGGTAGGGTTGGGGTTCTAGCATTCCATTATCCTACTTATATATATATATATATATATATATATATATATATATATATATATATATATATATATATATATATATATATATATATATATAGAGAGAGAGAGAAATCATTATATCATTTTTTATCTTTATTTTTTTGAGTTGCCATTGGTGATTTTCTTTTGCTTCCAGCAAGTAGAAATCATTGTCATCAGGACAACAGAACATTGGATAGCAACTAATTACTCTTAACAGGGGCTCTAATTTGCTCTAATTTTTTTCCTACTACATCCTAGAAAGTAAAATAAAAGGTTGGCTGAACATGGACTAACAATGTTCATCAGATATTTGTGGTCTATTTCTACTACTTGTGTGATGACAGTGATCTTTCACTTGTGCTTTCTGGCATTTTCCCTTGATGTTCTTTTATGTTTCACTATCCTTTATCCCATCACCTCTCATTGTCTCTACCATTTATACCTTCCTCTGAAAGAAAGTACTCTATTTATCAGTGTTTAACATGCACAGGCGTATAACACTCACCTTAATTTTATGAGGGAAGTTTCAGGAATAAAAACTTTGATTTTAAATAAAGAACTTTTTGAAGCAAAATAGGGGTCATTTCCCATCATTGCATTGGGTACTATCAAAGGCCAAGTTTCGGCTTTGGCTATATATTTTCAATGCCCGTTAACCACGCATGTCCTAATCTGGACTTTTTATCCAGGGAGTGCGCCATATGGCTCCTCCAAGGCAATCCCCGTTACCTCCGTGGAATCTAAATCTGGTGTTTATCTGTTCTTCAAAAGCCTCCTTTTGAAAAAAAATTGGGAGATTTTGCTGCTTTCTTTGTCTCGGAAGGTTGCCTTCTTGGTGGCGATCACTTCTGCCGGCAGGGTATCTGAATTGGCGGCGTTGTCTTGTCGCTCACCTTATCTGGTGGTACACAGGGATAAGGTGGTACTTCGACCAAATCAGTCGTTCCTTTCTAAGGTGGTTTCTGATTTTCATCTGAATGAAGACATTGTGCTGTCTTCACGTTGCCCTAAACCTCAGCATCCTAAGGAGTATGCCTTGCATTCTTTGGATGTGGTTCAGGCGATCAGAGTTTATTTAGAGACCACTGAGTCCTTTAGAAAATCAGACGCTCCTTTTGTCCTTGCTGATGGTACTCGTAAGGTATGGGCTGTGTCTGCTGGGATTTCTAGATGTATCAGGCAGATGGTGGTACAGGCCTATTCACTAAGGGGTCAGGTTCCTCCTTTTCCCAGTGAAGGCTCAATCTATGAGAGCGCTGGGCTTTTTGCCATCAGGCGATGGTGCTACAAGTTTGCAAGGCGGCAACTTGGTAGTCTGTGCATACGTTCACAAAATTCTACAAGGTAGATGTGTTGGCATCCGCGGATGCTTCTTTTGGCCGCAAGGTTTTGCAGGCTGCAGTTTAAAAGAGAACTCTGTTTAGTTTCTCTTTGAGGGTTGATTTTTTTCCGGGTGAGCTCCAAGTTGTTCCTGGTTGGCTAAGTTTAGCCTTTGGTGACTTGCATTTTGTTTCTGCGTTTCCCACCCCTCATGATTATACTGATTTGGGACATCCCTATGACTCATGAAGATAAGGAGCTGCGTCTGTCGATTAACGATAGAGAAAACTTGATTTTTGTAAGTGCTTACCGTAAAATCCTTTTCTCTGAAGTTCATCGACAGACGCAGCACCCGCCCCTCTACTTCTGAGGTATGGGGTTTTTTGTCTTCTAAACACTGCTTGCAACTAAACTGTTTGATAGCAGAGTCTGAGGGGTTATGCCGGCCGGGACAGCCCCCATAGGCGTGGTTACGTTTTTTTTTTTTTTTTCCTGCCTATTCCTAGAAGGAGCAGCATAACCCTATGATTCATGAAGATAAGGTGCTGCATCTTTCAATGAACTTCAGAGAAAAGGATTTTACGGTAAGTTCTTAAAACAATCCATTTTTCTCTGTCGCTCATTGACAGACGTAGTCCTCTTTGATTCACATCAATTGGGTTATGCTGCCTCCGCAGGAGTAGGACTAGGCAGAAAGAAAAACGTTCTGGCTCCACCCTAGGGGCAGTCCCAGAGGGTATATCCTCTTCCTGTCTGCTACAGGGAATCAGTTTTTTTCTGTCTAGTCAGGAGTAAGGACCTAAGTTCCTTGCTGGGATCTTTGGTCCTGGCAAGATTTTTTAGAAAAAAGATTTTTTTTTTTAGGTAGTTTCTCCAGTTTTTTTCCTGTGAGATCTTCAAGCAAATTACGCCGGATCTGGGCGACGGGCTGGATGTTGAGATCCAGTGGTCACCCCAGCCGGCCTACGAGCGCGCGCAGACCATAGCATCATGCTTGGTCGGCCGCAACACATTCAAGTAAGTATGCGGGACCGGGCGACGGGCTGGATGTTGAGATCCAGTGGGCAACCCGGTTCAGCCTACGAGCGCGTGCAGACCATAGCTCCGCGCTGGGTCGGCCGCGACAGAGTCCCATTGGAGGGACTGACCTTGCGAGTTAAACGTCTCGCTTGGACGCCAGGAACCAGAGAGTCAAGGCGTCCGGATTGGTCGACAGCCCCCCACTTCGATGGAGAGGGTATTGTGAAGAGAGGGTGCCTGTCAGTCCGGTATGGTGAGTAAATGTTCCCCCTTCCCCCCTGTGGGGTCTTTGGGATACGGGCCCCTCTGTGTATGGTCGGATCTTTTCTGACATTAAGCTTCCCCCTTGTAGCCTATGACATGTTCACATATCCCCTGTGATAGTGTGATCTGGTTTGGGAGCTGACACTCCAGCAGGCTTGGTTTGGGAGCTAACACTTTAAACAAACCTCGGTTTGGGAGCTGACACTCTAAGCAACCTTGGTTTAGGAGCTGACACTCTAGCAGGCTTGGTTTGGGAGCTGATACTTCAGCAAGCCTTGGGTTCTCTAGCAAGGAAGGCGAGTTTGATTTGCTATAGAACACATAAGAGGTATAGCCTACCTTAGATCGCCATACTCCCGCAGGCCGACAGGCCGCCATCAGCTGTTTTCAAGCATGCAGGCGCTGTACTGGAGGAGCCACGCTAGATCGGCAGTCCGCCGCCATTTTGTTGTAGACCGCATGTCTGCATGGTCTACACAAGCCGCCCGCAGGTCACGCAAGCCGCCATTTTTTCGTAGCCTATTGTCTCCTGCATGGGGGCGGCCATGTTTGATGTGCCCAGCAAACCTCGAGGAGCAGCTGCGAACGCCGGAAGGCGTACACAGGGGGCGGAGCCACTTCCTTTCACCCGGGAATCCTAGTGCAAGACTTCCCAGTCTGCACAAGACAATGCTGACAGCAGTTTTAATAAGAAACTTCTTTGCATCTGGTGGTGAGCCCTTGGGGTCTCTCTCTCTCTGTGGGGGTCCAAAGCAGGTACGCTGAGGGGCGCTATTGCGCTGGTGAATTAAAAAAGGTATTTTTTTAAAAAAAAAAAAATTTCTGTTTTACTGGCAAAGTGTCCTGGATTAACATGGACCCTGCCACACATGTACCTCCACCTGATCCCCTCGAAGTGGCTGCAGGACCCTCCAGTTCCCCACTTAATAGTGAGTCATTGTCAGCAGTTTTTGGAAATTTTTTGTCTATCCCGGGTGGAATTGGCTTGTCAGGGACAGGGCGCAAGGAAGCGACCCCCGCCTATCCCCATTTTTCATCTGAAACTTCAGCCTGAGCCTATTCCTGCAGTTGCAGGTACCTCATCTGGGGTTTGTGACTCGGGTACCGTCTCTTCAGACAATGAGGAAGATGTTTCGGCATCTACCATAGCCCGAGAGGAAGCGTTAGTAACGCATTAATTGTATATGTTCGGATACACCATCAGAAGTAGCTGATACTGAGATCCCATTTGGTACTAATAAACGCACCAACATGGTAAAAGTATTTCCCTTACCCAAGTGTTTCGGTAAGGTAACTAAGTAGGAATGGGGTCATCCAAGACGAGCCCCTACTATTTCCTAAACGCATTAATAGGCGTTATTCGTTCGAGGAATTATTCCTCAAGAGATGGATAGTACCATCTGTGGTGGATTTTTCAATCTCCAGATTGAACAAAGCTACGGTTATCCTATTGGAGGATGCTCCGTCCTTTAAAGATGATAGCGCCATCTTTTCCCTAATTGGGTCAGCTTTCAGACTAGTAATTGCTATTGGTCTAGAATGGACCAAGTGGCTTAGAGGGGAGAGATATCCCCCAGGCGGTATCAGATCTGGTGGAACAGATGATACAAGAGTTAGTTTGTCTGCGACATTGCACTAGACGCCACTCCACTATTGGGGCGAGCATCAGTTTTCAGCAGTGGTCCTCAGGCGTACACTGTGACTAAGATATTGGTCGGCAGACCAAGGCTCCAAGGAAGCTTTGGTTAAATCTCCCTTTTCAGGGTGTGCACCTATCTTGGAGCCAATTTAGATGAGATTATTAAGGATCTCACTAGAGGAATAAGGGTAAAGGATCCCGTCAGAGACGGGGGTCTTCTTTTTCCGCTCATAAAAGTTTTTTCAGCCCACGAAAAAAAAAAAAAAAAAAGCAAAGTCCTCCAAAACTCCTTCGGGAGGTTTTTTTATGGGGCGCTGGCAAGATTGTATGTCAATCTCTCCCAGTGCGATTCTTCCTTCCAATATTCGACTATCCCCGGATCGCTTAAGAGCTTACGGGGGGCAGTCACGGATTTAATGCAACAAGGAGTGGTGGTCCACGTTCCTTGGACAGAGCATTTCAAGGGTGCTATTCGAACCTTTTCACAATACCCAGAAAAGAGGGCAAAGTGCGTCCAATTCTGGACTTAAGAGCACTTAATCTTTTTTGCCAGGCGGCCTCCCTGCATCAGGGGGATTTTCTGGCGTCCATAGACATCTAGGATGCCTATCTTCACTTTCTTATTTATGCAGGACATCAGCGTTTCCTGCGTTTTTCCGTAGAAAGAGTACCATTATCAGTTTCTGGCGTTACTCCTTGGTCTCGCCTCGACTCTCCGGGTCTTCACAAAGGTGTGGGCCCCAGTCTTGACGTTGTTACGACAACGAGACATATCGATTCTAGGTCACCTAGACGATCTTCTGCTCCGTGTGGAGTCTCCGCAGACTCTATTACTAAACTTAGAGATCACCATGACCTCTTTGCAAGAGTTTGGGTGGCTGGTGAACCTGCAGAAGTTATCTTTGGTTCCCACCAGAAGGCTGGAATATTTGGGTCTAATTTTAGACACATCCAGGCTTGCATGAGGGTTCTGGGTTTGATGGTGGCTTCCTTTTGAAGCAGTACCAGTTGCCCAGTCCCATACCCGAATCCTTCTAGGAGAGATTCTTCTCAAGTGTAACCGAAATCCAGATTCCCTGGACAATCGGATCCGGCTGAGCGAGCGGACCAGGGAGTCCCTGGTCTGGCGGTTTCGGTCTCCGATGCTCAGCCAGGGGAAGTCATTCCTACCAATATTTGGACGCTTATCACCACGGATGCCAGTCTATCCGGGTGAGGAGAAATTCTCGGCTCAGGTGTTTTGGTCCCTGGAAGAGTCTAGGTTACCGATAAATGTATTGAAACTGAGAGCGATCAGACTTTGTCTGATTCACTGGACCGAGCAGCTCCAGGGCAGCCCGGTTCAGATCCAGTCGGACAATGCCACAGCAGTGGCTTATGTCAATCATCAAAGGGGCACCAGGAGTGTCCTGGCGGCCATAGAAGTGGCCAGCATTCTTCGTAGGGCAGAACTAATGTTCCAGCTCTCTCTGCGGTATTCATTCCGGGGATGAATTGGCAGGCAGATTATCTCAGCCGTCAGATTCTGGATCAAGGGGTATGATCTCTTCATCCAGGGATATTCCACCAACTGTGCCTCCGTTGGGGCACTCCGAATGGGAGCTGTTGGCATCTCAGCTCAACAGGAAAGTGCGGAGGTTTGTGGTTTGTTCCCACGATCTTCTAGCAGACACCGCAGACATGCTGATCACCCCGTGGGGGCAGTATCAGCTACTTCCCTCCTCTCAAGTTACTGCCGAAGCTTCTTCGCAGGATAGAGGTGGAGGGAATTCTGATTATCCTGGTAGATCAGGACTGGCCTAGTCGGCCTGGTACGCCGACCTGGTCAGGCTGGTCACAGACGTTCCTTGGCGACTTCCTCTTACGGAGGATCTGCTGTCGCAGGGACCGATCTTCCATCCTGCTTTACGATCGCTGGCTTTAACGGCCTGGTTATTGAGACCCAGGTGCTGAAGGACAAGGGATTGTCCGCTTCAGTTTTTCCTACTCTAGTTAAAGCAAGGAAAGCGACTTCCAGAAAGATGTATCATCGTACATGGAAGTCTTATATTGCGTGGTGTGAATCCCTTGGGCTCCCTCCACGTCTTTATTAGGTAGCCCGAATATTGGCTTTCTGCAACAGGGAGTTGAACAGAAGCTGGCCTTGAGTGTTATTAAGGGTCTGTTTTCAGCATTAGCTATCTTCTTCAGAAGGTTTTGGCTACTCATTCCTTGGTGCGGAATTTCATCCAGGGGGTGCGACACCTGGCTCCGCCAGTGCGCGCGCCGTTACCATCCTGGGATCTTAATTTGGTGCTGTCGGTTCTTCAGAAGCCTCCTTTTGAAAATATCAGGGAGATTCCCTTGCTTACTTTATCCCAGAAGGTGGCCTTCTTGGTGGCTATCACTTCTGCACGCAGGGTGTCAGAACTGGCTGCATTATCCTGTTGTTCCCCAGATCTGGTGGTTCATAGGGATAAGGTGTTCTTCATCCGAATCCATCCTTCCTTCCTAAGGTGGTTTCAAAGTTTCATTTAAATGAGGACATTGTATTGTCTTTCCTATGTCCTAAGCCCTATCATCCTCGAGAATTGCGTTGCATTCCTTGGATGTAGTTCGGGCGATCAGGATATATTTGAATACTACGGATTCATTTTGTAAGACGGATTCACTGTTTGTGATCACGGATGGCCCTAAGAAGGGGTTGCCTGTTTCTGCCGCGACCATCTTTAGATGGATCAGACAGACGGTGGTATAGGCTTATTCTATCTAAGGGTCGGGATCCCCCGTTCCCTGTTAAGGCGCATTCTACTCGGGCGCTTAGAGTTTCCTGGACCTTCCGCCTTCAGGCGTCAGTGGTTCAGGTTTTCAAGGCGACTGTTTGGTCGTCGGTTCATACCTTTACAATATTGTATAAGGTTTATGTGATGGCATCGTCAGATGCCTCTTCTGGCCGCAAGGTTCCTGCAGGCCGCTGTTTGAGGAGACTGTTGGTCTACCTCGAGGGTTTGTTGGGTAGGTCTCATCTGTTTGCTCGATGAGTCCTTTGATACTTCTGGTTGGCACCGGTTGGGCCTTCTAGATTGGATTTTGATTTCTGTCAATCCCACCCCTCATTTGTGGCACTGCTTCTGGATGTCCCAATTGATGTGAATCAAAGAGGACTACGTCTGTCAATGAGCGACAGAGAAAATTGGATTTTTGTTAGATCTTACCGTAAAATCCTTTTCTCTTAGCTCATTGACAGACTTAGTACCCGCCCCTCTATCATTGAGTTGGGTTGGGTTAAATTCTCTGACACTGCTGTATAACAGAACTGATTCCCTGTAGCAGACAGGAAGAGGATATACCCTCTGGGACTGCCCCTAGGGTGGAGCCAGAACGTTTTTCTTTCTGCCTAGTCCTACTCCTGCGGAGGCAGCATAACCCAATTGATGTGAATCAAAGAGGACTACGTCTGTCAATGAGCTAAGAGAAAAGGATTTTACGGTAAGATCTTACAAAAATCCAATTCTTTTATTAATATTAGGCATTTAAATGAATATGAATTTGTCTGCCATTATTGGCACCTTTTTGTAGTGCAAGAATAGCTCAAGAAAAAAAGTATCTCTTTAAATTCTATGTATATCTTCACATTGGTCAGCCGTGCTTCCATTGTGGTGTTAAAAATCCTACTTGCTGAATTTTTGGTCAGTTAAAAAAGAACTGCACCAAAAAAAAACACAACTCCCCGCTTAAATGCATTGAACACGCACTATGACCCATGACAAACAAACCATAAACACAGTAAAATCGTGGTAAAATTGCAGCAAAATGCATGCATTTTCAGCGCCATTATCGTCACCTATTTCTCCTATGGGCAAAATGCCTATAACCCCAATTAGGCTGCCAAAATTTCGGTGCATCTCTATAAGGAACCAACCTGTCGATCCACTTGCCCACAACTTTACATACCTGAAATGTGTATTTGGCATTGAGTTGACCTTTTAAAAAAAAATCTATGTCCAAACAAAATATTTTCTTGCGTTTCTAATGGCTAAGCTGTTTAATTGTTTGCTGCCAGAGCCTTTTGTGTTTTTAAAACTTTTTTTTTTTTTTTTTTTTTTTTATTGTTGTAGGACTGAAGATTATTTAAAGCCCCCAAAACATTATATATTTTCTGAAACCGTGTTAGTTACAATTATCTATGCCACACAATTTTAGCGCAATGGTTTATCAAGTGCAAAATTTCAGTAAAGAATACACTAAAGTTACTTTTGTGGCATCTAAATGCAATACATACCCAGTTTGTTGGGTAAAAGATGAGGTTGTGCCAAGTAAAGAGATATCCAACAGGTGAAGCCTTAAATTCGAACTTTGGTCAAAACTTTTTTTTTTTTTTTTTATCTTGGATAGAGTAAGGGAGGGTTATATCCCCTGTCACATTTTTTTTTTTCACCATCTGTGCCCCATTGGGGAGATTTCCATTCACTTCCTGTCTCATAGCCAAACAGGAAGTGAGAGGAAATCCCTGTAAATCAAGGAAATTACTTGGGGACCCCCAGTTCACCAATACTAGTGTACCTATTTGAAGATTTCCCCTCCTATTAGTTTTCTGAGGACAAGCCAAATTTTGGGTAATTTTATTTTACTTTCACTTTCAATGATAATGGTAAATAGGATAATTTAAAGCAGTTGAATCTTCGTAACGATGGCACAGACAGCAATATAATCTGACAGGTGCTCTAACCCCTCTCCACTCTATCTAAACACAAAAAACGTTTTTATTTTAGTTATACTTTAAAATTGCTTGCACCCTTAAAACAGTAACAAACTTCTTACCCTAAGTTTTCCATTAGATGCCAATAAAGGAGTCCCTACAGGTCATCGTGTTGAGTTAACTAAATATTGGGCCTAGAATTATTGTCACTTTGGTATGTGCAGCTCACATATGTAATGTGCAACGCAATCAACATTTTCATACATGAGTGACCCCCAACACATGTGTACAATTTCATCTGTGTAACTTTTTTTTTTTTTTTTTCATATTTTTATTTTTTATTTATCACATAGGGAAAAAATATACATATATCACACATAGGGAATTCCCTATTTTATATTATAAGGAGGATTACTGTAGTGGATATGGGTATTTGGGAGTGAAGGTCAACTTTAAGTAGCATTTGTATAATCTGGTTTTTGTCTTTGGTGTTCTATGGGTTTATGATTTCTTATCTCAGGTAGACAAGTTATTATCTCTGACCTTATCAGAGTAAATAATGGTAGAAATAACCAGTTACAAGCTCTTATCCCTAGTTTTAGTAAATGGTTTATAACCTAGCCCAGTTTTTAATCCTTTTAATGAACATGGTTCATCTGAGGGTTATTTAACCACTTTACCACTGAGTACTGGAATAGTACTGCGGCAAAGTGGCACGATCCCGTCTGACGACGTAGACCTACGTCGCCAGACTCCTCCCCTGTAGGCGGCGCTCGCGCGCCGCCGGAGGCGCGCTCCCGCTGTTTTCATTCACAGCGGGAGTCGGGCCAGGGGAGGAGCAGCGGCGATCGCCGCTGCTCTGCCCCGATCGTCGGGGAATCCAGTTTGGAGATCCGCCCGCCTGTGTAAACAGAGCGGGCGGATCTCCTCAGTGACAGGGAGTGACCGATCGGAGTGTTCAGCATAGCTGGACATCCGATCTGTCCCTGTCTCTCAGTCACCCCCCCCCCCCCCCACACGTCAGTAAGCACCAGGCATACATTAACCCCTCCCTCTCCAAAAAAATTAACCCCTTCCCTGCCAGTGTCATTTTTACAGTAACAGTGCATATATATAGCACTGATTACTGCAGTAATGTCACTGGTACCCCCAAAAATGTCAGTCAAGGGTCCGATCTGTCCACCGCAATGTCGCAGTCCCGCAAAAAAAAAACGCAGATCGCCGCCATTACTCGTTAAAAAAAAAAAAACACCAAAAATGACAGAAATCTTTCCCTTTGTTAGTAAACGCAATAACTTTTGCTCAAACCAATCAAAATACGCTTATTGCGATTTTTTTTTTTTTTTTACCAAACATGGGTAGCAGAAAACAAATTGGCCAAAAATTTATAGAAAAATTGGTTTTTACATCTTTTTTGGGGGGAATTTCATATAAAAAAATGTTAAAAATATTGTTATTTTTTCAAAATAAACGCTCTTTTTTTGTTTATAGCGCAAAAAGTAAAAATCGCACAGGTGATCAAATACCACCAAAAGAAAGCTCTGTTTGTGGGAGAAAAAGGACGTAAATTTCGTTTGGGTACGGCGCCGCATGACCGCGCAATTGTCAGTTAAAGTCGCACAGCGCCGAATCGCAAAAAGTGGCCCAGACGTAAGACAGCAAAATGCTCTAGTGGTAAAGTGGTTAATATACACAGGACTCTTAAGCTGGCCATAAGAAAATTGTATAATGTATGGCCAGCCTTACAGAGGGTATTAAACAAGGCAGTGTTTTGTTTTTCACTCCAGCTTGTTCTTTTGCTATGCTTTTGGAGAAAGTTGGGTTAAAACCCATTCTTATTGTGCGTTGTCCCCATTTTTGGGATTGCTTTTCACTTCCTGCCCTGGTAACAAGTAACACATAAAGAGAGGTTTTTACACTTCCACTCTACCAAAAACTGAAAAATGTAAAGGCTTTGGAAGGAGGAGGATTAAAGAGGAACTCCACCCTTACTATTAAAATTAACATATTTTAATTATTTATTTATTTTTAATTTCTCTAACTCACCACCTCCAGCAAGGCCATAATAATCATGCCGCTCTTAAAGTGGAGTTCCGGCCACAAAATCGATTAAAATCGATCTTGGGCCATCCGCTTGCTAAGGGGAACCTAAAAAAAGAAACGGATACTGGCGATATTTTTTTTTTTCTTGGTCACTTACCTTTTTATTATAGAAGAAAATATACTCCCCTTCCTTCCACTTCTTCCTCTGCGGCCGTGGCCCGTGCCGTCACTTCCGGTTTGCGATGATTCCTGGGAGCTGAACGTCATCGCTCCCAGGAATCCATGCGCCTGCAGCGGCCCCGTTCGTCACTTCCGGTGCAGGCGCGGCATTCACTGCTAAAGCGCTTCTGGGCATGCCCAGAAGATGTGCAGGGATGCCGCGCCTGCACCGGAAGTGACGTGCAGGGCATTCTGGGACTCCGAAGGAGGGACGCTGCGGCTTCAGCTGCCCACACCTGAGATGGCAGCGCTGGAGAAGAAATTTGCAAGGTAAGTATTTCTTCTTGCAGGGAAGTGCGACCCGGAACAGTTCAGAGGCTATACATTATGGAATGTACTAGCCCTGACTGTCCCGGGGGTATTTTTAGTTCAAATTGACCCCTGAGGCCGGAACTCCGCTTTAAGGCTCCATGCACACAGGGCGTCATAAAAACGTGCTCCAAAGCTGTTTACATAACGCCGGGAAACAGCAGCTGTAAAAACGTGCTTTCAGTAGCTTTTTCTACTAGCGTTATTGCACGTTTGGCCACAGTAGCTGTTAGCAGCGTTTTTTGTGCCTCCATTCAAAATCAATGGTTCCCTATTGATTTGAATGGAAGTCACACCGCAGGTCGGATCAGGGTGATCCGACTTGCGGTGCGACCTGCACTGTGAGAATCTTGAGGGGGAACTCCACGCCAAAATGGGGAAAAAAACGGCGTGGGGTTCCCCCCCAGGTTCCAAACCAGGCCCTTCGGGTCTGGTATGGAATTTGAGGGTAGCCCCGCGCCGAAAAAACGGCGTGGGGTCCCCCCCAAAATCCATACCAAACCCTTATCCGAGCATGCAGTCCGGCATGCCAGGAAAGGGGAGGGGACGAGCGAGCGGCCCCACCCCCCCTGGATCATACCAGGCCACACGCCCTCAACATGGGGGGGTGTGGGTGCTTTGGGGCAGGGGGGGCTCTGCACCCCGCACCTCAAAGCACCTTGCCCCCATGTTGATGAGGACAAGGGCCTCATCCCCACAACCCTGGCCAGTGGTTGTGGGGGTCTGCGGGCAGGGGGCTCATCGGAATCTGGAAGCCCCCTTTAACAAGGGGGCTCCCCCAGATCCCGGACCCCCTCCCTATGTGAATGGGTATGGGGTACACTGTACCCCTACTCATTCACCCCATAAAATGCAGTGTATGGAAATAACGACAGGAGACGTTTTGGAAAATTTATTAAAAATCTTCATCCGGCTCTTGTCCTCTCCGGGGGTCTTCTGCTGTCTTCTCCTCTCCGAGGGTCTTCTGCTCTTTTGCTGTCCGCCCTTCTTGTCTTGTCCTCTCCGGGGTCTTCTGCTGTCTTCTCCTCTCCGAGGGTCTTCTGCTCTTTTGCTGTCCGCCCTTCTTGTCTTCTCCTCTCCGGGGGTCTTCTGCTGTCTTCTCCTCTCCGAGGGTCTTCTGCTGTCCGCCCTTCTGCTGTCCAATCTTCTTGTCTTCTCCTCTCCGGTCTTCTGCTCTTTTGCTGTCGGCTGTCGGCTGTCCTTCTTCCTCCGGTCCTCCTCCGACGACGTCTCCAGCGATTATGCCGGCCTCTGGTCTCTGCAGCTTATTATATAGCCATTAGGGGCGTGGCCGCCAGATGACGTCATCGGGAGACCACGCCCCCTTGTGTCACAGATGACGTCATCTGTGACACAAGGGGGCGTGGTCTCCCGATGACGTCATCTGGCGGCCACGCCCCTAATGGCTATATAATAAGCTGCAGAGACCAGAGGCCGGCATAATCGCTGGAGACGTCGTCGGAGGAGGACCGGAGGAAGAAGGACAGCCGACAGCAAAAGAGCAGAAGACCGGAGAGGAGAAGACAAGAAGATTGGACAGCAGAAGGGCGGACAGCAGAAGACCCTCGGAGAGGAGAAGACAGCAGAAGACCCCCGGAGAGGAGAAGACAAGAAGGGCGGACAGCAAAAGAGCAGAAGACCCTCGGAGAGGAGAAGACAGCAGAAGACCCCCGGAGAGGACAAGAGCCGGATGAAGATTTTTAATAAATTTTCCAAAACGTCTCCTGTCGTTATTTCCATACACTGAATTTTATGGGGTGAATGAGTAGGGGTACAGTGTACCCCATACCCATTCACATAGGGAGGGGGTCCGGGATCTGGGGGAGCCCCCTTGTTAAAGGGGGCTTCCAGATTCCGATGAGCCCCCTGCCCGCAGACCCCCACAACCACCGGCCAGGGTTGTGGGGATGAGGCCCTTGTCCTCATCAACATGGGGGCAAGGTGCTTTGAGGTGCGGGGTGCAGAGCCCCCCCTGCCCCAAAGCACCCACACCCCCCCATGTTGAGGGCGTGTGGCCTGGTATGATCTAGGGGGGGTGGGGCCGCTCGCTCGTCCCCTCCCCTTTCCTGGCATGCCGGACTGCATGCTCGGATAAGGGTTTGGTATGGATTTTGGGGGGGACCCCACGCCGTTTTTTCGGCGCGGGGCTACCCTCAAATTCCATACCAGACCCGAAGGGCCTGGTTTGGAACCTGGGGGGAACCCCACGCCGTTTTTTTCCCCATTTTGGCGTGGAGTTCCCCCTCAAGATTCTCACAGTGCAGGTCGCACCGCAAGTCGGATCACCCTGATCCGACCTGCGGTGTGACTTCCATTCAAATCAATAGGCTCCCATAGGGAGCCATTGATTTTGAATGGAAGAAAAAAAACGTATAACGTGGCTTAACGCACGTTAAGCAACGTTATGGAGCCCTATGGAGCCTTTAGCAGCGTCAGACGTTTTTTGCAGCTTGACGCTGGAGCTCCTGAACCCACAGTTCCTGGGTTTTTTTTGGAGCTGTAAAACGCCTATGCCACTTGGAGCTCCTAAAAGCTCTATGTGTGCATGAGGCCATAGAATAACATGAATGGGCGTTCTGCAGCTGCAAAAAAAAACGTCTGACGCTGCTAACAGCAGCTGTAAAAACGTCCAGTGTGCATGAGGCCTAAATCTCCCCAGATTTTTGTTCTTCTGTTTTTCATTGATTGAACTAACACCTTTTATCTATCTTTGCAAGTTGGCTGGAGTTTAATGGTGACTCACCACTAGGTTTTCAATAGATCTAAAAAAAAATATTGCATTTAAAGCCAACATTTGTGTCAGGCCTCTATCGGGTGTTGTTGCTGTCTGTGTAACCAATGGAGATTTTCAATCAATATTTGTTTTAGAGATCATTGAGATAAGAACAGAACGTTCTGGGAAATCCAAAATTTTGAGTTGTCACTGAGACAGGAATAGAGAGGAAGTCTTCCAATTGGAAGCTGTTCCTGGAGAACCTTTTTTTTTTTTTTTCTCGCTTTTCAGAGATTTCCTCTTACATCCTGCTGTCACTACTGGACAGGAACTAAAGGGAAATCTCGCTTAAGGGACACAGATGGCAAGAAAAAAAAAAAGATTTTTAACCCTTCTATAGGTCTAGCGACCTTTAAGACTGGGATGACAAGGTCTTTAAAAAGTTTGTTTTTTTTCCTCTTCATAAATATGTTGCCTCAAATATGTTTTCATACTCAATTTGTCATACGTTTCAGATCAGTGGGTTTCAGCTTTTGTTACACGGTGTATTTAAGATATGGAAAATTTAGCTGATGCCATGTCATTACCGGTGGGCTAATGAATAGAGAAAACATCAGAGACTGCAGGTGTCTTTCCATTAACACTGAAAATAAATGAAAACTACACAAGGAAATCACTTATCGCACAACCAGAGCATAATGGTAGTTCTGCTTTGGCACTTTTAATTCTCTATATTGCCGGTATTTGTAATTACTCACAGTAGGAAGATTTGCATCTGTATTGTCTTCGGACAAATCTTTTAAAGAAACGTCATTGTCATAATTTCTATTACTGTTGATAAGAAGAATTTTATATTTTGGACTAAAATGTTTAAAGTGAAGCTGTCAGCTATTTTAAACCTGTAAAAGTAAAAGGCTTTTTTTGCTAACAAAAGGAATAGAAGGCACCTTTCGGTCCCGGCTCTTAGACAAGACATTTAATTTTTAAAAATGTCTTGACAGTTCTACTTAAAAGAGAATCCGTCACTTCAGGCAAGTCATAACTCCAAGGAAGGGGAATGACACAGGTGTATATCAGTGGGAGGCGGGGGGGGGGGGGAGGAGTACCAACAAAGAGAACCTGCTACCTAATGCCTCGTACACACGCAACGATTTTCGGCCGTCCGATCGTCCGACTTTTGTCCAGAGTGGTGTTTTGTTGGTTGGAATGTGCCTAGACTGCACACAAATTTTCTCGGCCAACAAAAATCTACTTCAGAAGAGATGTCATGTGCTGGTTTACTTTCCGTGTGTTTTTTCTTCTCTGAGCATGCCCAGTCTTGCTCATCAGATTTTTGTCTGCCGAAATCTGTACTGACTGACGGAAAATCGGCCGTTGTGTTGACGGCCAACAAAAATTTTATAGTCTGCACACCAGATTTTTTTCGACCGAAAAGTCGGAGTCGGTTGTCGGAAGCATCATACTAACAAGCCGAAAATCGGCCGATCGGACGTTGGCCAAAAATTCACGGCCAATTATCGACGCGTGTGTCTTAAGCCTTGAATATGGCAGATTTTTTTTTTTTTTTTTTAAAGCCCATCTTCAAGCAGAGAATTTCTTCCATGCATGCACTAGCTTTTTGGAGACCCCCCAATCCCTCCAAAAAAAATAACCTTCCGAAGCTTTTTTTTTGTTTCTTTTTTTTTTATTCCTCCATGTTTGTAACTTCGCTGTCCAGTGGTGGTGATCTAGCACTGCAGTTGGTGCTCCTACCATTTGATCTTCTCGACATTACCATGCTGTGCAGTCTTTCAGGACCTGAGAGAACCCTGCTTCTGCACAGCCAAAAGGAAGTTTCCACTTTACCCAGACAGCGATGTAGACATCCTAAAATAGACCCTCCTCCTTTGCAGTGAAGAAGATAGAAGACTCAGGACCTGGTGCTTCTTGTGACCACAGTTTTGGGTAAGAAGGTTTTAAGTAAGAAAAATGGGCTTTCAGCTTTGGACTTTCAATGTAAATAGCAATTACCGTAGATAAAGGGTGGGAGTTAATGTCTGGAGTTCAGCTTTGGGGGGAAAAAAAATTGAACATACATGATTTTGTGCAGTATGGGAGCTCACTTTTTGGTTTCAAGATTGTCAAACTCCTAGCGGTAATGGCTTGGTTCTCGCTCGTCTAGGAGTTTTGGGTGTTCTTGCTCATCTCATCCCTCAAAAAAAGAAAACTTATGCCCCGTACACACGCAACGATTGTTGGCCGTGAATTTTCGGCCAACGTCCGATCGGCCGATTGTCGGCTTGTTAGTATGATGCTTCCGACAACCGACTCCAACTTTTCGGCCGAACAAAATCTGGTGTGCCTGCTATAAAATTTTTGTTGGCCGTCAACAGAACTGCCGATTTTCCGTCAGTCAGTACAGATTTCAGCAGACAAAAATCTGATGAGCAAGACTGGGCATGCTCAGAGAAGAAAAAACACACGGAAAGTAAACCAGCACATGACATCACTTCTGACGTTGGTTATTGTTGGCCGAGAAAATTTATGTGCAGTCTAGAGCACATTTCAACCAACACAACAACACTGCACAAAAGACGGCCGGTCGGTCGGCCGATAATCGTTGCGTGTGCACGAGGCATTAGACTGAAGTCTCGAGCAATGACCCTTTGCAATGTTTGGTTATACAACAAGAACACTCGTATCTCTTCCTTTATACATGTTACTATGTAAAAAGGATCATTCTTCCTGACTACCTGACACTCTTCCATATTTTTCAGTTAATCATTTTCTTTTTAAAATGTCAGGACGGATTTTGTCCTTTCAGCAGATTTCTAAGTTAAACATTACAGGTGTGAAAAGGTAAACCAAGCTTATCCTAAAATAGAAGTACTCAACACATTACAAAGTACACATATATAATGAGAATGATGACATACATCCTCCATTATTTTTTTATTTTATTTTTTAATAATTTTGAGTAGGGTGTGGAAGGGTTATTCATTTTTTATTTTACCATTGTTGCGATAAGCAGGTTTTTCTACTCTGTGTATGATCCCATAAGAGTGATTTTTATTTTATTTTTTCTCCCTCATTTTCTGTCCTCGTAAAAAAACAAGTGAGAAGAAATCTCCCCAAATGCAGACACAAACAGCAATTAACGCTTGTAAGAGTTCCCAACCTTTTATCACTGTTAAAGGAAAAAAATAACTTAATGGGAGGCACCTATGCTCTCAATTTCTCTTTTTCCCAATACCTTCCATACCACACTTCTCTATGTGGGAAATACAGTGAATTCCTTGGCAATGCACTTGGTCAATGCAGCCAGAATGTGCATCCAAACACACTGGAGATCAACGATAATCCCATCACTGAGAGCGTGGCGTGTGAGACTGGACAGCATAAGAGAGATAGAGGAGTCTATTCACTCAGCCCAAGATAGGCTAACTGAAAATACTGTTGGGCTCACTGGAAATCCAAAACGGAATACATGAATATCACATTCTGATCTATATTATTGGCCCTCCAACAAACTTTTTATTTCGGATTCACCGTTGACTCCATCCCCCTTCTCACCAGTCTGCCAAGACCTCCAAACAGACAAGTTATTCAGGCCCCCCCTAAAGCCCTTAATTTACCCCTCTGCTCATCACCCCTTTTTAACCACCTCCTTCCCAAGCCTATTGTGACATTTCGCTCCTACATGTAAAAATCAACTTTCTTTTGATAGAAAATTACGTAGAACCCCAAACAATATAAATATATATATATATATATATATATATATATATATATATATATATATATATATATATATATATATATATATATATATATATATATATATATATATATAATTTTATTTTTTTTTTAGCAGAGACCCTATAGAATAAAATGGTGTGTGTTGCAATTTATTATGTCACAGGGTATTTGCGCAGCGGTTTTTCAAACACAATTTTTTGGGGGAAAAAACACATTTATGAATGAATAAAAAAAAAAAAAACAGTAAAGTTAGCCCAATTTTTATTGTATGTAATATAAAAGATGATGTTACGTCGAGTAAATAGAATACCTAACATGTCACGCTTTAAAATTGCCTCTGCCCATGGAATGGAGGCAAACAACGGTGCTTAAAATTCTCCATAGACAATGCTGTAAACGCCTTTACAGGTTACCAGTTTAGAGTGGCACAGGAGGTCTGGTACTAGAATTATTGCTCTCGGCCTGACGTTTGCGACAATACCTCACGTGTGTGCGATCACCGTTTACATATGCGTGTAGGAGTAACGTATGCGTTCGCATTTGCACGTAAGCACGGTGCTTTTACATTTTTTATTTGAAACAAAATTATTTTTGTACAAACTTTATTGCTATCACAAGGGATGAACAACCTCCCCTGTGATAGCATGGGCCGTGACAGGTCCTCTTTATGGAGAGATTTGGGGTCTATTAGACACCAGATCTCTCCTCTGGCCCCCCATGCAGCCAATAAGACTGAGATCGGTTAGATCGGCTGCTTCTCTGGCCACTGGTGGCCAGGTAAACAAACAGACGGAGCCGAAAGTGACGCATACTCATCACTCCAGGGTTTCCCAGGCAGCCATCGCCGCCGGCCGCATCACTTTCGGCCTCAGTGAGGTTATACTTATTTTTATTATACAGGATTTATATAGCGCCAACAGTTTGCGCAGCACTTTAGAACAAGAGAGCAGACAATAAATACAGTTGCAATACAATTTAATATAGGAGGAATGCAAGGGCCCTGCTCGTTAGAGCTTACAATCTAGAAGAGAGGCTCAAGTGAAAAAAAAGGCAATAACTGTGGGGGATGAGCTGATGGAGAAAAGGAAATTACAGTTGTTAGGTGTGGGTAAGATAGACTTCTTTGAAGAGGAGGGTTTTCAGGGATCGTTTAAAAGCTAATAGAGTGGAGATAATCAGACAGATTGGGGTAAGGAGTTCCATAAGATTGGAGAGGCTCTGGAAAAGTCCTAGAGGTGAACATGTGAGGAGGTGACGAGAGAGCTAGAGAGCAGGAGGTGTTGAGAGGAACAAAGAGAACAATTAGGTTGGTATTTTGAGACTAGGCTAGTGATGTAGCTGGGGGCTAAGTTGTGGATGGCTTTGTAAGTTGTTGTTAGTATTTTGAATTTAATTTGTTGCGTAGACGGAAGCTAGTGGAAGGATTGAGAGTAGCAAACACTGAGCAATTGGTAAGGTGGATAAGTCTGGCAGCAGCATTCATGACAGGTTGAAGGAGGGATAGCCTATGTAGAGGTAAGCCAATGAGAGTGGAGTTGCAGTAGTCGAGGCGAGAGATAACCATGGAGTTAACTAGGAGCTTTGTTGTGTTATTGGTTAGAATGGGGCATATTTTGGAGATGTTGCAGAGGTTGAGGCGGCAAGATTTGGACAGTGATTGGACGTGGGGCTTGAAGGAGAGTTCAGCATCCTGGACAACACCTAGGACCTTGGCATGTGGGGAAGGGTTGATAGTTGTGCCATCAATTGTGACAGAGAATTCAAGGGAAGGGGCACGTGGTGGAGGAAAAATTAGAAGTTTGGTTTTGGATAGATTGAGTTTGAGGAAGTGGTGTGACATCCGGACTGATATATCTGCTAGTAAATTAGTGATACTTGAGGAGACTGAGGGACTGAGCTGAGGGGTGGATAAATAGATTTGGGTATCGTCAGTGTAGAGATGGTATTGGAAGCCATGGGAGGTGGTGTAGATTGAAAATAGGAGAGGTCCAAGAACAGAACCTTGGGGGACCCCAACAGATAGGAAGAGGAGAGGTGGAAGTAGAATTGTGAGTAATGCTAAAGGTGTGGTTGGATAAGTAGGAAGAGAACCAGTGAAGAGTACAGTCACGGAGCCCAAAGGCGTGATGTTTTTTGAGGAGGAGGGGGTAGTCAACCGTATCAAAGGCAGCAGAGCGGTCCAGGAGTAGGATTACAGAATAGTGTCCATTGGTTTTGGCTGTTAGTAGATTTTGTTATTTTTAGGAGAGAAGTTTCTGTGGAGTGTTAAGGGTGAAATCCAGACTGAAGGGGCTCAAGAAGGCTATTCCTGGCAAGGTGGTCGCTTAGTTGGTTGTAGACCAGACTTTCAAGGAGTTTGGATTAAAAGGGGAGCAAGGAAATGGGGCGTAGGTTAAGATTGGTTGGGTCCAGTGAGGGCTTTTTAAGTATGGGGCTGACCAGTACAGTATATTATACTGTAGTGCAGTTATACTATTTGTGATATAACTGTAGGCTCACCCAACTGCTGAATTTCATTCACTCCTTAACTCAGAATCTACTTTTGTATTTTGTAATCTATACTGTGGTTACCATACACCGCCAGAAAATGTTCACTTAAATTATGCAAAAAAAAAACCTATTTGGGTTGGAATCCACTTTAAAATCCCATTGCAAAGGAAAGGTATAAAGTAACACCATAAAACCAGAAGTCCGTTTTCATTATCAAACCTTTAATAATCTGTGCTGACTCATTTCCTTTTATCACAAGTGATATTACTGCTTCTTAGTTATACAGCAGTACTAAAATCTTTCGACATCAGCCTTTCTCTATATGTTGTTGAACACTTATTGCATTATTTGGGTGACTAGTTTTTCAGAAGTATACCATCTACTCAGGAAACTAGCAAGTTAACATTGCACAGCTTCTATCACAGCCATAATGGTATTGTCTTCAAAGAGTTGAAGCTGAACTCCATCCTTCAGTCTTGCACAGTTGTACAGACCTCCTCTCCTGTACTGAAATGGCTTACTCTGATTTTACTGCACATTGTGAGCTTCTCGTACTGGGAATTAGAAGCTTCAGTAAGATAATGCCCATGACTGACTGCTGGGGTACCACAGAGTAAGTACCAAAGGGCCACATACAGTTCTCTGGCCCAGGTTTGGGACCTGAAGTAGAGCGTATGGTCATCTTTAGAGGGTTTTAAGTTAACCATAATGGCTTAATAGTGTTCTATGACTGTGTTTGGTACCAGTAATAAAGGCTTTTTTGCCAACAAAGTTAAAGCTGAAATATGGTCAGGCATATGGCCAATGCTTCTAGTGTATAGCCAGCTTTATTGGCAATCCATATTTTGTTATATCATTATGTTACACAAAGAGAATATTTAAAACCGTGTTAATAACCAGAGCAAATAAAATGTCTATTTATGTTTTAATTCCCTATAGGTGTTTCAATAATGTCTATTTTTTAAACTTTTTTTTACAGTGAGAGTCCCTCTTCTATTTTCTGCAATGCCTCTTCCAGTGTTGAGGTCAATGATGTCCAAAGTAGTTTTGGAAAATGAACAAGGTAAAATGTTATACACACTCTGTGAGCACAACGGGAATATATACAAAGTGAAATGAAAGAAGTCTACCCATAAATAAATGATAAACAAAATCAGTTGATTCTGATTGGCTTTATATTATGTTAGTCTATTTTTTTTTCTTAAAAATAAACCTGTTATACTTACCTGCCCTGTGTAGTAGTTTTGCACAAAGCAGCCCAGATCCTCCTCTTCTCGGGTCCTTCTTCCGCGCTCCTGGCCCCTCCCTGCTGTTGGGTGCCCCCATCGCAAGCAGCTTGCGATGGGGGCACCCAAGCCGAGCACAGCTCCCTGTGTCTATTCAGACACGGAGCCGCGACCCAGCCCTGCGCCCTCTCTCTCCTCATTGGATCACTCATTTTGAGAGCAGCAGGAGCCAATGGCGCTTCGCTGCTGTCTCAGCCAATGAGGAGGGAGAGTCCCAGGCAGCCGAGTCTCTTGTGCAACATCGCTGGATCGAGATGGTGCTAAGGTAAGTATTAAGGGGGCTGAGGGGTCTGCTGCACACAGAAGGTTTTTTTTTATCTTAATGAACAGAATGCAACTACTTTAAAATTAGCCCTTAAATGGGAAGTTTCCACTTTGAAGTGCCAGCAATGGTACAGCACATCAGATGTGACATATCTTACGTGGTGACTGATGTGTTCAGCCACCCCAAGCTGGATTGTCCATAGGAATATGTAAAAAATACAGTACTTCAGTATAACTGAGCAAGATGTGTTATGATTTCAAGGTATGTGGAGCCAGAACTACAGGAGTATCCAACCTATGAGCCTACCCAAAACTGAATAATCTGCTTTGGGTAGAGTGGCTATTTAGTAGGTTGGCACCTTTTCATCAACCTACTGATTTATGTATTTGTAGAAAATTTAGGATAGGTACAGAAGGGTTGAACACATATTGAGAACAGTGTAACATTAGCGATAGCTGGTCACTCAGCTGCTATGCGGCCTGGGATAGGAGGTGAGCCCCATTGGGGGGCTGTTAAGGAAAACTGAGTTGTAAAGCATCCAGTGTATATGGGCAGAAGGCAGACCCCAGGATCTTTGCTAGTCACAGACCGATCCCCTTTGTGCAGTAAGAAGGATTAATCTTATTATTATCACTACTTCGACAATAATTTTATCCAAAACACTGTTCCCTGGCAGTCTCACTATGCTGACAACTCTCCTGCTGCCTTTCCTTGATTTAGGCTAAGTTCCCACTATTGCGGTTTCCCTATGCCCATGTTTGCATCGGTACAGTAGCTTATCAATTTGAGTGGGCTGCTGTACTTGCGGAACATGCAGGGAAAAGGTCCCTGCACCTTTTCCGAAATCGCAGCCGCTGGAAACGACAAAGTTCCCTTACGTTCACAGACTGGGAAAACACGCTTCAGTTTCCAGTGCGTGGGGTGCTATTGAGCAGCAGTGTGTTTTTACTGTGGGTACAGGAAAGCATGCAACTTACACGCAGTCCTGCACCTGCAGAGGTGCGAACCTAGCCTAAGGCAAACAATGACACAGTTGACACTGCTAGCTGAGAGTTAGCTGAAGGGCCCCATCAGAATTTTGCTATGGGACCCCATAAACCATAGTTATGTCCCTGACTGAGAGAGTTTTTGTTATTGCAGTAGGGACTTTGGTTGTGCAATACATGCTCACTCACCCCCTGATCTGTAAAGAACACTCAGTTGTTACCCTCCCAGCCTTCCCCTTTCCTTAATATTTCTGCATTGTACCCTTTAGCCCAACTCCCACCCAATAGCTGGGCTAAACCTCAAGTCTGGTACAAATAGCACTGTTTTAAATAATGGTAAAATACAGTTAATTTGAAATACAAATAATTTTATATTGCGGCCTTTGCCATCATCAAGGAGATTCACCCTCTTTATTTGTCCTGTTTTACCATTATCATTGAAAGTGAAAGAAAATACCCAAATTTTGGGTTGTCCCCAGAAAACTAACAGAGGGGAAATCTTCCAATGGGTACACTAGTTCTGGTGATCTGGGGGTCCCCAAGGAATTCCTTGATTTACTGGGATTTCATCTCCCTTCCTGTTTGACTATAAGACAGGAAGTGAACGAAAATCTCCCTAATGGGGCACAGATGGTGAAAAAAAATCTGACAGGTTATAACCCTCCCTTACTCTATCCAAAATGGGGGGAAAAAAAGTTTTGCCTATAGTTCTTCTTTTAAAAGCAGTTGTGTGTCAGTTGTGTGTTTTAGGCAAATTTCCATCGGCAAGCCACTCAAGAAAAGAAAAAGGGGCATTTGCATTTAAGATTTGGAGTTGAAATCAGTTAAGGGCAATGCAAATCTAATAAAAATGTTATCACTGTACTTTATGAATGTGGCAGTGTTTTTCTTCTTCAAGGCTGTAAGGCCTCAGTCAAGTCATAATGCTGCTCTTTCAATGGATCCCATAGTTTTGGGTGGACTGGCCATTTCATTTAGTGATTACATTGCCCATGGAATGGGGGCCCTTTCATGCTGGGACCTCAGGGACTTGCCTAACAATACCCAGCTTCTATACCTATCCAGTATATTGACATAGGCTTCTATTACCGATTATCCGTCTACAAGATATAAATCAAGCCTTGTATGCAAAATCTGCTCAGTAGTTGCTACCCTGATCAATGTTAGACTTCACTTTCACGTTATACATTTGATTCCCTGTCTTGTCATACACAACTTCTTTATTTCCTTTGTTTCAGGAGCTCTGTTTGCATGCATCGCCTGCCTGGAGAGTTTAACTGGAAGCCTGACGATCGCCTTTTACAACAGCATCTACGCAGCCACTGTCTTGTGGTTTCCTGGCTTTAGTTTCCTGTTGTCAGCTGCGCTTTGCTTAATTCCGTTAGGAGTAGTGTGGTAAGAGGCTTTGTTTGTGGTATTTACACAGAATTCTAATTTTCTAGTGAAAGTATTTTATATACATACCTCATCAACTAATTACATTTGTTGTAAAAATTAGACATTAAGTAATTATGATTTATAAAGGCCTCTTTGTCAAAGAGAATAAGCTTGTGATGGACACAAGCTGTGGATTTGGTTAATATGATTAGATTAGGGGAGGATGCTTTTTTTCTGTATGGTTATGAATTTATTGATCGTTATACAGGATACACTTTTATGTGCTTGCGGTCGAGATGGTTATACACGGACTAATACTGATGTGATTTGGCTAATTTTGGTACAATCGTTCCCTAAATGAAGCAAGAATTGTATCAGGAGTTAGATTGGAGTAACCATTTTTTTCTGTTACTGCCTTATGGTAGATGGTCTTTAATAGTCCACCACCCGCTGCTGTATTGCCAAAAGTAGTGAAAAGCATTCCAGTAGGACATGTTTTGTGTATTCTATTAGGATGTTTTGCACTGTGTTAGGTGGAACAGCTATATATATATATATATATATATATATATATATATATATAATATATATGCACTTCAGTTTGTCAGTATTGCCGAAAAAAAACGCATGGGGTCCCCCCCAGTCCATAGCAGGCCCCTCGGGTCTGGTATGGATGTTGAGGGGAACCCCGCGCCAAAATGAAAAAAAAAAAAACACGGCATGGGATTCCCCCTAGAATCCATATCAGACCCTTATCCAAGCACACAGCCTGGCTGGCCAGGATGTGGGTGGGTGCAAGCAAGGGCCCCCCCTCTCCTGAACCATACCAGGCCACATGCCCTCAACATGGGGGGGGGGTGCTTTGGTGCAGGGGAGGCTCTGTCCCCACCCCCCCAGCCCAAAGCACCTTAACCCCATCCCCTGTTGATGGGGACAGGGTTCTCTTCCTGACAACTGTGGGCTGTGGTTGTGGGGGTCTGCGGGGCTCTGGAAGCCCCCTTTAACAAGGAGGCCCCCAGCTCCCCCCCCATGTGAGTGGATATCGGGTACATCGTACCCCTACCCATTCACCAAAAAAAAGTGTAAAAAAAAAGCCCAAAGCGAGTTTTGGACAAGTCCTTTTAAAAAAAAAATAAAAATGAAAAAATTGTGTCCCCCGGTGATCACATCGCCCGCCCGCAACCGAAAAATAGAGAAAAAAAAAAGAAGCTCCAGCTTCTCAAGACACCTCTTGTGCGTAATGAGCTGTTTGAGTTTGACAGCTCTTTTATAGGGATCTGACGTCATGAGTGCCCCATAATGACGTCAGTAATTTATTCACTGCACCTGAGCAGTGCATTATGGACTCGTGACGTCAGATCCCTATAAAAGGCTGTCAAACTCAAACAGCTCATTACACACGAGAGGTGTCTTGAGAAGCTGGAGCTTCTTTTTTTTTTTTTTCTCTCTATTTTTCGGTTGCGGGCGGGCGGGCGACGTGATCACCGGGGGACACAATTTTTTTTTTTTCATTTTTACTTTTTATTAAAGGACTTGTCCAAAACTGGCTTTTGTCTTTTTTTTTTTTTTTTTTTTTTACACTTTTTTTGGTGAATGGGTAGGCGTACGATGTACCCGATATCCATTCACATGGGGGGGGCGGGATCTGGGGGCCCCCTTATTAAAGGGGGCTTCCAGATTCCGATAAGCCTCTCCCCCGCAGACCCCCACAACCACAGCCCAGGGTTGTCAGGAAGAGACCTCTGTCCCCATCAACATTTGGGCAAGATGCTTTGGGATGATGGAGCAGAACCTCCCCTGCACCAAAGCATAAGGTGATGGGCTTTATATTGAAAAAGAATGGAATCTGAGCTGTGCATATGTCCATGGAATGATTCAGGACAGAGCTGTTTAAAAAGGTAGGGTTGCATCGATATTGATATCTGTGCTGATACAAAGCATTGTACTTGTACTCATGCAAATGCTCTGATACTTAAAACCGATACCTTTGCAGTGCAATTTGAGCCTATATAAAATGAATGGGCTCAGATTGCACTGCAAAGAACCGCATGTGATTTAAACAGGAATGTGTAGCGAATTCTGTACAAATCATATGCAGTTTTCTTGA